>NW_023604295.1:105794840-106403735 GCF_014898055.3 Talpa occidentalis | reverse complement strand
AAGTTGAAGTATGCTTTTATTTTACGTGGTTGGCAGAATCACTTCTTGGGCACACCTAATAATCCCTGGAAAGTCAAATGTTTTTGCATGGAAAAATATTTTGGGAAATGTGCATGTGGAGATTTTAATCTGTTGTGTATTTATTTATTCTCTCCTCTCTTTGTGATGATATTCCACTCTGGGTTAAGGGTTGATAACATGTGAATAGGTGAAAAAAATTCCTAACATAACTCTTCTCAAATAAAAATGGCCTCCCCAAACTCATCTCAAGCTGATGTGAAGCACTAAGCAGTCAGTCCACCATCTTCTGAGCTAAAATGCATCCTCTGTGACTCAGGAGTTTCAGACATCACCGATCATGGCTTATCAGCCCAACATATTCACCAGATGTTTTCTAAGCACCTAACATGTGCTAAATTCAGTGTATTTTTAGTAAGTATCCCAGAGGCATATTGGGTTTTCAAGTTCACAGAAGACTTAGCACTACCATGGAGGTCTCCAAGAGGATGATAGCCCAGGGAGCACCCAGAGGGTCCTGGGGAAGAGGATGAGTGACCAGGTTAGAGAGTGACAGTCAGCCCAGTACCGAGAGCACCAAACAAGGTCATGACAGCGGCCCTGACCTTCCAGGCACTCCCTTGGGGATGAGTGGACTCATCCCCAAAATGCAAAGTCAATTTGCAGCAGATATTGTTAGATCAATCCCTGTAGGAAACTTCAAGTTAAGAGCACAGGAGTAGGGGAGAGGGAATTATGATTAACAGAAAGAATAAATTACTTTCCATTTTGCTTTGATTCTAAGATGGCACCTCTTTTTCACATCTTAACATCTCTGAACTCTCTGAAATTGGAATGTATCCTATGATCCAAAGCATCTTACAATCACTGTCCTCCAGGCATCAACATGACCTAGTTGTCATTGCCTGCATGTGCAAACTTGTTCACAGCTGTTGCTGTTGTCATCACTTCAACAGGATTATGTGCATTGTTGGTGCTACATGTGCCGGGTTTAATTGCCATGTAAAATGTCTTCAGAAAGATTATACCATGATTCAGGATTGAAAGGACAACTTGCAATGTATTCAGAAAGGAGAAGAGACAGAGCAATGGGGCATAAATTTGTTATTTGTCAAGTGAATATTCATTAAAGGAGATGCAATTGCAATTCCATTATTTCTTGCAAAATAAACCACGTGCTTTACACCTGCTATTTGGAATGTGGTCTAAGAAGCAATAGCATCACCTGCAAGATTATTAGAAATGCAAGATTTCACACTCCCCACACCTACTGAATCAGGATCAGCATGTTAGCAAAATTTCTGTGATTGTACATGCACATAATTTGAGGGCATTGCTTTAAAGAACATAAAATGAAGCTAAGTTACATTGAATTATTGAGATACGTGCCGGGGATCACTCATCAGAAGCAGTGCAGCTGGAGGCAAGGGAAATTGCAGCGTCCTTCAGAGTCGATAAAAGAAATTTCAATGCAAGGAGAGGTGACAGGGAGAGACCCTTGTGACCAATTCATTCATCAGGCAGGGCTGTCATTAAAAGGCTGTGTTATGGTCACATTGACAGTTTTTTCCACTTTTTATGTAACAAAAAATAATAGTATGACTTAAAATGGAGGGCATTTTCAATTCAATTAAATAAATGTGACAAGTAGCACTTCTCCAGGGGCTCTTTAAGAAATTAAAATAAAAGCATTCTCTTCAATGAGCAGGATTTGGGAATCACCAGGACAGGGATGATACCACTGACGTCTAAGTTAGGGAACAAGGACACCAAGAAATTCAACCTGAGAACTGCTCAGGGGAAGGGAGAGACTCATAGTCCCAGGGATGCTGCTGGGTGTGAGCCATTTGCCAGCATGTTGCTGTAACTGTGGGTTCAAGGGCTGCTTAGGACACCCCGCAGCCAATCCAGTACAATACATAACACCTTACTTGTTCAAATAAATTTTATACCCATAATTTTGTATACTTTGCTAACTTTTATTGTGTTTCAATCCCTTGTCTTCTCACTGAGTCTCACCATAAACCCTAAGGAGGAGCAGCATGGACTGGAAGTCCTTACTGGGGCCATGTTGACATACCCATTGTAGGAATGAGGGAATGTGCCCGGCATTATCTTGTTGGCAAATAGCAAAAATGGGATTAGAAACTCCGGGTTCTGACTATACTTTGAAAGGCCTAAATAGGAAAGCAAATACTGGTATTTTATGCAAGAAAAAAACTGGGCTCAGAAAGTTCAAGTAAACTGGCCCAAGTATGATTCGGTCAGAATTGGGGTTATAATCCAGTTATTCTGGCATCTAATCTATTGCTCTTTCTTCCACTCCCAACTCCTGACAAAATCTATTTAGCAACTTATGAAATGAAGAACTTTCTTCTACGGCTTTCAAGTAAATAGTTAGATCATTATGTTAGCTGCATTTTAATTTTTTTAAATTTTATTTATTTATTTATTTATGCATACAATAACTGGGGTGCAGGCCAGAGGTGAGGGGGGTGAGAGGATTCACCAGAGACAGAGTGGTGAACAGAATAGGCAGATTGACTGAAATACACTGCTGAGGGGAGCAGCGGGGGAGTTAGAAGAGGTCTGCTGAGCCATGTGGGTCAGCTCCCTGGCCAGGGATCGAACTCTTGCTGTAGAGGCTGCGGACAGATTCACAGGTTACGTCTTAACCCTTTGCGCCACCAGGTAGGCCCTATTAGCTGCATTTTATTAAAGGGTACACCTATCATGTGAAAATACTTAGGGTAGTAACCAGGAAGGTGTATCTCTCACATGTCTCTTCTAGAACTCCTAATGCAAGCCATAGAGGTGGTGGCTTGAAGCCTACACTTGTCATATCTTTGATCCATTGCAGCCTTTCATGCCAAGCCACATCACCTCCAGTGATCCCAGCAAAAAACTGAAAAAGGCACCATTCCTGCCCAGCAGGAGAACCCGCTGATCTCCAGTCTTTGCTCCAGGACTCCCCAGCAGCCTGGCCAAGACTCTCCCAGAGAAGCAGTGCAGTTTACAGCCCTGTAGCCAACCCTCCTGTCTTCTCTTCTTTCATGGGTGTCAGAGCTGCTCCGTGGTCTGAGTGTCTTCTCTACGTCCTCCTCCTTACTCCCCACTAAATCTCTCTTCTACAAGTCTTTCCACCCATAAATTTTGGTCTGTATAATTTCGTCTTGACATCAGCTTTTCAAAGAACCAGAATTAAGACCCTGAATTTTAAAGGGAAACTTCATAAATGGAAATGATTATGTGCTAACCCCAATTGTTCAGAACATTTTATCTGTATCCCACAAATTTACTTTTCATTTTTTCTAATTATTTTACTCTCTTATTAGGCAATCTATTTTTTCTTTGAAACCACTTGTAGACAGTAATATAAAAATACATGGAAAAATTGTAACTGTATGTGGTGATAGATATTATCTAGAATTATTATGGTGATCATTTTACAATATATACAAATATAAAGTAATTTTGTTGTACTTCTGAAGCTAATATAATGCTAAATGTCATTTATTTGATTGCTTGCTCTTTTTCTGGTTAGTTTTGAAAGTTCTTTATATTTTTTAGAAACAATTCCTTTGTCAGGTACATGATATGCAAATATTTTCTCCTAGGCTTTTCATCCTGTAAAATTTTGATGAAACCCCAGTTGATCATTTTTTCTTGTATGGATCATGCTTTTTGTGACACATCTAAGAATTCTTCACATACCTCTAGATCCTGAAGGTTTTCTCCTGCTTTTTTCTAAAATTTTTATGATTACATGAAATGATTACATTTTACATTGTACATGATCCATTTTAAGTTGTTTTTTTGTATAAAGTGAAACACTTAAGTTGGTTCATTGCTTTAGCCTAGGAGTGTCCAATTACTCTAGCACTATTTCTTTAAGTTGAGATACAGTTAACATATAATGTTATTTCAGCTTCAAGTATATAACATGATAATACAATATTTGCATGTATTGTGAAATAATTGTCACAATATCTAGTGACATTTTTTGAAAAGACTGCTCTCTATTGAATTTGTACTTCTCGCAACAGTCAGTTTGGTCTATTTGTGCATGTCTGTTTCTGAGCTCTCTCCCCTTTTCTGTTGGACTATGTGTCTGTCCCTCTGTCATTTCTATAGTTTTGGTTATTGTAGCTATGCAAGTTTCAAACCGGATAGACTGGTTCCATCCACTTTAATTTTTTTTCAAAATTATTTAAAATATTTTAGTTCTTTTGCTTTTTTTGTATAAATTCTAGAGTAAATTTGTCAGTATCTACAAAAAAATCTTGCTGTGACTTTGTTAGACATTTCACTGTTCCTGAAAGATAATTTCACAGGACATAGGATTTTAGGTTGATAGCTTTTTTCTTTCAGCATCTGAAAAATATGGTGCCACTTTCTTATGGCCTCAGTGTTTTCCGATGAGAAATCTATTACTGTTCTAATTTTATTTTTATAAATATTAAAGCACAATAATAGTCATCTCTATGCATATTATCTATAAGCTGCTTATTGCTATGTAATTATAGTTGAGTAGATGTAAGAAATATTCATTGAACCCTTTCAACTCTATGATTTTTCCCAAATGCAGACTTTGAGGGCATCCATGTAATTCATTAAAGAAATACTCTATGCCCTTAATCCTCTGCTATCCTGTCATTTGGTGAGGCAGAAACGTTCTTGCAACTCCCTGAATATATCCAATCTTGAGGAAGAGGAGAGATTACTGCAGAATCTCTGCTCAGGTCACTTTACTACTTACCTCCTGGGTTCCATACCTGGCAATAAATATAAGACTCTCCAGTTCCCTCTGTAGTAGGCTGAGAAATGTTTCCCCCAAGATATCAGGGGGGTGGCAAAGTCTCATGTGTCAAATTCTTTGCAAGCAAGATTAAGTTAGGGATCTTGATGTGGATATTATCCTGGATTATCTGGGTGGGGCCTAAATACAACCTGTCTCCTTAAAGAGGGAGCAGAGCGAGTCTCCACACAATGTGGAGGAGGTGGCAATGGTACCAAGGCAGTGTGCATTGGAGTGATGTGGCCAGAAACCAAAGAATGCCAGCACCCAGCAGTGACTGGGATAAGCAAAGCGCAGATCCTTCAGAGCTTCCCAAGGGACAATGCCATATTTTGCTTCCAGCTTCCAGAATTGTGAGAGAATACACCTCTTCAGTTTTAAGGAATCAAGTCTATGATAACATTTTATGGCACCTACAGGCAACTACAAATTCTATCTGTGCAGAGGTTATAAATAAAGTTTTGGTTACAAATTGGGCTGGTGTCTGCTGAAAAGTAGCAAGAAGAGTAGCATTCAAGATGTTTCTTATCCCCAGGTTATTTTTTTTTTAATATTGCTTTACTTTTAGAGTATGCTATAGTTAACTTTAAAAAGAAAGCTAGCTACTTTTATTGCAGTTCATCCTGAAAGGTAAATTGCTTTGTTATCATTTTTACAGACAACTGTGCTGTGTATTAGAGCTTAAGTCATTTAAGTGCCCAAAATGACAGAGCTTCTGAAAGACTTACCCTGATATTTTTAAATCCCATTCTCAAGGGATTTCTTGAGGACAATCTGCCTCTTGCTTTGAGGAAGGCCTAGCAAACTCTAATGTAGGCACTGTTGGTGAATTACTAGCCATTGTCTTCAACCATCTCCAGACTTCCAACATAGTGACAAAAGACTGCATCTTGGCAGTGTATTTTACTCCCTGAGATTTGCTGACACCTGCTGACAAATAGAAAGATCACAATGAGTCACCACGAAGAGCAGTTTCTGTAAAAGGGCCTTTGAGATGCTGCAAGGCTGCAGACTAGAGTCCAGTTTAATCTTCCTAGATGAAGACAATAAAAGTAAGAGCAGAAAGCACTGGAAAAGGCACGGGAAGGTCTGAGCATGCCCACAGGTTTCCCAACCTATACCAGAGCCACCCCATTGTATCACAAAAATACTTCATTGCTCCCTGGGATGTTTGATGTTCTGCAAAGTACCTAACAGATCATTCATTCATTCATTCATTCATCCACTTAAAAAAATGGATATTTTTTAAAAATCATACTCCCTAAATTAAAAAAAGTGTTTCTTAGGCTAATTATCAGAAAATTATTCACTTTCCAACACAGGTTACTTAGGCAATTAACCAAATTGGCCAAATAAAGACCAAATTTACTCTGTTTAAGAATTCTTGGCTCCTGAAATCCAAAATGAAGTGGGTTCCTTTATTTTTTTCATTTTTATTGAGGTTTAGTTGACAAATGAAATTATAAATATTTAATAAAATGATTTGATATACTCTACTGCTATTCACAGGGGCACCAGGAATCTTCCTCCAAACCAACCAATCTTCCCTTCTTTTTTTAAAATCTCTATCTCTCTTAATGGATGGATCAGGGAACATAAGTTGTCTCTTCGCTTAAAAGACTTGTATTTGTCCCCCTGGTATTTGCTGGGTTCTGACTTTAGTTAAAGGTCTATAGGTACTGAGGAGTGGTAGGAACAGGTCTTGAGAGAGAAACTAGGATCTACTTATAACAGCTCCAGATAAGGCCATTGTCTGCTCCAACAAGAGAAGTCTAGTTCCTCAGATAAGGAAGGAGGAGCTGCCCTGCAAGGCAGTGTCATTTACATGCAAAGTACCGAGATTTACTCAAATTCTCCCATACATTTCCAATTTTCTGATCTCTCCCTTTGCAAAGGATTGCCATAATTTTCACAATATGACAAAGCAAGGCTGTGAGTTCAGCCTGCAATGTACTTCTATAATACACAGGATCAGATTGTAGATGTAACTTTTAATTTTTTAAATTTTTATTTAGGACCCAAAGTCTCTTTGTAAATGATGTGTATATCCTTATCTTTTACTGGGTTATTTCATTATTTTTGTATTTTTTTTGTTGTTGTTGGACTTGAAGTGCATATTTTTTTTATCATGCAAATCCAAACCAACAATATAATGAACAAACAAGAAATACACTGAAGAAGAAGAAATAAAAAAAAAAAAACACCATCCCTTTTATTATCAAAACAAAAAAAATCAAATATTTGGGAATAAATCTAACAAAAGAGGTAAAGGACCTATACAAAGAAAACTATAAAACACTGTTAAAAGAAATAGAAGAAGACACAAAGAAATGGAAAGATATCCCCTGCTCATGGATTGGAAGAATAAACATTATTAAAATGGCCATCCTACCAAAAGCAATATACAGATTCAGTGCTATTCCAATCAAAATTTCAATGTCATTCTTCAAAGAAATAGAACAATTATTGATGAAATTCATATGGAATCACCAAAAACCCTGAATAGCCAAAGCTCTCCTGAAAAAAAAAGAAGGGAATGGAGGCATCACACTCTCAGATTTCAAACTATACTACAAAGCCATAATCATCAAAACTGCATGGTATTGGAACAAGAACAGACATACAGACCAATGGAATTGAATAGAAAATCCAGAAGTAAACCCACAGATTTATGGTCAACTAATATTTGACAAAGGAGCAAAGAATATGCATTGGAGCAAAGAAAGTTTGTTCAATAAATGGTGCTGGGAAAACTGGGTCGCTACATGCAAAAGAATAAAGCTTGACCACTACCTCACACCATACACAAAAATCAACTCAAAATGGATTAAAGAACTAGACATAAGACCTGAAGCCATAAAATACATAGAAGGAAATATAGGTGAAACACTACGTGATATTCACATCAAAGACATCTTTACAGACACATCACCCAAAGCAGTGATAGTGAAGGCAAAGATAAACAGCTGGGACTACATCAAATTAAAGAGCTTCTGCACAGCAAAAGAGACAATAACAAAAACAAAGAGAAACCCCACCAACTGGGAGAACATTTTTGCACCCAACACTAATGATAAAGGACTGATCACAAAAATCTGCAAAGAGCTGATGAGACTCAGCAACAACAAAGAAAATAATCCAGTCAAAAAATGGGCAGAAGAGCTAAAAAGAAACTTCTCTGAAGAGGAAATGCAAATGGCCAACAGACATATGAAAAAATGTTCAACATCACTTGTAATCAGGGAAATGCAAATCAAAACTACCATGAGATACCATCTTACACCAGTGAGAATGGCACATATTAAAAAAACTAGCAACAACAAATGTTGGCGAGGGTGTGGAGAAAAAGGAACTCTTCTGTACTGTTGGTGGGAGTGCAAACTGGTCCAACCACTATGGAGAGCTGTGTGGAGATTTCTGGACCTACTAAACATTGAGCTTCCATATGATCCAGCAATTCCACTCCTAGGTATTTACCCAAAGGGTGACTGGATCAAGAAGATGTGGTACATATACACCATGGAATATTACTCAGCATTCAAAAAAGATAAACACATGCAATTTGCAGCAACATGAATGGCACTGGAAGGGATCATGCTCAGCGAAATAAGCCAGAAAGAAAAAGACAAATACCGGATGGTCTCACTCATAGCAGGAATCTAGAAAACTTAAATAAGGGACCAGGAAAATGAATAATTATAAGAAAGTGAAAATCAAAATCAACAAAAAACTATGAACCAGAGACACTCTATGGGGGCTAGGGGGCAGGAGGGGAGGGATTGGGGTCAAAATAAGGGGGTTGCAATTGTATGGGGAATATAAAAAAAAATTTATTATAAAAAAATATCAATCTGAAACAGAAGCTGCAATTGGAGTGTCCCCCTGTTTAGATTTATAATAATGCACAGTTGTTCTCCAGAACTGGTGGTCTTTTTCACAAGCCAAAGTGTAAATTGGGTGAAGGTGTTATAGGAATCACAACCTGTATTTTTCAAATCTTCGATAGTGTATTGCTTTCTGTAATGCCCCCAGAGATGTAGTATTCTATTTGATTTTCTATTTTGGTTGTTATTGACATTTCAGTGGTTTCTACTTGGCCCTTCTTTATAATAAACTTTACTGTGCAGGTCAAAAAAAAAAAAGAAAAAGAAAAAGAAATAGAAATACAAAGTTAACAATTTCTCTGGACATGGGTCCATTCTTTTTTTCCCTTCACCAACCCACCCGTGCCCATACCCCATCTGCCTCCCTCACCTGTCTCCACCATACTTTATTCTCTCTAGTAACCATTATCTTCTTCTTGCCAAATTCAAATTTTTATTTCTTCCATTGTTTGTGAGTAATTTTGGGGGGGCTATTTATATTACACAGATGAGTGAAGCCATCTGAAATATGTCTTTCACTTTTTGACTGATTTCGCTCAATATAACCACCTCAAGGTCCATTCATGTTGTCCCATCTGTTTCATCTTTCTTCACAAATGTGTAATATTGCATTGAATATAATATACTCCACAGTTTCTCTATCCATTTGTCTGTTGAAGGGCACTTTGATTTGTTTCATGATTTAGCAATTATAAACAGTGCTGATATATACATAGGTGTAGAGAGATGTTTTCTTATTAGATTTTTTTAAAGATTTTATTTATTCATTCAAGAACTGGGGTACAGGCCAGATGCGTGGGAGGGTGAGAGGACTCACCAGAGACAAAGCGGGGAACAGAACAGGCAGACTGATGAAATACACTGGTGAGGGGAGCAGCGGGCAAGACAGGAGAGGTCTGCAGCGCTATGTGGGACCCTCACCAACCGGCCAGGATGGAACCGGCACTTCAGAGGCTGCAGACAGCCTCACAGCGCAGCTCTCAACCACCTGCGCCACCAGGGGAGGCCCTCTTATTAGATTTTTTCATGTAATTTGGATAAGTACCTAAGAGTGGTATTGTTAGGTCAAATGGAATTTCCATTTTTATTTTCTTGAGAAATCTCCATGCCATTTTCCACTGGGTCTGTACCAGCTAGCAAACAGCAGAATTTCCTTTGGTCTCATGAATGAATTGTATATATAACTACATCTTCTTTATCTGCTCACTCATTGACAGAAACTTGGGTTGCTTCCATGACTTAGCTATTGTGAATAATACTGCAATGAAAATGGGAGTATAGATACCTCTTTAGTACCCTGTTTCATTTTCTTTGCATATATATTCTGAAGTGGGATTGTTGTATTATAATTGTTATTTTATTTATTTGAAAATTCTTCCATAATTCAATTTATACTACCACCAAGATTGCAAAAGAGTTCTTCTTCACATCCCCCTCAACACTTGTTATCTTTTTGATGACATTCTAACAGGTATGAGGTTAAATCACCTTTGTGGTTTCGATTTTCATTTCTCTGATGTTTGGTGATGTTAAGCACTGCTTCATGTACTTATGGGTCACTGTTATATCTTATTTGTTAAAAAAAAATATCTCTTCAGTTTCTCTGCCCATTTTTTAATCAGATTTATTTTTTGCTTTTGAGTTTGTGGATTCTTTATATTTTTGGATATTAACCTTTATCAAACATGATTTGCTCACAATATTTCCTCCTGTTCTATAGGTTGCCTTTTCATTTTGTTGATGGTTTTCTTGAATGTGAAGAATTTTTTTTGGATTGATGTAGTCCTGCCTATTTATTTTTGCTTTAGTGTCAACACCTAAAAATCATTACCAAGATCAATGTCAAATAATTTACCCCTATGTTTTCTTGTAGGAGTTTTATTGTTTCAGATCTTATGTTAATTCTTTATTTTTGTGCATGGCATAAGAGAGTAGTCCAGTTTCATTCTTGTGCTTGTGGTTGTCCCAATATCCAGCACCATTTATTGTAGATATTATCCTTACCCTATTGTGGAAAAATAATTGAACATATATGCATGGGCAAATTTCTGGGCTGTCTGTTTTGTTCCATTGATTTATGTGTCTGTTTCTATACCAGTGCAATACTTTTTTGATTGCTATAGCTTCGTGATACAGTTTGAAAGCAGGAAAAATAATGCCTCCAGAATTGCTTTGGCAATTTGGAGTCATTTGTGGTTTCCTAAAAATCTGGGGAAAGTTTCTCCTATTTCTGTGGAAAATGCCATTAGAATTTTTAGAAGGATTTGCACTGAATCTGTTATAGGACAGCTCCGATATTGAATGGGTTCCTGGCTGTGGGTCCTCACCCGCGTGCTTAAAAGGGACTTATTAATACTCCACTACAGGCATACACAAAAGGTTAATAAAAGGTTTATTTACAAGGGAAAAGGAAATAAGGAAAATGTACAACTCAGGGAGAAAATAGGGAAATAAAGTCTTTAATGCGTCCTACCCGATCCGCCGACCTGGAAACCCAAAGTCACTCTCAGAGTTGGCCGGATGCTGCGAGCTGGCGGAGAGCCAAAATGGGGGACCCCCCCCCCCTCCAAAGCCCACATGTCTGCCTTATATGTACCTGGCTGCTTAACCCCACCCTCAGGTCCCAGCCACCTTCCCTTTGGTGGTGATGGGATTTGGAGTTCCCAGTGTCTTTGGCTTTGGCCTGGGGTGGGGGTGGAGTCCACAAAGCCTGTATGGAATTAGCTTTAGGACATCCTTTCCCCCTAACAAATCTATAGATTGCCTAGATTAGTATAGACATTTTAACAATAGTATTTATCCCAATTCCTGACCATAGTATTTATTTGTGTCTTCTTCAGTTTCTTTTATCAGTGTCTTATACTTTTCAGCATGTAGTTCTTGGTCTTCCTTGAGTAATTTATTCCTAGGTATATCATTCTTTTTAGTGCAATTGTAAATGGAGTTGTTTTCTTAATTTCTCTTTCTGATAATTCATTGCCAATGTATAGAAATACAAGTGAATTTTATGTTTTAATCTTATAACCTACAACTTTGTTTATTACTTTGAATAGTTTTTGTTTCTGTGGAGTTTTTAGGGCTTTCTGTATATAATATATCATCTGCAAATAGAGACTATTTTACTTCTTCCTTTATGATTTGGATGCCTTTTACATACTTTTCATACTTAACTGTGCTCTATGTTCTAGGTAGCATGAAATAGGTGATTAATCTCTAAAAATAAAACTCACTTGATAACTCTGAGCAAATTATTACAATTCCCTGCCTCCCATTTTCTGTAGCACTTTTGTTACCTTTAGATAACTAAGACATCTGTGCTTTTAAGTCTGTGCAGTACCACTTTATCCCACTAGGTGGAGCTAAAAGTTCAACCGAACTCTAGCAAGTCTGCTAAATTAGGCAATGTTACCCTTATTTTCTAATCCTCGAAAAGCTTTAAATTTATTAGAATCAGTAAAGAAGATAGTAGAAAGTCATACTTATACTCCTGATTTATATGTCTCCCAAATCATCTATTCTTTCATTCATAATGTATTCATCCACCAAACTCATTGCAGTATGTATAGACAGAGACCTCTCATCTCTCAACACTTTGCCTCCCTCCTGGTTGCCTTCATCTGTTCCATCTCTCACCAATCTCGGGCTTAAAATTGGCAAATTATAGTATCAAAAAAAATCAAAATCTTCTTCCTTCTTTCTCAACCCCGCCAACAACAACAAAAAAGAAACAAATGTCCGTTGAGAAACTGCTGTATTTCAGGCATTTTCACACATCACTGAATCCCTGAAATAATAGTAAAATCATAGTGACTGTCATTTGTTAAGCATTTTCATGGGCCAAATACCATGCTGATACCTGGGATATTTGATCTTATTTAATTCGCTAAGGTCACTATGAGTGATGTCATTATATCCACTTCCCAAGCCTAGAGACTGAGCACATAGGGAGACACATCAGGACTCACACTTACTGAGGCCTCCATCTCACTTCCACTTTTGAGTTCCATAGCATAGCAGTTACCCCCTCACTTCTACTCTTGCTAGTAGTATGGTCTCTCACCCCAGGACCTCCACTTCTGGAACCACAAAATGAGACTCCAAGCATTAATTCTCTAGGAATGTAGAAGTGTTGTAGGCAAGGTTGTTGGTGAGGGGGAGGAGAGAGGATTGTAACTCCTTCCATTCATAGAGACTTGTTCAGGGCACCCTGGCTTAGAACTGAAAACTTATTTTTTAAAAAAAATATTTTCTTTTAAAAGAGAAAATAATTGTGAACTCTGTTGATTGTGATACTATATTGGTATATGATCTATGCAATTTAGCAATCTAAAAGATAATAAGGTATTTACTTGATGCTTTAAAGGAATTTCCTGTAAATATATTGTTAAAAATGAAGATTAGTTCCCAGAGTGATTCAACAATACTATTTAACCTATAGAGTAACTGAATAATGATACTAGCAGGATTTTAGCAAAATAAAAAGTTTTTTTTTTTTTTTAAGATTCATTTATTCATGCATACAAGAACCAGGGTACAGGCCAGATGTGCAGGAGGGTGAGAGGTTTCACCAGAGACAGAATGGGGAGCAGAACAGGCAGACAACCACAATACACTGCTGAGGGGAGCAGCGGGGAAGACAGGAGAGGTCTGCCACACCATGTGGGTATCACCCCGGCCGGCAGGGATGGAACCCATGCTGCAGAGGCTGCGGACAGCTTCACAGCACTGCACTCAACCCGCTGTGCCACCAGGGAGGCCCCACAATTATTTTCTGTTGAAATATAAATGGAATGATATGCAGATTTAAAAAATGGATGGATGGGTGGGTGGATGGATGGATGGGACTCTGAGTAAAAGAGTGAGTTTAAATGTGGCGCTAATGATAACAGGGATGTAGGTCAATCAGCTTCATTCATTCATAGAGCAATTTACATGTATTCCTAATCTATCAACCCATCTCAGGAATGTAGACCATTAGCAAATTACTTCACAATTATATGGATAGATTAGAATAAATCATCTCTACTATTTTAAAAAGCTGGAAATTTACACTCTCTTGGTACAGGTCAGAAGCATCTCTTTACATTCCATTTTTAAGAACTTCCATAGCATCCCATTCACTTCTCTACCATCTCATCCATAGCACTATTTGAGTTGTAGACATGTATTTATCCATTTCATAGCTACTAGAATGGCTATGATTTTTCAAAAAGGAAAATAGCAAGTATCATTGATGGAGAGATTGGGATGATTGTGTGTTGACAGTGGGAATGTAAAATGGTACCCCTGATGTGGAAAGGTTTGATTCCTCAAAAATGTAAATATAGAATTATCATCTAATGCAATGATTTCACTTCTCGGTATACATTCACAAGATTGAAAACAGGGTCTTTTTCATTCTACTGTATGCCAATGTTCATCACAAAATTATTGTAATATCCAAATGGTGGAAATAGCCCAAGTGTCAATGATAAATTCCATTGGTAAACAATGATATTCATTAATAAACTCAATTTTTAAACAATGAAATTTATTGAGCAATAAGAAGAAATAAAATTTTGATACTTGCAACAACATGGAGGAACCTTGAAATTATGCTTAGTGAAATAAGCCAGACACAAAAGGACAAATAAATGATTCCACTTATATGGAGTAGGTAAATTTGTAGACATGGAAAGTAGACTAGAAGTGATCAGGGAGTCAGGGGAGTAGTGAAGGGATTTACTCTTTAATTGCTACATAATTTATTTTGGCAATGACAACAGATTTTTGGATGTAGATAGTGGTGATGGTTACACAATATTATGAGTGTTGCTAATACCACTGAATTGTACACTTACAAATGGTCAAAATGATAATATCATATGCATATTTTACCATAAATTTTAAAAAGATCTATTTATGTGTTTACCTCACCCACTAGTTTATAACTTCCTAATGGATCAGATTTTATTCATTTGGTATCCTTGAGCTCAAACTTAGAATCTCAAATGTAGAGATCACAATAAAGGATATCATGAAAAAATATGCAAAGAGAAACCATAGATTTTTATTTTTTTTTATAAATTTTATTTTTATATTCCCCATACAATTGCAGCCCACCCCCATTCTGACCCCAATCCCTCCCCTCCCGCCCCCGCCCCCCTAAAAGTGTCTCTGGAAACCATAGATTTTTAATTCCTTCCACAAACCAAATCTATGGGCTGCTTACTGTTCATTAGCATTTGAAAATTTTCACTTTTTCCACACATATGAAATGAGCATGTCCTCTGTGCTGGACACAGGGAATATATTAGTGATGATGGATTTCTGTCCTTGAAGAGTGCACTTTCCATTGACAGGAGACATACCATTGCCATATAAACAGACAAACAACAAACACAAGGTCAGATGGAACTAGATTCTGAGAAGAGAATAAAATGGGGCAATGAGAATATGTGTGAAAGAGGTGGGGGCTCTTTTTGCAGGCATGTCAGGGAAAACCTTTAAGAAGGAAACATTTGAGTCCTAAATGTTGAGAAGGGGCCATATTATGACCATCGGGTAAGGGAGAGAATTCCTCACAGAAGGAAGAACAAGTGCAGAGGTGCTGAGTGTGGAGGAAGCACATCATGTTAGAGAGACAGGAAGATGATATGTGATACCAGACCAGGATGCAGGAGGAAAAATGAGAGAAGCAGATGAAGAAAAAGTCAGGTGTCAGGTCATATGGGAGCAGCAGGCCAGACCAAGGGGTTCATATTCCACTCTAACAGAAAGTCTCTTCTAACAGAATGAGCTATTGGGTGGTTTTAAGCATTAACCTCATATGATCTGATTTTTGCTTCCAGAAGATCTCTCTAGTTCTGTGTGGATAATGGGCCATGAGGGGACAAGATACCAGGTAGAAAATCAGATGAGTGATGATGATCGTTTGGATTACAATTTTTTTTTAATTTTTAAATTTTATATACTTTTAAATCATTTTTCATTTTTGCACAATGTATGCATTTTCATCTTGTTTATAGTCCCCATACAATCCCTACCACCCTTGTTTTGATCCTACTCCCCTCACTGCCCGCCCCGCCCCCCATAGTGTGTCTCTGGTTTATAGTTGCTTGTTGATTTTGATTTTTACTTTATTATAATTAGTCTTTTTCCTGGTCCCTTATTTAGGTTTTCTAAATTCCTGCTATGAGTGAGACCATCCGGTATTTTTCTTTTACTTTCTGGCTTATTTCGCTGAGCATGATCCCTTCCAGCTCCATCCATGTTGCTGGATTACAATTTTAGCCATAGAGACCATCAGAAGTGGTTGGATCCAAGATTTATCTTGGAATTGACCCTGATAGGAACTGCTGATGGGTTGGATGTGAAAAGGAAAAGAATAAGTCAAGGATGATTTCTACTTTTTTTGCCTGAGCCACCACATGGAAGCTAAAGCCATGGAATAAGAAAAGGAAAACTAGCTAAGAGATGGAGTGGGGTGAGCATTGGAGGACATTCAATGGGGTAAAGAGTTTTCTTTGGGGGGGGGGGCTTCCCTGGTGGTGCAGTGGGTTGAGCGCAGCGCTGCAAAGCTGTGCGCAGCCTCTGCAGTGTGGGTTCGATTCCCAGTCAGCCAGAGAGATTCCCATTTGGTTCAGCAGACCTCTCCTGTCTTGCCTGCTGCTCCCCTCAGCAGTGTATTTCAGTCAGTCTGCCTGCTCTGTCTCAGTTGGATTCTTTCACTCTCCCGCACCTCTGGCCTGTACCCCAGTGCTTGTATAAATAAATAAATCTTTAAAAAAAAAGTTTTCTCTGGGTTCTGTTTATTGCAAGGTGCATGTTAGAAATCCAAGAGGACAGCCCCATATGTAATTCTGGAGCTGAGATGAGATGCTAGGGTTACTAGCATTTGTATAAGATAACCCTATGATCCAGGCACAGAGGAGTTACAGAAGAGGTTGTCCCAGAACAGAGTCCTGGAGCATGCCCACATTTAGAAATCCACCAAGGAGTGAACTAAAGAAATGTGGGAAGAGGGCCTCCCCGGTGGCGCAGCAGTTGAGAGCTGGGTTGCGAAACTGCCCGCAGCCTCTGCAGCACCGGTTCAATCCCAGGCTGCTCCCCGGCCACGGGAGGAGGGTCCCGCATGGCGCGCAGACCTCTCCTGCCGCCCGCTGCTCCCCTCAGCAGTGTACTTCGGTCCTTCTGCCTGCTCTGCTCCCCGCTCTGGCTCTGGTGAATTCTCTCACCCTCCCGCGCTTCTGACTGTACTCAGTGCTTGCATAAATAAATAAATAAAGATCTTTTAAAAAAAAAAAAAAGAAAGTAGCCGGTTTTATATAAAAAAAAAAAAAGAAATGTGGGAAGAACTGTGGGGTTGGAATGGAACCCCAGACAACTGTGAAATCCTGGACACCTGGAGAAAAATGCATCTCCATTAAAAACAGTGTTTAGCTGTGACAAATACTGCTCTGAGGACAAAAATTAACCATGAGATTTAATCAATAGTCATTGGTGACCTTTCCATGAAACACAAAGGACAAAGAACCTATTGGGATGGGATGAGAAGAGTAGATGAGAACACGGGTATGAGAGCAGCTTTGTTAGCTTTGTTGTATGTTGCTGGGAAGTGGAGTCCTGGGGGGGTACCAAAGAGAGATGTGGGATATAAGGACAACTTTTTCTAATTATATTTTTTCTTTAGAAGTAACATTGCATTATAACAATATGTAAGTTTCAGTTGTGCATCATAGATCAACATCTGTATAAAGTCCTGTTGTTTACTTCACCATGGAATTGACGGCTTTTAGCTGATTTACTAACCCCTTTTCTCCTACCCTTCTGGAAACCACTAATGGTCTCATAGTCTAAAAGTTCATTTTGTTTTGTGTGATTCATTAGTTTGTTTGGTTCATTTGTATTCTCTGTATATTACATATGAGTGAAATCATAAAGTGTCTGTCTTGGTCAGACTTATTTCACTAAGCATAATATCCTCTAAGTCCATCCACATTGTTATAAATGGGAAAATTTCATCTCCTTTTATGCTGAGTAATATTCCATTGTGTACATACACCAATCACCTGTTAATGGGCACTTGGCTGTTGTAAATAATACTGTGACAAATATGGAAGTGCACTTATCTCTTCAAATTATGTTAAATCCTTGTATTTGCACTGTGATGTGGTTTTATTAGATTATAATTTGGGGGATACATTTTCACTCCTCCATATGTGCCAATGTTCTACTTACTCCCCACCAAACCACCCTATATCAGACACTGACCTCATTTTATGTATGAGAAAATTGAAAAGAGAAAAGTTAATTTCCTACACATCAAAAATTAATAGCAACAAACAGCAAATGTTGATATTATATGAGACCTAAATAATATCTTCTAGATCATGACACCTTCTATTAAAATAAAAAGAGCAAAGCTTCAGTGCTTTTGTTTTCCTGATCAACACAATGATTCAGCTGTATGTCAAGCCAGATAAATGGCTTTGTACTTATCTTCAGGTTATTTGTTGATGAAAGACAGAAAGGATTTTGTCAAGACTGTTTCGTTTGTCTTGATCAAGTCTGAATTTGGCTTCCAATCTGACAGCCTCCCTCCAACTTTACCTTTCAGATCTTTCAGAGGAAATGACACAATTAAAAAAAATTTGTAAGTGATCTAAAAGTTTCTTATTGTGTTATTGTTTTAAGTCTTAAAATTAGTAATCTTTATGATAGTCAGGATTTCAAGGCTTGCAAAGTCAAATTTTGTTTTTAACCCTGATAGATTTCCTTTCACATGCATAAATCCCATCACTTATTTTGCCAAGAAAAGAATGTGCATATGTATTCATTAAGCATCTGCTCTATACCAGGTGCAGCATCAGACAGGGCAGGAGGAAGACACAGTGTCCCCATCTGTCCGCATCAGTGGGCAGAAGCTGCCCTGGGAGTACCTGGGGGACTGAGGCCAGGAAACTCTGCCAGGGCTGCCAGGGCATAAACTGTCACCTATTTGGTAGGAACTGAGAAGACATTATTCTTGAATTTCCACACAAAACAATAGTCATTATTTCCATTTGTTTGGAATTGTCCTAGCATTACAGTTCTAAAAAATCCTAAGAGATTTTATATTAAACTATTTTGCATGAAATATTACATAAATATAACTTTATTGAACATAATATTATGTGCAAATATATTATTGCATTTATTTTAATTAATTTTAATTTTAGATAATAAGCCTTGTCATCTTGGGGAAATGCACTATGATATGAGCTGGTGGGGCTGCCATTTAAGCTGACTGTGACCTCCAAGCTGGGTCCCTCTCAGCCACAGGCCTTGGAGTGAGGGCACAGCTCTGATGGCCCCAAGCAACTCGCCAGGGTGCATGTCAGTGATAGTCCACAGAGATGGGGTGTGGTTGCCATGAAGGGACTAGAAGAGGGGAGGCAACCCAGTCATTTACCAGCTCTGCACAAAGCAGGGAACAGAGAGTAGATGGGATAGCAGCTTGTTTCTGAGTATTCCGGTGGCATCTTGGCATCCCAGACAACTTCCTTTTGGCCATACTCCTGTCTCTACTCTGCTCTATCCTGAATTGTCTTCCCTTTCAGCTCAAGTGAATTTGTCAACATTTAAAAGGTTAAGATTCTAGAAGGAATAGCTGTAAAGTAATTCCAGACTAGTGATGGATGAAATTCCTCATGTTCAAGGTGGAACCTGAGGATCCAGGAGGCCTGTGGGACACACTCTCACAACAGGAAAAGGAGGCTAGTTTTGGAGACAACCTTAGTTTTCTTGGCTTGTCTGGGTCTTCTGCCTCCAAGTGGACTGGAAAAAATGTGGGGTGTTGTTACGGACTAAATTATGTCCCCTCAAAAGATGTGTTGAAGTTCTACCTCTCAGTTTTTAGAGTATGACCTTATTGAGTAATAGGATCCTTGTGAATGTTATTAGCTAAATTGAATGAAATAGGATGGGGCCTTAATCCAATATGACTAGTGTCCTCATAGGAGGAAAATGTTGGACCAGGCACACAGGGAGAGGGCCTTGTGAGGCTGAAGTTATGCCAAGCAAGTCAAAGAAGGCCTGGGCTTCTAGAAACTAGAAGAGGCAGGAAGGCACCTCCCCTGAGCTTTAGAAAAAGCACAGCCCTGCCAGCTCCTGGCTCCACAGCTGTGAGAAAATTAAGTTCCTGTTGTCTAAAGTATTTCAGTTGGTGTTACTTTGTCACAGCAGCTCCAGGAAACTAATGTAAGTATTAACTGAAATACAAACAAACTCCAAATGCCAACTTTACACAAGGCAAGAACCGAAAGGGGAAACAGACTGTAAGTCAGCTTCACAGTATCCTGGGATTCCTTGTTCTAGGGAGATGGTAATGATCTACTACTTCTTTACCACTTTTTTAACTGTACCCATATACCAGCTGAGATGGGACAATGGGCTTTTGCTATTATGGGATACCCTAACTCTTTGTTTCCAACTTTGGGATCCAAACGGGACTCACCTAGAATCCATAAGGCTTTGGTTTTTAGGAGAAATAAAATTTCAGCTAAACTCTGAACCACATAACAGATCAGTTCCAATGTGCTTGCAAGGCTGTCTATTAGAACTGAGTTTTCCATTATAACAATAAAAATGCTAAATGACAAACTCAAGTCAGGAATCCCTACCCCTCTACCCACAACACTTTTTAATACTCACTGGGGTAGGAGAAATAAAGAAAAGGCTTTAAACAGAATCACATTTCCCATTTGTTGTTGTCAAAGAGGATCCAGGAGGCCTGTGGGACACACTCTCACAACAGGAAAAGGAGGCTAGGTCATACAAATTTTAGCAACTTACCCTTTCTGAGTCTTAGTTTCATAATTTGTAAAAAGGAGATAACTCTTGGTCCATAGGTTAATTTAAATGTAATGAGAGTTTGTACCAAGGATGCAAAACTGAGAGCAACAGGTGTCCAGTTTCCCCACAACATTTACTGTTGACCCGTATCTGTAAGACTTGCAAAGATTCTCCCCAAACCGGTTTGCCACCACTACCTTTTTCCCTACTCCTCCCTCAATACGTAGAAGACTCAAAACACCATTACTTACCTATTAAATGGGCAAGATCCAGAACACTGACAAATAAAATACTGGTGAAGAACTGGAGCAACAAGACCTCTCATTCAGTGGGGACAGGAATGCAGAACAGTCCAGCCACTTTGGAAGACAGTTTGGCATTTTCTCATAAAGCTAAAATATTCTTATTATATATTCCATCAATGACACTCCTTGTAATTTATCCAAGAAGTTAAAAACCATGACCTTGCGCAAACATGCACATGGATGTTTATCACAGCTTTATTCATAATTAACAAAACTTAGAAACAACCAAGATAAGATGTCCTCCATGATAAATGGAGGAACAAGCTACAGTACATCCAGACAGTGGAATTTTATTTAGCATGAAAAATAAATGAACTACCAAGCCATGAAGAAACCTAGAGGAAGCTTCATTGCATATTACTAAGTGACAAAGCCAATCTGAAAAGGCCACTTACTCCACGACTGCAACTATAAAACATTCTAGCGAAGTCAAAACTATGACAACAGGGCCTCCCCTGGTGGCACAGCGGTTGAGCGCTGGGTTGCGAAGCCACCCGCAGCCTCTGCAGCACCAGTTCAATCCCTGGCTGCCAGCGAGGGTCCCACATGGCGTGCAGACCTCTCCTGCCTCCTGCTGCTCCCCTCAGGAGTGTACTTCGTCAGTCTACCTGTTCTGTTCCCCGCTCTGGCTCTGGTGAATTCTCTCACCTTCCCATGCTTCTGACTGTACCGGGTGCTTGTATAAATAAATAAATAAATAAATTTTTAAAAAAGAAAACCATTTTTAAAAAAAACAAAACAAAACAAAAAAAACCTATGACAACAGTTTGAGGGTCAGCGGTTGCCAGGAGTTAAGTGAGGGAGTGATGAAGAGTGGGTTCTGTTTGGGGCTGTGGAACTATTATTCTGTGTAACGCTGTCATGTGGCTAGCAGTCATGCAAAGTCAGCGTGTATAGCAGTAAGAGTGAGAGAACCAGATGCAAACTGTGGGCTTTGGAGATTATGATGTGTTCATATAGGTTCATTAACTGTAACAAATGTTTCCCTCTGGTGACAGGAGACTATGTGTGGGGGATAAGGAAGTACATGAGAAATCTCTGCACCTTCCTCTCAGTTTTCCTGTGATCTTAAACTTCTCTAAAAAGGTTTGAGTCCTTAAAAAAAGATCCAGTAGACTGAACCAAAGATGCAGTAGTGAGGCTGGTATGAGGGCATCCTTGGAGAAAGTTGTTGGGGTTTTGTACAATTCCCACCAAAGGAAGGTTAGAGGTGAAGTTTCCCATAGTCCAGGGGGCACCCTGTGGACACAACCAACCTTGATCTATGTTTAAAGACAGAAAGACTCTACCTGAAAGGACTGCCTAGGAGGTAGGGGATGGGACAGCATCCTGATCCACAGGGAGTGAGAATAGGTAGATGTCAGAAAGGTCACACCAAGGCAGTATTGCTGATGTGCTTGGTAGGGGTCTCCAGGATCCCCACAAAAGGGCCTCAGTAGCTAGAGATCAGTGTTTGGTCATCTGCCACATTTACACGGGCAAATGATAACTGCCCCAACCAGATCTAATCTTCTGAGCCCTCTGCTCTTCTCCTCTCTGCCCTTGAGACTTACAGGACCACAGGAAGTAGGGGAGATGGAAGAGAAAGTCAGGGTGAAGCATTAGAAAGAGCGTTTACCCTGGCCTGGTCAACTTTCCTTCTAGGTCAAACCTAAGGAAAGGAAGCATCATAAATTGAGTGTGTGGTTAGCATTTTGATGATAGACTGTTAAATATGTAAAGGGACAATAAAAGCTATAACCTCAGAAATTCGTCCAAAGGCAGACGAGAACAAGTCTATAGAAAGGCAAAATGGTGGATTATTGAGAAAGACCCAGTTGGCTTCTTCTTTCTTCCTATAGAGTCTGTGGGTTTACATGAATTTCAGGGGCAGAGCAGAGAGGAAGGGAGATGGACAGCACAGCTCAGTGCCTCTCTGAAGGGGGGCCTCTCTGCCCACCTCCTCTTAGTGGAAGCCTGGAGGTAGAGGGGGTGGGGAAGATGACGCAGAACTGTTCTGCACTGATGGTCTGCACCTATTCTCAAACTTTGAAGCCTCTGACAAATGCTTGGAGCACAGGAAAGTGACAGTGAAGATCCTGTTACAAAAGGTGAAATTTGTTGGTGTGAGCCAAATATTTTGTTCCATGCCTGACACAGTAGGCACCCTGAAACAGTAGCCACTATTGCTTCTTTTTGAATGATATATAATCTCAATTTTAAAATAGCAAAATGATTGCTAAAATTCACCAAAATCTCTAACTGCAGCTATAATCCAACCTCACTCTGAATAATAAATTTTCTTTTAGAAGATGGTTTTACATTACAGGAATTAAAATGCTGAGCAATGAACTCAAGCCCCAGCTCTGTCCCAGTACAGTGCATCAAGCCCAGGGGCCCATACAAACTGTTCCCACAGTAGGTTCTGATCCTAAGGACTTGTGTGTCTGAAAGGATCTTAAGCCAGAAAGAAAAAAGTTGTCAGATCCATGTTGTGGTCTGGTGGAGGTTTGAAAATTTCAATAATATCATAGACCAGCTTTACACCTGCTTCAGATGTGTGGATTTGGTGTCTAGCCATGGACACAGCTCAGCTGATTCTCATTAATTTAACTCTGAAAACATTGTAGAACATTCAAAAATAGCTAATAATCATGTCGCTGTATAGAAGCCAAGTCTTCATATCGTGGTTATTTAATATATATACTAATTAGATACCTTCATTGACATAAGATCATCCACTGAACGTACATACTACAATTATTAGAACTCATTTTAATGAGTATTTGTTTTCTGTAATGTAATACTCTCTGAGAGGCCTCTTTCTATCTAATGCAGGCTTCTTAATCTTTTTAAATAAGCAGCTTGGTTGCTGAGGAGAGGTAGAATATCTGTGAGTCATCGTGAGCTTCAGCACAGCACAGAACTAGCTGGAAATCACAACTGACATGACTGTTTTGTTATGGCAGTGGTGCTGTGTGATGAGAAATCGCTTGTAGAATTGAGAAATCTTAATAATTCGGGTGTTAACTCATTCAACAAACATTCCTTGAGACCTAATATGTTGCCATAGGAAAGTGCTCAACATATCAGTCCTCAGGACCACTATGTTGCCATAGACAAGAAATAGAATTAATATCATATTAAATAAAATAAAAGGTCTAGTATGATTTTTTTTTTAAGCAGAAATGTTTACATTTTCATTTGCAAGGAAGACATTTTCTGGCATCTTTGGCTAAGGATATTCCTGGGATAATTTTTATGAATCTCTTTGCTTCAAAGCTCAAGCTATGGGATGAAAAATGCTGTGAAGCTGTTTCTAAGCATTCAAGAAGGCATTTCTTGCCAGTGTTCTCTCCCTTACCTTCCTTATCATGCAGTTCAAAAGTCACACGCTTTATAGCTTTCTCTCAAGAAACTTCCTCTTCTCCTTACCATTTATAGATAAACACTCTTGCTCCTCCATGTAGGTTTTATTGACCTAATAATATGAGACTTTTGTAGATGATGTGACTAAGAGTGGCATGAATCTTAGGTGAGTGCTTCTCCTGGGAGAATTCCAACTGACTAATCCTCTAAAGCCAGCCTCTTCCGATGGGATCAGCAGGTGTTCCCCAGGCAAAAGAGGGACCATGCCTCTTCCAGTTACTTAGATCTGGTATTTTGAGCAGAGCCAGCCATCAAGTACAGTAATATCCTGCTGGCATTGTTTATAAACTGCACTCTAATAAAATTAATTACTCAAGAAATTTAAAGCACATTTAAATAAAAAGCAGAATCAGCATGTGTCTGGAGTCTGATAATAACTTAAGGTATCAGCTGTTCCTTCCAGGTTTCTTAAAAAGAGATTCCAATTCCTTACGCATTCACTTTCTATTGAATCTCTCTTTTCCCCCGCTATATCAACTATACTTTATATTCACGTACCAAAGTTGTATTCATATTGGAATTTTACATTCAGATTGTCCAAATGTATATAAACATTCTTTATATACATTTCAGAAATGGTCCTTTACATTTTCAGTGACAGATTAAAAAAATATTTCTAATTAGCTCTGGACTTCTGTGTCAAGATTGAGCAGAATCAACTTTTAAGATTTTTAATGCACTTCTCTCTGAAATTAACTCAATTTTTAATTTTTTTATTTTTTAATATTTTATTTTATATAATTTTTACATCACTTTTCATTTTTGCACAATGTATGCATTTTCATCTTGGTTATATTCCCCATACAATTCCCATCCCCTTTATTTTGACCCTACTCCCTTAACCCTACTCCCCCCACCCCCACTGTGTCTCTGGTATATAGTTGCTTATTGATTTTGATTTTTACTTTATTATGTCTTTTTCCTGGTCTCTTATTTAGGTTTTCTAAATTCCTGCTATGAGTGAGACCATCCAGTATTTTTCTTTTTCTTTCTGGCTAAGAAATTAACTCAATTTTAAAACTAAGTTTTCAACACTTGAATTTGAATTATAGATTGAGTAACTCAGGTCTAAAGATAACTCAGTAGCAAGAACTAAGGATTCAGCTTCGTATTAATGCTCGATGCTCTACATTGTTTTGCATACTGGACACACTTGTTCTCATTCCACTGTATCATATGTTGATTCTTTATCTTCCATCCCATAGCTTCTTCAAGAAAGTAGATACACCTAAATTTTGCTTTTTATTTCAAGCCACTACCTTTTATCATCAATATGAATACACTACTTCCACTACTCTCCTGAGAACTTGTAGGTTCCCATTTTTATTATAAACTTTACAAACACCAGGGCCTCCCTGGTGGCGCAGTGGTTGAGCGCTGGGTTGCAAAGCTGCCGAAGAATCCGCTGCACTGGTTCGATCCCCAGCTGCTCCCCAGCCACCGGAGGAGAGTCCCGCATGGTGCGCAGACCTCTCCTGCCGCCTGCTGCTCCCCTCAGCAGTGTACTTGGGTCCTTCTGTCTGCTCTGCTCCCCGCTCTGGCTCTGGTGAATTCTCTCACCCTCCCGTGCCTCTGACTGTACCCAGTGCTTGTATAAATAAATAAATAAATCTTAAAAAAAAAAACTTTACAAACACCAGATAAGGCATAAAATGAGGTTTAAACTCAATATCACTCCCATATAATCCAGTATTGTTAATATTAAAAAAATGCTATTTTTTAAGTGTCCACCATATATTACATATTTTATCAAGGTTTAAGGTCATCTGGTTCATCCTCATAGCAATCCTTTTGAGTAGAAACTAACTGCTCCATTTTACACTGGAAGGGAAAAGTTAAGATTCTGAAAGTTCAACTTGCCCAAAGGCAAAAAAAAAGTTGCAGAGCCAGGTTTACTTGCAGGTCTTCTCTGTGTGCTGCCTTACTCCATCAGTGTGAAGTCACTTCTCTCTACACCTCCTTATCTACATCAGGAAAATAAGGGGGGTAGATTCCATGTCCCTTAAGGCCCTCCTCACCCCCAACACTTGCTTATTAGGACATAGCATGGCAGGGTTGCCCATTTCTTTCTTGTTGGGTTTCGTCCAAGTCTTTCTGATCTGTAGCAGGCTCTGGAACTAAAGTATGCCTGTCCAGTTGTTAATATTATATGCTATTATTGATCCAGGTGAACTGAGAATCTGATAAAATGCCTGACTGATGACATCATACTTCACAAACAACTATCAGGTTTTGCAAGTTTAACAGGTTCTGTTTTGAATTGTGTCTATGATAGGGAGGTGGAGAAGAATGCTAAACTGATAGAAAAAGATCCTTCTCAAAAGCCTGTCCTTAGAAATCTCTTTATTTTATGACACTCATTTTCTAGCTACTGGACTTTAAATAAATCTCCCACCGACCGTATTATTTCTGCATGTTTCTCTGTGACGTGCTTAAAAAATCACCACCCAGATTTTAGTGATGTAAAGCTCCTCTACTTCTTTCGTAGGTGTTTCACTGAAATACATTCCATTTCTCTCTTGTGATGTGAAATATAGCTGTGAACACGGGCAAAATGTGACAAAGAACTTTTCAGTACAGCTCCACTATTTTCTACTCTTGAAAATTAATATATGTCCTACATCTGTTCAGAGGAGTTATCTTGCCCTAAAAAGGAAGGAGACATTTTATCTATTCTTCTTCTTCACTTCCAATCCCAGAAGGTCCACCTGTCAAAATAATTGCTTGTTATATTTATTAAGTTGCAATAACATTAAAGGAAACTATTGCTCCACTTCATAGGAGATAACTATTTGGGAAGAAATAAAAATTAATTAGCATCTTTAAGCTAAAATTTCCCTTTAAATATAACTGACACTTCCCGATTGAAATTTATGACCTAGCAGGATATAATTTTTGGCCTGTGTTACTAGTTTCAATGAAGAATTGACACAGCATATGCAGAATTCACATAGCATAACATTGAAAACACATTAGGTCATTCACAGAGTTGTTTTACTGTTTAGCAACCAAACAAAAGTTATTCAGAGTTCCAGGAAGAAGAAAAAATATGTTGTCTTTTTTTTGTATTATGTTGTCTTTTTTTCTAAATATAAATTTTATTGAGGTAGTACTAGTTTCTAATATATATATATATATATATTTAAGATTTATTTATTTATTTATTTATACAAGCACTAGGTACAGTCAGAAGCGTGGGAGGGTGAGAGAATTCACCAGAGCCAGAGCCAGAGCGGGGAGCAGAATAGGCGGAGTGATGAAGTACACTGCTGAGGGGAGCAGCGGGTGCGGCAGGAGAGGTCTGCGCGCCATGTGGGACCCTAGCCAGTGGCCTGGTATAGAACTGGCGGGCAGCTTCACAGCCCAGCACTCAACCACCGCGCCACCAGGGGAGGCTCTAGTTTCTAATATTGTGTGTTTCAGTGTAAGCCTCCTAATTACACAGCTGTGTACTCTATGTCATGATCATTGTCAAAAGTCTAGTTTCCATCCCTCACCACAAAAATTGACCCCTTTTACAGTTTCACCCAGACCCCTTCCCCCTCCCACTCTGTGACCACCATTCCACTCTCTACATCTATGAGCTTGGTTTTGCTTGGATCTTTTGAATTTCTATTACTAGAAAAGTGCTTCATCGTTTCTCTGCCTTTCATGACATTTCCATTTGGGTCAAGGACACCCCAGTTATTTTGTAGACTGAATTTTGATTTGAGTTTGTGTGGTTTTCTTGTAATTAGACTCAGGTTATGCAACGTTGGGGAGAAGACCAACAGGGAAGCCTGTGTCCCTCTCAGGGCAGGCTCTGGTGGGGAGGGGTCAGTTAGTATCTACCCACCCCATCATCTTCCATCAATAATGTGAACTTAATGTCACTTAGCTGAGGTGGTGTCTTCCAGGATTCTCCCTGTAAAATTACTGTTTTTCCTTTGCAATGAATAAGCATAGGCCAATGTTGAAAGATCATGTTGAGGAAGATGAACAGGAAGAAAGGCTATGAAGGGACAGAAAGGAAAGGGATGGGAGGAAAGCTAGGAGGACATCCTAGAACCAGGAGGAGGTGCCTAGAGGAGGAGGGACTGGTTTGTCATTTGGCTGAGACCCCCATAGGTGAGATGATGTCTCCGCCGGCTGAGCTTCCACATGTAGCTCACAGGTTCAGTGAGTAATGGGCCAGAGGGAGCTGGTAACACTCTGGAAGGCAGGCGACACCAAGAAGGGAAAGTATGTTTCTTAATATTCCTGAATATACAGCACTCACAATTGTGAACATGGCAATATTAAAGATACCTTCTGAAAGAAGAAATAATATAAAAATGAAAAAAAGTCTATTATATTTAACAGATTGTGGATGCCCTTTAATTACTTCTCTACCAAAGTTTCTAAATATGTTTGATTCCTTTATTTTTCCCTGTTGAACTTTGAAATTACCCATTCCATCCTAATATGGATTTTTATTGAAATTGGGTTGAATCTTTGCATCAATTTGGGGTACACTATTATCATTATAGAATTTGGTTTTTCCTTTTAGGACTTTCATGTGGTTGGCGATGTAGTTTTTAAAAAAGAAAAATTGCGGCCAGATCTCCTCCCCACTACACACACACACATACACACTTCTAAATAAATAAATGCCATACTCATACTGAAAGCTATTTCAAAGACCAAAATGAAACCCGGGCAGCATAAACAGCCTCTTGCCTGACCACAGGGCCTCTCTTTCAGAAAAGAAAGCTATTGTCAGGCCAGGGGATCAGCTTACACACACAAGGACTAATCTCAGCAGTAATCATCCCTGCCACACTATGATTCATGCTTTGTTTCACACTCAGCCTTGCGATGAACTCGGAAGCCCACAGCACAAAGAGCCCAGGTCTATACTCAGAAGCTTTATTTAGCACAATCTTTCTTCCTCTTCTCCCTATAGGAAGTTACCCTACAGGCTTACACTTTTTGGCTATAAGTTTCTGGAGCTATTGTTTTGCACGCAGAGGGAAAACAAGCATTCAAACAAATGGACTTGTTTACTGAGATGGATGGAGCAATCTCTTTAGAAGAGGTAATCACCAGCAAGAGAATTCTGTGACTAGCACGTGAAAGAGTACAAGGCAGAAAGAGGTCAAATGGATGTGTTGAGTAGCTATTGCCCACCTTGCATCAAGATGGGCTTCAGGGCAGAACAGACAAAGATGAACATGGTACCTGCCCTCAGAGAACTTAGCTAGAAAACCAGAAGATCCAAGTAAAAGGGAATTGTGGCAAGTATTATAGTAGAAGAGGAAATTATGGATATACACAAAAGGAAAAGCTAACTTAACTCAGGGGATTGAGAAACCCTCCCAGAAGAAATGATGTAACAGCAGTGATCTGAAGGATGAGTTGCAGGTGGGAAGTGGCAGGCAGGACTCTAGGAAGAGCCAAGAGTTCTTGCATGGGTCTAGAGGCAAAAGGAAACACAGTACTTATGGGGGGCGGAATGAGAAACAATCCCAGTTTTCCTGGGTTATGGTGTTAGGAGGCTGGTGGAGGGGGGTATGCTTGGACAGCAGGGCTAGACCATAGGAAGGTCTTATGAAGGATTAATACAGGCATAAGATTTGATTTACAATTTATAACAACAGTTTGAAGGGCAAGAAAGTAGAGAAAGGGAATAGAAAACCAATTAGGCATCAGATGTAGGAGAAAAAGGAGAGAATGGCTTGTATTTAGGTAAGGCAATGGGGAAGAAAGAGAAGTAGCAGGATGGAGATTTAGAAGGTAAACATACAGGATTCCCTTCCTGCCCACAGATAAATAATACTTGGACTTCGTTCACTCCACACAGGAATCTAAGTGAGAAGGAAAATATTTTTGGAAGAAGATTTTGATCCCATAAAGTCTTTAGGAAGTCTTTCTGCTGCTGATGAAAAGTCTTGGTGACACTGGTTTTATGCCCATCCTTCCAAAAGTAAGAGGCCCCTGGGATCCTGTAAATACACCAATTCTTGGCACACTTCCCAGGGGGCCCCATTCACTAGGAATCTGTATTTCCCAAAGTGATCACCTTGGAAAATTCTTACGGGTAAGACAAGTGAAGGAGTTGCTGGGCCATGAAGACACCTTGATATTCTCCTACATGCAGTCTATATTGTAATGACTCCATTTATATACAATTCTAAAAATACAAGCTGACAGACTAGACTGAAATACTAAACTGACAAAAGTGGTTGCTTGGGCATTGGGGTGGCAGGGAGAGTTGATAGGTAGATTACCAAGGGCAGAAGGAAACTTTTGTGGGTAAAGATTATGTTCATTTTCTTGATTATGGTGATGGTTTCACAGGTGCATACATGCCAAACTTTATTAAATTTAATATGTGCCGTGTACAGCATGCCAATTATACTTCACTTATAAGTTTTTTTCTATTATATACCACTTATACCTTGCTTTTAAAAATAAAAAATAAATATCAGCAACTTCTAATACTCAGTTTCAGAGGAAACCTTAGACCAAATTTCATACCATATTCATTTATTAGCCAGCAGGCCTGAACAATCATTCAGTATGTCCTGTAAATTTGATGAAGCCCCAGACAGATGAATGGATACACAAAATGAGGTATATACATACCACACACTAGAGATAATGGAGTATGATGCAACCTACAAAAGGAAGAAAGCTGACACAGGCTACAACGTGGAGAAAATTTGAGTATTTCATGCTAAATGAAATAAGCTAGTCACAAATCAGGAATGATTCAACTTTTAGGAAGGACCTAGAGTAGTCAAATTCGTAGAGTCAGAAAGTAGGATGGTAGTTGCCAGGGCTGAAGGAATGAAGGGGAATAGGGAGTGATTGTTTAATATTGGAAATATGAAAAAGTCTGGAGATGGATGGTGGTGATTGATATTTTATAACTGCAAATATGCTAAATGCCAAAATGGTGGTGGTAAATTTTATGTATATTTAATTTTTAAAAAAATTTAAAGAAAAACAAAAGTAGCGATTCCGATCCCTGGTATTGTCCACTAGAACATTGAAAATGATTTCAAACCGACAATTAACCTTTTTTAGAAATAGCGTTAATTTTAACCAATTACAAGCTTCTACGGTAAGAAATATGGAAACTGTTGTTAAGGGATAACTCTTAGACAATGAAAGGCCACAGAACTTTAGAGCATCAGATAAACCCCAGAAGCGTGCTAGACACGACACCGAGCCCTTCCTTTTTTGTCTATTTCAAACGCTTTCACAAGCTGGAAAAAATGAAATCATCTGTAACCCCTCAGCCAGTAGCGCATTCGCCCTCATTCTTCTAAGTCAAAGCTAATCCGGAGCATGGAGTCTTTATTAAGCAAATCAACCAACGCTTATTAAAAAGCTGTTTCTCAACCGGGGCTCGTTTCTCAAGCAGGTGGTGCACACCTGCCCAGCGCATCTCAGGCGGCTCCGGGCTCGGGGCGCCGCCCACTGGGCTGCGGCTCAGGAGTGCAAACCTTTCGGGACTCTCCCGATCCCGCTAGGAGCGGAAGCAGAGGCCACATTGCGGGGCCACCTGCAGCGACTGGAGGAAAAACTTTGGCAACTGATGTCCGCCGAGAAGCAGGGAAGCAGCGCCGCGACGAGCGGGGTGCGGCTGTCCCGGCGGAGCCGCCTCTTTCCTCCCCCGCCCCCAGCCAGCCGAGCCCGCGGAGGAGCCAGGGGCGGGGCGACCTTTGCCCAGTCCCGAAGGGTGGGGTGTCCGCGCCGCCGGGGCACGTGAGGGGGCCCGGCTGGCTCCTGCTAGTCCCTGCTTCCCCTCCCACCCTGGACGGGTTGGGCCGCCGCGGCCGCCCCTGGACGTGCGCACCTCGGCCGCGGTTTCGGTCAGACCCGCCCGCGAGCTGGTTTCGATTAGGGACGGCGGGAGGCGGGAGGCGGAGCGGCCGGCACGCGCAGAGGGACCTGGCGCCCAGCGGCGCGGTGGCGACGGTCCCAGCTGGCGAGGAAGCAGGGCGAGCGCAGGGCGCAGGACCCGGGCCCGCCGCGGGGCGCGTGCTGACTTCGGGGGACCAACCGCCAGAGGGCCGGGATCGCGAGGAGGCGGCGGGAGCGCGTTGCCGGGATGCGGACGCCGGTGGTGATGACCCTGGGCATGGTGCTCGCGCCCTGCGCGCTGCTGCTCAACCTGACCGGCACGCTCACGCCCGGCTGGCGAATGGTGAAGGGCTTCCGCGACCAGCCGGTGGACGTGGTGCTGTACCAGGGCCTGTGGGACATGTGCCGCGAGCAGAGCAGCCGCGAGCGCCAGTGCGGCCAGAAGGACGAGTACGACTACTTCGGCGCCCAGCCCGTGCTCGTGGCGCGGGGACTCACGGTCACGTCCCTGGCCACCACGGCCCTGGGGCTGCTGCTGGCGACGCTCGGGGTGCGGTGCTGGCAGGACGAGCCGCACTTCGTGTTGGCCGGGCTCTCCGGCTTCGTGCTGTTCGTCGCGGGCCTCTTAAACCTCATCCCGGTCTCCTGGTACAACCACTTCTTGGCGGACCGCAACGTTCTGCCCGCCGCGCCCAGCCCGGTCACGCTGCAGGTCGGCTACAGCCTGGTGCTGGGCTATCTGGGCAGCTGCCTGCTGCTGCTGGGCGGCTTCTCGCTGGCGCTCAGCCTGGCGCCCTGGTGCGAGGAGCGCTGCCACCGCTGCCGGAAGGCGCCCGCCTCCACCCAGCGCCGCAGTAGCATCAGCACCGTGTACGTCGACTGGCCGGAGCCCGCGCTCACGCCCGCCATCAAGTACTACAGCGGGGGCCAGCACCGGCCGCGGCCCGCCGAGCACCGGGCCACCAGCAAGATCAAGGCCGGCTTTCCTATGCCTCGGCCTCCGCCCAAGGCCTACACCAACCCGGTGGATGTGCTGGATGGGGAGAAGGGAGCCAGCTCCCGTGGCACATCGTCGCGCAGCACCCAGCTGTACCACAGCTCGCTGCCCTGTGACTCTGACCTGTAGATGGCATCCCCTGCCCGCTCTGGGCCGACCCTGTCTGGATAAGGACTCACCCCACCAGGGTTCACCCCCGAACTTGTCTGTTACCTGGGTGCTGGAAATGCCTGGCTCGGCGTCAGAAGCCAGGACTTGTTCCTGCAAACTGGTTTGGAGGGCGAGCTTTCCTGTGATTAAGCTAGACTCCTTGGACGACTCGTTCAGGCTGGGGTTGGCTTTTGTTTTATACAGTTGTTTCCTGGCTCCCCTAATGGAGGAATCGGCTCATTATTTTAGCTAGAGAAGATACAGAAAGTGGAGTGTTGCAGTGACCAGGGACAACAACAAATAAGTCAAAATCAGCAAATAGAGGCTCAAAAGCTGTCTTAACACCTCCAAGTAACAATATTCTGAGATGCCCATGAAACTTTCATTAATGTGATTACATATTTTTTCTGTTGTATAATTTTCATGCAAATTCTCAGGAGACCAATATATTTCTGTCTATATTTGAATGAGGTTCTTAAAATATAAACACAGAACTATGCAAATAGCAGCAGTGTTAGTGACTTTTATGGAAAGAAATAATTTGATTAACTCACATTTACATTTTTCCATGTGCACATAGCAGTTATCTTTTTCACCACTTACTTTTGGGGTAAAAGTTGATATCACTCCAGATTTTCTCTTCTAGAAGCCAGGAGACTAAAGAGACTAATGCTATACTGTTCTATGCCTTGGCTACCTCACCCTGGACTTAGAGGAATATAGATTAAACACTTGGTCCCAAATGGAACCTGTTAATCACATTCTATTAAAGTGCCTATGTGTGCGTATTATTTATAATTAAAATTTAGAAAACAAGAGTTTGAGTACACCTAAGGAAGCTTTAATTGTCTCAAGTACAACCTGAGGGAGTTTACACAGTCATTAGTTTCCTGGCTGCCTTGGCACTGTTTCTGAAATCCTGCCCTCAGATCTTTGCACCTGTTAGCATAAGCTTACTAAAAGCAGCCAACAGGCCCCACTTAAATCCCGATTGCTTTATTTTCAGTTTCCTGCTGTTTTCTATGCAAAACTTCTATTGTTGAAAAAACTAGAAGCACCAGTTTCCACTTGAGGAGAGACTAGAAATCTTTTCCTTTTGTAACAGTGGTGTTTAAAATCACAGGTAGGCAGCTCTGTGTTCCATGAACAGAACTGAATCTCCAGCAGGACTGGCTCTAATTCCAAGGGGATGATTTAAGGGTGCTTTTAACTGAACTGAATCTCACCTTTAAAAGCTGTCTCTGGTAGCCAATTCCGAGGTAGGAACATTCAGTTCAATAAGTAAGTGTGCTCTGTAGTGGAACTGAGCAGCATCTGCTGCTTGTTAGCAGTGGTAAGGGTAATATAGACTCACTTCTCTTGCTGTTTTGTGTTGGAATTACCTGCCTTTTTTTACAATGAGACTTTAGTGCACAGGTGTATCAGATGGGGATCCCTTTCAAATGCAAATTCTGATTCAATTGATCTGGAGTGAAGCCTGAAACTAATTTCCTAACTAGCTCCCCCGAGGTGCCAATGCTGATGTTTCATGGCCCCTCTTGGAATTTCAAGGCTTTTATGGGACTGTGTCACACTCAAGTTTCAATCTCAACTGGCATCACATTAAGCAGAGAGCTTTTTGAGAGTTCGCCCCTTCGATGAGGTAGGAGACTTGCTCTAGGGGACAGAGTCAGAATGGATAAAAGGTAACTGCTTTTCTCAGCCAATATCTCCAAAGGCAGGCTTTAGTAGCCTGAGAAGTTAGGACCTAGAAGACAATATAAAGATATTGAATTTTTTTTTTTAAAGATTTATTTATTTATTTATACAAGTACTGGGTACAGTCAGAAGCCCAGGAAGGTGAGAGAATTCACCAGAGCCAGAGCAGAGAGCAGAACAGGCAGACAAATGAAGTACACTGCTGAGGGGAGCTGAGGGGGGCAGGAGAGGTCTGAGCGCCATGTGGGACCCTCACCCGGAGACCAGGGATTGAACCGGCGCTGCAGAGGTTGTGGGCAGTGCTCAACCACTGAGCCATCAGGGAGGCCCTAAAGATACTGAGTTTCTGGCAAGTACTGAACCTATTTAATATTGCCTGCATTATAATTTCAAATATTTCTAGGGAAGCCTTGGTAAAAACAAAATTGTTGTTTCTTGTGTTTTTACTTGTCTTCTTTCCCTAAATATATTCAAAACAGTAGCTTATATATATTTATATATATAAATATATTTATTCAAAACACTTGTGATAGATATTGTTGCCTATATCACAATTGATTGTGATATTGTTGCCAAGAGTTAGAACTCCATTTTTGCCCTATTAACAGAAATAAAACCAAAACTCCCTTTAAAAGAAACTTTATGGGCCTCCCCGGTGGCGCAGTGGTTGAGCGCTGGGTTGCGAAGCTGCCCGCAGCCTCTGCAGTGCCGGTTCGATCCCCGGCTGCTCCCGGGCCACTGGAGGAGGATCCCACATGGCGCGCAGACCTCTCCTGCCGCCCGCTGCTCCCCTCAGCAGTGTACTTCTTCAGTCTGCCTGGTCTGCTCCCCGCTCTGGCTCTGGTGAATTCTCTCACCCTCCCGTGCTTCTGACTGTACCCAGTGCTTGTATAAATAAATAAATAAATCTTAAAAAAAAAAAAAAATAAAAGAAACTTTGTTATAAAAATATTCCAGATGATGCTACTCAGCTATTGAAAAAGGTGTAATCTTGCCTTCTGTGTCAGCATGGGTGGAACTTGAGGTGATTATGCCAAGTGAAGTAAGTAGAACGTGAAAGTTACCTGATGGTTTCACTCATAGGTAGAATATAAAGAAAAGAAATTGGCAAAACCCAACACAAATAACTTAGCCTCTGTGAAAAATTTGACAGTTTCCAAAGGACAGCGATGGGGGTCAATTTGATAGTGTGGAGTCACTAGAACTTTGGCGGTGGCTGAAGCAGGTACACATACTTAGATGTGAAACTTTTGTAAATGAATGGTAAGCCTGTAAGAGAGCATTAACAGTACATTACAGCAATTTTAAAGTGTGTGTATATATATATATTTATGTATGTGTATATATGTACGTAAGTATTTCACAGGGCATTCAGATTCTGCCTCAAGCATGGATATTTTGGCTGGGGGCCATTTTTTGGCCACAGCAGCACAAACTGAAGATGTGCTTAACACTTCAGATGCTAGAAGAGGCTGAGCCTCAGGAGTGGCAGTTATGGGCGTGAACTTTTTAAACTTAATACCAACCAGCCAAGCAGCTAGACCACAGTGAAAACAAGTATGGAAAACACCACCAGCCTGGAGCCCTTCACACCTCTAATCTACCATCACAATTCCGGTTTAATGGTCCTAATTACATACAAAGTGTGTCCCCACTTAATGGGTGAAGTCTTTTCAGGATGACTCAAGTTATGCCTGGAGGACCAGGGAATCTGTGAAAGTCAAGCAGAGCAGACACTGCTTTAACCGTGCCTGCTCTACTTGTTCTGTCTGGCTGCCATAAGATGCATGCCCTTGTTCAGGAGGGACAAGGTTTTCAGCACACAAGCTCTGTCCCTGGCAGAGGCTGTGGGTGGCACCATTGAAAGTGCTTGGCAAGCACCCTCCTCTTCATTGTGTGGATCGTTCAACCTGTAAGTTGGGGCGCCTGACATTTGTCAGCACATTTGTGGATACCATGCAAACAAAACCATTTCCATTTTCTCGCTCTGTGGAACTTACATACTTCTAGCATGAGAGAGGTAGTAGAAAATATAGATGATCTTTTAGAGAAGGTGATCAGGCAGAAAGTACTCCCAGAGCAGAGAACTGAAAGAAGGGAGAGGGGACCATTCCAGGAGGAGGGAACAACAAACTCTGAGTTCTTGCTAAGGGAGAGCTAGTGAAGACAGACACTGCACCGCAGTCTGGGTGCGAGCATGGGTTGCTTCTACTTCGCTCCAAATCAGGATGGTGAGGACAAGAAGAAACTCATAGTACTGCTGAATGAGGCTGGGCAAATCTTGCTTTCTGTGCTTTATCAGGTGAATGGCTTCTTTAGTATGGAATACAGTGTGGAACATTCAATCCGTTTAAGAGACTGTTTTCAGTGTCAAATATTTCAAAACAATTTGATCCATGAAGGTCTAATGTGGAGTATTCTGTTCTGCTAGGTCCAGTCCACCCCATAGTACAGTAGACAGAAAGAAATTAGAAGCTCAGAGGTGGATCCCACCCAGCACCTCACAGAGCGCTGGACAAGGTAAGTAATAGGACCACCTGGCAGCCAGTGCACATTTTCACCCTGACCTTCTGAAATGAGGGGCTGTCCTTTATCTCCTTAAACTCTCAGGATCTTCCTTAGTATTCTTTTCTTGGTTTACATAGCTGGCATTCCATTCAATATTTTACCAAGGCCCCTGTTCTAACCCTCATAACCCTCTCTCACACATATCCCCTAAACTGTCCCATCCCCAGCAGCTGAAGGGTGTCATGTTTGAACATATTATTTACATGTTGAGTATGTGGTTTTCATGATATTCTTTCTTGTTTTACCTCTAAGTTGAAAGTAAGGGTGTGGATGGATTCTGTTCATTTTTATAATCCTAGGATGGATACCAATACCTCTTCTGCGCCTGTTAGCAAAATGATGATTAAACTTACCTTGAACAGTCATTTCTGTAGCCAAGTGCTTCCTTACCTTGCAAAATACTTGTCATGTGTACAAAAAGTAATTTGTGCTCTGAAATGCAGAGGTGGAGGCAGACTGACTCTGGCGGGAATGAGCCACAGGAGTAATTTCATGAATCAGGCTATAATTTGCTTGTAAAGATCAGCCAAGCACAATTGACACCTTCTTTATTCCCAAGTCACTACAAATGAGGTCTTTCTTCCTGTATGCAAGGGAGGAAAATAAGGGTTCAATCCTTACTGTAAATACAAACTTGTATGAAATTCTCACCCAATCATCCCAACAACCTCTGCTCACATTCCTCTCTCACTGCACACAGTCAAGTCACCTCCTCGCCAAGACCCCCATTAATCAGGAATGAACACAGGAAAATGCATTTTAACTTGTTCAAGTCGAGGAAAATATAGATAAGGGACTGTGTGGAGACAGTATTGATTAGGGGAGTTGGTTCTCCGGGGTAGCATATGCAGAGACAGATGTAAGCAACTGCTCTGCCAAACTCTGTGTGGCCAAATTACACACAGACTCCAGCAGGGAGGAGTGAGTAGCCCCACCTATAAAACATTATGTGAAACATTATGTGAAAACTAGGGTAGGTGTGTTCACAAGTAACACACACCTTTTCCATGCATGTGGCAAATGCTCCTACAGCAGGTTACCATTCATTTCAGTGCCTTGAAAAGACTCATGACAGAGCTGAGGGAAACAGAACAAGTCATTGTAGTTTTTTCTAGAATGCGGGGAGGTATGCTCCCTAATTGCATAAGCCCTGCTCTTGGTGGACTTCAGTTTCCTCACCTGTAAAAATGGCAAGAAAAGACAGGATTAGATGTTCTCAGAAGACCTTTCTAAATTTGATATTCTGAGGGTAAAGGTTGAGAAATACATGAGGCTGAGGAGGAGGGAACTGTAATTTGAACAGTGAAGACTAGGGGAAGCTGACTGACCTATAAAATCAGTAAAGGGTCTGGAGCACAAACCCCATGTTCTACTACTTGGGTTCTCTGAATTTCATAAGGCTCCTGATAGTTAAAATAGTAGAAACTTGGTACCTCTCTCGCATCATCCATGCCCCCCCACTTGTTTCCTAGTAAATTGAGAGGTTTATTTAACTGTTATTTGCTAGAGATAGACACAAAGGGTTAGCCTCTCTATATGGCTGTTTGAGCCTACAGCATAAACCAAAGAACTTTTCTAAAACTCCTTGTTCTTCCAGAAGAAAATCCAAACATACTACCAGATGACAGAAGTTGAGTTTCTGACAGGAAACACAAATTTTACATCTGCTAAGGTTTACTGTTCTATTAGATGTACAGAAATTAAGAAATGAACACATGATGTAGAGATTATCTCAAAAGAAGACTCTTAGAAGTTGGTAACATGCCGTTGCTTCAAATAGAGAAGGTTATGAAATTGGCATATTAAAACCAATTTAGGCAATATGTGTGGTTAGGAGTTTTTAAATATAAAATCGTAGGTGTCCTTTTATAAATTTGACTCTTGTGTAAAGGTTATTCAGATAGGATTTGTGAATTCTTGAATAGGGAAAGCAAAACAGGATGTGTTAAACTGGATTCAGGTGTGATAGTACTTTGGTATACCTTCATAGGAGACCAAATGCAGAAAAAGATATAAAGAAGTTAGGGGCTAGGGGCAGGCAGAAGGATTGCGTACATGATAGATAAATGCAAAGATCTGGCATTTCATTTTTTCATATTTTTAAAGATATATTTATTTATTTATACAAGCACTGGGTACAGTCAGAAGCACGGGAGGGTGAGAGAATTCATCAGAGCCAGAGCGGGGAGCAGAGCAGGCAGAAGAACCGAAGTACACTGCTGAGGGGAGCAGCGGGCGGCAGGAGAGGTCTGCGCGCCATGTGGGACCCTCCTCTGGTGGCCGGGGAGCAGCCGGGGATTGAACCAGCAGTGCAGAAGCTGCAGGCAGCTTCGCGCGCTCAACCACTGTGCCACCAGGGAGGCCCCTAGCATTTCATTTTTCAAAAAAAGAGGAAATAGGGTGTGTTTCTGGGTCCCCCAACAGGAAGTGGGGCTTGCGAGCACAAGAACAGGACTGGACGAGAATCATTTTGCGCTCAGAGCCTGTGGAATTGGACCAGTCTGGCCAGACAGATGTCCTAGAGTCTGGTTGAGGCTTAAGGTCTGAAAGAGACTGAGGCAGCAATTGAAGTGGTTTCAGAGAAAGTGGGTAATACTGTTGGCCAACACTAGTGTTTGTTTTCCAGCCTGTCATTTTCATGTGCTTTTTATAGCAAGAAAAGAGCCTTACCAATGGCAGACTTGGCAGGATGGCTTTTGAAAGAAGGTAGGTAGCAAGGGAAAGCTAAGATTCACCCTGTGGGTGATTGAGGCTGAGGGTACTCTGGTGCTGAAATGGTTTCAAATACAGCTGAGCTCGAGGCAAGGAGGCAAGTTGATTAAGCTCTATGCATCTCCCAGGTCCAAGGAGAACTCCTCCCTTGTTTTTCAGGTCAAGTTGACCTTTATTTAGGAATTTCTTTTTTTTTTTTAAATATTTATTTATTTATTTATACAAGCACAGGGTACAGTCAGAAGCCCAGGAGGGTGAGAGAATTCACCAAGCCAGAGGGGGAGCAGAGCAGACTAACGAAGTACACTGCTGAGGGGAACAGAGGGCAGCAGGAGAGGTCTGTGCTCCATGTGAGACCCTCACCCAGTGGCCGGGGATCGAACCAGTGCTTCAGAGGCTGTGGGCAGCTTTGCAACCCAGCACTCAACTGTTGTGCCACTGGGGAGGACCCAATTTAAGAATTTCTATAGCTGATGGAAAGGCACAGTGTATTCTATGTGCAGTAAGGATTTCCTCTTTGTGATTGGTAGTCCCCACAAATTCATTCTGCAAAAAAACCTAAATGTGACTATTCTGGAAAATACCCAAACAAGAAAGTGTCTCCCAAATCATTTTTATTATAATGTGAACTTGTGGAAATTACGTTGATATAAGTGGAGCCATTTTAAAATGGAGCTGAGCTGCCACTGCAACAGAAATACCACTTTGCTGTTTAAACTAGGTTACATTCTTGAACTGAGCCACCAACAGTCCAAGAAGCTATTAAGATTGAGAATATTCTGTTTAAAAGGGCTGGAAAAAGTAAACTTTTACCATCTTTTACCTCTATGACCTGTTCACCTAACCACCTCATCCTGACTTTTGTTCCTTTTTGGGACATATTTTAGGTTTATCTCTAAATGTGCATACCCCAAATTATAATTAATTGATCCCAAGTAAACATGCTTTACCTTTTAGTAGCCTCCTAAATTTTTAGGGTAATAGACATATATGTTCAGACTCATGCCCAACTGGCTGGATGTAGGTTCTGTGGGTCCCATTTGTATCAATGGGGAGTTAGTTTCACTATTATCAGACTTTAGACCTGCTTTGTTACCTGTGTCTCATTATAGCTTCAACACCATTGATTTGTCACATGGGTATGAATGCAGGCATGATAGCAGAGATACTAGCAGTCAAAGGGAATTTGGGATGCATGGAGCATCCACATGCTTTCCCAACAGGCAAGAAGAGCTAGCTGAAATGAACCCTGATCCATTCCTTTAACCTTATATATTTCTATCTGTAGTAGTCACCTACTTTACTTCCTAGAAGTCTTACACAAAGCATAAATTTGAATTTTTATTTCTGTAAAATAGAGTCATCTATACTAATTTCAGAATCCAATGAAAGCATTAGAAAAACATGTTTTTTTTGTTGTTGTTTTTTTTACTGATTTTCAGCAAAAGTGAGTGCTAACTTTGCAGTGAAGTGTATACAAGAGAGGGAGTGGTAGGAAAATAACACTTGAACATTCATGCCACTGCAGAAACCTGACCTTTACCCTAAAAGGTAAATACTCAAGAGAGATCATTCCCTTTAGACCTTCCCCTTTTGTAAAGTAGGAAACAAGTTTAAAGAGAATAGCTCAAAGTTAGAGTCAGAACCAAGATTGAAATTCAGAACTTCTGACTAGTACTGGATCCAGAACTCTGGGATTAGAAATTATCTCTAAGCAAATCAACCTAATTTACATGGAGGTTGAACTGAAATCTGATCTTCCCTATGAATACTCAGTTTTAGAACTTTGGCGCCAAAAGCCAGTGACCTCCTCCAATATGAAACGCAGTTATTTTATTTTATTAGGTGGGCTAATGTGTTGTGTGTTGTTGTTTTTTTTAAACATCCTTGTTTATTTTTTCACAATATAGGATTTCACTCTCAGGTGTGGTCACCAGGGTTTTCCCACCCAAAGCACCCAGAGTCCCCCACCATAGTCCATTGTGCCCCACTATCCTATTTTTTACTTTTCCCCTTTCCAACTCCCTCCCCTTTCCCTGAGTGTCTCAGCTCTACTGTGTGCTTTCAAGGGTTGGGCTTACAATTTGTCTTTGATCCTTTCTTTGATTTCCTAGATTCCACCTCTAAGTGAAACCATCTGGTTTTTCTCTTTCTTAAATGCAGTTATGTCAATAAGAAGATACCTTTACCACCAGCTGTTACAAAAGATAAGACACAATGAAATGTATAAACAATGTTTATTTAGATGTTCCAGCTTCTTTTATATCAGGTTAGTCAGTTTGGAGAGAGGTCAACAATTCCTGTAGGAAAAAGAACTTAAATTTGAGTTCACATAGTATTGAACTTGAACACACATAGTATATTAAAACACAGCAAAAATCACAGAGGTGGTTAAAATAATCAGAAGTCACAGGTAGACATAACTTTTGGGGGTGGGTGACATCAGTGAATCCTACTGACATCCCACCTACACCCTACAAAAATTGAGCCCTTTGTAGATGTCGACCAAAAGCTGAATTTATAAAGACTAATTTATGCGTGTTTTACTTGGTTAAGTCTTTAGTTGTTCAAACCAGAGTCTAAGGATAAAATAGTAACTAAGTATTGGTTTGATATATGTGATAGCAACAATCACGAGTAAGCAAAAGTTCTTGAAGTTAACACTGCCTCCTTTGACCCAGATAGAATTTTCAGAAGGGGGATCTTTAACTATGTCTCACAATGCATTTTCCCCAAATCAGTCTTCAGCACATACCTGTTCATCATAGGCTTCATTGACAAAAGTCTCACTGTTCATTAGATTTTCTTCTTCTTGGTCATTTGCTTTGTAGTGGGTCTGATTTCTTGACGAGGCCATGCTGCTTCTAAGAAATCAAAGAAACAGAGGCACTGACCCCTTTGAGGCACTTTTACTTGCAGAAATGCCTCCTACCACATGCATTATTGCTTGTCCAGGCCTTGCTCAAAGAAATGGCCCAAAAGTTTATTTTTCAGATCATGTGACCTATGTGGCTGCTTCATCGCCTAAATCCTTCCTCAGAAGATAAATTTCTAGAGTGATTTTATGCCTCCAAACTCATTAATTTTTTTAATCTTATTTTATGAGGCTTCTTTAGAATAAAACTCTCTCATGGGAATATTAATAGCTGCTCACCTTTTTAATTCATGTTTTCTTCTGAGATAGACAAATGATGACAGAGCTACCAGAATGACTGACAAGGCCATGGTTAAGCCAAGGGTGAGGTATCCAGAGGCAGGTCTATGCACTGCCTCCTCACAGAACTCTCCACCATATTCCATCATGCAGCTGCATTTCCTGAGCTCTCCCTCCATTCTACAGACGCCCCTCCTGTTACAGAAATTGCTGCTACAGGGCAGATATTTTGTCCTCTGTGAGTTCTCAGGCTGAGCAAACTCCCCTCTCTCCTCAGTTTCTGGGGCCTTGCTTTCTTTGGCAGGACTCGGAGAGGTGAATGTTTTGCTGAAAGGGTAATTCATCCCTCCTGGATGAGGCTTGGTGGGCTCTGTATCCTGGAGGGGCTGCACAGCTTTCAGAGCCAACTTTTTTCTAGCTGCTGGATCTATAGTTGTTGAACGGGTTTCGTCTGAATAGGGACCTACAAAAACAGTAGGTATGAATGTGGATGTAGACACATGTATGTAGTTAAAAAATATCTCAGAAAATAAGAATTCTAGTGCATTCACCCAGATAAATTTGAGTTTATGGAATCATAATTACCAACACTTCTTTTGGCCTAAAAAAGAAAACTTCTAAAAGTTTATGTCTACATCTGATTTTAAGACATGTTTATCTGTAAATATTTTAATTTTTTGAGTGCACATACATTTTTGGTTTAGCAAGATCATCAAGTTGCAAATATTGAACCAGATTTGGCTGTGAGCGGGGCATATCTAAGGCAGGGAGCAGGCAACAAGGTGCTTCTAACCAAAGAAGAATTCAACAATTCAATTTGTGTTTTAGGTATTTCACCATAATCTCCATAATTGTTGGTTCCTGACCAGAACACTAAAAACTAAATTACTAGGGGAGAAAGGCAATATTGGCAATGAAACTGCTCCATGCCTCCACTGTAAGTTGGTATTACAGGAGTGTGCAGATCTTTGGTGGTAGGTATATCCAGGGGAAGCCAGTCTAACTTTATATGTTCAATACCATCTCCTCAATCTACCAAAGTTTTACATGAAAGGCAGGGTGAAACATTTATTACAGAGCAGAGCCAACTCTTCAGCCTTTGCCATCAATAATGAAAGATCAAGTTCAAGTATGTGGTTTCTGGTTTACTTTTAAAACCAGTTGTTGAAGGTGACAGGTTTCTCACTCATTGATCCCCCACCTTGAGTTACTGACACACCACCACTCTTATTATGCTGGGAATCAAAATTCGTCCTCTTTCCAATTTAAGATGATGTGGTTAGGGTAACTGGTACTCCAGCTAGTCAGGTTTAGGAGGATGAAACTTTAAATTGAAAAGTCAATGACAACCCTTTGTTCTAAGATTCTTTTCCAAATCTCTTTCCTTATTAATTACAACCAGTGTAAGTACCAAGCCTACTGCATCTTCGATAACATAGCTTAGGGAACTGGGACTTGTTGGAACTATAGCAGAATTAGAGCAAAATCAGATATCTGATCACTCAACTGAACAGACATGACCCACCTTTCCGTGAAGGCATATTTGGCTCAGTATTTCTAGAATAGCTCTCTATAACTAGCATTTGAGTGTGAATAGGACAATCTTACATACTAAAATGACAGCTTTAGCACATTATCTTGAATTCCTTAACACATTTATGAGATATAAAGGACTATTTCCACATTAAAAGGGGGATAACAAGACAGCTCAAATAGTTTGCCCATCTTTCTTCTCCTTCACTATGTCTACTGTGTGATCAAGTTAAACAGACTGAATCAAACCAAGGTTAAAGAGCTCTCTTTCAAACAACATACAAACTATTTAGCCCTTTGGAACTCAGTATCATATTTGCTATCATAAAATGAATCAGAGGGCACATTAGCTTTCCACAAGCAGTTCACATAATCTATAGCCAATAGTTAGAGGTTTTATATTGTTCAATTGAAAGTGTCCACAATGATAACAAGGTTACAGAAGATAAAAGCTTGAGGAAACCTGTGGAACTAGATATTATAAAAGTCAGTCATTTGTGGTGATAACAGTAGGTGCTGGGTAGGAGTTACTCACAACCCGCTTCATCAGATCCATCCAGACAGTCGGCCTGACCATCACAAACTTGTTCCACAGAAATGCATTTCTGACCATCCTTACAGGATCGTGTCAATGTAGAGCACTGGATAGTTTCAATACAAGCATTTTTGTCAGCCAAGTAGTACCCACTGGGACATTTACAAGTCTTCCCTTCAGGGTTCGGTAAGCAGATATGGCTGCATCCTCCATTGTCTTTTGAGCAGCTGTTCATACCTGTGGATGTCACGTGCGCGTGCGCACATATATACACACACACATGCACACACACACACACACACACACACTGAGTTAGACTGGATCTCAGAAGGTTCTTTTGCAAACTCTCTGAAAATAATCTATCAGAGTTACAGGATACTGATGTTTTCTCCAAAGTTGACAACTCTTTAAATTAGTTCCTTTTAGTCAAATAGGTACCAACTGGTTGACTACAGTTTGTGGATAAGGAAGCTTTAGAAGACTTAAGAGTTTAGACAAGGGATGAGCTCAAGAAAATAGAGGTCAGTTCTCTTCTCCCTCAAACTTAATACTAAAGATCAGATATAAAAGGGCCCTCATAATAATATTCTATTTCAATGAAAACTTGGAAGCTGTGATCTCTATTATCCCCTCAAGAGTATGATTAAGTCAACCATTTTTAACTTACCATAGTTCTCCAAGGTCATGTCTTGACTTGTTCCAGGAATTATGTAATAGATACGTATATAGACAAAACCCACATTTGGGGTAAAAAGGAGTCCCCGGGTTCTCATAACTAAGCAACAGATTATTATCACTTGGGTGACCATTTTATCACACTGAAGATTTCTAACAAGGGCTCTCCACAAAGCCAAGACTTCAAGAATTAAATCACGACTAACAAGTTTATAAAGTTTATTTTCAAAAGAACAACATTCCCTTAAGACAAATATATACTCCTATATACATCAGAGTAGTTGACATTAATCTCAACAGATTTTATCAATTACTACTTCAGTTAAGTCTGTCATCACCCCCAAACATCTATTCACTCCATTGTGTCTATAAGAAAGGTGGAGAAACACATCTGAAATATCTAACATTTCAAGGATTAGTTACATCCCAAGTTGTTACCAGTGACCATGAGTAGAACAAAGATTGTTTCTGCATTAGAGATAAAATGGAATTTTGACTATGGAAGAGTTATAATTCAGTCTACAGTAATAGGTACTTTAAATTAGAACCCAAGTCTACCAAAGCCCAGTCCAATAATTACCTCTATCAAGTCGATTAAATCAATAACAGGACAGTTATATACCAGAACCAGACTATATCTAACTGCATAAAACAATACAGTTATGCAGATCTATAGGAATTTGTCAGAGAAATTATTTAATAAGAATCTAGAGGGCCTCCCCTGGTGGCGCAGCAGTTGAGTGCTGGGCTGAGAAGCTGCCTACAGCCTTTGCAGTGCCAGTTTGATCCCCGGCCACTGGTGAGGGTCCCACATGGTACGACAGACCTCTCCTGCCACGCCCGCTACTCCCCTCAGCAGTGTATTTCGGCAGTCTGCCTGTTCTGTTCCTCACTCTGGCTCCGGTGAATTCTCTCACCCTCCCGTGCTTCTGACTGTACCCAGTGCTTGTACAAATAAATAAATAAATCTTAAAAAAAAAAGAATCTAGAGATATTTTGAGGAGATATTACAGGCTGAAACCTCCCCTCCTTTGGGAAGTTCAGTAGACTTCATTGCTGTCATAATTATTACATGGTTGCTTACCCTGTTGATTTAGTTTACTATAAACTTTTAAATCCACAATCTTCTGGTCTACTTGGAACCACCACTTTTCTGAAAGTTCTGCCTTGCTGTACCACACTTTAGTGAGTTGGGCTGAAATAAAAGCCATTGAACAAGTATTAACAAGTGTGAAATTTTACCTTGAGACTGTTTCCTGGGAAAAGAACATTGTTCAATGTGAAAACTGTTATTCATCAGGGTAAACTGCAGATTGAGTACCAGAAGTATTACAGAAGAGACATGTATTTTTTTATATCTTGCTACTGGAAAGAAACTTCAAGATAAATAAAAACCATTCTATTCCTTTCTCCAAAATAAAATCAGGTATAAGTAGGTTGTCAGACACATTCATACATATCCACACATCTAAAGAGAAACGTAGAATATGTGGCTCTTAGATGTAGTTCATGCAATTGAGGGGTAATGATTTTGAAAACTATTTTAGAACATTTCTGAAAAAAGCATAGCTGCAACCAGAGTCACCAGGAGAACTTAAAATAGATAGCAGAGTTCTCATCACATACCTAACAACTTAGCATCTCTGGGGTTTATCTGGCAACTTGTTTCTGTAATTCTGATGTCAGCCCAGCTGGTCAATGGACCAGCATTTGGAAATATAAAGAGAAAAGGTTTATTTTAAACAGCTTTTCCAGTTTTACCAAGTCCAGACTCTAGCCAGAAATAATACAGTAGAGCGCTGTGGCTTAGGACAATCTTTTTGAATCCAGAAATACACTGCAAATATAGAATACCCTGTAATTTACCTAATAATTTCATATATATTTAGTCAACTGAGTCAGGTATTGTTCTCATTTTACAGTAAGGTGTTACAGTAGGTGTATCCCCTGTTTCCAATTCCTGACCCAGTTTTCTTGATACCATGTGGTGTTTTCTTCTAGAGGAGAAAGCATGCTATGAAAGCCAGACACCACAGGCAGAGGGATTAAGTATATTCATATAAGGAGTAACCAAACAGGTAAAATATCTCCCTGCATGTCACAGAATCACTGTTATCATTCATGTTAGATTAGGGAAGTTGCCTAACTATTCTTCCAAAAGATAGATACTTCCAACGATCAGTGCTAAGCATGGGCAGATCTCCATCAGACACCCAGGAGTAAATTCAGATCACAAAGACAATCATATATATAATACCCACCATCATATTTAATACCCACCATCATCAATTGTTGTCCAGAACATCATGCCTTGGCCATATGTAAAGAGGTTAAGGCCTTGAATTCCTCTGCAGTCTACTCTGTATCTAGAGCCATCTTGCTGGATGCTTTCTATGAGTCCCCTCCCTAGAAGAGAAGATCAGTTAATTTCTCTTAGTCCAAAGATCTGCCCTATGCCCTGGAGCTCTTCATATCTTGCCCTCACTCCCTTCCAGGAGGACACTATTTGCCATGCACTCAAAAAGACCAGTTTATCTTCATTGTCCTATTTTAACAGTGATGGCAAATATGTATGAACAAATCTTTGTGTAAGTTCTCAGCTTTATTCCTTCACAAAGAGCCAACTGCATGACAGCATGGGCTATTTTATGCTAGTCAAGATGGAAAATATCTATTTGGAAGATGGTGCAGAAAATAGAACTCAGACCTAAAGGCCATTGGAAGTTAAGACTGAAGACCAGAAAGCAGAACATTACTATTTCATTCTGTCCAATTGAAGCAACAATTGCTTACCAGTATCAGCCCAGTATATTCGGGTCCCTGAATCCGAAAAGGCCAGACCCACAGGGAACTGGGATTTCTGCCACAGCACCTTTCTCCTGTTGCCATCCATGGAGGCACATTCAATGCTGGAGCCAAGCCTGCCACCACCCTGGGGACCCAGGTCCACAAAGCACATGACTGCAGTAGGTGGGTGTAGCACAACAGCAACTGGGTGGTAAAGATTTTCACTGAGCAAGGCAATGGGATACTGGCCTTTGGAGGTAGCTACATTGATGTGAGGGTTTTCACTATCAATCCAGTATATGTTTCCACTCAACCAGTCCACAGCAAGATGGACCACTGCCCCCTCCACAGACAGGATTTTCCTCCAAGAGAGCTTTCCAGATTCTTTGAGCCTCAGTAGCCTGATATCACCTTTATCCAACTCTGAAAGGTAGAGAGTCTTTTCCTGGACAAGGTAGTCCACTGATGCAAGCTGGTTCACATTGGTAAAGGGAAGTATCCTATGTTCTGGCAACATTTCTTGCCCGAGTACAGCTTCTAGGTTTTTCAGATAGACCTATGGAAACAACAATGACAAAACTTAGATGGATGATAACAGTTGAGGTTATTCTTACTCTTCACTTTGATTTTACATTAATGTTAAGATACTAAATTAAGGTTTTTATATGTTCTATCTTCTAAAAGAAGATACCAGCTATTTCTCTCCCTGCCCGGAGTTTTAGTCACTTAAAATTCCTTGAATCCATGTATTATGAAGATCTATTCCCCTACTAGAACACTCCTCTACTAAAATCCGAAACTGAAGCTGGTCTTTTATTCAACAATTTGTCATTTTTAAATGTTAAAATGGACAAGTCCTATAGATAGTATAAGATAGGGGTCACTATTATTATACCTTTTATCTTCCTATAATTTAAGAAAGTTCCTTCACAAAATGTGCTTACCCCCAAAGACTAGAACCCAGAAGAGCACCTTGTATTTGGAATTACTCTACATGGTCAGCTAGCTGTTTGGACAACTGAAGAGTTAAACACAATCTTAGATCCCTAACCTCACTGTGTTCTAATGTACTAATAACTGCTTAAGGCAATTTAATTAGGCAATTTAATTTAACTGCTACTTTGTTTTGTTCATGACAGCTTCCAGCACACAGTGAATATTAAAATTTAACTTGTATAGTAGGTCATCAAATAACATTTGGTTATAACACTGATCAGATAAAAACAACCCCAGCTCATGATGAACAAAATGTCTTTATTCAAGGATCTGTTTTTATTTTATATCATTTTGCTAAAAATCACTTTCTAAGAACCTATCAATGATGTTAAGTGAGGAGTTACTGTATTTGAAGAACATTCCAAGAGAAAGAGCCCTTATGATACAGCTCTCAGCCCAAGCAGAGAGATCTGAGCAAGCCTGTGGAATGGTACCTGCATGACAACTGTGGACAATACAAGGAACATAAATGCAGACTCCTTGGGTGGAGCACAGCTGATGCCATCATCTGCAAGCAGGAGTCCAACTGGGCAATGACAGCTTCCCTTTGATTTTGGGCTCAGAAGACACAAGTGAGAGCACTTAGTGTCCAGACAAGGGTTAAAAGACCTGGGTTGCAGCACTTCATGCATTATCTGGAAGAAAGAAAGCTAGATGTCACTGTGCATTATCGAGTCCTTCAAAATAGCAAATGAGTAAGTCTTGCTTTTTTATCATCACAGATGGGTGTCACTACAGTTTGTTCCCGAGACTCTCATACATGTATCCATTTCAGGAAGAACTAGGGGGATATTTTGAAGAGCACTCTATAGACCTTGACTCCATAAGGCTGTTCAAAACGCTTGATGAGGACGGCTCTGTTCTTGCCTGTTGACTTCTTCATGTGCTGTACTGTCCTTGTTTTCACTTCAGACCAGAAAACTTCATCTTCAAACACAGCAACCGAAAAGGGGCTCTTGATTTGTGTTAGCTGCAACATCTAAAATGGCAAAGGTGATGTTTCTCACCTGAGTTTGACACAAGGCACATAACATTTCAGACAAGTTTAAAACCAAAAAGCACTTACTCTAATACCAGTACCATCTAGATTGGCAGAGCCAATAGAGTGAAATTTGTCATCAGACCAGAATATCTTCCAACTCAACTGATCAAGAGCTATGCTAGTTGGCCAACCAAGACCTTGATTGATGAGTATTTTTCTGTTGCTACCATCCATTCCAGCTTGTTCTATTTGTGGTTCACCTCCAATTTCAGACCAGTACATTAACCTATGTGGATAAAAATCAGCTTTAAGATGAAGTACTACCTTGCTGAAAACAATAATTATTTCTTTGAAACTCTTTATTTGCTGCCCAATTATACTTTCCTCAAACTAAAACTTGGTCTACTCTTAAATGTGATTGTGAAGTAGTAAAAGAATAATTCACTGAAAATTTCACAGTGATTGTTTAGTCATCAATTGGGGGTAAAATATCATGGGTAGTTGTACAAGAAACTTGGGAATACATTAGTTCCTAGCCTGGAAAATATACAGGAAAACTACAGTCTTCTCTGGGCTTGAAAGTAGGCTAATTGCATGGACAGATGTGTGCCTCAGGTTCATCTTTGGCCACAAGTCATTTGATGCGTCAAAAATTCCTGCCAGTTTTCTAGGGAGCATGCTAACAGTTCCTGGAGGGAGGTATTCCAAACATGAGAAAAGCAGAAGGGGTACTTAACTGGGTCACCTTCAGTTCCTGAATTTTGCTCTATCTTGCTCTTACATTTGATGCACACAAGGCCATCCCAATGAGGGTGTGGCTATGACACATAGGAAATGTTGCCTCTAAGGTCCCAGCCCTTCGCAGAAAGAAAGAACTGGATAGAACAACAACTGGATAGATCAGGCTTGATCCCAATATGTAATTTTTCTGCACCTCACTCCCTATCATATATATTGCAAATTAAGTACGATTCTTAATTCCATTTTCTTTCTCCTGTAGGAGGTACTCAGCGATATATTTGTTTATGTTATCAAAATAATATACTGGCCCAGTAAATGAGTAGACTTACATCTCACTTTACTGAAACAAAGAATTTTTTTTCAGAAGATTTTAAGTGTACCATGTATACATAGATTTAAAGTAAAGTCAGATAAGGTTTCTAGTCATTCATTCTATGGTGAGTGAATACCACTAAGGAGGAAAACTAAACTTAAAGAACTTCACTTTAAAAATGAACTCACCCATTTAGAGGATCTAAAGCCAAAGACCGTGGTTGGTTCAAGTCATTATCCAGAACAACTGTATACTCAGATTTTCCTCTCCAAACAGTAGTTGATGCAATGGCCAAAATCTGCCCGGCTGTCCCATCAATCCAGTAGAGATTCCTCCCAATCCAGTCAACGACTAGGCAGTCTGATTTTATCCCTGAGAAGGAACCAGTCAACATGTATACTTAGGTTAAATTATAACTTCACTAGGTTTCTGCTCACAGATTTTCATGCCATATTAATTTATTTTCCATCTCCATGAGGATGATCTTCTTAAAATGCTCCAAAGTACTATTTGTAGACAAAGATGACTGCTGCAAATAGTCACTGGATGACAGCCTGACTGGTTCCTGTGTCTACTGAGATGACAATTCACCTTTTCTAACCAATGAGCAAGCTGTGGTCACTTTTGAGATATAATTAAACCAAAGTTTAGGCTGTTAATGCATTTAATTTTTCATGCTGTGTGTATTTGGTAAGCACAATATAAAAACCTACACTTCATTTCCATCATACCTTTTACCACTGTTCCTTTCTTCTTTGTGTTCATACTTATCCACTTAATAGTTTCTGCACCAACATCTGTCCAAAAGATTTTCTGATCCACTAAGTCATAGTCAATAGAGAAAATAATTAGGTTCTTGTCTGTGGTTGCCAGAACATCTTCTTTCAAGCTCCTCAATCCATAAAGGAGCAGGTTAAACTGAATTGCCACAAGCAGGATTGGTTCAGTACCTGTCAAATAACAATTGTTTTCAGCAGGGTCTTAAGGATTATGAACTGTGAATCCCAGCCCTAGCTAAGTAGCCTTCACATTTTCATTGCCAGGGCTATAAAGTCAGCTAATTGGTATCTGTGTAGCTAAGCTAAGACCCATGGTTTTAAGATACTTAGAATAAAGAGATGATTAGCTTAACTTGAAAACTCCACTATCTAACAAAATATTTTGGAAATAGTTGAGAAGGAAAGAAATGTTGTCAAGTCCTTAGACATTTATTCTCACTGACTTTAGGTAGGGTACAGAGACTGGAGTTATGGTTTTGTTATAATGATGATTTACTAGTGGACTTTCAGGCTCAAATTCAACCTGAAATATGAGATATAAAAAATGGATTTGGGAATGTGCTAGGTTGGCTGTAAAGACAAAACATCAGGCTCAAGCATTTAAGTCCTGAGAAAGAGACTTGATTTAGGACCTCAAACTCTCAGGGTTTAGGAAATAGTCCCCACTCCAGTTCACCTGTTGCTTTACAAGTGTGGCCATCAGGCTCCAGAAAGTAGCCGGGATGACAGGTACAGGTGTAGGAGCCCTTGGTGTTAATACATGTCTGACTGCACAGCTGACCACCCGCCTTCCGGCACTCGTCCACGTCCTTGCAGTCCACGCCACTGCTTTCCAGCTCAAAGCCTGGCTCACAGGCACATACCTGAAGGAAGTTAGGAAACATTAAGACTCTCTGAAGACAGTACAACCAACCTTAGCTTAAAAAACACATGGCGATATGTTCAATTTGAGCAACTTAAACAGTTCTTAGAATCAACTTTATTTTGGTTCCAAGCCTATCATATTCTGACTCTTCCTTCTTATCAACATGCTACACACTCTCACTCCAGCCACCACAAGGTCCCAAGTTAACGAAGTTGGCCACGTTCAGCCCAGGCGACCTAGATCCCCAGTTAATCAGTAAGAAAAAAGGTCCATAGACATAACTGAATGGATTGTCTAACAGTACAGATGTTACTAGGACAGACATCAGAACAGAGTTTTCTTCTACTTATTCATCAGAATCTGGTTTACTATGTTAAGCCAACTCATCATGCAGGGGCAGTCCTCAACTTAAGGGCAGGTCATACTCCAAATACTTATGTGGAAGGGACTTCCATATGAGCAGGTTCTAAATTTCTACAGTGTCCCATGATGGGGGTTGGTTGGCTTTTGAGATACTCCACACACACTTTTTGTCACCTAGAACTCACCACTGGGGTGAAAAGGACAATGGTAGTAAGTTTCTGGAAATTGGAGCTATGGATCCAGAAGATGCAAGACAGGGAGGAGCTAGGGAGGACTCAACAGGAGCCCAGAAAGGCCCAGGCCCAGGGACATTGGTGGGTGAGTCAGGACAGTGCTGCCATGTAAACCTTAGAGAATAAGGAACAGTCGGGCGCAGCCTGACTGAGGAAGTTGTCCCTTTCACCAAACCAAGTATATAACTCGAGAGACCAGATTGACTCACAGGCCCAAGTGGGGACCGGTAGCAGGTGTGGGGACAATGTCGTGGGCTGCATGACAACGAGCACTCGCCACCTTCATCGGAGCCGTCGGCACAGTCCTCCGTCCCGTCGCATACCAGGCTGCGGTTGAGGCAGGCAGAGTTGAGGCACTGGAACTCGGAACGCCGGCACTCCGAGGGGGGGCCTGGAGGGGATGACTTTCTACTTTTGTAGTCTACTCCCCAAACCTCCCTCCCACGGCAAGGCTTCCTGTGCCCTGTCAAAACACCTCCATTCCCAGTAAGGGAATGAATCTCAGGTCCTAGAACATTTCCTGGCCGAGTGGGGTTCTCCTGCCATTGGAAGCAAGCAGCAGGTGCCCCTTTGAATCACTTTGTCTTCTCCTCTCAGTGAGGCCCCCCCCCCCGCCCCGCCACTTACAGCCAGCCTCATCACTGCCATCCCTGCAGTCCCTCTGGCCATCACAGTGCCAGGAGTCAGGAACACACTGGTCTCTGCTGTCACAGGACCACTGCCTCGAGCCACACTGGAGCTCCTTGGGGTCACAGTCCTGGGGAGACAGTGACTCGGTGAGTGACATTTGCATTTGGTGTCCAGGAAGGAGTTTCTTAGAGAAAACCACCTTTGGAAACTCAGAGGTGACACAAATTATAAGAAACTCTTTTCAACACTGGAGTTTAGGTGAGGAGATTTCTAGGTGATACAAACGTGGGTGGGAAGTGGAAAGAAATAGCTTGTGTTGTCAGACTGACCAATCAGAAGGTAGTAATTTCATTAAGAAACATAAGCATTTCTTCCCTAGAAACTCTTCTCAGGAATCCTTCCCACCGTTTCTTATGCACACCCAAGAATATTAAAATGCACTCCCGAGCCTTTAGATAGGGCATATCACTATAAGGCATATAAGGCATATCAATACCAATTTTAATGTTGAGGAAATATGGTGCTAAGGAGTTACATGATTTTCTTAAGGTTAAATGCAGAAGGATCCAAACCAGGCTGCATCTCACATGAGGTGGGGGCTTCACAGTATTCCATGGTGACATTTGTGTGACATTTCAGGGTATAGTCTCTATCTAGGTAGGACTTTTAAGCCATGGCCATCAAGATCTAACATTAGCAAACCTCCTACAATAAAAAACCCTGAAAGTTGATCTTAACACTTTGAGCACCTTGATGAAGTCACAAGGGGCTTTCTGGGCAGGGATTGTGGGAGGCTTTTCTGTTCTTGTATGTTCCCAAGTTATCTACAGGAAATAACATGTTACTGCTGGGGATTCAAAATCTATCTTTCTGAAGGAAGAGCAGATTACCTTCTCATCGGCTCCATCTTTGCAGTCTAAGTCATGGTCACAGATCCACTCTGCCAACACACATTCTCCACTCCGTGGGCACTTCACCTCCCCTGCTGGACACCGTGGGGGCCCAGCAAGCAGACAGCCTTCTTCATCCGAGTGGTCCAGGCAGTCTCGGTTCCCATCACAGCGCAGAGAATAAGAGATGCACTGGCCATTCTCACATCTAAATTCAGATGTGCTGCATTTTTCATGAGCTGAAAAACAAAGCCTTAGGTAGGCACTCAGCTTGAATGATTTGATGGCAAATAAAAGGTCTGAAGACTTCCTGGTAATTGATGATCACCATGGAAACTAAGCCCCAGCAGGACTTCCGGCAGGAAAGTGGCTTGAATGGAACATTAGGCCAGAAAAGACCTTCAAAATAGAAGCTAGCCCAGAAAACCCTCTCTGTCCGAGGAAGGTTCATGAACTTACTGCATCCTTGTTCATCTCTTTTGTCAGAGCAGTCCAGGTTGCCATCACAGAGCCAGCTCTTAGGGATGCAGCGGGTCTTGTTGTCACAGCGCAGAGAACAATCTTCCATGGGCTTCCAGCAGTCCTGCTCATCAGACCCATCCAAGCACTGCTGAGCCCCATCACAGTGGTATTTCTCCTCAATGCACTTGTTTCCATCCAGACACTGGAAAACCCCTGACATGAAAAGGGACAAAAGTTAGTGCCATCTATTGTCACATTGCAGGGTCAAAATTAACTTAATTCACACTCATGCAGGAGCTTGAGGGGTAAATAGACTGCTTCTTATTACTTTTAGTTCTTTCTCTTACTTAATTGATCAGCAAGCTTTAATAAAGTCAGGTCAACTTCTTATTACTTTGAGTTCTTTCTCTTAGTTAATTGATCAGCAAGCTTTAATAAAGTCAGGTCAATTAAGTTAGCAAGCTAAACCAGGCTATTTAAATAAGGCCTCATATTTGCTCAGTTAATTTAACGACTCATTGGAACACTGCCAAGTCTGCCCTAAATGGTCCATTTAGTGACTCCCTGGCTCAGCCTACTGGAACACTTAAATTTAAGGAGCACACAATACTCAAATTGTGCCTGATAATACACCTGATATAAATGTGATAAAATGGACACTCTCAGAATCAGGATTCTGACAGACTATGGCTTTTATCTATAATATTTTACCTATGGGAAGCAAGTGTGATAATAATAAACATGCTGGCGATTCATGCCATGCATCCAGTGCTGAATCAGTTTACCTGGAATGAAAGACTGAGAACAGGTGAGGTGAACACACCTGGTCTGTTGCAGAACTGGGAACAGTTCTTTTCATCTGAGCCATCCAGACAGTCCTGCTTCCCATCACAGAGCTTCTCCCGAGAAACACATTCCTTCCCATTCCGACAGGAGATAGAGGAGCGAGAGCAAAGCAGAGGGGGTGGAGGAGGGACGGTGGGAGGGTAGTGGGTGGCTTCTCCTTCAATCTCAGGATCTAGAATAAGCAGTTCCTTTAGCAAGTCAGTCCATCAGCTTCATCAATGGGATCTGTTTCTACTACCCCTCCCTCCCTCCAGAAAACCATGTCATGATTATGTGGCTACGTTTTTCTACCTCAAAGGAAGAAAAAATAAAATGGACCTAAAGTTTATTCCTTCCGTGAGGTGTGATACATTGGCCTGCCATTTAATAGCTTTGAATTTGGGCATTTTTTTTCCTGCTGCCAGGTCTAATTTTTCACTTCCCTGATGTTGTATTCTGGGTATGAAAAATAAAAGTTTTTGAAGGTAGGGATTTCTGTTTGGTTGCTGGTCAGGGGCCAGCTTAACGAGGCACTCATTTGTTGAGATTATAAATTAGGTTAATAAATTACCAAAATTACTCTTCAGCAACCATTGAACCACCAACAGATTTGTTAGAGTAATTAAAATTGGATTTGTAACCACAAAGCTAACTGTTTATTGGCACACATTACCACCTAAGAAATGTGCCCCTAGGCCTAATTCTTCTTCACTCTTAAGATCAGGTTAAACAAAGAAGTGATTCAAAAAGTAAGGCAGGGGCCTCCCCTGGTGGCACAGCGGTTGAGCACTGGGCTACGAAGCTGCCCGAAGCTGCCCGCAGCCTCTGCAGGACCAGTTCAATCCCTGGCCACCAGCGAGGGTCCCACATGGTGCGCAGACCTCTCCTGCCACGCCTGCTGCTCCCTTCAGCAGTGTATTTCGTCAGTCTGCCTGTTCTGTTCCCCGCTCTGGCTCTGGTGAATTCTCTCACCCTCCCGCACTTCTGACTGTACCCAGTGCTTGTATAAATAAATAAATAAATCTTTAAAAAAAAAAAAAAAAAAGTAAGGCAGTCCGGATGGAAAAGGGAGACGAGAGACCTCTTTGGAGTCAGTATGCTGGAGGAGGAATGGTCTGTCTGTTTCTCTCTCCTTCCTTGGGATTCCAAGCTGCTTCTTAACAAAGTTCCCTAATCCAGTGATAGGATTCCTTCCTTTTCTGCCTCGAAATTCTAGGATCAAAATTTTTGGCTCTGCGCCAAAAGGTTATATGAAAAGAAAGAAGGTGAACCAGCCTTGCACGGCCAAGGTGCAGATTCAACAGCAGAGGGGTGCTGTTCCTGGTGCCCGCAACCAGGAGTGGCTTTACAAAGATCCTCAGCAAGATAGCACTGCTAAGCCTTCCCTGAAAGAGGGGTTCCTTGGCAAAGTCAGTTAGGGAAACTGGTTTAGAGCTAATGAAAATGGATCTCTTTACTGACAGACTAAGAGCTTTAATATTCTCAAGTACAAGAGGAATCCCCACAGCAGGTCTGCTGTGCGATCTATTGCGAGTGTTGGCCAGGACTTGTGCCATTTAGCAACCCTGAGAAATGTGTTAGATGCTTGCTCTTCCAGGACATGGCCAAACTAGGGAGGAGCCTGCTGAGTTGTGTGGTGGGACAACTTCCGTTAAAACACAATGCTGCGCAGTATCTCTTCCTCGTAAGCCATACGAAGAAGAGTGGGGTAAAGTGGGTCTCAAAGAATAACCACCTGCAGGAAGACTCACCTGGAACCTGCAAGTTCTCTGCCAGGATGATCACCTTCCTTATAGATGGCTCTTTCAACACCAAGAAGGGTGCCTGCATCCTCCTGTCCCACAGCACCAGAGCTGATCTGTTTACAGTCACGAGGTAGGGCTCGTGGGCCACTATCAGCCCATCACTCCAGGTCTTGTTCAAAGTGTATGTCCTGTTTCTTAGGAGACTCAGGCTTTGCAAGTCTAAGGAAGAGTCAAGTTCTTGTAAGTTGATATAGAACTAGTAACCTGTGACAGTGGGAGTTAGGGGTACCATTTGATTTATGGTTTAATGAGCCCAAATTGAAAATAAATGGAAATTCTTCCTGTCATGTTTGGTAGGTTTTAATTTTACTGCTTATGAAAGTCCAAGGAAATGTTAAGAGCTCCAGAAAAGTGAATCCTGCCACATGAAAACATCAGATGTGACTTTACTGCCCTCTGTATATACTAAACCCTTGCCATAAGCACAGAGCTGCTAAGCCTCAGAGAGGCCTTCTGGGTGGGAAAACAATTGGATTTGGCTGCAAAAGTATGAGTTGTACCTGTTATCAAGTTTCAGCTAAACCGTCTATACTTCTTTTGCAATAAGTTTGATTCTATTACTTCTACATATAGAGTAAAAACTAAATCTGTACGCTGCAAGAGGTATAACATTATTTCTGAAGATTTTTATTGTTTAAATCATAAATTTAGATTTAAATTTAAATTTAGATTTATGATGAGGACTACATTTGAGGTGGCTTGTGCCCAATGAAAATCAGAGCTTTAAAAATGACAATAATTGTTATACTGAAAACATTCCCACTCATCCTCTCAAGCTTCTTCCAGCTGCACTGCATGTACTTACCTGACCCTTTGGTGGTCCAGAGGATGCTAGAGGAGCAGAGGTCCAAGGCCATGTGGGTGTCCGCTGACCAGGAGCCTCTCCAGACTTCCTGTCTCTTTCTGCCATCCAGAGTCATACTTTGCAAGTGTTTCCCACTTTCTACCCAGTAGAGCACCCTCTGTGGCCAATCCAGAAGAAGGTACAGTATGATGCTGCTCGTTCTGTAGAGGACGTGTGTGTCTGGGCCAGTAATTCTTGTCTTTTGAATTGTGCTTCTGTCACAGGGCAGCCAGTACAAGTTCCCAGTTGCTATGTCCACATTTGCTGAGCAGACTGCAAGGAGGAAAAGTAACTCCCTTTAGAAAGGCACTCAACTCTGGTTGTGCACTGTCAAGTTTTAGGTCAGTGATGGATAGGAGAAAATTGGGGAGTTGCAAAGACAGGTCCCTAATAAGCCCAGCTGCTTGTTTGTATGTTGACCTCCATTGTCTCTACTCTGGTTTTGATACCTCACTTGTCAATATGAGCTTGGTCAGGATGTACAGCCCCTGGCCAGGCAGGTGTTCTCTGCATTTTACAGGCTAAACATATAAGCAGCAAGGCTGGCATCTGATTGTTGATCTGCCACTTTAGATTCATAGTCTTCCTTCACAGGCTAAGTGTGAAAAGGAATCAACTACATGTAAGTAACTAGGACTGAAATTACTATAGAAAAGCTGAGATTGCGCTGAAGTAAAAGCACAACAGTGGTGTGAAAGGAATCACTGAATGGAAAGGCATTGAGGAAATCTGTAACTATTAGGTTGTTGGAAAAGTCATAACATATTTCTTCTGTTTTCTATGCAAAAATGCATCCTGAGTTTTCTGACAACCCAATAGAAAGCATCCAGTAGGTGATGTGGTAGGGATCAAGTATGTAAAAGCCAAAAAGTGTTAGTTTTTAGACATAAACAACCAAGTCAGGTACAAACTTAACATTCAGAGAATGTCGGTTCCTTCCTCCCACCCACAGTAACTACACAACTGGGTCTAAGTTAGGGATCAACTATTCTGGGGTATGGTATAGCACGCACACAAAAAGATTATGAGCAATATCAAAGTAACAAGTCAGACTGCCATTGGGAAACCCTGTTCCAGAATAAGGTGTCTGTTCATTTCCGTGCCTCAGTTTCTGCAAATGTGCAATAGGGATAGTACTTCCCTAGGTTATGAGGATTAGAGGTAATACACAGGAAATGCTAGGACAGTGTCTGTTATTGGAAAACAGTATGGTGGAGCAGGTGTGCAGCCAGTTTTTAAATTCATGAATTCTGTTAGCTTGTTCTATACAGCCATTATAAAAACTAAATTACAGAAACGTAAGTGAATTATATTTGAAACAAATACGCAAATCATTAATTATTTTCTGACATGCTACTATTATTATGCTTTTAATTATTTACATCTATTGCATCTACTAAGTTTAGTGAAGTCACCTCCATAGCTGGAAATAACAGAAATTGGCAAACACTACAGATCAATGTTTGATTTGGTTTGGGTTTTGTTTTCTAGACCAGGGACTGGCAAACAGTGGTCCGTGGGCCAAATTCAGCTGGTGGCCTGTTTTTGTAACTAAGTTTTATTGGAACACCATCATTTACTGACACATTGTCTATGGCTGTTTTTGAGATACAATGGCTGAGTGCCCACAAGTCTCAAAATTTACTATGTAACCTTTTACAGAAAGAGGTTGATACCTCTGGTCTAGACTAAGAAAGCTAGAAAATGTCAATATTGCAGGTTAAATTTACAAAAAAATAAAAACCCCTGTATTTAGCCTGTTTCATTTTTTCTTCAAAGGATAACTGATTTTTTAAATTAATTAATTAATTAATTTATTTATTTATTTATTTATTTATACAAGCACTGAGCACAGTCAGAAGTGCAAGAGGGTGAGAGAATTTACCAGAGCCAGAGCAGGGAACAGAACAGGCAGACTGATGAAGAAATACACTGCCGAGGGTGCAGCGGGTGGCAGGAGTGGTCTGTCGTGCCATGTGGGACCCTCGCTGGTGGCCGGGGATCGAACTGGCACTGCAGAGGCTGCGGGCAACTTCGCAGCCCAGCACTCAACTGCTGCGCCACCAGGGGAGGCCGTACTCTGTTTTATTTTTAATTTTTATTGAAGTAACACTGGTTTGTAACTTTATATAGGTTTCCGGTGTACTCATTATAATTCAACATCTGTATAAGCAACATTATAATTATTACCAAAAGTCATTTCCAACAACATATAATTGATTCCCTTTACTTGTTTTAATACCACAAACACACTGAGGAAATGATTTTCTAGTGTTTGAAAACTATCATCTAATTCCTCAAAGCACTCATTAATGTCACTGATGAGCTATCCCAACTAGTCCTCATTGCTTCTCTTTCATCTCAATTGCTTACAGACACAAAAGTGTCAAACAACATTCACATCAAGATTACGTATGACCTATATCAACATTCACATATGACCTATATAAAAAAAAAAACTGGAAACATGTTAGCAAGAGTGTAGAGAAAAAGGCATTCTTGTACATGATTATAAATTGGCATAGCCTCTATTGAAAATGGTATGGAAATTTCTTAAAAATAGAAATACCACTTATTTGAGAGCTATTTGCATCCCTTAGGAGCATTAGCCACAATAACCAAGACATCGAAACAACGTAAATTCCCAACAAACAATAACTGAAGAAAGCATATGCTCAATGGGAAAGCATATACTCGATGGACTAAGATTCAACTATTGAAAAGCTGAAATATTGCCTTTTGCAACAATGTGAATGGATGAGGTCATTATGCTAAGTGAAATATATCAGAAAGTGAAAAACAATTACTCGATGGTTTCTCTCATCTATGGAATATAAATAACCAAAGCAAATAAACACAACAAAAATCCTGCCTAGACTGTGAAAATACGGTGGTCACCAGAGGAGAAAGGGAATGGTATGGAACCAAAGGGTTGAGCAGGTCAATCTGATAGTGTGAATGGCTCCTGAACTTTGCTGGTTGGTGTACTGAGACACAAGCACATATAGAGGTATGAAGCCATGAAGCTGTAATCCTGAAATTTATATAGTATTGTAAGCCAATGGTAAATTAATACAATTTTTAAAATTATGCTTGCTTGATAAGGTCATTAACGTCTTTGTCAAATCAGATTGGGATCAAGCATGTACTCAGTTGGATTTGTTTGCTCTTGAATTGCAATGCTAAATTATTTTTTATTCTGAATTCTTGGGACTCTGGCTAATCTATGAAAATCATTTAGTTATATGAAACTTACAATAAAAAATGCTGCATATTTTATCACCTATAAAGTATTGTAACACACAGTTTGTAGCAGCAAGCTTTATTATAAATGCATGTAGATGTATATATGCACACTCTACCCAAGAGAGTCAGCTGTTAAATATATCCCAGCACATCCCTGGGCATTATATTAGTAACCTACATGTTAACCACCCAGAAAGTTGACAAACTGACTGCTTTTTGGAACTGGGGCACAGGTGTCAGAATGGAGAAACCAGTAGACAAGGGATCAAAAATTGTCAAGTGCTTCCCACTTTTGGGTCATTAGGGTGGGAGTTTATCTTCACTTTTCCTCACATTTACATGTGAGGAACTTGTATACAATTATACTTCTGAATTCTCCCCACAGTCCTTGAATCACTCCTGTCCAGGAGAGAAGTGACCAGATTAGCAAGTTGGTAAGAATAGCCTGGCCATACTTGGCTCAGCTTCTCCCTTCTTTGTTGGGCTCTGCCATCTGCAGAGACCATGTGCTCTCTGGAGTTAGATTTCACTTTGGTGCTGTACCGATTCCAGGCTGATAGTTCAGCAGCCAAGGTCACAGAATGTTCTTTGAGCCACTCACATTCTTAAAGACATGAACAATCATAAAATAGGATTTTGCAGTCCTTCCCTGTATTAGGAATTGATCTGTAATTTCCAGCCTCAATTTTCAATAAGGACAAGATTAGCACACTCAAGGGAAAACACTGACACCTGTATACAGAGATGTTAGGGGAAGCTGAGAGCTGCAATTCATAGGTTGTAAGAATGCCCTGAAGACTGTGCACAGGTTTAGACGTCAGGGTGAAGTGGAGTAAGACCTATAAATGAACTGCCTGGCTTTATCAAGCTTTGTAGCCACTGTATGGGCAAATGCTCCTGTGTTATCACCATTACACAGAACACAATATTATAACACCAGATGTGTGGGTCTTTCCCCATGCTATGGAATTCTGAGGCACCAGCTAAGTGTCCTATAATTTGGTTCTGTTCTGACAATGTCTATCTGGAGTTAGCATTAAATCCCACATGTTAAGGGCTCTGTCCTCCAAGACTGCCCCCACTTCAGATGCCCATGCAAGTAGTCCCAGATTATAGTCACCTATAATCTGACTGTCTGGTTCCTACAAGGTGCTCCTTGGGTTTGATAATTTGCTAGAATGGCTCAAAGAACTCATGGAAATACATTTACTAGTTCCTGTGTAAAGATGACAGATAAACAGATGAAGAGATACAGAGGGCAACATCCCAAGGTTCCCCAACACAGGAACTCCTGTGGTTGTAGAGCTGGGGTGTGCTACTCACCCAGCACAGTGGTGTGTTCACCAACTGAGCAGCTCCATACTTTTGGGATTTTTATGGATACTTCATCATATAGGCATAATTGATTATTAACTCCATGTCCAGCCCCTCTCCCCTCTGCAAGGAATGGGGATGGGACTATAAGATCCAAGTTTCTAATCATGGTTTGGTCTTTTGGTGACCAGCTCACAGCCAGCATCTCACCAAGAGTTACCTCATTATAACAAAATGTATTCTCATTACTCAGGGAATTCCAGGGACTTAGGAGCTCTATCTACAAAGACCTTAAGAGCTTTTTGCCAGAAATTAGGAGCAAAGACCAAAATATTCACTCTGTGTGTGTGTGTGTATGTGTGTGAGTGCATAACATACTTAGATATATATGTGTGTATATATAAAATATAAAATACATATATTTTCTATTATGTCACAACCACCTATATCACAGGTATTAAATATTCAACACTAGAGCAAGCTCAAATGCATTGTCAATGTCTTACAACTCCTTCATCTAATAATCATAACACAGAAACCAGTTAGCAAAAAGATTAGCCAGTTGAGAGAGACAGTATTTAGTTGAACAGGAAGAAATTCACAATCAGGAGTTTTCTAGATGGTCATCTGATATATTACAAGATCACTGCTCGTTTGAGTTTTTCCTTATAGTTCTCTAGGTTAGATACAGGAAGTTCCAGCATAACAAGTGCTGTACGGGCCCACAGGACACTGGGTAGAGTCTGATTCTCTGAAGGATGACTCAGGAACATATATTTCTTTTCTTTTCTTTTTCTTAAAAATTTATTTATTCATGCATACAAGAACCACGGTACAGTCCAGATGTGCAGGAGGGTGAGAGGATTCACCAGAGACAGAGTGGGGAACAGAACAGGCACACTGACTAAAATACACTGCTGAGGAACAGCGGGCGAAACAGGAGAGGTCTGCCGTGCCTTGTGGGTATCTCCCTGGCAGGCCAGGATCAAACCGGTGCTGCAGAGGCTGCAGACAGCTTCACAGTATTGTGCTCAACTGCCTCCACCATCAGGGAGGCTCAGAAACATGTATTTCAATACGGCATTTCTTGCAGTAAAGCATATTTCCAGTACTTAGCAGTACTTATGTTAAAGACACCAAAAAATTCAAATTACTCACCCTAGATGTCAAGTCTTGGTTTCTTTTATAATGTAGATGTTTGCATTTAGGCTGAGTACAGGAAGCTTTAGGTAGGGTATGGCATTGTGGAGTGTGGGAGGGGAGAAATGTATATATTATCATAGTAAGAAAATCTTACTAGTTGAATCTGAAATCTGCATTGCAAATTACTTCTGAATTAATGTGAAAAAAATCTGCAATTCTAAATTGGATTTAGGGTTCATTTCTACCCTACCCAGACTTAAGGACAGAAAAACAAAAATTTAATAACCTTATCACTGCCACTACAACTTCCATAAAACATGGTAGTCTTTTAACAGTTACAAGAAAAATGTTAAGACAGAGACACTTAAATTAGTTAGAATCACTATTAGATATTAAGGTTGATTTGATCATGAATTAGTAGGAATTTTGACTCTAGTTCAATTTAGAGTCAAAAAACAGAAGGAAAAAGAACTCAAACTTACCTGAATGCTCTGTCCAAATTTTTTGCTTTTCTCCCGAATAACTAGTAGAGTAGAACAGATATCCTTGGGCATTTGTCCAGTAGATGGTGTTTCTTTTCCAGTCAATATCCAATAAATAGATATTCCAAGGATGCTCCTGAAGTAGAGTTCTCTCTATAGCAGTTCCCATAAATCCAACTTTCAACAAGTAGAGATGTTTGCCAGAAGAAAACACAAGTTTTAACTCTACCAAGGAAAAAGAGAGATTAGCTATCTGTTTGTCAGATAAGTCCCTGTTCCATTCTTGAGCAAATTTCTCTCAAGCTGAGATAAACAAAGAAAGGGATCTTATGATGTTTGCTTCTGAAGTATATATTCAACATAAATGTCTTAGGTTCTTTAGCAAAGTGAGTCATTTGTTTGGGAAAGCCTAGCAATAAACCTTCAATTTCAGCTGAAAGTTCAAGACAGAATCATGAAGATTAGGACTGGAGTGTTTCCATTAGACTCAGTAATGTCATGGAATCCTTGCTTATAATACACAAGTCTCTACTGTAAAGAATTTTAACCTCTTACCTATATAAAGAAAAGTTACTCAGGTATTTATATATAATGTTCAACAATTTCAGCTGAAGTCTCGAGTTGGGCCAACAACTCATTAAGATGGCCTTAGGGCTACTCTATAAACTGTACTCTTTTTCCTTGAAAATTATGTTCAGTGAGGTAAAGTAGGTTTACATCTTTGTGTCTGCTTGGGGTTATAGGTTCAAACCTCTACAGGTGTACACTTTCACACCCTGCCCTCAAGTGTGCCCCAACAATTCTCCACCATGTTCCATTAGGCCCCTTTTCTCCCAACTCCCACCCATCTACCCTCCCCCTCTGGTTACCTCAGTTTTGTAGTCAGAGGTTGTTTATTATTGGTTTGTTTGTTGTTGTTGTTTTTTAAAGATTTATTTATTTATTTATACAAGCACTGGGTACAGTCAGAAGTGCGGGAGGGTGAGAGAATTCACCAGAGCCAGAGCGGGGATCAGAACAGGCAGACCGACGAAATACACTGCTGAGGGGAGAAGTGGGCGTGGCAGGAGAGGTCTGTCGTGCCATGTGGGACCCTTGCTGGGGGTCGGGGATCGAACTGGTGGTGCAGAGGCTGCAGGCAGCTTTGCAGCCCAGCGCTCAACCGCTGCACCACCAGGGGAGGCCCTGTTGGTTTGGTTTTGACTGACACTTTGTAATGTTTCTCTATATTCCACATATTAGTGAGACCATCCTGTATTTGTCTTTCTCCTACTGACTTTTTTAAAGTAGTTAGAACATGAACATATTTATGTTATCTAGTCTTAAAAATCTCAATGTTCTATAGAAAAATCACGTAGATAGAGATGGTGAATGGATTATGTAGACATCAATATTTCAAATATGGAACAAACAGCAACACAAAGAAGTCATCATAACTATATTGAAGTGGACTCTCTACAAACAGGTCAGAACACAGAGTCAGCACTACAGAGAATTCATTTCTTATACCAACATATTTGTTATATTTTTTATTAAAAACTGAGTGATGCACTTTTTTTATTTTAAAATTAATCAAACACACATCATTGATGAAGGAATGGATAAACAAAATGCAGTCTATGTATATAACATTACTGGTTCTATAGTAGACAAATATCAGAATACAGTATCTGTGCAATGAAAAAGAAAGCTTAAAAAGAAAGGAAATCCTGACACTTTCTACACCATTATGCTACGTGAAATAAGCCAGTCAAAAGGAAATACAGTGCAAGAGCCGACATACATCAAGTAACCTAAAGGAGTAATATTCATAGACACAGAAAGAACGGTGGTTGCCAGGGGCTGGTGGAAGAGAGGATTTAGTGAGTATAGAACTTCAGGTTGGGAAAACGAAAGTTCTGGAGATTGAAGATAGTGATAGTTGCACAAAGATGTGAATGTACTTAATGTCACTGAACTACATCCTTAAAAATGGCTCATATGATAAATTTTATATATTTTTATAAATTATATAAAAATAAAATTTTATATTAGTTTTTTTAACAATAAAAAACTAATCAAGGTCTTTTGATAATCAAACTTGCTATCAAGTAGGTTGTCAGTATAAAAGTGATAGAACAAAAATAGAAGCTACATAATTTCCAGGCCAACCATGAAGGTGCCTCCATGAGCCAAGCCCATTTCACTAAGGTACTTACCACTACATGTACCAGAAGGCAGAAGAAACATTCCTTCTGGACACACACACTTGTAGCCCTTGGGACGGACAGGAGACAGAAGACACAAGTGGCTACAAGCCCCTGGAACACACACTGGGTATCTGCCTATTTTAAAATAGAAATATATTAGTTTAATTTCAAGTTTATCTATCCAGTCCAGTTCAAAGCTTGTTACTCCAGGGAAATTAAGCCATTTTTGTCTTAGGAGAAGGAGAACTCCTTGTTAGTTTTCAGGTTAGGCATCCTGGTCTTTGAACTCATGTGGCCTCCTGTCCCTCAGGTAGTGACCATTACAAATCTCTAGTAGGGTAGGTCCAATAAAGCTTTGAACAAAAACATCTTCCCCATTAGAGTCAAGGCAAAATGACTATCTAACTTGTTAAACAAGGACTCCCTTAGAAATAATGGTCTAGGTTCTCTGTTTAGTTGCTTAAACCCATTCAAGAAATACTATGAGAGCTAACAGATACAAACAGACTGACTAAAAGCATTTAAATGCCTGTCAATGAATATTTGACTATCTTTTATAAGCAGGATTCTGGGCTTGTTTCAATCTTCTATTATCAATTGACATGTCAGTAATTAAGCTATTATAGTACTTCTATTTTTTATATTTTAGAAGTTAAAAAATGTGACCACTACACTGGACAAGTACAAGGTACATGGTTGGAATGAGTGTCCCAGTCGATGTTTTTATTCCGTTCTTCTACTTAGCAATCTCGTATAGGTCTGGAATGCTATCCAGAACACCTCCCTTATCTCAAAAGAGATGTTCCAATAAGAGATTACAGTAGTAATTTAGGTAGTTTCAATGTAGTATGCAGGCTGATTCATAAATAAGCATGTGAAAAGCAAGCTGTTTACTTACTCTTTGGCTGCTGGGATTTGTGGAGGACCAAGAAAGCAGATATGGAGGCATTAAGCAGCACCACTCTCTCTTGTGGGGTGCGGGGTGAAGTATGGAACAGCTGTATTTTATTTGCCCAGAAGAAAGAGTTCTCAAATACGACTAGTCCCAGTGGATGTTCATCCTCCAAGAAGACCTCAGGGAAGGTATGCCTCCCCCTGCCGTCCACCTTTACTGTCTCTATGGACTGAAGGGGTAGAAAGTCTCATGAGAACATGATAGCATGAAGAGGTGGCAACAATATTAGTGCTCTTTAGTTTCTGGGACACTAATTATAAACATTTTTAGGTGATATCAACTGAATAGAGAAACTCATCTTAGGACTCATAGAAAAGAATGTCAAAGCTAGTAAATTGGACCACTTCTTGGACAAATTAGTGATATGTTATACCAAGTAACTTCTAGAGATTACTGGCCACCATCTAAACATTTTACCAAATCCTTTCATTGCATTCTCCAATTGCCTTTTGTCATACATATTTTATTTCTTTTCAAAGAGGTATCATAACCAAAATCAAAGCTAGCAAGAAATAAAAATATAACTCCCAAAACCAGGCTTTCAACCAGTGTTTTCTACTGGTCTTTTAGTTTGAAACAATTTCAAATGAGATAACATGAACTCTAATGTAAATACAAGACACGGAAGTACCTGTGCTTTCAATGAAGTGGTCTGCCATTTTGAAAGGTTTTGTACCATGGATACAAGATAGCACATAATACTACCAGGAAATTCCAGTGCTAAATTTGACTATAGAATATTTAAGAAAACTGATACCATCTAACTTAACCTAAAGATACTGTGTAATTATACCTTGCTCTTCTCTGTTTTCATAGCTAGAACATACTTCAGTGAGTTAATGCAATACTTAAAAGAACTTACTATTGCCTATAGTCATACCAAGCCCTTGCTCAATGGGTTTCCTTTTTTCTTGGGACCTACATAATCCTCTGTATCTAGGTTACCTTTTTATATTTGCTGATCCAGTAGAGCCTGTCAGTCACATGGTCAAGACTTAATCCTATCGGCTCCTCCATGGTTACAACTGCAAGCACCTTCCTATCAGAGCCATCCATCCCTGCAGTTTCAATAGTCCTCATGTCCCTCTCACCTTGATTCACCCAGTACAAGTACCTAAGAACAGCAAAAGTACAAGGTGTTAAAGAACCCTCTCAGGTACATGTACAATTTTCTGAACAGCAGGCTCCCTCAGCTCTCTCATGCAGACCTTTTATTATTGCACTTCAAAGAATGCTGGAGATGTATGCTCCTAGACTTTTTTTTTGGGGGGGGGAAAGTCTCCCTGACTCCATAATACTGAATTTAGACTTCAAAATTAAGAATTTTCTGGAGTAAATGAGACCTGGGTAGAAAAGTTTGATGTGTTCTCATCTAAAACCTTTAATAAGATAACCAATGCTTTTGGATATACTCCAAAAGAAACAATACTTACTTCCTTGCAGGAAACACTATTAGCTGTTGTGGAACAAGATCCTTTTCCAAGATTTTGACATAACCTCTGCCATCACTTAAGCCAGCACAGATGACCCTTGCAAAGCTGCTAGCCCAGTACAGCTGTCCTGTGAACCAGTCCAAGGAGATACTGTTCACTGCTCTAAGCTCTGGAACACAGGAGACAGCATTATGTCCCTATATTCTTCTACACGTTTCTTACCTTGAAAAAAGAGACTCAATATAACTTTCTTTGGAACTGGACATCTTCTGATTTCAAGTGTTATGATAAGACAAATAGAACACAGGGAATGCGGATCAGAGATGTGCTAATGTGCTTACAATATATAGTGGACAGTAGGGAAAGACAAAGGCATTAGCAGAGCATAACCAAGGAATCCAAGAAACTGTGACTTCAGTTGGGGTCAATATCATAGAAGCCTCAGGTGAATTATTATGAACTCTACCTCTTAATTTCTATCAGAGGATTTCCAGAGGTATCAGAGGAGTTAATATACCCAAAGTCACATACTTAGTCATCGGACTTAGACCTGGTTTTTGAGCCCATATAGTCAAGCTTTCAGTATATCCTAATATTGGTTGCATTCTCATATTATACTCTAAAGTTCCTATAGACCAAAACTACATCGTCTTATTTCAAATCTGGATTTTACGAACACTTAGGATTCGTGACAAGTGAATCACAGATGATGCTCAAATGAATGCATATGCTTATGATCCCACATTTAAATAGCTTTAGAATGCTAAGTCTCTTAATGCCAAGAAACATACCTGGATAGAGGGGAACAGATTTCAGCTTCCCAAGAACAAACATATTTAAAACTTCATCCACCCAGAAGTACATGCTTCTCTCAAGATCATATGCAATAGATGTAGGCTTTGATTTTATAGGTAACAGAGTCTCATAGATGCCTGTTCTGTGATTCAGGACACCAAGTTCTCCATCTGCTGCTGTAAGAATTTTAACAGCATCATCTGTAATAGAAGTAGAAGAAGTGATATTAATTTGAAACATATTTTCACACCCTTCTCTTTAAGATTTTGCCCCCTCTCCCATGACAAAATCTACTTATCCCTGAAAACTGAAGCAAGGTTCATACAGGAGAAATCTAAGTAACTACCTTACATTTTACTTATTTCTTCCCTCTGAACTCCAGAGAACTGAAACTAATCTTTGGAACTTTACCATCTTATTTGATTTCTGATTCAGCCCTTCTTCACACCAAGACATAACCAAGGAATCCAAGAAACTGTGACTTCAGTTGGGGTCAATATCATAGTAGCCTGGTACATAGTAGCCAAGAATGATTAAGTGTCCAAGTGCTAAAGAAACACAGGCCAAGTTAAGATGCTTTGATTAGATGTCCCAAACATCTAGTTCTATGGCCTACAGAATAACTAAGTCATACTTGATGGCAACTGACATGATTGGCCAAAGAATGTGATTGTACCTAGTTTAAAGAAAGAATAAAGCAAATCATGTCTAATATTAGACCTTAAAATGAATCATTTATATACTTTTATCTTAATTACTAAGAACAGAGGAGGATTTAGGCATTGCTTTAGATACTGAAACTTACCTGTAACTTGACAGTCAGTGCCATTGTAGAGCTGGTAACCTTGAACACACTCGCAGGAGTATGAGCCTGGTGTGTTATGACATAGTTGACCACAAGGACTGTATGCCATAGAGCACTCATCTACATCTGGTGATAGATAGAGAATCAAAAATTAGAGAAAACCCAGGAATACTCTCGAGACTTTTTGTTCTTTTGAGCTACTTTTTGGATGCTCAGTGGACATGTGTAATGTGGAAATCTCTGTGTCAGCTCCTGAACTATACAACCCCTATCTCCACATAATTCCCATGGACATCAATTATTTTAGCAGAAAGGTCAACAGAGGGACCCTAAATGCATGCTTGGCACAGAATACTGATCTATTACCCTAGCAACCTTCTGGGGATGTGTCACTTGTCAAGCCAGTCAGAATCTAATTCAGTATGACAAACATTAGGGCCTAGAGTTCATGAATGTGCCATATGATCTCTCATCTAAGATGATAAAACAATCTTAAAACTCACAGGTATAACTGCAGAATTTAGGTAAGGCACTGTAACTTCTCAAAGTTGTTTGGGAGGGATCCTTTAAAGTATGAACATTGACGTTTATATCAATAATTAAAGATAAAGAAGTTATGACCATACAGTGGGGAAATTAGAGTTTCTAACAAATGATAGAAACTGTAATGGGAAACCTGTATGGCCACAAGTGAAGGAATGAAGTTGAATTACTCTCTAACTCCATGCGCAAATTAAATTCAAAATGAATTAAAGACTTAGATATAAGATCTACAATAATAAAATATAGAGAAGAAAACATCCATACGTATCACAGTACCAATGATAAAGATATTTTTGTAGCTTTGACCTCTATGTTAAGGGAAATAAAAAAGCATAAAATACATATAATTATATTTAAAAGACATTCCACTAAATGAGAGAAAATATTTACATATTCACAACCAAGAGTGGGTATTATCCAAGATACATAAAACTTTATAAAATTTAACAATGAAAAGCTATACACCAGAATTAATAAATGGAAAGCAGAGCTGATTAGACAGTTCACCAATAGACACATGTAAAGAAGTTCATCATCACTTTTAATAACAAATATGCCAGTAAAAACCATAATGAGTTAATCATCTCACACCCATGAGAAAGGTACATATAAATTAAAACATCCCCCAATAACAAGTGCTAGAGAGGATGTTGAGGAAGAGGAACTGTACTGCTGGTGGCAATGTAAACTGGTATGGCCATTTTGGGAGGTGATTCAGATTTACCTTAAAATACTATAAATGGAAGTACCATACAACCTAGCAATCCCATTCTTGGGCATTTTTCCAAAGAACATGAAACTACTAGTTCAAAAATTTATATGCTCTGCAATGTTTACAGCAGCATTATTTACAATTGCTAGGACTTGGAAACAATCTAAGTGCCCAGTGACAAAGGACTGAATCAAGATGCAGTATGTCCACACCATGGAATACCATGCAGCCATAAGGAAAGAAAAAAATGTTGCCATTTACAGACAGCAAAATGGAGTTCACAATTATGTCTAGTAAACAAGTCACAATTACAAAGTCAAATTTTGGACACATATAGTAGATGATTTGATAAAGCAATATACTTATAAAAACTAGCAGCCACTAGTAAAAGATATGAGGTTTCTGGGCTGGGGGAAGGAGGAAAGGTCAAAGGGTATAAGTGAAGAGGGTGGAGAAATGAAAATAGAGAAGAACTGGGAAAAAGAGCCAAAACTATGTGTAAGAATTTAGTTAAAGTTGAGAAAAAATGAAATATGAGGAGAAGTTAGATTCTCTAGCATAACTGATAAACACTTTTAGTGTTTACAGTTAAAGGAAAAGAGTTATTATATCAATGGCATAAGGAAAAAATGTGGCACCCCAGAGTTAACCACTGTTAATATGTTGTGAATATCTTCCCAGGATACTACCTGCCACAAGGTAGCACACAAACATTTATTTAGTGAAAAACAAAAAGTAAAAAATAAAGTGTGAATCATGGGGACTAGGAAGTTTATTTTGGCTTGGTTTGGTTTGGTTTTTTAAGCAGGAAGGAATATGGTTCCTTGGGGGCATAGCCAGAAAAACCATTATTTCTCCTAAACCATGGGCTTCTAAAGTAGAATATTCCCTTTCCAGCCCAGGAGAATATCAGGATGTGTTTATAAGTCAAACTCAGTGGCCCACATGCCCCACAATGGGCCATAAACCATGAAGGATGCAGCAGACTCTAGAAGAGGAGGGACAAACTGAAGCCAGGCCCCTAAAAGATTATAAACAGATACTGATTTTAGATTTTTTAATGAAATAATAAGTTTAATTGCCTTATCCAAAATAGCTCATTACAATTCTTGATGATTTTTTTTAAAGATTTATTTATTTATTCATATAAGAACTGGGGTTGCCCCAAATGGCAACCCCTATTTGGGGGATCAGTACTACAAAATAACAGCCATAACACTTTCAGATTATTAGACAATATATGAAGGACATATGAAATTTATTTTTGCTATTCTGGCATTATAATCCCATCTTACAAAGGGGAGAAATAAGACTTAGGATTCAATGACAAAGGAATTCAGCTAGCCAAATGTATAGTGGACTCTAATTTCAGAATCTATCCAACCAATCATGCCATAGACCTCAGGTGTGGCCACGAAGTAACTATTTATTCCAAGACCATTTATTCCAACCCTGAAATTCTATAAAACATGTTAAATTCATTTCCTCATTAGTCGACATTGACCTACACTGCCCATAAAAGAGGATGATGACAAGTGGAGAATGTGGAGAATTCTTGGCAAGAATGTGGAGCAATTGGAACCTTGCATATTGCTGGTGGAAATGTTAAAGGGTGCAGCATTGGGTAAATGTTTAAACAGAACTTACTATATGACCCAGAAGTTTCTTTAAAAAAAAAAGATTTATTTATTTGTGCATACAAGAGCTAGGGTGTAGGCCAGAGGTGTGGGGGTTGAGAGGATTCACCAGAGACAGAGTGGGGAGCAGAACAGGCAGATTTACTGAAATACACTGCTGAGGAGAGCAGTGAGCAGGAAAGGAGAGGTCTGCTGCACCATGTGGGTCAGCTCCCCTGCTGGGGGATTGAACTCATGCTGCAGTGGCTGGCAATAGCTTGGTAGTGCTGAGACTTAACACCTTGTGCCACCATGCAGGCCCTGATCCAGCAATTTCACTTGTGGTATATATATGCAAGAGAACTGAAAGTAGGCAATCGAACACACTTAAATACCAATGTTCATAATGGCATTACCTGTGAGAGCCAAAACAACCTAAGTGTCCCTGAACAGGTAAATGGATAAACAAGATGTAGCATATATATATACACAAAGCAATATCACTTGGCCTTTAAAAAGGAGGGAAATTCTGATACAAGTTACAACATGAACCTTAAAGACATGCTAAGTGAAAAAAGCCAGACACAAAAGGAAAATAACTATGGGATTCCACTTATATGCAGTAATGGAAAAGGCAAATTCATAGATACAAAAAGTCAATAGAGGTTAGCAGGAAGGAGAGAATGGGAAGTTATCACTTCATGGGAACAGAGTTTCTGTTGCAGATGATGAAAGAGCTCTGGAATGCATAGTGGTGAAGGTTGCACAACATTGCAAATGCAGTTGATGCCACTGATTTACACACTTAAAAATGGCAAATTTTATATTATGAAGATATTATATTATATGAAAATAAAAATGTCTTTAAAAGATAAACCAAAATGTTCTGACCTCCACAGTTCTGACCATCTTGCTGTAATTGCCAACCAGGTCCACAGGAACACCGGACACCCCAGGTTGTGTCACTGCACTGCCCGGTGCAGCCCCCATTAATTTTAGAGCAGTTTTTACCTGGGAGAGACAGGGCAATGGTGAGTACAGGTAAAAGAGGTGAAAGATCAAACATTTTATAAACTGTATTGTATCAGAACTATCTACATTCAAGTGAGCAACAGATGTCTGGGTATGCATAACTTTTGACACTGCCCTCTTCCCTAGGAACATGAGGCACTGGGGGAAGACTGCACTAGAAGGAAAGGTTGGCATCATGGAGTAGGGGAAGCCATTTCTTTTTAGGCTAACATTCTGGACAATTCCAGGTGTGGGTGTGTTATTCAGTCATGGAAAAACCAGCAACCTCTTCACTATTTTCTCTAGAATCTATGGATGGTTTAGACCCTCCCCTCAGAAAATGATACAATTTACTAATCCAAGAACACAGTTCAGAAACCCATACTTTCTACCATTTCTTAGCTTTTAGCATTTCTTATTTGCATTCCTTTGACGAAAAGCTTCTTTTGGTCTTTAACAACACTGGAGGGTTTCACAGCACATATATAAAGATCAGATTTAGGGAGGAAGTTAAAAGACAAGATGAAAAATGACTTGGGGACAGATGCCCACTCTCCCTCTGTTTCAACTGGAACCAACTGTGATCTTTACAGTGCGAATTACAGGATTCAGGATTGGGGCTGCTGGCTCAGTAGACTCCCTTCTCTCCAGGAAAGTCTTCCCAAGTCCTTTCTCTGCTAAATCCTGGGAGATTTCACTATTTTGTCTTTGCAAACGATTCTCAGTGGCAAAATTTGAGTTCTTTATTCCACAATCTTAGAACAATATAGATTGTGTTGTTTAGCTAGTCTATTTCTCTAAAGCTATAACATTTGAGCAACTCTTAAAGTTTTATAGCTCAGTTAACATTTATACACACTCAGGAGACCAATGCCAGGAACTGCAATTTGTCGTATGTAAGGGATCCATCACTGAAAAATAACTGCTTGTCTACAAGAGTTGGTCCTAGCATTCTCTCAGAGTAGACCCCTATGCACTGGCCATATTGATTAATGGAGACATTTGCTCATTGAGCTATTCAGACTTTATCTCCTCCTGCTTTAAACCAAGAGACTGGTTTCTTACCACATGTAGTGGGTTCATCAGTGCCATCTGTACAGTCTGCTTTCCCATCACACATCAGGGATTCTAGGATGCATTTCCTTCATCACATCTAACCATGCCTTCTGGACAGAAAGCTGTGGAGGAAGTTAAGCATTCTTTTTCATCAATATTTGTGTTGGGGAGTGGGGAGAGTGGGAATAGACATCTCTTACACCAGGCAGGTAAGCTGGTAATATTTCTACAAACCAAAGTAAATCTAGGTAGGGAAGCAAGTTCTATCTTTGTAAGCAGGTTTTTTTTTTTAACCCAATCTTTTAAAATATTTTATTTATTTATTTTTGCATAGAAGAACTGCACTGTAGGGCCTCCCCTGGTGGCGCAGCAGTTGAGCACTGGGCTACGAAGCTGCCTGAGGCCTCTGCAGCACCAGTTTGATCCCAGGGCCACCGGCGAGGGTCCCACATGGTGCGACAGACCTCTCCTGCTGTGCCCGCTGCTCCCCTCAGCAGTGTATTTCACCAGTCTGCCTGTCTTATTCCCCGCTCTGGTGAATTCTCTCACCCTCCCATGCTTCTGACTGTACCCAGTGCTTGTATAAATAAATAAATAAATAAATAAATAAATCTTTAAAAAAAAAAAAAGAAGTGGACTGTAGGCCAGATGTGCTGGGGGTGAGAGGATTCACCAGAGTCAGAGTGGGGTGCAGAACAGGCGGATTTACTGAAATACACTGCTAAGGGGAGCAGCGGGGGAGACAGGAGAGGTCTGCTGCACCACATGTGAGTTAGCTCCCTGGCTGGGGATAAGTCTCAGACCTTATCAGTCATGATAGCCCTGAGACTTAGCCCCTAGGCCACCAGGGGGGCCCTTTGTAAGCAGTTTTAAGAGAATTGGGAACTTAACATCTTTGTTATCAAGCCTTAAGACATCTGAACATCAGATTGAAATAATCAAATTAAAGTGAGTTGATATTAAGTAGTTCTAATTGAAATGGTTTTAAAGTCAACAAAACAATCCTAAAAGAAATATTTGCTTAAGAAACCAGTTTATTTTAAAAATGTCAGACTCTGAATATATTAAATACTGTAGATTCAACTCTAGAAATATTGAATCGGATTGTTGGAGGGTCCATTATGTTATGTGTATGTGGCTAGGAAAAAAGGCATAGAGCACCCACCAAGTTCTTTGGGGGGTTTTCCTTCTTCAGTGAGGAACTTCCCCCTCTGTATTCACTACACAAGGCTAAGGGCACCTGTTAGGAGGCCTCCTCCCATCTGGATGCTCAGGTTTTGTCTGCACCGGCCAAATTGACTGGTGGAAACAATCTAGGCAGTGCATAGTGTATACTTTGCAGCTACTATGCAACATTGCTCTATATTTCCATGATTGACTAAATTTTGGTTATTGTGAGGAAACATCCTGTTTTTAGATACAGGATGACAGTCTTAGTCATAGGAATTAAAATCCAACTTGCAAAAAGCAGCCCACACAGTGCACCTTTCCCTTAAAAGGAAACAAGGAACAAAACTCACCACAGACGTCCTCATCGGAGGAGTCCCCGCAGTTGTTGGTGCCATCACACTTCCAGCCGTCTGCCACACACACCCTGTTCTTGCACTGCCATTGCCCAGGTAGGCAGTGGCTCTGGGGACAGCGGCCTTCATAAGAACCCTCTTCACAGTCCTCAGGGGCATCACAGAGCTCCCGAGCATCACGGCACAGAGAACTTCCCGGACACTGGATTTTTTGGCCAGGACAGGCTGTCAGTACCTCTAAAAGGCAGGAATTGGCTCAGTGAGGTGGAAGTGCTATGCTACAGACTTATTTAGGCATGAATGGCTTGCTCATGAGCTCTGTCTATAAAAAAACAAGAATTGAGAAAGACAGTAGCCATGGAGATGTACAATATACAATTTTGTATATTGAAATTTCATCCTAAAAATGTTTTTAAATAGAATCAATAAAGCTAATAATCTTTTTATTTCAGGTAATTTTCTTTCCTTTTTTTTAAAAAGATATATTTATTTGTACAAGAACTGGGATACAGGCCAGAGGAATGGGAGGGTGAGAGGATTCACCAGAGACAGAGCCTGGAGCAGGACAGGCAGATGGACCAAAGGCACTGCTGAGGGGAGCAGCGGGCGAGACAGGAGAGATCTGCTGCGCCATGTGGGCGTCTCCGTGGCCGGCCGGGAATTGAACCTGCACAGCAGAGGCTGGGGACAGCTTCACAGCACTGCGCTTAACCGGCTGCACCACTGGGGAGGCCTATTTCAGGTAATTTTCTAAAAATAAGTTAGTGGGTAAAAAAAAGTCATCTATAATACCAGGGAAAACTTAACACCTGGGTTGAGCCTATGTGGTAGAAGGCTTGCTTGTTCCCTTAATACTGTGATTATGAGTCAACGCTTTTAACTAACAGAATAGGACTAAAGATAACAAGCTGTACGTGCCACAGTGAACCTCGTCGGAACCATCCAGGCAGTCGCCAGCACCGTCACAAAGCCAGCTAGTAGGAATACACCTGCCGTCGTCACACTGCCAAGCCCGGGGTGCCCTCGGCATGCTTCCTCTGCGGGCCAGGGGCGGCGGCATTCAAGAAGATACAAAAAGGAAGGTGCTTGTCAGGAATCTAACAGCTTTTAAATTTGGGTTTCATATTAAGCATTTTCATTAGCAAAGGAATAATTAATTCTGCTTTGCTTCTAGAGTCCACCCTAAACGTGCCTGTTCTTGTCATGTGACCCCTGACAGCATCACACAGGACCCCCTCCCACCCTCCGACGACGCCCACCATTTTACAGGGCACGGTTGTCCAATAAAAGTTTCTGTGAAAATGGAAGAATTTTAATTCTGTTCATCCCAAATGGTGGCCACTGGTTCTTGAACACTGAGATGTGACTAGTATGACAGAAGGATTGAATATTATTATTTTAGGTGTTTAAATAAATTTAAATCCTTACATATGGCCAGCAGCCACTGTGTAGAACAGTGTAGATTCATAGGTTTACTTCCTTGAATTCTTTTGGTATTTGAGACGATGGGAATGTTCAAGAACCTGGGAGCAATTCGTTTTTAATTAGACCTTAAAATTTCCAGCTAAGTATGCCTACAAGCAGAAGGCCACAATCATGGGAAGCTGGTGAAGTGCACGGGGGCAGAGCACAAGGAATTATTTTCTAACCTGTAACATGACATGTGTGACTGTCAATATTACATGTTTAATATCAAATGGATCGTGTAAATTTATGTCATAGTAATTGATACCCCAAGAATGTGCATGTGGGGTAAACAAACAGCACTCACCGAGGAGGGGTTTTTCTCCTTTAAGGAGAAAATATCTTTTCCATATGCATAGCACAAGGATGTGAGGAATCTGGTTTAAGAAGCTCACATATGCGGGTGCTCAGAGGCCTCTTCTGGGACTCTGAGCCTTTTAGCACAGAAGTTCTTGAGATTTGTTTAACAAGACATGTACCAAATGGCAAACCTGTCTTTATGAGAATGATAGGACTTTTTGGTTCGCTGGTTGTGTAGGTTTTTGTGCTTAAGTTGAAAGCTGTGCTTAACTTGAAAGCTGTGTTTAGTTGTAGATCTCTAAGCCTGTGAAGGTTGAACTGGTTTATTGTATACAGAAAGTTGTATGCACTGGGGTCTGCAAGGATTTCATACGAAGAATCTCTGTATTATTCAAGTTTGAGTGATATCACATAGATGTTTAAGCCTATTCAAGGGAGGAATCAGCCTTTTGCTGAATTTTCCATATTAACTAGCCTGCCCCACTTGTCTTAACGGTGTTACCTATACTTAAGCATCCGTGGTCTTGTCCACTGAGATCCTGCAAAAACCCAGAGCACCTAATATTTCTGAATACCCCTTAATGGGTATTCACGAGAATGGACACTGCTGGCCACGCACATTGCACTAAGGATCCTGTATAGGTAGCGCATGATGCAGTAGTGAGAAGAGCTCACTTACCACACTGCTCATCAGTCCCATCGGGACACTCTTGCTCTCCATTGCAGAGCCAGGTCACAGGGATGCATTTCTCACCACACATAGCTTGCCTGGTCCTGTTACACTTTGCTTCATCTGCATGGAATGACCAAGAAATCAAGCCATGAGAATTCTTGGCTCACTCTGGTACTCAAGAGAACATCTTTTCAGGATAAGCTGCAACCAAAGGTAATTTTGCAAAGCCTGCCTTCCCACCTAACCCCCAGGAGAACACAAGGGGGATCCAGTATCCTAAACACCCTAATGCATTCTCTAGTGATGACCCTAGGGAACCCTTCTTTCTAGCCCTGTGAAGCTGTTGATGGGGTCTTGGCTCTTGCTTCCCTGTTTTCCTAGTAAAATGGGGTGGACTCACACTTGTGTGAAAGAGGCAGGAATACTTTTCCAGTTCTGGCTCTGTCTCAAAGACTCAGTATGAAGAGTTTTAAGTTAGAAGTCTAGGTTCAAAGAACTTGAATCTAGTTTACTTTTAGACTTAGAAAGCTACATCCTAAAAACTGATTAGGGTTTTGGATCCTATAGATTATAAAAATACTTCTAATAGCCTGGTTGCAAGTAATTGTAAGTTTTCAGCTACTTACAAGACATTAACTTATATTATCTATTTACTTATCTCATGAACATATGTCCCTTAACCTTAAATGTTTAATGGTCCAAAATAAGCCTATTGTGCATTTAACTTATCATATAGTCCTAACTTTCAAAGAGAAAAGGCCAGTCCTTAGCTCCTAGAAAACATAAGCTATGTGGTCTGTGCTAGTGAGAGTCTCTGCAAGATGCAGTAAAGCCTCAGCAAGTCCCACTTCCAGAGAGAACATGAGTGTAAGGAATGGAAAGCCATGTACAAGGCTTTGTCATAGAAGTTGACGGTGACATTACACAGACTACACCTTCTTTGGTAAAGATCACGTCTTAGTCTTGTATCCCACCAAGATGGTATTTTTAGAATAGTTACTCGATGTTTGATTTTAAAAGGTTGGCTTATAATAAGCACTATAAGTAAAATATTCAGGAAGTATTGGTTACGAGTAAATAGATAACAACTTTGCCAGAAATCTACTCACATACCATCCCAGAAATGCACTTAACTTGAAGTTGAGAGCATTTATATTAGCACCTACTAACATGGAGCACAGGCTCAGACAGGCTACACAGGCTGGCGTTTTCGTTAGACCACTTACAACAAACAACATGACCTTGGGAGTCACCTCCTCTCTCTGGGCCTGTCTTCTTGTATAAAATGAGACTAGAAAATAAGTGAGGATTCAAAGATTAAATGAGCACAAATCCCGTTGACACAGTACCCACCACATAAAAATGCATATAAAGTGGTAACTCTCTTGCTGTCTCTTCCAGCAGATACTTCTAGAAGAATCCCAATAAGGGTCACAGTCAGCGCTCAAAGTCACATTCCTTCAACAATTATTTTTTTATCTGATGAATCTCAATCTGTCAAACATGAGCACAAATCCTACACAGTATCTGCAAATGGGGCACATTTATTTATGTATTAAATTTATGGTAGCTCTCAGTCTGTCAATATACAAAGTACAAGGATCACATGCTGTTCTAAAACAGACATTGCAAAGAGTGCCAGAAGGCACTAAAAACCGCCGCTTAATAAAACACAAACCAAAAAAAAAAAGAGTAATTTTAACTCCTGTTGCTGGCGTGGTGCGAAAAGACCACCCAGAACAAGTGCTTACTGTCACAGCTGAGATGCTGCACCAGGTCAGACCAAGTCCTGAGGGTTAGAATCCCTCCTGGAAGACAATTCAGTTGGTAAGTGGCACCTACTCCCAACCACTTAACAAGCAAGGGTCCGCCTAAGCTAAAATGATTTAAAACCTTAGAGAGCGGCACCTGTCAGAAGAGACCCTCAAGTGTGCAGACCAGGGTACCACGACATTGGGTACCTCCCACACCTGCCTCCTTGGGGTCTCCTTAACCCTGAGGGTAGCAACAAGGGCAACAAGAAGTTGCTTCCAACCTGCACCTCAGTGGAGGCCTCTTCCACTTCTTGATTATTATGAGAGTCTGGAACGAGGCACCTGGGCCTCCAAGAGGCCAGCTCACTTCCTGGTGAACACTGTTGGACAGACCATCTGAGACCAGGACTAGAAAGCAAATCCTACTGGTGCCTGACTAGGGTACTGTAGAGGCCAGGAGAGAGAGTGCACCAGGTATGAGGAGAGCTCCCTTTCTAGCCTGTTCGGGGATCAGATGGGGAGAAAGCACCAAATTCCTCACTGAGCCCCTACCCTCCCATCCACAGGCAGTTTTGTAAAGGCACCTGGTGCCACTCCAGAAGGCCCAGCCTCGCCCTTCTAGGTAAGTCACCGGGGAAGCGAGAATGCCCCAAGCTCACCAGCTCTCAGCAGCCCCCAGCAGCCCTGAGGCCCCTCCACCCTTTGTGATCCCTTCCCTTGGTACCCCACTCACCGACCCGGGAGCCCCCGAGGCCGCCCAGCGTGGCCAGCACCTGTGGCAGGAGCAGAATGAGCGCCAGACGCCCCATGGCCTGTGGAGGGGACAGTGTGCGGACCCCGATCTCCGCGCCAACGCCGCGGGGCGGGGAGTGCGTTCGCTGGGGCGCAGCAGCCAGGCGAGAGAAGCGCTGGGAGCGCTTGGTGGTTCCGTCTGGCTTTATCTCCCGAGCCTAAGGCTCAGCGAAACTGCTGCGCGGGGGTGAGGGGCTGGGGGGGAAGAGTTGAAGTCGCCAACTCTTGGGGAAAAGCTGCACGGAAGGGGTGCGGACTGCAGGGGAAGCGGCTGTGCACTCGTCGGGTCGGATCTCTGGCTATTTAGTGGGAAGGAGTGGCAGGGGCTTCCACCCCCTCCTGTAATGGGACAGTGGACACTCGGCTAATTCAGGGCCTGACCCTTAGGGACAGGGTAGGCTTGGTGACCACTCTTAAGTAAAGGCGCCTAACTTTAATGTGCATGTGAATTATTTGGCAGTCTCTTTAATAGGCAGAAGCTGAACTTGAAGGTCTAGGAGGGGTGAGATTCTCTGACTCCTAGGTGATGTTTTGTTGCTGGTCCTCAGACCTCACTTTGGAAAGCAACGTCTCTGTAGCTCCAAACCGAGGTCCCCAGGGAGGACTGCAACACTCCGGAGTTGTCTTCCCCTTGGGGGCTCTCTCTGTCCCTTCTGCCCCCTCTCTCCCCTCTGCCTCTCTCCCTTGTACCAAGGCATTCCTGCCCCTGGGTGTGTGAGGACAGCTCTAGCTGGTTAGTGATCAACAACCTAAATACAAGTAACTTAAAAGCCTCTACCACTACCACCACCACACATACACTCCATTTCTCTTTCAGTTTATATCACTGTCACTGTAACAAACAACTGGACACAGACAGGGATAGAGTTTGTTGATTCCAAACCAGAGTTAAACACAATCCTGCCAGGGCCATAAACTTAGAGGACTGACTGCAAGAAATTAGAGGTCATTTTATCCAAAAGCGGACATTTACACAAGAGATGATGGATAAAGATGAGAGTCTGTGATACCTTCCCTTTAGTGCCAGCCTCCCTCCCACCCCCTCCGCAGCTCAGCTGTGACATTCCTTCTTTCTTGTACACCAGGAGAGGCAAGTGTCAGATTCTTGGAGAGAACAGGATGGAGTTAGAATTTAGAATGTAAAACTGGCAGGAACAGTTGTAGTGTTTGGAAATGAACACAGCAATAAAACACGATGAAAAAAATAGAAACAGAAAAGTGAATTGCTAAGTGCCTTCTTAGATTTTATTTGCAACACAATACTCCAACAGCTTTCTTTTAAATCATACCTCCTCTTCATGTTCACTGCAGTCCCATCAAAGCATACTTTGAAGACATCAGAATGCCATATGCTCTAAAGTTTTCCTTAAATTCATCGTGTGGTTTGATTGCATAAAGCCAATTAAAAGGACCCTTCTGTTTTTAACAAGAATCTCCTAAGTGCTCTTATTGATTTCTGCTGAAATGTTGTTTGCTTTGGAAACAGATTCTTTTAGATGCTTACTGGTGTTCAGTGACACAGGAGAGCAACTTGAAATTGTATGAAGAGAGACTAGTTTTCCTCATAGGAAGGCCATTGAAGCTGGAAGTAAGTACCTGGGACTGGTGGATGGTAGACCGGGGTTCAAATCTCAGTTAAGTGGGATGATGAATGCACACAAATGGCAGCTTTATTGTAATAAAACTGTCAGCACCAGTTCTTAATAACCCATAGCAGCTGAGGAAGCCATAGACGTGAGTGATATAAATGATAAGTCATTTAAATACAGTTTATATTTGTCTTTAAATTTTTCTAGTCTTTGACTCATTCTTCCCTCGTGATATGTGCTGTCTTTCCTATGTCTCTCCCACTTTTGCCACTTTGTCTTTTAATTCTACTTTGTCAGCTTGTGGAGGACAGAATAATATCCCTCCCCAAAATAAGTCTCATATTCTAATCTTCAAAGTCCAGGCATACGTTACCTTGCTTGGCAAAAGGCACTTTGCAGGTGTGATTAAAGTAAGCTCTTAAAATGGGGAGACGATTCCGTATTACTCAGGTAGACCCAATGCAATCACAAGGGTCCTTAGAAGAGAGTGGAAGGCAGAAGAGGACATGTCAGGACAGAAGCAGAGGTTGGAAGGATATGAATGCCAAAGAATGAGGGAGGCTTCTAGGAGATGGAAAAGACAAAGATACAAAATTTCCCCTAGAACCTCCAGAAGGAACACATGCCTACAAAAAGCTTGCAATTGTCCCATAATACCTATTTTAGACTTCTAACCTCCAGAAATGCAAGACAATACATTTGTGTTCCTTTTAAGTCACCAAATTTGTGAGATATATGTGTATATATATGATTCTACATTATGTGTATATATATGATTCTACATATATATATACACATTATATGTGTATATATATGATTCTACATTATATATATCATATATATATGAGATATATATATATATATATGAGATACTCCCACTATGATTCCACAAATGGGAGAGCTGTTTTTTTTAAGTAAGTGTCTAGATGACACTGTGATTAGTAAGATGGAAATTTATTTAAAATTGTTGTTGAATGAATAGTGGGTTTGGGACCATATTTTCTCAATCAATAGTTATTGGAGACATAATTGGCAGAATCTCCATATTGAATCCTTGACCCATAAGTGAGAGTTATTAAGGCCAACTGAAGCTCTAGGAACTGCCTTACCCAAATCACAAACCAAAGCAATATTGCCTCCCCAAGATTGGTGCCAGTATCAGAGACTTGAAATATATAGCTAACTGCTCATGCATCTCTAGTCCATATATCTGTTTAGTGCAAAAACTGGATGCATGTTGGAGAATGAGAATTAATCTCTGTGAATTATTGTAAGCTTTACCAGGTGGTGACTACAATTGTAGCTAATTTGTAACATGTGGATCTAAACATGTAGCCAGATGCCAGGAGATGTAGGCCTCAAGTAAATCAAAACAGCTCCTGGCATCTTTTCTACTGCATATATAGATATTTCCCTTAGTAACTAACAACGACAATCAAAAGCCATTTGCTTTGTCTGATATTGCATTTTAAGGTTCTGTCAATCTCCTGTCATAGTCTGCAAAGAATTTTACTGTCTGGGCATTCCACGTAATATATTACTTCACACCTTTGGTCGGACCTGGTAACAGGAAATAGCAAGTACCCTAGAATTTTAATGAGATTCACATGCGGTAGGGGGAGGGGCTGTGTAATTCCATGGGAATATTGATGAAGGCACAAAAATCAGGGGTCCAGGGCATGTCAGGACAAACCTAGGAGAGCAAGACTTCTCTCCAATTCCACGCCCTGACCTATCTATCAATAGTGCTGAACCTGCCCGTTAGCTACTTCTCCATTACTTATCCTTCTGCTCTGCTCTGCACCTGGGGTAGCAGGACTCTAGCCTCTACAGCAATGTTGGCTGTGTTGGCTTACAGCTAGGTTTGACCAATGGGAGATGGCATAGGAGATAAGAGGATGGGAAGAGTGGAGAGCCAAGGAATTTCTTTCATCCTCCCTTGGGTCACATCTGCAGTAGTAGAAGCTTCTCCTTCACAGATCCTGCTCCTGCCAGAGAGGCTTGTTGCGGTTCCAGTGTCCCTGGGGTGACCCTGGCCCTGGGCTCTGTTAACCCTGCCTGTCTTCCACCCTTAAGACTAGGTTTCTATTTCCTAATCTCTGAGTTAACGCATTGTCTTCTGATCTTCATGATGATCCCATTATCTATGTAACCACTTTTATGGTTTAAATTCCCCATATTTTGAATATAGAGTGTTTTGTTTTTGTTTAATTTTGTTTGTTGCTGATTTTGTTTTAGTTGTCACCAAATAGTGGAATCAAATATATTGAACCACCATGCACATGCCTTTGGGAAAATGGATGAAAAACATGTTTTATTTCTGCATACAGGTTGCCTGAGAATGCTAGAAATAAGCATGACTTACCAAAAGGTCCTTAGCCTGGTTTACACAAAGCCACAACAACTGGTTAATAGAATAAGAAAAAATCCCTAAATTGACTGTAGGGAATTTTGACCATATTATCCATCTTCTGGCCTGAGGGCATGACACTGAGTAGATTCAACATCAGAGAACCTTGTATTATTGTTTGTATTTTTTGAGAAACTTGTATGTTTGAATGTATGCTATTTATTTAATATAAAGCACTGTAAAACCCTGACATTTTGTAAACAAAAAGCAAAACCTTGGGGCTATTGTAATTTTCATTACAAGAGCATTTGGTGATCTTTATTGAATTTGTGAAAGAGAAGTGTTGAAGTGATACTGATTATTTTTAGAATCCTTAAATAGCTTTTTATAAAAATACAGAAATATTAACTATATTACAGATCTGTATGTTGAATTCAAAACAGGAAATATTCCAGGTAATTGGGTAACTAAGTCTTGGTTGTTCTAAAATAAACTATTATTGTTGCGTTAGCAACACCACACTGATAAGAAAAGAAGAGTCCTGCGGCAGGCTATAGGATGTAGGATGCTGCTGAGAGCAAGATCTTGGCCTTTTCAGTGACAGAGAAAAGGGTGGGTCAAACTGAATAATGGATTTTGGGCTTTAGGAAGGGTGAGTCTGATTATATACTCCTGACCCCCACCCATGACTCCAATCTTATTAACAAGGCGTTCCTCTGATCAGTCCTTAGGGTGCAAAGTACATCAGTCACCGCCCCCTGGCCTTTCCCAGTCATACCTCTTGATGTATACCCATTGCCCCATGGCCATCAAGTGTCCTGCTCTTGTCTAACTTGAAAGGAGCCTTGTTCACCTATATACTGTATCATTTTGTTAGTGTTGGGAAACTATATAAAAAGTATAGTTTAGGGATCAGACAGTAATTACCACAGAACTAAAAGAATAAATCAGAAAGAAGGGAAAATGGGGGCAGTGTAGGCTAGGGAAGTTTGGCAGGAGTAGGAGAAAGAAGGCAAGAAGTAGAACAAAAAGAGAAAACAGCCTTAGGTATGAGTAAGAACAGAGCTGAAGACTCCAGCCTAGATGACCCTGCAGAGGCCCACGGCTGGTCTCTCCCAGTGCCCATCTATTCTTCTCTCTGCTGAAAGTCATTTTACCAAAATACCTCCCTCTATGTCATTCCCCTGCCCCCACTTTTAGTGATGTGCTGTTGCCCTTCTTATAATCTCTAAACTTGAAACCATCCACCTCCCATTGTGTCCTCAGTTCATCCTCCCAACTTTGTCTTACCCAACTCACCATGGGTTCACTAGCACAAGTCCTCCAGCAGAGGCTCATGCTTTCATTGCCTTTATGTTGAAAAGATGGTGGATTCAAAGTGCAAAGATTTTGCATTTTGCATGCAAAATCTTGTCACTATTATAGAAATTTGGACAATGGAGACTTCCTAGAGGCTAGATTTATTTTTTTTTTTAAAGATTTATTTTATTTATACAAGAACCAGGGTACAGGCCAGATGCGCGGGAGGGCAAGAGGATTCACCAGAGACAGAGCGGGGAACAGAACAGGCAGACTGACGTAATACACTGCTGAGGGGAGCAGTGGGCGTGACAGGAGAGGTCTGCTCTGCCATGTGGGTTGCTCCGAGGCCGGAGGGGATCGAACAGGCACTGCAGAGGCTGCAGACAGCTTCACAGCACTGCGCTCAACCGTCTGCGCCACCAGGGAGGCCCTAGAGGCTAGATTTAAACTCCACAGTAATAACAGGGACTACTTCTGTCTTGTTCAATTCTGTAGTCCCAGGCCTGTATATAAGAGGTACTTGAAAATGTTGTCTTCTGAATATGACCATGGTGATTTTAATTTATGAGAGGGAGTAATTTAATTCATGGGAGGAAGTAATGAGAGAGTGAAAAAGTAGCTTCTCTGTAATTCATGATCTGTTTTTAAGGATGCTTAAAATTTCAGAATTTTAGTTTGGGCTAGGAAATATTTTCTCTTCTTACTCTCTCTTGCTTTATGTCCCCAAAATGTTGCCTCTAATAATTCACCTTTTTCAATTATGTGGTTAATGAAATCAGGACTCCCTATTTCTCCCCAGAGCCATAAAAGCTCAATTCTTAATAAGGACAAAGCTCACAGACATGGATATTTTAACAGGCATGTTTCCTTCTGGTCCAAGCTCATGGAAGATCTGTTTTTGCAAGTCACTTGATAACCATGCCAAAAGAGACCTTCCCATGAACTTGGACCAGAAGAAACATTAATTATGATGTTAGAAGCATCTTATGTTGAGGCATTTCCTTCTATTTCTAGTCTTCTAAGGGTTTTTATCATGATTGGACATTGAGGTTTGTCAAATGCTGAATCTGTTGAAATGATCAAATGGCTTTTCTTCTTTACTCTCTTGATATCATGAGTTGCATTGATTGGTTTCTTATGTTTTTTAATTTAAAAAAATATTTATTTATGCATATAAGAACTGGGTGTAGACCAGAGATGTGGGACTGAGAGGATTCACCAGAGAGAGTGGCAAATCTACTGAAATACACTGCTGAGGGGAGCAGTGGGCAAGACAGGACAGGTCTGCTGTGCCATGTGGGTTACTCCCTGGCCAGGGATTGAACTCTGGTGATAGATTGATAGCGCTGTATCTTTAACCCCTGTGCTACCAGCGAGGCCCAATTGGTTTTTCGAAAAACTCTTTAAGTTAGGATGTTTTAGATTTCACAGAAGAGGTGCACAGATATTAGAGATTTCCCATATCCTCCTTGGGTTATGTGCTACATTATTTTGTTCCTATTGTTCCAGCTTTAGTCATTGGAAGTCTTTTAGATTACTCCTATCCTTTAGACATAACCCTGTCCTTGTTGTTGCCCTTAGCACTCCTTGCTTTCTATTATAGTGCACTCTAAGTTCCTCTGTGCTTTCATGTCCCATCCATAGAATCAGTCATTTCTCTAAGGAACCCTGATTCCTTTAATAAGGAGGCTGGTATAGGGGGCCTACATGGCAGCACAAGGGGTTAAGATGCAAACTATGAAGCTAAGCATAGCCACTGCAGCATGAGTTCTATCCCCAGCCAGGAAGATACCCATATGGTGCAGCAGACCTCTCCTGACTTGCCCACTGTTCCCCTCAACAGTGTATTTCAGTAGATCCACCTGTTCTGTTCCCCACTCTGTCTCTGGTTAATACTCGCACCCCCCACACCTCTGGCCTGTACCCCAGTTCTTGAATGCATAAATAAATCTTTAAAAAGAAATGTGTGGTGTATGAATCAAAATCTGGGTTCTGGGAGGCCTCTTTTTTTAAATAACAGGATATGGTTTAATATTTTGTTAAGGATTTTCACTTGTGTTCCTTATAAGGGATATATAGGTCTGTACCATTTTTTTATTATAAAGTCCTTATCTTGTTTTGGTATTGGGGTAGTGCTGACTTCATAAATAACTTTGGAAGTGTTCCTTTCTCTTGTTTCTAGAAGAGTTAGTATTAGAGTTGGTATGATTTTTCCACAAAGGTTTTGTTGAGTTTACCAGTGAGTCATGAGTTTTTTTAAATAGGAAGAGTTTAACTACAAACTTGCTTTAATAGATATGAAACTTATAATCTTGTCCATTTCTTCTTGAGTGAGTTTAGCAATTTGGTCTTTGAAGGGATTTATCCATCTCATCTTAGTGATCAAATTTATTGGTATAAAATTTTTCACATTATGTTCTTATTAACCTTTTACTGTGTCTTTCTTTCTATTGGTCTGTCTTACCATTTTTCATCTTAATTATTCTGGATAAAAATGGATCAATTTTATTGAGATTAAAAAGTCTTTTTATTGATTTTCTCTATAATTTTTTCTGTTTTATGAATTTCTGCTTTTTATGATTTCTCTTTTTCTTACTCTAGATTTGATCCCCATCTTTTTTGGATTCTGAAGGTAGAAACATAGATAATCAATTTAAGACCTCTCTTTTTTTCAAATGTAAGTATTTAATGGTATTAATTTCTAAGTGCTCTTTTAGTGCATCCCATACATTTTTGATATGTTTATCTCCATTCATTTAAAATACTTTAATTTTCCCCTTTGATTTCTTAATTCACCCATGGATTATTTAGAAATGCATTGTTTGATTTCCAAGTATGTAGAGATTTTCAGATACTTTTCATATAGAGAATCTTTTTAAGAGTAATTCCATTGTGGTCAGTGAACATATTTTGTAAGACTTCATTCTTTTCACATCTGTTGAGATATATTTTCTGATTCAGATTATAGTCTTGTGAATATTTTATGTACTTAAAAAAGAATATGTAGTCTACTGTGGCTCGGCTGAGTATTCTATAAATGTTAATTAAGATGGTTAGATGGTAACTTTGTTTAAGCTTTCTGTAACTTTGTGGATTTTCTGTCTACTTGTTTTATCAATTAGTGAGAGAATATTAAAATTTCCAACTATGATTTGAATTTATCTTCTTCTCCTTTCAGTTCTGTAATGTTTTATATATTTTAAAACTTATTTTTAGGCACATACACATTTAGAATTTTGCATATTCTTGATGAGTGGATTTCTATATCATTCTAAGTTTCTCTTTATTTCTGGTAGATTCCTTATTCTGAAGTATAGTCTGATATTAATATCCCTACCCAAGCTTCTTTTGATTTGTGTAAACATGTTTATTGTTATGTACTTTATCCTCACTTTACTTTTAACCTATCTATACCTTTGAACCTAAAATTTGCTTCTTGGGCCTCCCAGGAGGCACAGGGGTTGAAATCTCAGCACAGTGAAGATGTTGCCAGCCACTGCGACATGAATTCGATCCCTGGCCAGTGAGCTGACCCACATGGTACAGCAGACCTTTCCTGTGTCACCTGCTGCTCCCCTGAGCAGTGTGTTTCAATAGATCTACCTGTTCTGCTCCCCACTCTGTCTCTGCTGAATACTCTCACCTCCTGGACCTCTGGCTTCTACCCCAGTTCTTGTATGCATAAATAAATATATAAAAATAAATCTTTTTTAAAAATGAATAAAATTTGCTTCTTGCAAATAGCACATAGTTAGGCCTTACATTTTTTTTTTTTTTTTTACAATCTGACAACCTCTGCATTTTAATTGGAGTGTTTAGATCATTTTTTTAATATAAATGTTAATATAGCTGTGCTAAAACCATCCTCTATTTGTTTTCAATTTGTCTTATTTATCCTTTGTTACTCTTCCCCTCCATCTTCCTTACTTCTTTTAGATTAATTACATACTTGTCTAAATTCCAATTTACCTCTATTTGCTTATAGATATGTTAAAACTTGAAATTTCATTAGGTATGTAGAAAGTAGAGGTTTACCCTAAAATAAGACCAATCATGAGATAAATGGTTAAGGAAAAGATCAATAAAATAAATATTTGGACTTACATCTGGTTACCATTGGGAAACAGAACAAACCTAGACCAGAAGTTGAGTGCATTATATTCCCTAAACTCTTGGTTGTGGTATCTATGATTTAAATCATCAAAGGAGTAAAGTGGAGGCCTCTAGAAATTTGAGAGAAATAAAGTAAGGGATTAAAAGCTCAGCCATCAGGATTGAGGTGCTCTTCTCTGCTCCCCTTTCCTACTGTGAAGACTTTCTTTCCAAACCTTCCCTAGCCAAGGGGTACTTTTACTTAACTAATGATTTCCATTACTTGTCATTGTTAAACATAGTTCTTGGTTTAGTTTGAGTTCCTCTCCAATATCTCCAGTATATCAACCTCAAGATTACTTTTGGGACGACTGACAGTGTTCCAGGCACTATATACTCAGCGCTTTTTTATTTATTCCTTCCAGCAACACTGTGGGATCTACACTATTCTTAGCCTCACTTTATGGTCTAGGAAACTGAGGTTCAAGTCCAAAAGGAAATTGCTAGTATTCAAACGTGGGTTGTCCAATCCATAATCTGAATCCATTCTCTTAACCCCTAAGTTATCCCAGGGAGGGGCCATCAGTACTTAAATTCTTTTTTCTGTCTTTCCTTCCCTCTGCCTGAAATGGGCACAGGGTCTTCTCAAACATCTTCCCTTGCTGGACTGGGGAGATAGAGGGAGTGAGACATGGTCTGTGTCTTATAGTAAAAAGAGAAGATGGAACCATTGCCCCAGTGAAGTGAATAACCTGTCCTTAACTCCATGACTTTCCCTTGTTCCTTTGCCTGCAGGTCAGCTAGGAGAGTGGGGGGTGCACCACCAGATCTGCGTCAGGTTCCACTGGACTTGCTTCCAGATGCAGGTCATAGGAAATGAATTTCCTGAGCAATGTCCAGTCGTGCATCATCATGCTCTCTGGACCTATACGCAATGGAAGAGAGAGAAGAGTGGGCAAAAACCCATGATGGATGGGAGCTGTGTTGTAGATAAGGGTTTGGGTGATTCTTAAATCAATGTCTGCAGAGCAGCGTGAGCACAAAGTCTTTTATGAAATTGTGAAATGAAGCTTCTTCCCCCCTTTTCACAGAGATGTAATCATACTTCCTTTTGTTTTTTTTCCTCTACAAGGAAATGGATGATTCAAAACAAAAAAAACCTGGGCCTCCCTGGTGGCATAAGGGTTAAGATGCAATCTCTGAAGCTCACTGCAGCCTCTGCGGCACAAGTTCAATCCCCGGCCAGCCAGCGAGCTGCTGTTATAGGGCAGCCCTGATACTGAATGGGTTGCCTGGCTGTGGGTCCTCACCCGCACGCTTACAAGGGACTTATTAATATTCCACTACAGGCACACACAAAAGGTTAATAAAAGGTTTATTTACAAGGGAAAAGGAAATAAGGAAAATGTACAACTCAGGGAGAAAATAGGGAAATAAAGTCTTTCATGCGTCCTACCCGATCCGCCCACCTAGAAACCCAAAAAGCACTCTCCGAGCTGGCCAGACGCTGTGAGCTGGCGGAGAGTCAAAATGGGGGACCCCTCCAAAGCCCACGTGTCTGGCTTTATACCAACCTGGCTGCTTAACCCCACCCTCAGGTCCCAGCCACCTTCCCTTTGGTGGTGATGAGATTTGTAGTTCCCAGTGTCTTTGGCTTTGGCCTGGGGTGAGGGTGGAGTCCACAAAGCCTGTATGGAATTAGCTTTAGGACTTCTTTTTCCCCCTAACACTACCGCATGGCACAGCAGACCTCTCCTGTCTCACCCGCTGCTCCCCTCAGCAGTGTACTTCAGTCAGTCTGCCTGTTCTGTTCCCCACTGTCTCTGTTTCTGGTGAATCCTCTCACCCCCCACGCCTCTGGCCTGTACCCCAGTTCTTGTATGTATAAATAAATAAATCTTTTTTAAAAAAAGAAAAACAAAACAAAAAACCTAATAATAACAACAAACAGTTCATTTGCTCTAACCTTGGATCTATTTTACTTCTAAGCTACAGATGTACCAGACTACCTACAATGAGTAACAAAGATGAGTAACAAAGACTACTCCTCCTTGTCTACTAGGAATAGAATTTTATTTCTCTTTTATGTAAGAGAAGTGGGATGTATGTAGTGAGACAGATAGAAAACCCTATAATGGATCCAGGTGCCACTACTCATACCTTCTGTTCCCCAAAAAGGACCATCTTCTGGTCCAAGATGGCTGCTGTACTCCAGCCATCAATACCCATTTTCCAGGCAGGAAGAAGGGGAAAAAAAAAAAATGAATGGCACACCTCCCTCTCCCTTTAAGGAGACTTCATAGCAGTCACGCACAACGATTCCACTCACGTCTCTGGCAAAAACATCTTTCTGTGATCAGGAGAAGCTGCAATGTAGGCTGGAAAGTATGTTTTAGCTGAGTGACAGTATGCTCAATTAGAAATCAGGGATTATTCCACTTTTAAGAAAGAAAAGAAAAAGGTATCAGGAGGCAACTTGAGTGATCTTGACACCTCTGAGGAATCTAGTACTGAGATGAGAACCAGGATGCTGGCACTTTCATCCCAGGGCAGCCACAAACCACACCATGCTGGGTGTTGAGGATTTGACATCCTCCTCACTTTTTATAAACCTTTCCTTGACTGAGGTGGAAGTATTCATGAGTGTTTTAGGATAAGTGTTCATACTTCAAAACCAAAAATTCATTTTCATCCAAGTGTTCTGACAAAAAAAAAAAGTTGCTGAATATTCTAGTAACTTTATAACAAAGAATTCAGTATGATACCCTCCTTCCAATACCTCATTGCTTCCATGGGTATCCTTTGATAACCAAAAGCTCACAACTGGAACTCAGGACCAGAACCAGATTGGAGGGGGCTGGGGATTAGACTTTTAATGATTAATACATCAGAGAATTATTACAAGTTCAGGTTATGAAATCCACTGGATTCTCACCTCTGTATCTTCTGCTGTGTGATCCTGAGCAACTTGTTTATATGTGTGAATCTCAGTTTTCTTCTCAATAAAAATTCTATAGATTCCCCCTCACAGCTTTGGCATGAAGATGGAATGCAGGATTCCTGTGAAGTGCTCAGTAGACTATTGTAGGGTAAATGGTTTTCAGGCTTTTCTGCCCTCCTGCCATTAGGATTGTCCTGCCTGATGGGGCACCTGCAGTTGTTACATTGTTATAAGTTGTATTGTTTACTTCTGTGGGCCATGACTGCAGTATTGATATATTCACCAAGAGAAGCAGAGGCAGGAGAAAGAATCAGAGAAGCCCAGAGTGAAGACTGAACTGGGGCTTGGAGGCCTATAGGCCTCCTGGTGTGCCCCCCTTCCCACTGCCTGCTGAGTATGTGGTTGCTGCACAACATGTAAAAGCTCAATAAAAGCCTGAGAAAGCCACCGAGGGCTCCAGGTCTCTCCTTTACCCCTCTGGTCTGCTCTGGTCATGAAGAACTAGCTCAGTGCCCTTCCTGGCACTACACTATGAACTTGACATTCCTGCAAGCTTGGTGCTCAGAAGGGACCTGTTCTGGGAACTATGGCTGAACATCCTCTTTGGTGCCAGGAGCTACCCTCAAATCATCAATTCCAGCTCTCTCCCCAGGCCCACTTCCCCACAGACACCCCATGATATGCCCAAATTCAGAGCCTTTGGTAGTTCTCAATTCTCTCCCCCACAGGGAAAAAGTCTGCATTGTTTATCAGGCTTCCTCAAGGCTCTCACCCTCTGGTCTTACCCCCTGTTGTGATCCCTGCTTGGATGCAGGGGCTTTTCTCTCTCTAGGTTTTGCATATAATAACCTCTTCCCAGAGAGCACCTGACCCCTGCCTCCTCTCCATTCTTCTACAGCTGTCTTGGCCAGCTCTCTGCCCAGCCCTCTTCCTTAGGGCAGCTGCTCCTCCCCTGTTCTGACTTAGACTCCCGGTGCCCTAGCCACTGGAGTTCAAGGCCTAGGCACCAATCTCAGGATCCATCTCCTGACCTCAGGCTTATAGCAATGGCTGGGCATCTGCCAAGACGGATGTGTGACTGAGCTGTATCAATTGTCTCTTCCCCTAGGATTTCATGGAGCTGCATGGAGTTGAATTGCCTGAGTACCAAGAGGGAGGTGCCTGCTGGAAATCAGCACTCAGTGGTGGGAACAATTAGATGTCAAACAGGGAGGTTCAGCAGCACAGAACAGAATCACGGAACAGATGAGAAGACCCCAGAAGGAGAGAAAGGAGAAACTGAGGGAAGGAGAAGGTAAGGATCTGGAAGGTTCTGTGGTATGCAGTGAGCCCAGATGGTGAATTCCAGGTTGGATGGGAGTTGGGAGCTTGGCTCAGGGACAACACTGCAGAGAGGTCCCTCAAGTTGCAGCTCTGGCAACTGCTCCTGGAGAAGCCAGGCTGGGGTAGGTGTCCCCAGAGCCATTTGGGGACATGCCAGAAGCTAGCATGAAGCTTCAGAGCTTCACTAGCCAGAAGCTTCAGAATTTCTATAAAAAAATGGTTGGCAAGAAGATGGAGGGTCAAGTTAGCAGAACTGTGGAAGTTTCAGTGTTAGCTTCCACCCCTGCTCGAAATGCTGGGCCTGTGAGGAACTGCTCCTGTGTAGCTTCCCTTCTCTGCTGGGACAGGAACCAGTCTATTCCATTTCCCTAGGCCCAAGGCTCAGTGTTACACAAGATGTGACAGCCGAGTGGACAAGGGCATCAGGGATAAGCAACAGTTCCTCCACTCAGAGCTGCGCGGCCTCAAGAAAGCTGATTGCACTCTGCCCAGTTTCCTGCCAGTAACAGCATTAGCCTCAGTGCGTTGATAGGGGTAAGTGGATTTAACTGGGGCTGAGAGGCAGAAAGTTTGATTTGTTCACTGCTGAATGCCCCAATGCATAAAACAGAGCCCAGCTCCTAGTAGGTACTTAATAAGTATTGAATAAATGACTATTAAGCTAATAATTATGTTTCAAAAACAGAAATTTTTTAAAAAGATGACAGGATGTCTACATTATTCTTTGTTTGCATTTAACCTACACCAAAATCTTGGGCAAGGGTTTCCACCTCTCTGACTCCATGTCAACATGTGCCCACCTGTCACCAAGGGGCCCTCTTCTCACCCCACTTGCATTCCACCTCAATTCCCCCACATCCTTTGGCAGGTTGTAATGCCAGCAAGGCACAGAGCAGTTTCTCTCTGATCTGGCAGACGGGTAAAGGAGAGTCCTGGAGCCCTCGGTGGCTTTTTCAGGCTTCTGTTGTGCTTTTTACATCATTTGTAGTGTGGCACGCAGGTACACGCAGACAGGGGGACCAGGAACCCAGGAGGCTGGCATGTCTCCCAGCCTCAGCAAATCTTCACTCCTTCTGGGTTCTCTGGCATTCGCTCATGGTCTCTGGTTCTGCTCTTGTTCTTTGCTGCTTCCACTGGCCTCACCATGAGACTGCCCTTTTAAGCCCAATCTCTCAGCCCAGGTGTGCCCACTTATGCATGCCCCACACCCTAGTCCAGGTGCCTGCCATCAGGCATGCATGTAGGACCCCAGGGATCTGTCATTAATGCTAATGGTGGGAGGTCGGAAAATCCTGACAATTTCATTAACCCCGGAACAGGTTCTAGTCTAGATACTGCAGACTCAGATCCCAGAGGGATCTTATCTGTGCTGCTCACCTCTGCATAGCAGCTGCTCAGTTACTTCGTAAGAATGTGTGTACTGAGTGGATAAGCAGCTGGCGCACGCTAGTGTCTTCATCAGGGATAAGCAACACTCCTGCCCTGACCGGCACACAGTAGGTTCACACTGTGTGATTGAGTAGGGAAGTCCTTTAGTTTGCTGGTCTTGGCTTCTTCACTTGCCTACAAGGAACTTGGATTTATATGTTTCAGAGATCTTTCTTCTGGTTCTAAATCTACGTATTTTCAGGCACAGGTTAAGGATGTCAAATGCTTGTGTACAAAATGTGCGCAGCTGCTCACTAGCTGTGGGCCTCGGGGCACTCTGGGAGCCTCCAGTCGCCTGTGAAATGGAATGATTTCCAATTGCTGGATTCCTGGATAATAAACGCAGTCCTTAGGCTGAACCTGAAGGTTTTACTGCCCTCCTCTGGTATCTCTGGGTCTGCTTGTCTCTTCATCTGCAGTTTGGAAATTTTGTGAGTTGCGTGCACGCGTGTGTATTGCACGAGTGAAGTATTCTGCCCACGTGTAGATAACGGGAATACAATTTGCAAGTGGATTCTAAGCCACAGTTAACAGAGCTCAGGCAAGCTCTTCACTTCATTTGCTACCTGACCAGGAGGTCGTCTCCCTGTTCCCATTCTCCAGTTGTTAGAGATGCGAACACGGTAAATGTGCAAGCCCCTAGTGGAAAGATTTGACACCGCGCAGGGCGCACAGTAAGCACTCATTCAAACCTATTTCATGGCCACTACTAGGAATCTGAGCGGGTGCTGGTGTTAAGGCAACTTCTTAGGACACCGGCGCTCCCGCCCTCACCTCTCATATTGCGACTGGGGGTCTCGGGGCTCACGCGGCGGGCGGGGCTGGGCGGACCTAGGGCCGGCGGAACCGGGCGGAGCCGGGGCTGGCTTCGAAGGCGCGGCCCTATCAGCACCGCCCATCTTGGGGGGCGTGGCCTCAGGATTCCCCGCTCTGCACAAAAGGCGCGAGCTGGTCAACCCCTGCTCCCGCACCGCCCCCCATCCCTTCGTGGCTGCGGTGTCTCAAGTCCAGCGACCAGCCCGTTGGGTCCGCGCCGCGGCTGCCGCTTGACGCGGGAGACGCAGATGAGCTAGTGAGACGGTGAGCAGGTGGGCTGTAGCGGAGGTAAGTGTGAAGCGAGCCGTATGCGGTCGTCTCCTGGGAGCGAAGTAACCGGAGCAAAAGCTATCTCGTGGGGTTCCCCTTGCGCAGGCACCGTGCTGAGTGGTCTACCTGCTTCTCCGCACCTTGCTCACCTGCATACCCTTTCCCAGATAGCGAAACGGAGGCTCAGCGAGAACGTTTGCCCAAGACCTCGCAGCCTGCAAGCGACTGAGCCAGGCTTGTAGGAGCAGATCCGTGCTTCCATGGGCTGGGGCTCTTACCTTCCTGCAGTTCTCCAGCGTTTGTTGCGTTCCTGTGGGCACAACGGGTGTCCATAAATGGAAGGCTGATGGCATGGCATGGACGCGGCAGGGACTTGAATCTTGAATGTGTTCATTCACGTGGGGCGGGGGGCGGGATGAGGCATTTAGTTATGAAGTTTACAGGGCCATGTCTTTTTTTTTTTTTTTTTAAAAGATTTATCTATACAAGAACCGGGGTACAGGCCAGATGTGTGGGAGGGTGAGAGGATTCACCAGAGACAGAGCGGGGAACAGAACAGGCAGACCGACGAAATACACTGCTGAGGGGAGCAGCAGGCGAGACAGGAGAGGTCTGCCGTGCCATGTGGGACCCTCGCCGGCCGGCAGGGATCAAACCGGTGCTGCAAAGGCTGCGGACAGCTTCACAGCGCAGTGCTCAACCACCCGCGCCACCAGGGGAGGCCCACAGGGCCATGTCTCTTTATGATTTCCTTTGCAACAAATCTGCAAAAGTTTCCCATATTTCAAATGACACTGAGGCCTACCCAGCTCTGGTTGGGCTTGCCCAGATATGGTGCATGTAGAATTTCTGGGGATTCTGAGCCTTTTCAGACAAGGCAGGCATCTGCATAAATTTCTTATGGGGGAGAATTGTGCTGGGAGCTCAGGGCAGAGCTCAGCAATCTTGGGAGACCCACTGAGTCAGGGCCAGTCCTTCTAGGGTGCAGACCCAAAGCCTCTTGCCACAGGCTGGGAGACAAGCCAGAAAGGACTCAGCTGGTCCTACTTACTGAAGACTAGCTTGAATTGGGCAACTTTCAGCCAAAGGGTGAGTTGCTGCCATGGTAGAAAGCAGCAGCTGAGAGCCTTGTGCCCATCCCACCTGCATCCAAGCCCAAGTTTGTGAGTTTCCAGCAGCAGTTGTGTTGAAATAAGATAGTGGGGGCCTCCCCTGGTGGCGCTGTGCTTGAGCGCTGGGCTGCAAGGCTGTCCACAGCCTCTGCAGCACTGGTTCGTTCCCCTGCCACCGGTGAGGGTCTCACACACACACAAAAAAAAATTAGAAATAAGATGTTGGTACTAAGGGGCTCAGGAGTACTGTGCCTGTTTCCTCTACTACAGAAACTGCAGGAAGTGCTAAGCATGGGTTTGTGAGAGCATGTCAGCACAAACAGGGCCCCCACTCCAAGCCTACAGAATCATAACTTACTCATTGGGCCCTGGGACACTAAGTGATTTATATACACATTCAAACTTGAGATACAGCCTACCTAAATGATCTCAGCTCACATAGTTTTAAGAACTACATTCACTTTTGTCTTCCACCACTGATGGTCTGGGTGGGAGCACAGTGTTGTAAATAAGTGCTGCAGGTGATTCTCCAGTGAAACTTGGGTTAAGCACAAGGGCTCGGGGTTATTTATGTGAGAGCAGGCTTCTGTCCAGGGGAGGTAATGGGGTTGGCTTTGTGCATGTTCAGTAGGAGCAGGTCAATACAGCCCACAGTCCACATCTATCTGACATTGTAGACACCTGTGGAAGGGGAATTTATGAAAGAAAATCATGTTTTTGTCTCCATATAGAAGCTTGTATTTTGTGAATTTCTCCGTGATAGAGGAGTGGGCTTTCTCATCTGCATTTCATGGTCTTTATGCCTCTGAATTTGGTGGTAATAGTTGAAAGAGCTTGTGCTGATGCCTCTAAAGACTGTGATTTCTATATATAACATAGCTCCAGAGCACAATAAAGAGAAAAGGAGGAGGAAGAGGAAGCAATAGCTTCTCAGGTAAATGTGGTCACCCCCAGTGACCCCAAATGTGGTCACCTCTTTCCCAGCAGCACTGAGCTAGAGAGAGCAAGCCCAGCACAATTGAGGCCTAATAACCCAATCATTCTAACTCAGCACAAATTCCAATTCCCAGTGAAGACGACTTACTGCCTCTCCAAGAATGACAATCTGTTCTCAGCACTGACAATCTGAAGGGACCAGAGAAGGTAGTGTTGTCTGACCGAGGTTTTGGGGGAACACATGCATTCATTCACTAACACAATGTTATTGAGCATCAACTTGTGCTCACAGGTGTGTGAGGATGCACATCAGTTCATCGTCCCCAGGAGGACTTAGCTTGCCTTATTGAGAGTAGAGATTCCCTGTCTCTTTCATCATTTCTGATCATAAAAATAGATGGGAGACTGGGAGACAGAAAACAGGTGGACTAGTGATTCTAAGGGAATGTTGATGAGTTATTTGTATTTTGTTCATTTCTAATCTGTGGACTGTCAGTGGGCCCCAAGGAATGGAAGATGTGTTGCTATACATTAGTTTGCAATCACCATATTAACTAGAAAGATATTAACCAGAAAGACAAATTCACTAATTTTAAGTACTTTGCTGTCCTTACCTGAGTCAGAATATCAGGAAATTGTGTATGCCAGGTCTGGGCACAAAGGAGGTAGAATGTCAGGAACTCTATTTTTCTGTGGTGTTTGGAGAAGGGGGTATTGTGGCAAGCCTACAGGCTGGCAAGGCAGGGGGGCCCAGGTCCAGCCCTCAGCAAACTTTTAACACTTTCTTTGGGCTCTCTGGCATTCTCTTGTGGGCTCGGCCCTTCTGTAGTCCCACAACCTCACATAGACCTCCCTGTGCAGCCGTCATCATATCCCTGGACATGGGGCTCTGGTATGCACACAGACACAAGCCCACATGCATGCTCCAGGTGTCCACAATCAGGCATGCGTGCCCTGTGCCCACGCTCCCAAGCGCCTCCTGTATTAGCACAACCAAGGCCACAGGTGATAGCCACAGAGGCTAATGGCACAAAAAGCTTGACCTATTCACTTACCCTATAGGGGAATTGGGGAATGGGAGAAAAGGGGTGATTTATTAGAGGTAATTTAGACATAAACTGAATTAAAAATTCACTGCAAGTCACCACAGAGCCTGCAGACTTTCAGGGTCCCACCTAAAACTGCACATGCACACAGAGGATTCTGACCCACAATGCCTCTGCCAGGGACAAAACCAGCAGTCACTTACTCCTGGGTTCACCAGCCACCAGCCATGAATTATAAGTCCCTTTTAGACAGAGGGTCATATTCTGAATGCATATTTGGGGACATTTGTGTTTTGTGCCCATAGTGTTAGGCCTAAAACAGCAGGGGGATCAAAGGGCCCATTCTAGAGACAGGGTAATTATTGGTCAGTCCCCAACCCCCAGTGTGCTCTCTGGTCATCAGCATTGTTGAAAGTGCCAGATTAAGGTCCTTGAGGGTCACCTGCATTCACCATGTGCACATGTATGTGAAAATTTGGGCAAAAGAAAAAGGCTTAAAGGGGGGTATCAAAAACCCATGGGGATAACAATGCTGGTTGGTGGGAAGACTGGGCTGTGCCTCGGGTTCTGGTTCCAGCTTGCCTGAACTCTGAAATCAGCCACGTGGGCTTGGCTGTGGTACGGTTCAAGGCTGGTGGCTGGTGAACCCAGGAGCAAGTGGCTGTTGGTTTTGTCCTGGCAGAGGCATTGTGGGTCAGAAGTCCTCTGTGTGCAAGGCAGCTTTGGGTGGGACCCTGAAAGTCTGCAGGCGATGTGCTGAGCAGTTACCGAGGGATGTCTGGTCAGTGAGCGAGAGGTGTGTCCAGTGGGCACACTTGGGAGGGCTGGGGACCGTCTCCACACAGTCTCAGGTCACACTGCATTTGCTGAGATATTTGGGTGCTAGATGAGAAAAGTGTTCACAATGCAAAGCGGAACTCTGTGGCATTAAAAGATACACCCTGATTTTCAGGAGTAATTTGGGGAGGCATCTATTCAAATAGTGCTGTGCTGAACCAGGGGTGGCAGGGGCTTCACCTGCAGGCACCAGGGCAGAGGGTTCTACACATAAGACACAGAGTAGGTGAGTATTTGATTGACTGTAGCTTAAACAGTTGTCTGATATTTGGAAAGCTCTGTTTGCCATTTATCATGATTGGTATTCATTTTTCTTTTCTCCATTTCAAGTACATTGTCTCTGGATTAAGCTGTGGTTTCCTAGGTAGGCAATAGAGGCAATACTGCACCTCAGTCTAACAGCTTCCTTATTTAATTACTTTAACAGTGAAAATAGTTGGTATGTTAGGGTTTTCTTCTGTTTGCAAGGATAATTGAGCAACTGTCTACCCTATTTAAGAACATACAATCATAATGGTGCAAAAATCTCAGGTCTCAGAACTAGTCACCTACTCAACATATGTGCAAATCATGGCTCCACATTCTATGATGTGTGTGATAGCAGGAGATGGAGACATTCCATTGCCAATGTGTGAACAGGAAGTGTATCAATAAAGGTGGTTTATTCATAATTATGGTGGATAAGGTGGTGTGTTTCAGGGAATCAGTAGATTGTCTCTACTAGTATGAAAACTTCGCATTCATATATCATTGCTTAAAGGAAACAATTTGATTGATGTTCAGTTCAAAATGACAGCATTTTTGTAAATATTGAACCAAGTACAAAATAGTGTTTGTGTTCTATGATTTCAAATGCAATTTCATATACACTGTGCAATCACATAAGGAGGATACACAACTGTTAAAAAATATAACTTAGAGATCAGACTATTGATTGGGAGTCATTTACTGGGATTTTGCTTAATTTAAATATTTTATAACTTTACATTTATTATTTTAAAATACAATGTGTTCCTGTGTCTAGTGCAATCGTTTTCTGTCACCACCATAACATAACCAATTTCACACGTTTTCCAGCTTGAAAGACCTGCAGTTCACATGTCAGAATTCTGTAAGGTCAGAGTCAAGGTAGACCTGGGCTCTTATCTGCAGCCTGTAGGGGAGCATCCACTTCTGAGTCCATTTAGCTTGTTGGCACAATTCATTTCCTTATTGAGGCTTCCACATGACCCCCTCCATGGTGACACCTTTTCTACCCCACAGAGAGAAAATAATTTGTTTACTCAAAATTTTACTTCTGATTCATTACTATGCAATTGAAGGGATCATCAGGGCATTATACATGAATAGCTTATCATGGCTTCAAATTAGAAACTATTCACAATTAAGGTATAAATGAAATACAATTCAGTGATTTAATGCATCAGGTGGTTTCTTGTTGAGTTTTATGAATTTGTTGTATGTTTCATTGTATGAATATATTCATTATATGAATCCATTATATGTTTTGGGTAGCAACCCCTGAAGGACATAGGAATTACAAATACCTTCTCCCATTCAGTGGATTGTCTTTTCTTCTTGATGCATGTTTTTTCCCAATATGCAGAAGCCTTTTTTATTTGGATATAGTCTCATTTGTTTATTTTTGCTTTTGTTTCCCGTGCTGTTGGGGTTGAGTCACCAAATAAATCTCTTAAGGCCAATGTCAAGGAGTGTATCTCCTGTTTCCTTCTATGTGTTTTATGACTTCAGGTCTTACATCGAAGTCTTTAATCCATTTTTAATTTTGTGTGTGGTGTTAGTGGTCTAGTTTCAGTCTTTTTTTTTCTATGTGTATGTGTATATTCCGCCAGGTGTAGTCCCCATAGAATTTCCTCCACCATTTCACTCATGCACCATCACCACAGTCCCCTGTGCTCCTCCCTCCCTCCGATCCCTCTCCTTCCCCTGCAAAATGTCTCTGGTTTATACATTGTCTGTTTTTGTTTTGTTGTGTTTTGTATTATTATTTTTCCCCTGATGTCTTATTTGGTTCCCCTATATTCCTCTTATAAGTGAAACCATATGATATTTTCTCATAGGCTATCCAGTTTTCCCAAATCCACTTACTTCATTGTATGCATTTGGCTCCTTTGTAAAAAATTAGTTGCCCATATATGCTTTTTCTTTCTGGCATCTCAGTTCTGTTCTATTGATCTGTGTGTCTTTATTCCAATACATCGCTGTTTTGATTACTTCACTTTGTAGTATTGTTTGAAGTAAGGGAGCTCTTTGTACTCAGAAAGATTTTTGCTATTAATATTTGGGGTCTTCTATAGTTCCAAATAAATTTTATGATGTTTTGCTCTATTTCCTTGGGGGAAAAATGCCATTGGGGTGTTCACTGTATTGAGTTGGTCTGTTGCTTAAGCAGTCATTTAAAAAAGTTTCATTCTTCCAGGCATGAGCATGGACTATCGTTTCATCTCTTGGTGTCTTCTGTTTCTTTTAACAATGTTTTATAGCTTTCTGTGTACAGGTCTTTCACATTTTGGTTAAATTTATTCCAAGATATTTAATTTTGATGCAATTATAAATGAGATTTTTCCTGATTTTTTTTCTTTCTGTTCGTTATTTATTTGTATTTTTATACATATTTTACATCATTTTTCATTTTTGCACAATGTTTGCATTTTCATCTTGGTTATAGTCCTCATACAATTCCCACCCCCCTTGTTTTGATCCTACTCCTTCCTACCCTCGCCCCTCCGTAGTGTGTCTCTGGTTTATAGTTGTTTGTTGATTTTGATTTTTACTTTATTATAATTAGGGTTTTTCCTGGCCCCTTATTTAGGTTTTCTAAATTCCTGCTATGAGCGAGACCATCCGGTGTTTTTCTTTTTCTTTCTGGCTTATTTTGCTGAGCATGTTCCCGTCCAGCTCCATCCATGGTGCTGCAAACTGCATGAGTTTTATCTTTTTGATTGCTGAGTAATATTCCATTGTGTATATGTACCACATCTTCTTGAGCCAGTCATCTATCTTTGGGCATTTGGGTTGTTTCCATAGATAAGCTATTGTAAATAGTGCTGCTATAAACATAGGGGTAGGGGTGCAGGTGCCCTTTTGAATTAATGTTTCTGTGTCCTTTGGGTAAATACCTAGGAGTGAAATTGCTGGATCATATGGAAGCTCCATCTTTAATAGGTTGAGGAATCTCTACACAGCTCTCCACAGTGGCTGGACCAACTTGCACTCCCACCAGCAGTGCAGGAGAATTCCCTGTTCTCCACATCCTCGCCAACATTTGTTGTTGCTATTTTTATTTTAATATGTGCCATTCTCACTGGTATAAGATAGTATCTCATTGTAGTTTTTTTTTTAAATTTTTAAAAAGATTTATTTATTTATTTATTATTTATACAAGCACTGGGTACAGTCAGAAGCGCGAGAGGGTGAGAGAATTCACCAGAGCCAGAGCGGGGAGCAGAGCAGGCAGAAGGACCGAAGTACACTGCTGAGGGGAGCAGCAGGCGGCAGGAGAGGTCTGCGCGCCATGTGGGACCCTCCTCTGATGGCCGGGGAGCAGCCGGAGATCAAACTGGCACTGCAGAGTCTGCGGGCAGCTTTGCAACCCAGCACTCAACTGCTGCGCCACCGGGGAGGCCCTCATTGTAGTTTTGATTTGCATTTCCCTGATTACAAGTGATGTTGAAAATTTTTTCATATTCCTGTTGGCCATTTGCATTTCCTCTTTAGAGAATTTTTAGCTCTTCTGCCCAGTTTTTGACTGGATTGTTTGTTTTTGTTGAGTCTCATCAGTTCTTTGTAGATTTTGTGATCAGTCCTTTATCATTAGTGTTGTGTGCAAAGATTTTATCCCATTCGGTGGGGTATCTCTTTGTTTTGGTTACTGTCTGTTTTGCTTACTGTCTGTTTTGCTGTACAGAAGCTCTTTAATTTGATGTAGTCCCAGCTGTTTATCTTTGTCTTCACTACCACTGCTTTGGGTGATGTGACTTTAAAGATGTTACTGAGGTGTATGTCATGTAGTGTTTTACCTATATTTCCTTCTATATATTTTATGGTTTCAGGTCTTATGTCTAGTTCTTTATTCCATTTTGAGTTGGTTTTGTGCATGGTGTGAGGTAGTAGTCAAGCTTCATTCTTTTGCATGTAGTGACCCAGTTTTCCCAGCACCATTTATTGAACAGACTTTCTTTGCTCCAATGCATATTCTTTGCTCCTTTGTCAAATATTAGTTGACCATAAATCTGTAGGTTTATTTCTGGAGTTTCAATTTGGTTCCATTGGTCTGTGTGTCTGTTCTTGTTCCAGTACCATGCAGTTTTGATTATTATGGCTTTGTAGTATAGTTTGAAGTCTGGGAGTGTGATACCTCCATTCCCTTTTTTTCTTTTTTTTTCGGGAGAGCTTTGGCTATTTGGGGTTTTTGGTGATTCCATATGAATTTCATCAATATTTGTTCTATTTCTTTGAAGAATTAAATTTTTTTATTGGAATAGCATTGAATCTGTAAATTGCTTTTGGTAGGATGGCCATTTTGATAATGTTAATTCTTCCAATCCATGAGCAGGGCATGTCTTTCCATTTTTTTGTGTCTTTTTCTATTTCTTTTAACGGTGTTTTGTAGTTTTGTTTGTATAGATCCTTTACCTCTTCGTTAGGTTTATTCCCAAGTATTTGCTTTTTTTTTTGTTTCAATAATAAAAAGGATGGTTTTCTTGATTTCTTCTTCATATTTGTATAGAAAGACTGCTGATTTTTGTGTGTTGATTTTGTATCCTACTTTACTAAACTGATTAGTTTGATCAGTTTTTTTGTGGAGTTTTTGGGGTTCTCTATATTATCATATCATCTGCAAATAGTGATAGTTTAACTTCTCCCTTCCCTATTTGGATTCCTTATATGTCTTTCTCTTGTCTTATTGCTCTGGCTAGGACTCCAGTATTATATTGAAAAGCAGTGGTGAGAGTGAACATTCTTGTCTTGTTCCAGATCTTAATGGAAATGCTTTTAAATTTGCATTATTGAGAATGATATCAGCTATGGGCTTGTCATATATGGCCTTTATAATGTTGAGGTATGTTCCTTGTATCTCGAGAATTTCAAGGGCCTTTATCATAAATGGGTGTTGTACTTTGTCAAAAGCTTTCTCAGTATCTATTGATATAATCATATGATTTTTATGTATTTTTTTGTTGTTGTTGATGTGCTGTATTATATTGATTGATTTCGGATGTTGAACCATCCTTGTGTCCCTGGAATGAATCCTACTTGGTCATGGTGAATTATCTTATGGATGCATTGTTGGATTCTGATAGCTAAAATTTTATTGAGGATTTTTGCATCAGTGTTCATTAGAGATTGGCCTGTAATTTTCTTTTTTTATGTTGTCCTTGCTCAGTTTTGGTATTAGTGTAATGTTGGTTTCATAGAACGTGTTTGGTATTACTCCTTCTCAATTTTTTGAAAGAGTTTATAAAAGATAGGCACTAGTTCATTTCTGAATGTCTGGTAAAATTCATTTTTAAATCCATCTGGTCCTGCGCTTTTGTTTCTGGGGAGGGTTTTGATTACCATTTCAATTTCACTGCTTGTAATTGGTCTGTTTAGGTGTTCTATTTCTTTATCTAGCTTTGGGTGATTGTAAAGTTGTAGGAATTTGTCCATCTCTTCTAGATTGCTGCACTTGTTTGCATATAACTGTTCATAGTAGTTTCTGATTATTCTTTTGATTTCTGCTGTGTCTGTTGTGATTTCTCCTCTGTCATTTGTGATCCTATTTGTTTGTGCTTTCTCCTGTTTTTCCTTTGTGAGCCTGGCTAGGGGTTTGTCTATTTTATTTATTTTTTCAAAGAACCAACTTTTGGTTTCCTTGGTCTTTTGGATTTTTTTTTAGTTTTGATTTCATTTATTTCTGCTTTGAGTTTTATTATTTTCTTCTACTGGTTTTAGGGTTTTTTTGTTCTTTTTCTGGTTCTTTGAGATGTGTGATTAGGTTGTTTCTTTGAGTCCTCTCTTGTTTCTTGATGTGAGCCTGTATTGCTATATATTTTTCTCTTATTGCTGCTTTTGCTGTATCCCATACATTTAGGAAATTGGTGTCCTCCTTGTCATTGAACTCAAAGTATTTTTTAATTTCTTCTTTGATCTCCTCATTAGTCCAGTGGTCTTTCAGTAGTGTGGGTTTCAATCTCCATGAGGTAGAAGGGTTCCTTGCCTTCTTTTTATGGTTTATTTCTAGTTTGATACCTTCATGGTCAGAGAAGATGGTTGGTAGGATTTCAATCTTGGTGTATCTGTTGATGTTTGTCTTGTGTCCCAGTATGTGATCGACCCTGGAGCATGATCCATGTGTGCTTGAGAAAAATGTGTACTCTGTTTTTTGGGGGGTTTATTGTTCTGTAGATGTCTGTTAAGCCCATGAGGTCTAGATCCTTAGAGCTTTAGTGTCCTTATTTTTTAAGTCTTATTGATCTATCCATTGGTGATAGTGGTGTGTTGAAGTCTCCTACTACATATGTATTTTCTCTGATGTCTGTTTTCAGAGATGTTAATAGTTGTCTGATATATTTTGGTGCTCCTTCTTTTGGTGACCATATGTTAATGAGTGTTATGTCTTCTTGATATATTGTCTCCTTGATCCTAATGTAGTGACCATCTGGGTCTCTTTACCTTTTTGAGTTTGAAATCTGTTTTATCTGATATAAGTTCCTGCCTTCTTTTTTGGTCCATTTGCTTGTAGGATTGTTTTCCATTCTTTTACTTTGTACTTTTATCTTTTGTAGTTAAATTTGTTTCCTGGAGACAGCAAATGGTTGGGTTTTGTTTCTTAATCCAGCCTACAGCTCTATGTCTTTTTATTGAAGAGTTTAGTCCATTTATATTTAGAGTTAATATTGATATGTTAGCGTCTGTATTTGCCATTTTGTTTGTCTTTTCTTTGGTTTTATTTATTTAAAAAAATTTGTCTTGTTTCATTCTTATTCATCCCTCTGTTGATTCTGGTTTTAGGACTCCTTGTAGTATTTTTTGGATTGGGGGTTTAGTCATAATGAAATTCCGGAGTTTGTCTGGGAAGGTCCCTATTCTTTCTTCATAGAGGAAGGAAAACTTTGTGGGATAGAGTATTCTTGGTCGGCATTTGTTGTCTTGGAGTTTGTTGACTAAGTCCCTCCACTCTCTCCTTGTGCATAGTCTTTCTTCGGAGAAGTCTGATGTCAGCCTGATTGGTTTTCCTTTGTATGCTATCTGTTTCTTCCCTCTTGTCAGCTTCATTATTTTTTCCTTGTCTTGTATTCTTGGGAGCCTTACTATTATGTGTCTTGCTGTATTTTTCCTTTCATCATGGAAGTTTGGTGTTTTTCTTGCTTCTTGTATATCTATTTTCAGCTCCTTCATGTTTGGGAAGTTCTCTTCAATTATTTCCTTTAATATTTTCTCTGTTCCTATGTCTCTCTCCTCTCCTTCTGGGATTCCTGTAACTCTTATGTTTCCTTTCCTCATGGAGTCAGATAGTTCCTGTAGTCTTTCTTCATTTTTTCCTTATACTTCTCTTTCCCTTTCCATTTTGGTTCTTTTTATTTCTGTGTCTTTGAGAGTACTTATTCGTTCTTCCATTTCATCTGTTCTGCTTTCATTCCTTTTCCCAGATTTCTTTAGCTCCTCCATTAATCCTTTGATCTCCTGCATTTCTTTCATGTCCCTCTTTAGTTACTCAATTTCATTCTTCTGATTGTTGATTATTTTTCCCATATCATTTTCAACTTCTTTCAGTTTTTTAATGATGGCAATTTTAAATTCTCTATCAGGAAGACTCGTAAGTTCCTCTAAGTCACTGGTGTTGCAGTCTGGTGTTTGATTGTCTTTTTGTGGTGTGTATTTTCCCTGGGGACTTGCTTGGCTGCTTGTAATTTTTCTTCTCCCTGCTGCTTGCTTTCTAATTTGTCCTATGCATTGGGACACTCTGTTGCTCTTACTGGCCAGCATCCCTTTGGAGTGCTCTTTCTGGGATGTCGGGAACTAGTGGTCCAATAGAGTCCAATACAGTTATGCCAGAAGTCCAGTAGGGCAGTGTTGTTATGGATATGTTAATGGTCGCTGTCCCTGAAAATCTCCTTCTGTATTTGTTTAATTCCAGAGGTGGGTCTTGAGGTCCCACAGACTGCCCTGGCAGTGGCTGGATTGCCCATTGCGCTCCAATTGCTGGATCCCCTTCTGGGCTCCAAGTCACTGCCAGGCAGGGCCTGGCTTGTGGGCGCCTTCAGCTCACCTCTTATTGTGGGGACAGCCCTTTCTCACAACAGCTTTGGTGAGGTCTGGACGCACGCAGAATTCCCTGTCTTAAATATGGCACGTCTGCCGGGAGCTTCCCTGCATCCTGGGGCTGCCCAGGTGGTGGCTGGATCCGCATCTGGGCTCTGACTACCTGCCAGGCAGGGCCTGGCTTGTGGGGGCCTTCATCTCACCTCTGACTGTGGGGACAGCCCTTTTTCAGTTCCACACAACAGCTTTGGTGAGGTCTGGAGGGACACAGAATTCCCTGTCTAAATATGGTGCGTCTGCCAGGCACTTCCCTGTGCCTCGGGTCTCTGTTCATTATTTATTATAGAAACACAAGATATTTTTTTATGATGTTGATTGAGGTAATTGTTAACAAAACATAAAGCAACACTGGCTATTTTAGGGGTCTAGCTGCACACCTTTACAAATGTATGTTATCACACCACACTGACCACCAGAGCCCCAGTAAATCCTTCCTCATAGTCCATTGTTCTACACCACCCCCTCCCCCCACCCCTTCCTGGTTGTTTCTGTTTTGTAGTAAGATTCCAATGGTTTGTTTTGGTTTCTTTTTGTTTCACAACAGATTTCCATATGTTAATTTTGTAGCCTGCCACTTTACTATATTTGGTTATTAGTCCTAATAGCTTTTTTACTGGAAACTCTGCAACTTTCTATATATATTATGTCATCTATGAATAGTAATAGTTTTACTTCTTCCTTTCTGATTTGGATACCTTTTATATGCTTTTCTTCTCTAATTGCTCTACTTAGGACCTCCAACACCGTGTTGAATATTAGTGCGAATGTGGACATCCTTGTCTTGTGCCTGATCTTAGTGTTCGCTTTTTCACCAGTGATTATGATATTGCCTAAAGGTCTGTCATATATGGTTTTTATTATGTTTGGGTACATTCTTCCTAAAACCATTTTGTTGAGTGGTTTTGTTTTTTTTTTTCCAGTATCCAATGAGATGATCATAGGATTTTTGATGTGATGTGTAATATTTGGTTTGAATATGTTGAACCATGCTTGCATCGCTGGGATAAATCTCACTTGACCGTAGCATAGGATTCATTTTACTGTATTATAGAATTCAGTATGTTAGTATATTGTTGGAGACTTTTAAATGTATGTGTATCAGATCTATTAATCTGTATTTTTTTTTTTTTTGTAATGTTCTTGTCTGGTTTCAGAATTGGAATACTGTTAAGTTCCTAGAAAGTGCTTTCCAATTTTTTCAAAGAATTTAAGGATAGATGATATTCTTTGAAAGTGAAGCCATCTGTTGCTGGGCTTTTGCAGGGTGGGGGTGGGGGTGGGGGAAGGATTTTAATTACTGTTTCAGGTTTCTCAGTTATGATGGATGTGTTCATAGTTTTCTGTTTCTTCCTGGTTCAGCTTTAGAATGTTATAGGAGTCTATGAATTTGCCCATCTCTTCTGGGTTGGTTAATTTGTTGCCATTTGTTTGCAATACTCACATATGATCCTTTTTAATTAGCTGTATCTGTTGTAACTTCTTTTTCATTTCTGATTTTATTGTTTTGTGTTTTATTGTTTTGTGATTTTATTGTTTTGTGTTTTCTTTGCAAGTCTGGATAAAATTTTGTCTGTTTGCCAATCTTTTCAAAGAACCAGCTCTTGGTTTTGTTGATCTTTAATTATGTTTTTATTCTCTATTTTGTTAAAACCCGTTCTAATTTTTAATCTCCACATTCTTAATAGTTTTTCCTTTGCTTTTTCTTCTTTTTTTAGTTCCTCTAGATGTAAGTTTAGATATTTTTGTGTGATGCATCTTATTTCCAGTTGTAAACCTGTATTGCTAAAAAAAAAAAAATCACTTGTAGTATTGCTATTGCTTCATCCTACTGATGTAGGTTCTCATAAGTTGTGTCTTCATTTTCATTCATTGTCAGGTATTTTTTAATTTACCTTTGATTTCCTCATTGACCCAATAGTTGTTCAGTGCCATCTTCTTTATTCTCCATAAATTTATGGTTTTCCCTGTTTACCTCTTGTGGCTGAATTCTGGTTTCATAGCATATTTCGAATATGTCATTCCATTCTCTCTTGGTCTGTAAAACTTTCTGCTGAGAAGTCTGATGAAAGCCTGATGGGAGTACTTTATGATACAAACAGATGATTGATATGATTTCATTCTTGATAACTTTAGACAATTCGTATCTCAGATATAGTCTCTTAAGAAAGTTCTGTGATCAGAAACAGTAATTCCAAAAGGCACCTGCACCCCCATGTTTATAGCAGCACTATTTACAATAGCTAAGCTATGGAAGCAACCCAAATGCCCAAAAATAGATGACTGGATCAAGAAGATGTGGTACATATACACCATGGAATATTACTCAGCATTCAAAAAAGATAAACACATGCAATTTGCAGCAACATGGATGGAGGTGGAAGGGATCATGCTCAGCGAAGTAAGCCAGAAAGAAAAAGAAAAATACCGGATGGTCTCACTTATAGCAGGAATTTAGAAAACCTAAATAAGAGACCAGGAAAAAGACTAATCAATACAAAGTAAAAATCAAAATCAACAAGCAACTATAAACCAGAGACACACTACAGAGGGGGGGAGGGTCTGGCGGGAAAAGGAAGGACTAGAGTCAAAATAAGGGGGGAGGTGCAATTTTATGGTGAATATAACCAAAATGAAAATGCATACATTGTGCAAAGATGAAAAAAGATGTAAGAATTATATAAAATAAATATTTAAATAAAAAAAATTATAAAAAAAGAATATTCTGTGATCACTTGAAAAGAATGTGTATTGTGTTGCTTGAGGGTAGAATGCTCTGTAAATATCATATTAAGTCCACTTCATTTAATTTTTCAGGTCAGGCTGTTGTTTCATTGTTAATTGTTTTTGTCCAGATGATTTGTCAATTGCTGTAAATGGGGTTTTATAGTTTCTTACAACTATTAAGTTACCATCAATAGCTCCTGTTAGGTCTCCTAATATTTGCTTTATATATTTCATTCCTGTTATGTTGAGTGCATTTATACTCGTTATGTCCTCCTGTTGTATTGATCCTTTTATCATTATCTAATGTCCATTTTTGTCTATCACTACCTTTTTCTTTACCTGAAAGTCTATTTTATCTGATATAATTGTAACTTTCTGCTTTTTAAAATTTTCCATTGGGTGGAAACCATTAACCATTCCTTTCATTTTAGTCTGTATTTGTAGCATAAATGAGTCTCTTTGAAGCAGCATTATAGCTGAGTTTTGCTTTTTAACCATTCAGTCACTCCATGCATTTTTATTAGTACGTTCAGGCCATTTACATTTAGGGTGGTTTTTGATATTTCAGAACTTGCTGCTGACATTCTGTCTTCTGGTTTTCCCGATATTTTTCCCGGTTCAATTTTTCATAGACTTTCTTTTTTCTTATTTTGCTAGAGTTCCTTTTCTTTCAAATGTCTTGTAAAGGAGGTCTGATGTTGGCAAACTCTTTCAGTTTTTGTTTGCCAAGAAACAAAAGACCTTTATTTTTCCCTCATATGTATATGACAGAGTATTATGGGAAGGAGTATTATTCCCTGGATAGCAGTTTTTCTTTTTGTTTTGAATGTCATTCCATCCCCTCTTGATGTGGTGCAGAACTTTCTTCTGAGGAAAGCCTGATGGGATTACCTTTTAAGTTACCTGTTTTTAATTTTCTACACTATATTGTGACCTTTACAATTCATTCTTTGCCTTGCATTCTTGATGATTTTGTTGTTATAAGTCTTGGTGAATTCTCTTTATCTAATTAACCAGGCATTTTGTTAGCTTCATGGGTTTGTATATTCTGCTTCTTCACCTGGTTTGGAAAGTTCTCAGCTAATATGTCCTTGAATAAGCTCTCCAAAACAGCATGTATGGGCATAAAAATAGACATTATAGATCAGTGGCACAAAAAGAAGCATAGAATTACTCCCCCCCCACATAAGGTCAACTACTATGAATCAGGACAACCATGTGTCTTTATGCCCCTACAATCTTTACACCAAACTTCTGCACTTGCCCTAGGACTTGATAGCAGTAGCTAAACTGTCCGCCAAAGCTACAGTAACAGTAAATACCATAGCACAGAAAGAAAATAGTAAGAATTAAAAATTTTTAAAAAGTGGATGTTATCATCATCCAAGGTATGCTGTCCTTGCTGGATATAGGAAGAATCCACAAACTCATCAGTTGTATTTATTGTATACTTCAGTTGTACCAGTTCCAGGAAGCTATCCCCATGACAGTGACAAAGTAATGGAAGGAGACTCAACAAACTAAGAATACAAAAAGTTCTAGTGGGAACTAGAAAAGCAAAGTCTTCTCCACAATAAGATAGTTGTATCTGTATGCACCCTCCTCATTTACCCCCTCCCTCCCACACACCCAGCAATCATTGTTCCTAATTTTGGTACTTTCTTAGGAGTGGATATCACACCTTATTCCCTTCCATGAGTGACATGTTGAAGTAGGGAGTGTAGATATGCATTCATATTAGTAAATCAACAGGAGCTCCAGAAAGAAGATGTTTGACAAGGGTTAGCATACTTTGTTGGAGACCTTCACTGACAAAAATGAGCACCTCTGTCCCTACCTAGTCTAGGTCCCAGTATAATGTGCTGTCAGCTGGGGGAAAATTTTGTGGCAATCTCAACATTGGCTCCTCATCTACAATAGTGGCTCAATTCATTCATTGAAATTTGAATTTTAGTGATCTGTCTTGTAGGCCTGAGAAGACACTGGAGTCTTTCAAATGCTGACATATGGCTTGCTCTTGGGTCTGTGTTTAGAGATCTGATGACTTCATTCAATTTTCTATCTCCAAGGAGAATGGTCTAGTGCAGTTTTCTTCAAATATCATATAATTGTCCATTCTTCCTTTCCACTTACCCTAAAGCAGTAGAGTTTTGCTGCAGATTAGAAGGCCATTTAATATTGTTTGCTTCAGCCTATTCCTGGATTTCCTGCCCAGAAAATAAGAGCCTCAGTTGCTGTCGACTTGTTTGGGAGTGCCATACCATCAAGTAGGGAAGGAAGACCTTTCTCAGAAATCCTTCCATAATTCTTGACCCCACACACCCTGAGTGTTGTCCACATTTTGTGGTGTCGCTGTGGCATCCACATTGTAAGCCCTTGGTACAATGTCCAGCTTTCTGTGGCAAAAGCTTTTCATACATCATGACTATCCATACTGTGCTTAGTTAGCCCACGCTCTATGTCCTTGTCCCTTCTCTACACAGATGTCTGAATCTAAGTGCATTGCAGTGGCTCTCTATGCCAGTAATTGTCCTCTGTTGCTGTTACCTGTCTACCAGATTTCATTCACTGGGGACCTGTCCCCCACAAATACAGTCTGTATATTAGCCATTAAGTCAGGGATTGAAGGAGACCCCTCAGAATCTAGTTAATCCAATAAGTGATGTGTTTCTTTGGAAATAAGACTTTTTTTAAAAGTCTGTTGCAAATAAGTCTGCCATTTCTTTGGTGTGCTATTCTGGGCACAGGCACTCTTGGGTCTTATAAATATGTCTCTAGTCCATCTTCATATAGGAAGAGAGGCCTTTACCTTCTTGGGTAAAGTATCCATCAAATTTTGTTTGTTGTAAGGCAAGATATACAGTTATTGACTATCTCTCAATGGGACTGTATTTAATTTCAGTGCCCTTTTATAGCTGTGACAAAACCTATCAGGGTGACCCCTACATTCAATTCACATTCCCTGTCACCCTCTAGTGTGCCTAATGCTGTAGCTGCTGTACTAAAGTTCAACCTGGATGAGGTCTTCTTATTTTGGTCTTGCTATCTCAAGTTGCCCCCACTTTTTACCATTTGGTATAGAGGACACAAAATCTGGAGTATGTGGAGAAGGAAAGCTTTCTAATATCCTAATAAACCAACAAAAAGTTTTGGTCTTTTGACAGTGGCGGATGCTGGGAAAGACTGGTTCTTTCATATCATAGTAGGTGGCTTGACCTTAGTTTTACGCAGACAAGTACATTACTGATTGTCCTGGTGCCTGCATCTTGTTGGTACTGACTGTCCATGCTTGTTGCGGTGGGAACTCTTATATTAGTGGTAGCTCCTAGCAATAGACACACATCATCACAGGGTAATCTATTATGTACATAATGAGAAATTGTCACTGAGCGAGGTCCAGTCCACCTTCTCAGATTCTGTTCTCTAAATGATGGCAAATAATGGGACTGTGAATACCCTTGTGGAAGAATGTCCATCCCAGGAAAAGGCAAACTGATCCTGGGCTGAGACATCCAAAGGGATGCTAAAGAGAAAACATTAGAAATCAAAGACACCATGATACAACCCTGGAGGCACTGGAGTTCGATATAGGCAGGCTTCTGTGTTGAGCTTGGCAGCAAGTAGTAGCAGAGTGATCTTAGCTCTTGGGGATATATAGTTGGCATGGGCCATGCTACTCATGCTGTCTGACAAGGTTCGGGCTTGGGGGAAATTCCTGAAAAGTCGGGAAGCTCCCCAACTGGCTCCTGCTACTTCCTTTCATTTGTTTATGGCAGTTACTGAAACCATGGAAATTTTCTATAAGCTTCAGAATAACACATGAGTGTTGGCATTAATGCCAGTGTCAGGAATGCATGCTTCAGTAGTTTGAGAAATGGCCCTTCCAACATGATTGATCATGAAACGGTTCCCAATATTTCTCTATGTCCAATTTGTAATTCAGTTACCATGAGTAACACTGAGTTCTTTAACAAGCCACGCTCCATAGAACTGATGGAACTGAGCCTGGTCAAAGCCCTCACATGAGAAGGCCCTGAGGCGCCCAGGGAGGCGAAGCGGTTCAGAAAAAAACACACCCCATTCTGTTCCCATGGTACCGGGATCCTTTGGTTCTATATAGAAAATAGGAAGCTGCCCTCGATCTTACAATGCCTGCTTAATCTTTCAGCTTGACCACATAAATCACATTGTGTATAGCACCTGTTTCTATTTTCAGAAGCACATACATCACCTAGGGAAATAATGTAACCAACTTAATGTAACCAAGTGACCAAGTTAATCATGGACTGGGAAAATAAGAAAGGGCTGTGCACTGATTGATGATCAAAAATATATTCTGAAACAATGTAAAAGTAAAATCACATGATTGCATGATGTAATGATCCAGTAACAATTTCTGATGTATAAAGAAGTCCCGCTGAGGCTATCAGCAGGAGATGTTTGCACCCTGATGAAGAGTCAGTGTCTCCTCATTCCCTCACTACCTCATCCCCTCACCCTTCCATTCCGCCGACGCTGTCTTGTCCTTCAGGGACTATGCCCCGGTCGGAGCTGGACTCTGGCACATAGTCGTCCTCCATGTTTCATCAGGCTTCCTTGCCAGCCATGCGGGGCTGTTGTGTGGGCTGAGTGCGGGGCATATTATCCTTGCCTTTTCTGATTCTATAATGGTGGTGGTGGTAATTTCCTTCTGCCCTTCCAGAAAGCACTACTGCTTCATATTTACCATTCTGCAAGGAGAGAGCAACGTTCCTGAAGCCCATTTGGCATATGTATGACTATGTATATGCATATGCAAAGTCAGAATTCACCAGTAGTTGTTATAATATCCAAATTTTCAAATATCCACTCCAAAAACATTTAGGTATCAGTGAGACAAAGACTAAATGTAATTGGGTGGTATTGTATTAATTTGTAAATATTTGTTCAACCCCAATTGCTTTTCTTCTATATGTACCAATATTCCTGAATAGGATTTAATTTATCTGCATTTCCATACATTAAAGCACATTCAGCTCCAGCGTCAGCCACACTGCCGGAGTCCGGCTCCAACCAGGACAGGTCCCCAAAGTACGAGACAGCGTCGGTGGAATGGAGGGGTGGGGGATGAGGTAGTGAGGGAATGAGGAGACACTGACTCTTCATCAGGGTGCAAACATCTCCTGCTGATAGCCTCAGCGGGACTTCTTTATACATCAGAAATTGTTATTGGATCATTACATCATGCAATCATGTGATTTTACTTTTACATTTTTCAGAATTTATTTTTGATCATCAATCAGTGCACAGCCCTTTCTTAATTTTCCTAGTCTATGATTAACTTGGTCACTTGGTTACATTAAGTTGGTTACATTATTTCCCTAGGTGATGTATGTGCTTCTGAAAATAGAAACAGGTGCTATACACAATGTGATTTGTGTGGTCAAGCTAAAAGATTAAGCAGGCATTGTAAGATCGAGGGCAGCTTCCTATTTTCCATATAGAACCAAAGGGTCCCGGTACCATGGGAACAGAATGGGGTGTGTTTTTCTTGGGCCGCCTCATCTCTGGGGTGCCTCAGAGTCTCCTCCCATGGGGGCTTTGACCAGGCTCAGTTCCATCAGTTCTATGGAGCGTGGCTTGTTAAAGAACTCAGTGTTACTCATGGTTACTGAATTACAAATTTGTGGACGTGGAGAATTTTCGGGAATCATTTCATCATTAATCATGTTAGAAAGTACTTTTCTCAAACTACTGAAGCGTACATTACCGAAACTGGCATTAAAGTCAACACTCATTGTGTTATTCTGAAGCTTATAGAAAATTTCCATGGTTTCAATAACTGCCATAAACAAATGAAAGGAAGTAGCAGGAGCCAGCTGCGGAGCTTCCCGACTTTTCAGGAATTTCCCCCAAGCCTGGACCTTGTCAGACAGCATGAGTAGCATGGCCCGCGCCACATAGCCAATACCTGCTGCTTCTCAGAGCAGGACCCGTAAACAGTGAGTTCACACAGCCTCCACTCACCTGCTAACACACACACTAGCAAGTAAATAGATCTTTTTCCTATTCTACAGGAAATGAGGGAAGCCATTCTTGCTGATTTCTGTGTCTGTGTTCATTACAGGTATCAGTTTATAGTTCACAGTATTCTTTTTTTTTTTTTAAAGATTTATGCATACAAGAACTGGGGTACAGGCCAGAGTGTGGGGGTGAGAGGATTCACCCGAGACAGAGTGAGGAACAGAACAGGCAGATGTACTGAAATACACTGCTGAGGGAAATACACTGCTGAGGGTTGCTCTCTGGCCAGGGATCGAATCTCGTGCTGTAGTGGCTGTGGATAGCTTTGTAGGTTGCGTCTTAACCCCTTACGCCACCAGGGAGGCCCACAGTATTCTTATTTATTTTTTGTTGTGCTGTCTTTGTCTGGTTTTGGAATCAGGGTAACATTGACATTAAAAAATTTGTTTGCGAGGGGCCTCTCCGGTGGCGCAACAGGTTGAGCATAACGCTATGGAGCTATCTGCAGCCTCTGCAGCACAGGTTCAATTCCCAGCTGGCCAGGGAGATGCCCACATGGTGCTGCAGACCTCTCCTGCCTCACCTGCTGCTCCCCTCAGCAGTGTCTTCGGCCCGTCTACCTGTTCTGCTTCCCACTCTGTCTCTGGTGAATCCTCTCACCCTCCCATGCCTCTGACCTGTACCCCAGCTCTTGTATAAATAAAAATAAAATCTTAAAAAAAAAATTTGTTTGGGAGCAGTCACTCCTCTGACTATAGGAAGAATTTGAGAAGACCACATTTAGATCTATGAAAAGTTTTGTAGAATTTACTAGTGAAGTCATCTTCTCCTGGGTTTTTGAGATAATCAATTAAAATACCAATTTCTAGACTTGTGATTGTTCTATTCAAGCTATCTATTCTTGATTTAGTCTTAGAAGGTTTTATAATTATAAAGCTTGTCCATTGTTTCTAATGTTGTGGGGAAGAGTCGGGGTGTAGACTGGAGGCACGGGGGTAAAAGAATTCACCAGAAACAGAGTAAAGATAGAAAAGGCAGATTTACTGAAATATACTGTGAAGAGAAGCAGTAGGCAAGACAGGAGAGGTCTGCACACAAAGAAGGATTTTTTATAACCTGTTTTTGTGGGCTTTTCATAACTGGGGAGTATTAACGCTGGGATGTCTGGTCTTGAGTGGTGACCTTTGACACAGAATGTGGCCTGGCCCTGCTTCTGCAGTCACAGTCTAAGTGATGAGTCTTACCCCTGGTCCCCATGGCAACTTTATCAAGTTCCTTTACTCAAGCCTCCCAAAACTTCCTGTTGGGCAATAGCTAGGGACAGAGATTTTAACCTTTAATATTAAATGATACCCAACATTTTGTGTTGTCCAATTTTTGGCAAATATGTATTCATAGTTTTCTCTTACAATTCTCTGCATTTCTGTGGTAACTTTTGCTTCTGTCATTCCTGATTTTTTTATTAGTGTTTTCTCTCTGATTAATGAGTCTAGCTAAAAGTCAATTTTGTTTATATTTTCAAAGAAACAGCTCTTAATTTTATTGATCTCTTGTATTTTATTTCTATTATTCCCACTCTGTTTTCATCTTATACTGATTTTTGGTTTCATTCCTTTTCTAGGTCCTTCAGATGTATGATTAGTTTCTTCAAGAAATTGTTTTTTTTTTAGGTCTTTATTTCTATGAACTTCCCACTTAATATAGCTTTTGATGCATCTCATAGGTTCAGATAGCTTACCTCTTCATTTCTTTGTTTCTAGTAATTTATTTTTCCTATGACTTTCACATGGACCCAAGAGTCATTGAGAAGCATGATGTCTAGTTTCTGCACATTTGACATTTTTTTCAATTTTCTTTTTATGGATGATTTCTAGCTCCATAGCACTGTGACCAGAAATTTGTGTGAGATATTCACATATCATATGCTATTTGTTTTGTGTCCCAAAATATGATCAATCCTTGAGAATATTCCATATACACTTATGAGTGTGTATTCAGTAGTTCTTTTAGGATGGAAAATTCTATGTATGTCTTTTAAGTATCTGGTCTATTATGTCAGTTAAGGCCATTATTTTCCTGTTAATTTTCTGTCTGTTAGTCTATTGGTTCATGTAAGTGGGTTGTTGATGTCCTACAATTATTGTGTGGCCGTAAATATCTCCTTCTGTCATTATATATATTTTATATATTTAGATGATCCTGTGTTGGGTGCTAAATATTAATGATAGTTATATCTTCCTGTTGGATTGACCGCTTGATTATTATATACTGTCCATCTTTGGCTTTTACTATGTTTTCTGCTGAAAGTCCTGTTTATGATATGAGTATAGCTGCTCTAGCTTTCCTCACTGTCTTATTTGCTATACTGCAATCTTCACTGCCTCAATACTGTATGGGTTTCTTGTAAGCATAATGTAGATAGGATTTTTTTGAAACCAGGAGTTTTTATTGGAAATGGCTTTATTAGAAATGAAAGAGGAAGACAGAGCTCCAAGGAGACTCTCATTTGGAGCCTGTCTTCTGCTTCCTTCCCTTCAAATCAGTCTCCCTGGGAAGTGCTGCTGTTGCCCTTATTTCCTCTCCTTGAGGTTTCATGGCAGTTGTTCTTCCTCTGCCTCCAATTTCACTTACTGTGGGGGCTCGTCATGGCAGCTAATCAGGTTCTTCCTTCTGAGCAAGTGTAATCCTGGACATTTTTTAGAATTTTATTTTTATTTTTTTTATTCAGTAATGTTGGTTTACAACACTGTATCATATACAGGTACAGTTCTGAACCCCTCCCGTGTGGATTACCAGACCACACCCACCACCAAGGCACCCACAGTCCTTTACATCACACATTGTGTCCCTAACCTAATTTGCTTTCCCCTCTCCCCTCTGGTAGCCTCAATTCTTGAATATTCAGATCTAAGGTTTGCTAATATATGGTTGTAGCTGACCCACAGTCCTTTACATCACACATTGTGTCCCTAACCTAATTTGCTTTCCCCTCTCCCCTCTGGTAGCCTCAATTCTTGAATATTCAGATCTAAGGTTTGCTAATATATGGTTGTAGCTGACCCCTTGTTTTATTTCTCTATATTCCTCATACAAGTGAAACCATCGGTATTTGTATTTCTCTTACTACTTACTTCACTTGAGCATAATCTCCAGTTTCAACCATGTTGTCACAAATAATTTTATTGTGTAAGAAACCATTTCATATTTTCAGCATGACAGTTATTTTAAATTTACTGTCCATCAGACACCCCAACTCTGTGTCTCCATGATTGATTTCTGAATTTGTTCATTCTTTCATTTTGTAATTTTTTGGTTACTTTTTTTAAAGGATAGGTTTATTAGGAAAATGAGAAAAAGAGAGGCACCTGGATAATCACAGGTTGGCAAAAGGACATGTTTGTAAAAAGAAACACCTGCATAGTCACAGGTGTGCAGGATAGCTGCCTCTTTCCTGTTGTAATTTCATTTCCAGATTTCCTGAGTCTCTGCATGCCCTCTTTCTCCAGTAGGTGGCACTGTGCGTTTAATTTTGGAACTCGTTTCTAAGGGTTCATCAATACAGTGGTGTGGGTAAATCAGGCATTCTTAAGTGGTAAACCATTGAATGGTGTGTGAAATATAGCTGATTCTAGTTGTTCCTTGAGGGAGGTTTGTTTGCCGCCCTTGTCCATCATGTTTATGACATCAGTCCTTCCATAATCTATGGTGAACACAGCCATCCTTATTTCCCTATTTTTGCTATTATAATAAGAAGCAAGGTAGTTTTCTGTTTTTACTTTACATCAAACTATTATAAATAATGCTGTAATAGATACAAAGGAACAGATATTTCTTGGTGATTCTGACTCCATGTCCACTATATATATATAAATGTATATGTGTATATATGAAAATATGTGTATATATATTTGTGTATAAGTATGTGTGTATATGTCTATGTGTGTGTGTGTGTGTGTATATATATATATATATATATGTATGTCTACCACAGAAGTGGAAATGATGTGGTAGTTTTTTCTAATGTTTTGAGGACCCTCTATACTGTGTTCCATAGTAACTGAACCAATTTACATTCCTATCAAAAGTTCACAAGCATTGCTGCCTTTTCTCCACATCTTGGAGACTTTTTAAAAAGCTATATTTATTTATTTATTTATTTTTTCCATTTTTTTTTTTTTAAATAATAAATTTTATTTTTATATTCCCCCATACAATTGCAAACCCCCCATTCTGACCCCAATCCCTCCCCTCCCGCCCCCCACCCCCCAAAAAGTGTCTCTGGTTCATAGTTTTTGTTGATTTTGATTTTCACTTTCTTATAGTTATTCATTTTCCTGGTCCCTTATTTAAGTTTTCTAGATTCCAGCTATGAGTGAGACCATCCGGTATTTTTCTTTTTCTTTTTGGCTTATTTCGCTGAGCATGATCCCTTCCAGCGCCATCCATGTTGCTGCAAATTGCATGTGTTTATCTTTTTTGAATGCTGAGTAATATTCCATGGTATATATGTACCACATCTTCTTGATCCAGTCATCTATTTTTGGGCATTTGGGTTGTTTCCAAAGCTTAGCTATTGTAAACAGTGCTGCTATAAACATAGGGGTGCAGGTGCTCTTTGGAATTGAGGTTTCTGTGTCTTTTGGGTAAATACCTAGGAGTGGAATTGCTGGATCATATGGAAGCTCTATGTTTAGTAGGTCCAGAAATCTCCACACAGCTCTCCATAGTGGTTGGACCAGTTTGCACTCCCACCAACAGTGTAGAAGAGTTCCTTTTTCTCCACAACCTCGCCAACATTTGCTGTTGCTAGTTTTTTTAATATGTGCCATTCTCACTGGTGTAAGATGGTATCTCATGGTAGTTTTGATTTGCATTTCCCTGATGACAAGTGATGTTGAACGTTTTTTCATATGCCTGTTGGCCATGGGATTTCCTCTTCAGAGAAGTTTCTTTTTAGCTCTTCTGCCCATTTTTTGACTGGACTATTTTCTTTTTTGTTGCTGAGTCTCATCAGCTCTTTGCAGATTTTTGTGATCAGTCCTTTATCATTAGTGTTGTGTGCAAAAATGTTCTCCCAGTTGGTGGGGTTTCTCTTTGTTTTTGTTATTGTCTCTTTTGCTGTGCAGAAGCTCTTTAATTTGATGTAGTCCCAGCTGTTGATCTTTGCCTTCACTATCACTGCTTTGGGTGATGTGTCTGTAAAGATGTCTTTGATAAAAAAGCTATATTTATTTTTGCATACAAGAACTGGGGTATACAGTCCAGAGGTGTGTGGGGTGAGAGCATTCACCAGAGACAGAGGGGAACAGAAGAGGTGGATTGACTGAAATACACTGCTGAGGGGAGCAGCGGGCGAGACAGGAGAGGTCTGCTGCGCCATGTGGGTTGCTCCCTGGTTGGCCAGATGATCAAACTCGTGCTGCAGAGGCTGTGGATAGCTTCATAGTGCTGCTTTTAACCCCTTGTGCCACCAGGGAGGCCCTCGTGGACACTTTATCTTTTGTCTTTTTTGTAATAGCAATTTTAACAAGTGGTAGGTGCTATCACTGTGATTCTAATTTGCATTTCCGTAAGATTTTGAGCAAATTTTCATATACTAGGTGACCATTTGTATTCTTTTCAGAAATGTCTATTTTATCCCTTGCCCATTTAATTAGGTGGTTTTGCTATTGCTTTGTTTGGGTTCTTTAAATATGTTGGAGATTAGTCCTATTTTAGAGATCTGTTTGGCAGTTATTTCTTCCTATTTTGTAAATATTCTCTTCCCTCTGTTGACTGTTTCATTTGCTGTTCAGTGGCTTTTTACTTAGATGCAAGGTATTTTTCTGTTTTTACTTTTTAAAAAAAATAAGAGCCCTATACTTTGGGGTCATATCGAAAAATATATTGCTTGTATGAATGTCAAAATTTTACAAATTCACGTCTTAAGATTCAGTCTCTAGGGCCTCCCTGGTGGCACAAGGGGTTAACCACTGCACTATGAAGCAATCCGCAGCCTCTGCAGCGCAAGTTTGATCCCTGGTCAACCAGAGAGCAACCCACATGGCGAGGCAGACCTCTCCCGTCTCGACGCCTGCTGCTCCCCTCAGCAGTGTATTTCAGTCAGTCTGCCCGTTCTGTTCCCCACTCTGTCTCTGGTGAATCCTCTCACCCCCCGCATCTCTGGCCTATACCCCAGCTCTTGTATGCATAAATAAATAAATCTTAAAAAAAAAACAACTATTTAAGATTCAGCCTCTCGTCCAGTCTCTAGCCATTGTTACTTCTTATGTGAAGTGAGATAAGGGTCCAGTGTCCTCCATGTGCGTGTATGCAGTTTCTGCATCGTTTACTGAAGAGATTTTCCTTTCCCCATTATATATCCCTAGCAGTGCTGTCAATCACTGTCATCTTTCATTAGCATTTTAGGGTTTTCAGTGTAAAAGTCTTTCTAATTCTTTGTTAATTTTTTTCCTAGCCAGTGAATTGACTTTCTTCATTTTCTGATAGCTCATTATTACAGAGAATCACAACCTATTTTTTTAAAATATTTTATTTTATATAATTCTTACATCTTTTTTTCATCTTTGCACAATGTATGCATTTTCGTTTTGGTTATATTCCCCATACAATTGCACTTCCCCCCTTATTTTGACTCTAGTCCTTCCTTTCCCAGCTGCTCCCTCCCCACCCCCCCCCAGTGTGTCTCTGTTTTATAGTGGCTTGTTGATTTTGATTTTTACTTTGTATTGATTAGTCTTTTTTCCTGGTCTCTTATTTAGGTTTTCTAAATTCCTGATATGAGTGAGACCATCTGGTATTTTTCTTTTTCTTTCTGACTTATTTCGCTGAGCATGATCCCTTCTAGCTCCATCCATGTTGCCACAAACTGCATGTGTTTATCTTTTTTGAGTGCTGAGTAATATTCCATTGTGTATATGTACCATATCTTCTTGATCCAGTCATCTATTTTTGGGCATTTGGTTGCTTCCATAGCTTAGCTATTGTAAATAGTGCTGCTATAAACATAGGGGTGCAGGTGCCCTTTGGAATTACTGTTTCTGTGTCATTTGGGTAAATACCTAGGAGTGGAATTGCTGGATCATATGGAAGCTCTATGTTTAGTAGGTCCAGAAATCTCCACACAGCTCTCCATATTGGTTGGACCAGTTTGCACTCCCACCAGCAGTGCAGGAGAGTTCCTTTTTCTTCACAACCTTACCAACATTTGTTGTTGCTAGTTTTTTTAATATGTGCCATTCTCACTGGTGTGAGATGGTATCTCATTGTAGTTTTGATTTGCATTTCCCTGATTACAAGTGATATTGACCATTTTTTCATATGCCTATTGGCCATTTGCATTTCTTCTTCAGAGAAGTTTCTTTTTAGCTCTTCTGCCCATTTTTTGACTGAATTATTTTCTTTGTTTTTGTTGAGTCTCATCAGCTCTTTGTAGATTTTTGTGATCAATCCTTTATCGTTAGTGTTGTGTGCAAAAATGTTCTCCCAGTCGGTGGGGTTTCTCTTTATTGTCTCTTTTGCTGTGCAGAAGCTCTTTAATTTGATGTAGTCCCAGCTGTTGATCTTTGCCTTCACTATCACTGCTTTGGGTGATGTGTGTGTAAAGATGTCTTTGATGTGCATGTCATGTAGTATTTTGCCTATATTTTCTTCTATGTATTTTATAGTTTCAGGTCTTATGTCTAGTTCTTTCATCTATTTTGAGTTGGTTTTTGTGTATGGTGTGAGGTAGAGTCAAGCTTCATTCTTTTGCATGTAGTGACCCAGTTTTCCCAGCACCATTTATTGAACAAACTTTTTTGCTCCAGTGCATATTCTTTGCTCCTTTGTTAAATATTAGTTGACCATAAATCTGTGGGTTTATTTCTGGATTTTCTATTTGATTCCATTGGTCTGTGTGTCTGTTCTTGTTCCAGTACCATGCAGTTTTGATGATTATGGCTTTGTAGTATAGTTTGAAGTCTGGGAGTGTGATGCCTCCATTCCCTTTTTTTTTTTTTTTTCAGGAGAGCTTTGGCTATTCGGGGTTTTTGGTGATTCCATATGAATTTCATCAATAATTGTTCTATTTCTTTGAAGTATGTCATTGAAATTTTTATTGGAATAGCATTGAATCTGTATATTGCTTTTGGTAGGATGGCCATTTTGATAATGTTAATTCTTTCAATCCATGAGCAGGGGCTGTCTTTCCATTACTTTGTGTCTTCTGTTTCTTTTAAGTGTTTTATAGTTTTCTTTGTATAGGTCCTTTACCTCTTTTGTTAGATTTACTCCCAAGTATTTGAGTTTTTTTTGTTTCGATAATAAAAGGGATGGGTTTTTTGATTTCTTCTTCAGATTTATTGTTTGTATATAGGAAGGCTACTGATTTTTGCATGTTGATTTTGTATCCTGCCACTTTACTGAACTGATTGATGAGTTGAATTAGTTTTTTCTGTGGAGTTTTTGGGGTTCTCTATCCATATTCTCATATCATCTGCAAATAGTGATAGTTTAACTTCTTCTTTTCCTGTTTGGATTCTTTGTATGTCTTTCTCTTGTCTTATTGCTCTGGCTAGGACTCCAGTATTATATTGAAAAGCAGTGGTGAGAGTGGACATCCTTATCTTGTTCCAGATCTTAATGGAAATGCTTTCAGCTTTTTGCCATTAAGAATGATACTGGCTGTTGGCTTGTCATATATGACCTTTATGATATTGAGGTATGTTCCTTGTATCCCAAGAATTTCAAGGGCTTTTATCATGAATGGGTGTTGAACTTTGTTGAAAGCTCTCTCAGCATCTATTGATATTATCATATGTTTTTAATTTTTTTTCTTGATGTGTTGGAAGACATTGATTGATTTTCGGATGTTGAACCATCCTTGTGTCCCTGGAATGAATCCTACTTGGTCGTGGTGAATTATCTTATGGATACATTGTTGGATTCTGATAGCTAAAATTTTATTGAGGATTTTTGCATCGGTGTTCATTAGCGAGATTGGCCTGTAGTTTTCTTTTTTTGTGTTGTCCTTGTTCAGTTTTGGTTATTAGTGTAATGTTGGCTTCATGAACGTGTTTGGTATTATCCCTTCCTTCTCCATTTTTTGGAAGAGTTTGTGAAGGATAGGCACTAATTCGTCTCTGAATGTTTGGTAGAATTCATTTGTAAATCCATCAGGTCCTGGGCTTTTGTTTTTGGGGAGGTTTTTGATTGCCATTTCAATTTCACTGCATGTAATTGTCATAACCTATTTTTGTATGTTAATTTGTATCCTATGACTTACTGAATCCTTTTAACAGCTTCTGGATGGTCTTTTCAGGATTTCTAAATATAAGAGCATGTTTATTTGCAAACATAAATTTTTTTTTCTATTTTAAGTTCCTTTTTGGTTTATTTTCCACTGTGCCCTGGCTAGGATTTCAGTACTATGTTAAATAGGAGAGGCAAGAACAGGTAACCTTGTCTTGTTACTGATCTTTAAAGTATGTTCCTTCTACACCTAATTTGGTGAACATCTTTATCATGAAAGAAAATTGTATTTTGTCAAATGATTCTTTTGTATCTATTAATCTTTCCTCCTCTCATGCCTCTAATGGGGCATAGTGCACTTAGTGATTTGCATATGTTGAGCCATTACAATAAACCCACTCGACCATGGTATGATACTTTTAATGTGCTGTTGAATTTGGTTTGCCAATATTTTGTTGAAAATATGTGTGTCCATGTTTTTCAGGCATGGCATACAATTTTCTTATAGTGTCCTCCTCTTGAAGTGTTCCTTTTTTAAAGTTTTGGAAGAGCCTAGAAAATATAGGCTTTAATTGCCCCTTAAATGTTTGGTATAATTCATCAGTAAAACCATCTGGTCATTGAATCTATGTCTTTGTTCTCAGCAAGCAGCTGCCTGGACTTCTGCTCCAGTGCTGAGATCATTGATATGTCTTCTGCCTTTCAGCTGTGGGGGGATTTAGGACCTTCCTTTAGTCCATCTTGAGATGTTCTGTTCCATGGGTAGAAAATTCTGTGTCCCTCTATTTTCCTAGTCTTAAAAAGGTCATTTCTGGACTGTTTAAGAATAAACTTCTAAATTGGACCTGTGAAAAGTTGAGTTTCTTATTAGAATTTGGTAAATGAAACTATAGAGAGAGGGAGTGCAGCTATTATGGGCTGAATTTCAAACCTCAGATTTCTGATAAGCACCTAGGGATAGGCAGACTGCAAAATAAGGTCTTAATCTTTTCTCCTGTCTGCCTCATGGTCCATGAATAAAATGTTTTGTTGCCTTGGAAATGTGCTTGCCTCAGTGAGGTTGGGCAGAAACAAGGACTTTGTCTAACAATCTGACTTTTCTCTGCTTGCCTTTAAAATGTCCCTAGCCTTGGACATTAGAGGTTTTGGTAAAGGCTAAAATGAAACACTGATATCCATCTTCTACTGAAGACCTCCTTGATATAAAAGCATATGAAAGCAAAATTTAGCTAAATGGGTGTATCAAACAAAAATTAGGCTGTCTTTGTTTTAAAAATGAACATGATTTTGGTGAAACTGCCCATCCATCCAAAATCTCTTTAGAAATTTAATAGAGATGTGGCCTTGGGAAATTAATGCAAATCTTTTGCCCTGTCTTGTTTAAAGTCAATGGTTCATTTCTTAGAAATGCAAACTTAAATGTTTCCTTAGCTAAAGGAGTTAGAAATTAAATTATAAAAGCACTGAGTATATTCACAAATATTGGTAAGACAACTATTTCCTAAAATTAGTACACATGACCAAAATTTTAAATGAAAATCTAGACATCTGTGTTTGTCTTTTGCCTCTAGTATGTTAATTATAAATGGTGCGCATATAAATTCTAATAGAAAAAAATGAGAGCATGATCTAGAATTTTGGTAAGCAACAACTAGTTCGGAATTTAGTGGTTTAATTTGCAGTATGCATATCTTAGTTACAATGTTGGGTATTAATACTTTTATTTATGTTTAAATGTGTTTAATTTAAAAAGGGAGCTCATGGTATTCAGCAAGAAAGAGTAATTGACTTTGTCCATGTCAACAAAGATAAATTTGCTTTTCAATGTTTATACCTAAACCTCTCTTGATAAAGTTCTTTTCCAGGAATAGAATCCACTTATCTCTTCTCCTTGGAAAAAGTACTTTTGTTTTCCCCAGTAAACACCCTGACTTCTTTCTTCCCCTTGTCCTAATTAAGGTATCCAAGATGGCATGTAAAGCCATGTGGCAGGTTCCCAGTCATAACTGGTCTCACTTGAATACAGAAGAGGTATATGGTATTAATTCTCTCTGATTTTTCCTGCTTTTATCAGTCTGTCTAATGTTTGTTCAATTACTCGCCAGCTTAGAAAAAAAACGATGTATAGGATTATGCCATTCATAATCCTATAATTAATTTGAAATTCCAGTCCAGATGATGTTATTTTGGAGAGGTGTGGGGTTCAGTGATACACCTCTGTAACAGTTGATACACCTATTTAGCTAAATTTTGCTTTCATATGTTTTTATATCAGGAGGTCTTCAGTAGAAGATGGATATCAGTGTTTCATTTCAGCCTTTACCAAAACCTCTAATGTCCAAGGCTAGGGACATTTTAAATGCAAGCAGAGAAAAGTCAGATTATTAGACAAAGTCCTTGTTTCTGCCCAACCTCACTGAGGCAAGCACGTTTCTAAGGCAACAAAGCAAAACATTTTATTCATAGACCATGAGGAGGACAGAAGAAAAGATTAAGCCCCTGGGTTACCTCTGAGAAAACTTTAACCAGAGTTCCCATTTCAGCAGGACACAATGAGACAGAGACTTTTGGTGATCTCCAAAAGGGCAGGTTTATTATACAAAAAAGGAAAGATGTTTGTCCAGATGAAAGTGGACAAGAAGAGCGACCTCTGAAAGGGACAAATTTGTTAAACATCTACATAGACACAGGTGGGCAGTTTTGAGACTAGAGCTGCCTCTTGCCAGTGCAGAAATTGTCCTGCTACAGTGTTGTTCTCTTTGGGAGGCATTCATTCCTTTGTGGAATTGTCATCCAGTGTTCAATCAATTATTTCTAGGGTGTGACTAGGTTGATTTGTAAGGACCCTCTACAATGGCCATCAATCTCCATAGCCCCACCTCTTAATCTGCACTTTGGGGTACTTTCAATAGCAGTTGGCACCCAAAGAGTTTTCATTTCTGTAGCTGGTTTAATGGCTATGTTAATAATTTCTACCCACACCTCTGATTTCTGGTATTGTGATGTCGCCTTCCTAAATTTTCTGCTCTTGGCCTCCATCAGTCTCCCTGACCATATCTGGCCCAAAATCCTTTGGGGAGTTGGACGGGGAGGGTCCATCTTTTGTAGCAGCTTCAAGTTAAACAGGACATATAGCTGTCCCTATCTCCTGGGCCTGGAATATGGTGTCCCTAATGCTAGCCCCTGATCTAACTAGGGCTGCTGGTTCTGGAAGGAGGTGTAGAAGAAGTCCAAGGGGTGTAGCATCTTGGCCAGCTGTTCCTTTTGGGGGAGGAGTTGGAACTTGATGCTAGAGGAAAAATATTTGACAGTGAGATTGAATATACATGTCCAGAGAGGAGAGAAATATGGCTGTGGCTAAGCCTTAGGAAAGTCAGTGTCTATGGGAGGATCCCCATTGAAGATGTCCCCACTTCCCAGGGGAGAGACCTTTCCTTAGTTGGTAATAGCAGATAACTGTGAGGAGGAAATCTGCTGGTGGAAGAGGGGGAAAGAGTTAAGATTAAAGATAGAATTGGTGTGGCAACCCAGTTTAGGGTCTGGATTGCCCCTCACTTGTTTTGTGGATGGCTGTCTTTTGACGAGGTATTTCCTGTAGCAAGACCAGAGAGTTACATAAACTGCAGTTTTAGAAATTATGTGCCTAGGGGATTCCTGTGTAGAGATTACAGAATCAGTAATTCCATAACAGAGAACCTCCTATTTTAAGAATGAAGCATAATACAATGAACAACTTTATATCAAATCCTAAATCTTTCCCCTAAGAGCTTAGCCAGTTGTTTAAAAGGGGAGTGGAATCCCACAGTGACTGGGACTGAAGTTGCAGGTCTTTTAACAGATGGAGCATTGCAGCATGGTCTGGAATATAGACACAATACTTAGCTTTAATTATCGCACAAGTCTCTACTTGGGCTCGGGTAACATGTACAATCATTTAGGGCCAACCATTGAATGCCAGGTTAACTAACAAAATAAGCAGCAAACCAGTCAAAGTTAAGTTTTAGTGTTGTGACATGGGAATAAATTTCACCAGCGAGGGCTGGAAAACTGTTGAACCAAAAGGAATGCAGATGTGATATATTTGCTGCCAGCGAACAAGAGCTGTTTTAAATTCTGTGCTTGGCAAGGACAGCACCCACTGAGTGAACTCTGAAGGGCTGGAGTGAGGTCTAGACCCACAAACCTAGCAGCAGGCATGGTTTTCTGTCTGTGCATAGCAGTGACCCTGAAATAAGTACTAGTTCCCAATTTTGTTAGGCCAGAAAGTATCATGAGCAAAATCACTGTTGGGATAGACCAGATCTTTAGTTGGGAGAAGTTGGGTGAGCTTTAAAGTTAGAAGTAGAGATCGCAGTCTATGATCTTAAGGTTGAGCCCAAGTATGATGAACTCAGGGTCTTATTCCTTCCAGTTTTGAGGCAGAGGAGGTGTTGGACAGAGTGGGTGCCTTCCCAGACTTCAGGATGAGGACACTTCTGAAAAATTTGAAGTATCAATAATTATGCAAAGAGAAGTCTGTGGGATGCTGTAGTCTGTTAGAAGCAAACTTATGCAAAGTAGATATTAAAAGTGCTAGTCCAATTTGCAGACTTGAGAGGACCAGAAATTGTTATAAAAAATTACTGAAAACTTTTTTCTCCATTCTCACTTCAGTTTTACCAAATGATTATAGAAAAATCCAATGGAAAGTTTAGTCGTAGTAAACATGGCCAGTTCTTTTGCATGAGCAGAAGAACAAAATACATGCTTTTAAAATCAGCTTTACTAGAACCTTCACAAGAAGCCGCAGTGGGTCCTTTGATCATCTGCCTCTCAGGGGAGTCTCCATGCCACAGGCTCATTAGCCGTGCCTGTAAACAGCTGTGTCTTTGGGTAGGTTCCTCTCCTTGAGGTCCCAAAATGTAATAGGGTCAGTGGCTCTCCCAGGGGGGTGACATTCATTACTCTTCCTGGTAGACCTAGGCCCTGCGAGCAAGGCACCAGGCTGTCTTTCTTCTAAGGTTCTGAAATCTGAGGCCTCCTGAAAGCACTCTGGTTCCCAATCAAGATCTCAGCCATTTACTGTAGAGGAATAGGGAGTTGTCTTGGACTTATGCCTACACATTGCCAGGAATTACCAATATCTATTATAAGCTGTGTATTGGAGTGAGAGCGAAGAGCAGATGTTTTAGTTTACTCTTAAAAAAGATGAGATTTGTCATTGCTGCAGAGCATGCATAGTTCAAAGCGAAGCTTTCTGGAAGTAAAGGCAAAATATTAAAGCTAACATTTTTAAAAGGCATATTGTTTAGGCCCAGGAGTGCTGATGGACCTTGAAATTCTTGATTTTCATACAGGAAACAATTCATGCAGGAGCCCACACTCAGGAGTAAATGCAGAGGAGAATTACACCTTGGGTCTTGGGGTTGCTGATAAAAATGTTTAGTTTGAGGGAGCAGGAGCTTACAGATGGGATCCTGAATATATTTTGCTTAACAAAAGGGGCAAGAGTTTACAGGTAGGGGTAATTTGTTTAACAAGAAACCACCAGACCCTGACCTCCTGACAGCTAGGACGGTTTTACAACTAGTGGTGCCCATGTGTTAGAATCAAACTGATAGGGCTAGAGTCTCTTTGTTCTTAAATGTGCATAGCTGTTTTTCAGAAATACTGGCTGGGGGAGGTAGTGTTAGGGGGAAAGGATGTCCTGAGCTAATTCCATACAGGCTTTGTGGACTCACACCCCCACTCCAGACCAAAGTCATCAGGACACTGGGAAAGACAAATCCCTTCCCTGCCAAGGGGAAGGTGGCTGGGACCTGAGGGTGGAGTTAAGCAGCCAGGTTTGGTATAAAAACCAAACACATGGGCCTTGGGGTCTCTCACTCTCTCACTCGCCTCCTGGCTTCATGGCTCCTGGCTGGCGGCCAGCTCTCAGAGCGCCATTTGGGATTGCAGATTGGCGGATCGGGTAGGACGCATTTAAAACTTTGTCTCCCACTTTTCTCCCAGAGCTGTACATTTCCTCATTTGCCCTTCCTTGCAAATAAACCTTTTATTAACCTTTCGCGTGTGCCTGCAGTAGAGCATTGATAAGTCCTTTTAAGCACCCGGGTGAGGACCCACAGTCAGGCACCCCGTTTTGTATTGGGGCTGCCCTGTAACAGTAGGAGTCTGCAGCTGTTGTGCTAAACTCCTACCTCACTATTAGCCCCTCTCCGGGTATTTAGCCCCATGTAGTAAGTCTCCGTCTCCTGTTAGCAACTTTTAGGGGCAGTTTTTCATTAATATCTTTTGTTCAGTTCCATGACAAACCTGTATTTTTCGAGTACTGTAAGTTCCTCTTTGTGAATTTTCTGATTACTAAACTGTTAGTAGTAGTAACCTCTGCAAGTAGCAAAAGACAAAAGTATTTAAAATCTGAATATAAATTAATAGGCAAGACTGTTTAATTTTGTGACATAGATATTTTAGAATAGTCAGAATTGTCAAATAATATTGTACCAGACCGTCTTAGGCTTTAAGAAGGCTCATACCTTGGGACACTCTTACAGTTTACATAGATGCTGAAAAGATGCAGCCATTTTATCCATGCTGTGGGATCCATGGCCCTCCTTATTCTCGGGAATATTGTCTTGGTGCCCAGAATTCCTGCTTGTCAGCTAGGTGTAGGGTCATGCAGGGGCCTCTCCTCAAGGGCAAAAGACCTGGTATGAGGAAAATGCTGGGAGACCAGTATCTGCTTAAAATGGCAGGCAGACATTAGAATAGAGATAAGATGCTTTGACTGGCAGGAATAATGGAGCCCCCCTTGTCACTCCACCCTACCTTACATCCCTAATAACTACTTCTCCCCTACACACTCCTTGAATACTTTCCCCACCTTTGTCCCTGATTCCAATAAATAATCTGATTCCAATAAATACAAGGCTGCCTTCAGATGGGGGCTGCACTTACATCCCTGTGCAGCCCCACTCAGCTTCTCATTGCCCACATGGACTTTGAGGCATCTTTCCTCATCCTAAACCATTTCCAACACTGCCATCCAAAGTGGCCCAATTTGTTTTCCATGAAGAAAACAATTTTTAAGTGTCCTTCTAAGTCAGATTTTACTATTTACAAATTTTGGTGTTAGTTTTGTTACAGGCTTAACAATTTGTACAAAATTTGCAAAGTGCCTAATAATCTAAAGTGACAAAGATTTTTTAAGAGCAGGTCCATTTCTGACAAGGCTCAGCAATACTAACTGGATTAGATATTTTTTTTTTTAATTAACCAAAGAAGAGTAAAAGAGCACCAAGATATTTAGATTATCTAAACAGTTTTTGTTATTAAAAGTTAGTGAAAGGCAGCTTTAGAATGCTTTTAGTTCTTTTTGCAGGTCAAAATTTAGAACTTAGCTCAGTAATTGCAGATAAAATGATTTTAGATATTTAACAAATTCTCAATGAAAGGAATGGATTTAATGTGAAGTTACCAATTGCATCTTTAGCTTTTTCTTAGCTGGAATTTCCAATTTAACCTTGAGTGTGTGAAGGACATTACCCTGTACCCTTTGATTATTTGCCAGCCTGAAAAAAAAAAACCCAAATGAGTATTATACAAATTGATAAGTACAAAAAAATTCAGAGGCTAATACTGCATCTATCTCTTGTTTAGATATGTGGAATTCACTATGACTGAGTAACTTGTCCATGTGACTTTAAATGTCATTAATTCTTGAGCTAGGACAAAGGGGAAGAAAGAAGTCAGGCAGGGTACATATGCACAATGGAATATTACTCAGCAATCAAAAAGATAAACTCATGCCATTTGCAGAAACATGGATGGAATTGGAAGGGCTCATGCTCAGTGAAATAAGCCAGAAAAAAAAAAAGAAAAATACCAAATGGTTTCATTTTTAGGAAGATCTAAATAAGGGATTAGGGAAATTAAAAAAGTAATTATAGTAAAAATTATATCAAAATCAACAGGCAAGTATAAACCAGAGATAGTCTACAAGAAGGGTGTGGGGAGTAGGATCAAAACAGGGGTAGGAAGTGCAAAAGGGACTATTGTGATGGTACACAGGTGAATTACTGGTGGAAATTTCATGGGGACTATAATGGAGATGAGAAAGCATACATTGTACAAAAATGAAGACTGATGTGTTAGAAAAAAAAAGTCAGGAAGGGGCCTCCCTGGTGGCATAAGGGGTTAAGTCTCAGCACTATCAAGCTATAGGCAGCCACTGCAGTTTGGTCCCTGACCAGAGAACTAACCCAGGTGGTGCAGCAGATCTCTCCTGTCTCGCCCACTGCTCTCCTCAGTAGTGTATTTCAGTGGATCTGCTTGTTCTGCTCCCCACTCTGTCTCTGGTGAGTCTTCTTACCCCCTGCACCTCTGGCCTACACTCCAGCTTTTGGATGCATAAATAAGTTGTTTTTTTAATGAAAGAAAGAAGTCAAGCATTTACTAGTGGGGGAAAAAAAACAGTTCTTTAAGGAGATGCGTGCATTAATTTTCCTGGAAAAGATGTAATAGGAGTTCAGGTATGAAAAATAAAAAAAGCAAATTTATGTCTTAGTTGATATAAAGTAGGCAAGTTTCTTTTTTCTTGCTGGATGCCATGAGTTCATTTTTATTTAAGCAGTTAAGCAGTTAAACATAGACTAAAAGTATTAATAGCCAACATTATAACATTAAAGGCGTGCATGTTGTACAGTATACCATTAGATTTTGAACTAGTTCTTGTTTCCAAAAAAGTCTGCATTGTGATCTCAAAATTTGGGGTTTTTTATTAGAATTTAAATAGGCACCATTTATAATTCTAATATAATTAACCCTCCAGAGGCAAAACACAAATCTCTTTAATTTTTGCCATGTGTTCTAATTTTAAGAAACAGTTATTCAATATTTTACTATTTGTGAAGGCACTGAGACCCTTTTTTGATTTAATTTATAAATAGTTCTTAACTCCTTCCTGTAAAACAAATTTGCATTTTTAAGAACGAGTCTTAGGCTTTAAAGAGATTGTGCACAGAGAATCTACATTAGTTTCCTAGTGATAGAAGAGAATTTTTTTTCAATTTTTAGAAGTGGCGTAAAGGCACACCTCAAACAACCTAATTTCTGGCATAATTTAGGTTTTAGGTTTTTTAGTTTGATACACACATTTAGTCAAATTCTCCTCCCATACACTTTGTGTATGATACACTTTTGTATCAAAGGGATTTCCAATGAGATAGAGATGGAAAGAGGGGAGCCAGGTGTTCACCCACTGGGGCTTGGGGCAACTGGCAGCTGTTTCCCTGCACTCTGGGGGCCACCAGAGAGTAGTCTTGGCCAGGGGCCCTCATTTCACTAAGGACAGCCAGGTGGCACTAGCCCCTTCCTAGAGGGAGAGATAGTACAGGCCGCTGTATGTCCCTGCATAGAAGGAAGGGACAGGGAGAAATCTCACGGATGCTGTGAGGGTGCCATATGATGATTCGGAGAAGGGTTGGATTCAGTGAGCAGGGTCCTTGGGTTACCTCTGAGAAAACTTTAACCGGAGTTCCCTTTCAGTGGCAAGTTTCTCCAAGAGGCAGAGGTGTTTAGTTATATCCAAAAGGGCAGTTTTATTACATAAACAAAGGAAGGACACTTTTGCAGACACATGTAGTCAGGAAGAACCACCCCTTACAGGTGGGAAGTCTTGGGACTAGAGCTGCCTCTTGCCGGTGCAGAAATTGCTCTGATACAGTGCTCTCTTAGGGAGGGGTTTGTTCCTTTGTTGAATATAGTTATCAATATTAATTACTTCTAGGGTGTGGCTAGGTTGATTTATAAGGATGGGCATTCTCAACAGTGGCCCTCAATTTCTAGGCACAGAGCTGAGGGGGGTGGATACTTTCTGGGGAACTGTCTATAGCACTCTGATACTTGCTACAGCAGTTGGTGCTTAAGGATTTTTATTTCTATAGCTTGTTTAATGACTGTGTTAATCATTTCCACCCCCCATCTCCAATTTCTGGTCATGTGATGCCTCCATCTTAAGTTTTCTACTCTTAGCTTCCATCACTAAGAGAAATTAATGCTACAATTGGTAACTCCATCTTGAATCTGTTCCCTTTAAAAACTAAGGTTTTACTAAGTTTAAGAATGAGATTTTAGTGAATATCTAAAATTGCTGAGCTTTCAGGTTAGCTTCTTATTGTAAGGACACTAAAATTTTCATGTTTTAATTTTCTTTTAGGTGACATGACATGTATTGATGGTTAAGGCTTCCAGACTATAAGAATGATAGTACAACAGTTATAATATCTATTTAAAAATTAAAACTAGAATGTAACAACTCTAAATACAAGTAATGTAAAATGTATATAAAATATATTGGGAATGTATATTTTAAAGATTTTAGGAAGGGCTTAGTGTCAAAATTGTATAACCAAAATTAATTTTATGTGGCCTAATGACCTGCTATAAGAATCTTTAAGTTAGGGCCTCCCCGGTGGTTCAGCGGTTGAGCGCTGGGTTGCGAAGCTGCCCGCAGCCTCTGCGGTGCCAGTTCGATCCCCGGCTGCTCCCCGGCCACCGGAGGAGGGTCCCACATGGCGCGCAGACCTCTCCTGCCGCCCGCTGCTCCCCTCAGCAGTGTACTTCGGTCTTTCTGCCTGCTCTGCTCCCTGCTCTGGCTCTGGTGAATTCTCTCACCCTCCCGTGCTTCTGACTGTACCCAGTGCATGTATAAACAAAAAACAAACAAATAAAATAAATAAATAAAGCATGCCTCTATTAAAAAAAAAAAAATCTAAGTTAAACTTCAATAGCAGTAGTGTACTTATGTAAAACCAAATTTTAATTTATCTGTGTCAGGGTACAATTTAATATGGTTAAAAACTAACCCCCAAGGTTTGGGAGACTTGGATAGATAAGGGAATTGATAAGGTTGCCTTGGGGAGGAGCTATAAGACTGACCAACAGGACTAGAAAAACCTGCCCAGCTCCAGGAATGAGGAAGCAGAGGCCAGGACATGTTTCTGTGTTAAATACCAGTGTCTGACACCAGATATCCCTACAGATAACTGGTGAAAACTGGTACCCCAAATTAGAAAACCCATGAAAACAGAGCCTCAAATCTCCTCCATGCACAGACATCTTGCCCTCTGCTTTTCTTCGCAGTGTATTTCAATAAACCCACCTTTTCTGTTCTCCATTCTTTCTCTGGTGATGTCCTTCATCTCTGGCCCTCACCCGAGCATTTCTCCCCACCACATTTAGTGACCCGTTCAAGAGGAAATTGGGTATGGGATCCCCTTATTCCTTACCTTCATTTCTCATCCTCTGGTGAACTGCAAGGTAACCTCAGAACCACTGAAGGTATCTGGTTGGGGGACACGCCAATGCTAACAAAAGGTTCTAGGCGCCCTCAAAGATTACCATGGCCCAACTGGTTGGAGAACAGCCTTTTTTCCCTTGAAAACTCCTGCAGGTTGTTTGGCTTGTGAATGACAATTGACAGATTGAGAGGTTGTAACTGGGTGTCCTGGGCCGGGGGGCTATCCCAGCTCAGTTTACTCAGAACCCAAATTCCTGCGAGGGATGCCCCTGGCCTGTAGGGTTGTCCATTTAGTGCTGCTGCCACTGGGAGGCCTCAGACCTAGCAGTGGGGGCTTCATCTTTGTGACATGTTCTTGCACATACTTTCCTTTGTTGCTGTAGGGTTCGTGGGATAGTCTATCTCAGCTTCACAGGACTCACCCCTGAGCTGCATTTCTAAAAACTGAGCAAATTCAATCCCTAGAGGCTGAAAAAAAACTCCTAGTCTTTCCTTGAGTACTCTGACCCCAATACAAAAACCTGGCCTTTAAACGGTATCCTCAGCTATAACACCCTTCTCCAGAGAGACCTCTTTTGCCATGGCTGAAGCAAAAAGTGGAATGCTGGGGACTAAAATTTGGGACTCACTGCAACTGACTGATGGAGGGCGGAGCCTGCGTCTGGTCTCAGTAAGCAGCTGTCAGGACCCTTGCTCCAGTGCTGATCCTTGGTGTGTCTCTGCCACCTTCCAGCTATTGGGGGGAGGGGGGTAACTGAACTCTGCTTATGTCTACCGTCAGATACTGTTCTTGTCTGTTCCATGGGTAGAAGATTCTATTTTACCCACATTTTTCTAATCTTAAAATTGAGTCTGTAAGTGCCCTCTCTAAGAAAAAACTTCTAAATTGCTTATTGAATCTGAAAAGTTTAGTTTATTAAAATTAATCAATTTGGTAAGAAAACTATAGGAAAGGAATGAGACTTTCTTTCTGTAAGCTAAATTTCTAACCTCATTTCTGATAAGGCTAGGATCAAGCAAACCACAAAATAAGATCTTTCTCTCTTCTGTCCTCCTCATGGTCCATGAATAAAGTGTACCTTTGTCTTAAAGAATGTGCTTGGTTGCAGTGAGTTCCCACACAAAGACTTTAGGTAACAGTCCGACTTTTTATCACTTTCTTTTAAAATGGTCCTTGCCTTGGACTTTAGAGGTTTTTAGTAACGGTTTAAATGAGACATTTACTTACCATGCAAGGATCTTAACTTCTGTGTTATATTGAAAATCTCCTTGATACAAAGGCATATTGGAAGAGAACTTAGCTAAATGGATATACCAAACTGAACTTAAGAACTCAAGTCATTTAAGGAATTAGGCTATATTTGTTTTATAAATGTGTACAGTCCTGATAAAACTGCCCACCTGAAATCGCTAGAGGAAATTACTGATGAGAATGTGCTCTCAGGAAACTAAGGCAAATCATCTGTCCCACCTGCTTTAAAGTCAAAGGATCACTTCTTAGAAATGCAAAGAAATGTTTTCTTATCTGAAGGTGTTAGTAAAAAGTAAATTAATAAAAGTTCTCACTGTCTTCACAAATACTGCCAAAATAAGATTAGTACACATGATCAAAATTTTAATGAAAATCAAAAGATCTGTATTTGTCATTGTCTTTTGCCTCCAGAGGGTTACTATATTAAAATTAATTATAAATAGTGCCTATCTTAATAGAAAAAAAAAATTCTGAGATCACAATTTAGAATTTTTGCAAACAAGAACTAGTTCAAAATTTAACTGTTTAATTTGAAGCATGCATTCCTAAAAGTTACAATGTTGGTTGCTAATATTTTTATTCTAGGTTAAATGTATTTACTTCAAAAGAATATTGGTATTGGGCCTCCCCTGGTGGTGCAGCAGTTGAGCGCTGGGCTGCGAGGCTGCCCACAGCCTCTGCAGCGCTGGTTGATTCCCCAGCTGCCGGCAAGGGTCCCACAAAAAAAAAAAAAAAATTGGTATTCACCAAGAAAGAGTTGTTAAACCTGATCTATTCAACAAAAGTAAATTTGCTTTTGATGTTTATACCACTTATCTCTTCCCCTTGGAGGAGAAATACTTTTGTTCCCCCAGTAAATATCCTAGCTGACTTCTTTCTGCCCCTTGTTCAAGCTAAGGAATTCAAGATGTCATCTAAAGCCATGTGGCAATATTGGGTCTCTTATGTATGCAAGAGGTATATAGGATATTAAGGTTGTGATTTTTTTTGTTTTTATTAATTTAATGCTTGTTTATTTACCAGATAGAAGAACTCTAAGGGGTTGGGATAAATTTCCTTATATTCCCATAATTAATTGGTAATTCTGGGAGTAAGAGAAACTAAAGCTATAATTGGCATCTCCATCTGAACCTGTTTCTTTTATCATTTAAATGGTGGCCCAAATCTCATAAAAACCAAGGTTTTACTAAGTTTAATAATGAGAATTTGTTAGTCATTTTATCTAAAATTACTACACTTTTGGTTTTATTTGCGTTCCTAATTGCAAAGAAACTAAAATTTTGATGTCATTTCACCTAAAAGAGAAAATTAAAGCATGTGTTTACACATCATCCAAGCCAAAGAATGACAGTATCTTACAAACTAGAAATTAAAAACGAGGATGTCAGAACTCTGCAGTAAAGGGTGCTTAGAAAGGAAGGAATGTAGTAGGAATGAATATTTTGAAGGTCTTGGAAAATATTTAAAAAATAGGAAAGCAAAAGAATGTTAAAGGTCTGAGAGAGGAATCTTAGGAAAAGAAATTTTATGTGCTCGAATGACTTGCTATTGAGAATATTTAAGTTTTAATATCAGCAGTGTACCTATGTAAAATAAAACTTTAATTTCTTTTATTTATGCAAGCACTGGGTACAGTCAGAAGCACGGGAAGGTGAACAGGCAGACTGATGAAATACACTGCTGAGGGGAGCACCATAAGAGGTCTGCGCGCCAGGAGGGACCAGCAGCCGGGATCCGAACCCAGGGCGCTGCAGTGGCCGTGATCTAGCACACTGCAGCGGCCAGGGATGCGAACCTGGCGCGCTGCAGCGGCAACCTGGCGCGCTGCAGCGGCAACCTGGCGCGCTGCAGCGGCAACCTGGCGCGCTGCAGCGGCAACCTGGCGCGCTGCAGCGGCAACCTGGCGCGCTGCAGCGGCAACCTGGCGCGCTGCAGCGGCAACCTGGCGCGCTGCAGCGGCAACCTGGCGCGCTGCAGCGGCAACCTGGCGCGCTGCAGCGGCCAGGGATCCGAACCTGGCGCGCTGCAGCGGCCGGGGATCATCCGGCGCTGTGGGACCCTCACCAGTGGCCGGGGATCGAACTGGTGCTGCCGAGGCTGCTGGCAGTTTCGCAGCCCAGTGCTCAACCGCTGCGCCACCTGGGAGGCCCGGATTAAAGTACTCTTAAACTGCTTTTACTAGCTTTCCACAACCAATTAAAGACTGCTTAGGCAATCTGAAAGTGCTGGTGCTCTTTAACTCCCAGGCTTGGTTAACTAAAAAAATCTTACCCTGTCAGCACTGCTGAGCATTGTCAAAGAAATAGATCTGCTCTTTAATAAAAAAATCTTTGTCACTCTGGGTGGTTAAGCATTTTATAAAAAATTTGTAAGTTTGTTGATACCTAGTAAAATTGTTTTCCCTTTGGAAAACAAATTGGATAATTTACTGACCGCTGCGCTGCTCACTCCAAGGCCACATGTTTACTCATTCATTTTTGGTCTTGCTTCCCTACCCTATTCCTATTAGGATGGGACAGCATGACCAAATCCTGCATTATTTGAGGCTGGATGTATAAGGTATGTTAAAACCTGATAAGCATTGTCATGGAAAATGGTTACACATTTCCAGCACAAAGTACACTAATGGGAATATTCTAATGTGTATAAGACTTATTAAAACCTAATACATTCTTAAAAAAACATATATATGTATATCCTAATATAGTAAGACCCTTCTCCCCAGTGGAGTTCCCAACTCCGAGACCCTGGTCGTAGAAGTAGGGACCATGTGCGAGACCATGTGATCACCTGCCCCCTTCACAGCATTCAGGAGGCACTTATTAAGGTCAACTATGACAACCTGAGGGAGGAGACTCAGGAGCCCATTGAAAATCCTGTTTGCTGAGATCATGAGAAAATACACTAATCTGGTCCCAGAGACTGTAGAAGGAGAAGATATTCTAGCAGCTCACTTCATTAGCCAGTTTTGCCCTGACATCAGGCACAGGCTTCTGAGACTGGATTACAGGCCTCAGACCCCTCTGCCTACACTTTTGGACACAGCCTCTAAGATCTACAGTAACAGGGAGACCAGCCAGGCTGAAACGACAGAGGGAGATAAACGAGAAGGGCTGGTATATGGTGCTGCTATTGCCAATGTCCTGTCCTCTCAGCTTCACTGAAGGCCTCTTGTGACCTCAGTCTCTTAGAGCCTCCAGTGTACTTCCACTGCCAGCAACCAGGACACCTCAGTCACAAATAGACCATGAGGCTGCCCTCAGGGCCACGCCCCCTGTGCCATGGCACACGACAGTGGAGGACTGTCCCACTCTTCAGAGAGGGAGGGGCTAGCCCAAACCACAGGCCAGAGGGGCGGACAAGCTGATCTTCAGCTGCCTCTGACTATGAAGAACCTGGTGTGGGAGAAGACCTTTTCTGAAGGGCCCAAAGGTGAGACGGGTTCCCTATTTACAATCTCTGGGTGAACCTCAGGTGACCCTAAATGTGGCAAATAAAAATGTCACCTTCTTGATGGATACAGAAGCTACCTAATGTGCCTTGTTCCAATTCTCCATACTTACCTCCTGGTTGACTATCCTCCTCACTGGTTTTCATGGTCAATCTGAGCCTGGACACTGCACAGCATCGCAACATCCAAGCCCACATTTGCTCATTCATTTTTGGTCTTGCTTTCCCGTCCCATTCCTGTTAGGATGCAACATCATGACCAAACTAGTTTCCAATTAGTAGTCTCCACAGCCACTGCTGGCCGCCTTAGTTGCTAATGCAGGTGATAGAAATAGTACAACAACTCCAAAACTCACCGATTCTGGCTACAGTGCTTCCAGGCATCTGGTCACTACAACCTCAGGGAGAACTACTTTTGCCACCCCTTATTTGGCGGCCATTAAAGGTTCTTCAGATCTTCCCTAGGATGTCGTACCATTCCCTCAAGTCAGAGACTGGAAGGAGACTAACTTCTTATACAAAATTCCCCCACTTGGGTCTTTTAAGATCTTGTATCCCTAACCTTTTATTTAGTTTCATCTCAATTACAGAGCATCAGATTGCTGCTCCCAAGTCACAGTGTGTTGGTCACGGAGTAGAAAGACCTAGGGGCCCAAATGGCTACAGAATCCATGGACCTGGGAGTGTGGGCAGCCCCCAAAACAACATGTAGCTGCTAAAATTGACCCCAGCCTGAGTCCACACTGCAGCCATCTCATTCCCTTTCACACCCCTCTCCCACTGTCCAGACAGGACAACAAGCTAGGTAGGGCCAGTGCTATACCCCAAAACAGCCTGAAACAGCTACAGAGGAAGGTAAATCTTTGCTCCATTTCCCAAGGTTTGTCATTGTCCTCTTGGGAGAGGGAGAAGTGTCAGGATAATATTTAATAAGGTTAAACACTAAGTCTTCACACCTTGCCCAAAAGACAAGTTTGGGAGGCTTGAAAAAATGGAATTGATAAGGTTGCTATGGACCTTATGCTAAGCCATGAGACCCATCACCTTGACCAGGAATGCAGAAGCAGGGCCTGGACACATCTCAGCAGATAACAGGTTATGAAGGAAAAGTTTTAAGCCTTCTTGGCAAGCAGATTTCTCCTATCTTGTCCCCTGCTGCCTTGCAGGGTATTTATATAAGTCCACCTTTTTTTTTTTTTTTTCTATTCTCCACACTATCTCCAGCAAATTCTTTCACCCTGTGCCTCTGGCCTCACCCTATTATTGTTCCACACTACAATGGCATCACTGTAATATTTCTTCATTTAAGAAATGAGTCTTCTCATTTTCTCTGATTCTAGCTAATAGTTTGAGATAAATAACGGGCAATTTTGTTCTTTTCCATTTTTATAGTCTGTTCCTTTCATGTCTGCTCTAATCTTTATTATTTACTTTTCTTTTGAGTCCTTTTGCAAGAGTGCCATAACCACAGAAGGGGAGGTTCCATCCAGGTTCCCCGCCCCTCCTAAGGGGGGGTGGAGCTGAGAAGGAGGAAGGGAGCTCAAGAAGACTGGAAGAGGTACGCGGAGCAGAGAGACATGTGAAGAAGCTGCGCTTGCTTCTTGGCCTTGGACTTGTACCAGGGACTTGGGGACACGGAAGGAAACACTTGAAAGAGACAGAGACATGGGTGAGAGACAATGGGGAAGCTGACAATGGCAGCCTTTCTATCTTGACTTAGGTTTTGATTTGGCTTTTTCCTTCCAGACTTGCATGGTCCCTTCTGCCCCTTTCCGATGAGTCCCCACCAGAAGGTGCCTTAGACTTATGGCAAGCTTTTGGGCCTCAGCTGCCCTGCTTTGGGTCAAGCCTATTTTGGCTGGGCACTTATCCACAAGGGGATGGGTAACTTGGGTGTTTAATTGGAAACTATTTTACCTAGATTCTTTCTCTTTTCTCTCATTTGCATACCAATTAAAGTTCTTTTCTATTGAAGGTCTTATGTACTAGAATTTTGTTTTTATGTGGTGGATGGCCGAACCTATTTGAACCAGGTTGGCTTGTAGGTCCTGGGGTGCCCCTCACCTGCCCATTAATACTTTGTTATGAAGTTAGGTTGAGATACCTTGATGTACACATTATTGCAATCATCTCTTTGAATTGCTCTTTTTCTTTCCAAGTCCAATAAAATCTTAAACATTAATATCAAATTAACAAAGAAATTTCCAGTATTTTAGGACAAATTGTATTATTGATTGCACTCTGAAGTTCCCCATTGGGAAAATTAATAAACTACAACTACAGAAGTAGTTATAATTTCCTCCACTACTGCTATTATTACGGGTGCAGAATATTTTATTTACAACCCTTTCTGCAACAAAGCTGGCAAATCTGTGCCTTATTCTATGATAAACACAACTAAAAGCAGAAAATTTATATTTTTCTGGAGTCAATTTGCTTAATTATTGCAGTGTCCACCCAGAGAAGCCTGTATGCACAGCATTAATGAATACAGAGTATAATAATAAATATACTAACAGTTGGGAAATGAGCATTTATCAAGACAGAAATATCTAACCACACACCAAGTGATCGCATCAAAAGTAGAACTATAGGGCAAGTGATTTAATTGAAATAGTAACATATCACATTCCTTGCTTCTCTCTTTCACACAAGAGGACTAACAACTACTCAGGCAAAAAACACTACTGAGTGGATCTTTACAGCATGGGTAAGGCTACAGCACCTCCTTCACTCAGGACCCAAAAGACTGCGTTAGAAGGGATGCAGCAAAGACCCAAGCGTCTGTGACAGGAGGTATGTGGACAAGGGGGCAGTCGGTGGTGGATGGAGATGGCATGGCTGCCAGCCCTGCCAAGGTCTTGGGGAGGGTGGAGCAGAGAGGGTCTGGAAGCCCACACTACCCTTGGCCTAGGTGAAGGCCAAAGTGAAGCTGAGGTGGACTAGAACCTCAGCAAGGAGAACAGTAGATAAAGCACTCTAGGCTCCACTACCCTGCCCCCTGCTGTTTTTATGACATTGGCTCAGAGCATGGAAGGGATCCTGGCTTGGACACAGAGGGAAAAGCGGCCACATGTCACAAGGGGGCCTTGCCACCCTCAGGAATATGACAGAAAATATCAGTTTCCTTCCTGATCCTCTTCCCTAGCCATGGCTCTTTAAACAGAATTCCTAAAATAAGGTTAGAGTGCCACCTGCTGGGGATAAAGGATGACCCCAAATTCATAGCCTCTAAGATTTAGGAATACAAGATAGAAATGAAGAGAAAGATAGATCAAACTTAAAGGCAAAAATTCAAAGTAACTGTCATGAATATGTTCAATGAATTTTAAGTATTCAAACACACAAAGGCAAATCCACAAAATTAGGAAAGCAATGAAGGACAAGAGGCTTCCTCACTAAAGATATTAAAGTTATAAAATCAAAGAAACTGCATGTGAATATACAATTAGTGAAATGAAGACTACTATGGAAAACATAGTAAACAGACAATTTCTCAGAGGAAAGAATCAGTACAGAGAAATGCCCAAATTACCCAAATGGAAGGAGAGAGAAAAACAATATTTTAGAAAAATGTAAGAAATATCAGACTCCAGGAGAAACAAATATAAGGATAATGTGGAGGCGGGGGAGGGAGACAGAGACTTAGTAAAGAAATAATAGCTGAGAATTTCCCACACCAAAATGCAGGAACTAACTACAGAATTCCAGAAAGCTGACAGCCCATGCAAACTTTCAAATGCAAAAGACCTACACAAAGACAGATGATTGTATTTGATTTTGATAATTTCACAAGGAAAAAAATATTAACTGTTGTGGGGAAAACACACAAGGTACCCTCATTAATTTATCAGATTTCTTAGTGGAAGCTCTATGGGTCACAAGAGAGGGAGATGACATTCAAAACACTAACAGGTAAGAACTGCCAGACAAGGGCCTCCCCAGTGGCACAGCGGTTGAGCGCTGGGCTGCGAAGGCCTCTGCAGCGCTGGTTCGATCCCTGGCTGCTCCCCGGCCACCAGAGGAGGGTCCCACATGGCGCGCAGACCTCTCCTGCCGCCCGCTGCTCCCCTCAGCAGTGTACTTTGGTCCTTCTGCCTGCTCTGCTCCCTGCTCTGGCTCCGGTGAATTCTCTCACCCTCCCACGCTTCTGACTGTACCCAGTGCTTGTATAAATAAATAAATCTTCAAAAAAAAAAAAAAAAAAAAAACTGCCAAACAAGAACATTTTCCCCTGAAAAAAATTACTTCTTAGTTATATTTGAGTAAAAGCTTTCTCTGACAAAAGCCAATGGAGTTAACTATCACTAGACCTGCACTCCAAGAAATGTTGAAGGGAGTTCTTCACATAATAATTTGAAAAAAATATAAACAGGAATAATATCAGACAAGAAAACATTAACAAGGAGAAGAATAAACTGTCTGGCCTAATGAGTTTATACAGAAAACCAAAAAAAAAAAAATATATGAAACATTGGATATAATCCTCATGGTGTCTACTAACCAAAAATCATACTTAAGACAATCACACAAGACACACAGAGGGGAAGGAAAGAGAATTGCCATGGAAAACCACTCAACTAAAAAAATACACCAAAAAAAAAAAAAAAAAAAAAAAAAACAAGGAGAAAACATAAAATAGCAGTTAAAAAGCCTTTTATATCAATAATTTCCTGAATGCAAACTGACAGAACTCAATCAAAAGATACAGAGTAACTGGATTGATTAAAAAAAAAAAACAAGTGCCATCTATGTAATCCTTCCAAGACACCCAAACAATTCTGAAGACAAACTTACAGTTGAAGGCTAAACAGTAAGGTATACGAAGTATACAGCACAGAAAAATTCAGTCGTTACACTCAGACATATTGGACTTCCAGCAAAAACACCATGGACAATATGTAGTGATGGGGTGGGGGGAGTGGTCAATCTCTCAGGATATTAAGTAGTTATGCACCATCAATCATCTAAATAAAACAAGGCCATGACATCCCACATTAATGGATAGATCACCCAGACAGAAAATTAACAAGGAAAGAATGGCCTTAAATAAATAAATCTGGTCTATTACATCATTTTTTTTTTTTAAAGATTTATTTTTATACAAGAGCTGGGATACAGGTCAGAGGTGCAGGAGGGTGAGAGGATTCACCAGAGACAGAGCGGGGAGCAGAACAGGCAGATGGACCAATATCCATTGCTGAGGGGAGCAGCGGGCGCGACAGGTCTGCCACGCCATGTGGGAATCTCCCTGGCCGGCCAGAATCGAACCTGCGCTGCAGAGGCTACGGACAGATTCACAGTGCTGAACTCAACCGGCTGCACCACCAGGGAGGCCCAACCAGATGTTTTTAACAGACATGCAGAATATGCCACTCTAAAGGAACTGCTTACACACTTATAAGTGCATATGGAACATTCTCAGGGATACATCAAATGTTGAGCAAATATATAAAGATACAAATTATATCAAGCTTCTATTCCAATCACAGTGGTTTAAAGCTAAAAATTACCCACAAAAAAGTAAAAATGTCAAACATGGAGAAAAATGCCATGTCTGTTAACAACTCTGGGTGATGAGGAAATTAAAGGTAAAATACCAAGTTACCTAAAGACAAAAATGAAAGGATATGAGAATCTATGGAATGTACCAGAAGCTGTATTAAGAGGGAAATTCATAGCAATAAAGGACTGCCTAGGGCCTCCCTGGTGGCACAAGGGGTTAAGCACAGCACTGTGAAGCGATCTGCAAGCACAGCACTGTGAAGCGATCTGCAACCCCAGCTGGCTGGCCAGGGGGCTACCCATATGGTGCAGCAGACCTCTTCTGACTCCCCTGCTGCTTCCCTCAGCAGTATATTTCAGTCAATCTGCCTGTTCTGTTCCCCACTCTCTCTCTCTGGTGGATCCTCTCACCGCTCTGCACCTCTGGCCTGTACCCCAGTTCTTGCATGCGTAAATAAATCTTCGGGGAAAAAATAGACTGCTTTTTTTTTTCAATCAATGTAAACTTATATCTGAAAGAACAGTGGGGAATGGGGAGGAATGGAAACAACAGTTGTTTGAAGGAAGGAAATAATAAAATTGGGGTGGAAATGAAAAATAGAAATAAAAAAATGAAACAGCTGTTTCGTTGAAAAGATAAAATGTTAGCTAGTCTCACTAAGAAAAAGTGAATCCTACTAAGAATCAGGAATAAAAGGCAAGGTTACAACGTTACTACAGAAATGTGAAGGATCATAAGAGAAAACTATGAACATTTATATGCCAACCGGTTGGACAATATAGCATAATGGACAAATTCTTACAAATCAAACTTTCCAGAACTGAATTGGGAACAAATGGAAAGATGGAACAGACCAATCATGAGTACAAAAATCGAAAGTAACCCCAAGAGCAAAATCCCATGACAAGATGACTTCTAGCAAACTTTCAAAGTTGAAATATCTATACTTCTTAAACTCCTCAAAAAGTCAAAGGAGGAAGAAGCACTTCCAAACACATTTACAATGCCTCTATTACCCTGGCTATGAAACCAGCCATAGATAGCACCAAAAATACCTCTAATGAAAAATACCTCTAAAAAATCTTGACAAATCAAATACAACATTAAAAGACTCTTACATGACCAAGTGAGATTTACTGCATGGTTGCAAAGAAGGTTAAACATATGCAAATCAATTTATTAATTACACAATCATATCAATAGACAGAAAAGGTACTTCATATTAACACACATTATTTAAAAAACTCAATAAAATGGAAACAGTGAACATAGCAGCAAAATAAAAGTCATGTAAGACAAATGCACAGCTGACATATATAAATCAGTAGTGGAAAACTAAAACTTTCCCCCTAATATTAGAAAAAATGTAAACATATTCACTGTCACGACTGCTATTTACCATAGAAATCCTACGTACATATTCTATGTACAAAGGAAATATCTTAAAGACTGGACTGGCTCCTTGTTTCCAGTAGTTTTGGTAAAGAGACAGGATATAAAATCAATACACAAAAATTTGTTGAATTTCTATGTATAAACATTAAGCTGGGAGAGTAAGAAAACAATTCCTTTACAATCAAAAAGAATAAAATACCTAGGAATAAACTTAGCAAAGGAAGTAAAAGATCTGTATATTGAAAACTATAAGTCATTGTTAACAAAAATAGAAGACAGAGAGAAATGGAGATATAGTATCTGCTTATGGATTATAAGAATAATTGCTAAACTAGTCATCAAATAGATTCAAATGACACTTTTCAAGGAAATAGAGAAAATTACTTAAATTTCTAGGAACTATAAAGACCCAGAAAAATGGAAGTATTAAGCCTCCAAACATCAAACTACACTATGAAAAAATACTGATCAAAACAGTGTGGTACTGGAATAAAAATAAACATGGACCATTGAAATAGAATTGAGTCCAGAAATAAACTCCCATATGTATGGATCAAGGATACTCAACAAACTATTGGAAAAACTGGATGGCCAGTTGCAAAAAAATAAAAATTGCTATCTAACACCATACACCAAAATTAATTGAAAATGGATTAAACTGACATAAAACCCAAGAAAAAAAGCACATGGAAAGAAACATAAGCAACACAGTCCATAACATAGGCCTCAGATGTCTTAGACTCTACTTCATTGGCAGGGCAAAAGTAAAAACAACAGATGTGACTTCATCAAAATAAAAAAGGTTCTGTAGAGCAATAGAAAACCTCAAAAATGAAAATGCAATCTACAGTTGGGATATTTTTATACATTTTATGTTTGACAAGGGGCTAATCTACAAAATATAAAAAGAACCCATACAATCCAATGACAAAATGAGGGACAACTTAATCAAATAATGAGCAGAAGAGATGAATAAACATTTCTTCAAAGAAGAGATCCAGATGGGCAACAGACCATTACAATTTCTCAAAACACTTGTTATTGGGGAGGTGTAAATCAAACCAATGATGAGCTATCACCTTACATCTGTGAGAATGCTCTGTATCAAAAAGGTTAAAACCAGCAAGTTTTAGTGAAAACATGGGAGGGTGGCGGGGGGAAGACCTCTAGTGGGAATGTAAGTTGGTGAGCCTCTATGGAAAATATGGAAATTCCTCATAATATTTAAAATATAACTATCTTGTAATCCATCAATTCCACTTCTAGACATCCAAAAAAATACAGAAACACTAATTTGGAAAGAAATTATGTACCTCCATATTCATTGCAGCACTATTCACAATAGCCAACACATGGAAACAACCTAAATGCCCATCAACAGACCGGATAAAAAAATGTGGTAAATATACCCAAAGGAATACTTTCCAGCTATTTATAAAGATGGAATCTTGTGTTTTACAACAACATGGATAGAACTTGAGGTAATTATGCTAAGCAGGGCCTCCCTTGGTACAAGGGGTTAAGTCTCAGCACTATGAAGCTATTTGCAGCCACTGCAGCACGAATTTGATCCCCGGTCAGGGAGGTGACCCACATGGCACAGCAGACCTCTCCTGTCTCACCCACTGCTCCCCTCAGCAGTGTATTTCATTACATCTGCCTGTTCTGCTCCCCACTCTGTCTCTGGTGAATCCTCTCATCACCCCCCACACACACATACACACACACCTTTGATCTACACCCCAGCTCTTGTATGCATAAATAAATCTTTAATATATATATATATATATATATATATATACTAAGCAAACTAAGTCAGAAAAAGGAACACAATTACTGAATAGGTTTTCTCATATGTGAAATATTAAGAAACAAAGCAAACCAACTTAACAAAACTGAGCAAAATAATTTTTATACTCTGAAGCAAAGCAGTGATTTCCAGAAAGGGAATGGTGGGAATGGGAGGAACAGAAAAGGGTGTCAATTTGATCATGTAAATGGTACCAAAACAGTGGTGATGAGTATGATGACGTACATACATGTATCAAGGTATGGAGCTATGCTTCGAAACGTACATAGCCTGTAAACCTGTTATAATGGTCATTATAAAGCAGGCCCCAAAAATTTTTGGTATGTGGAGAAAGGATACATTTGCACAGTGGTTTATGTGGGTGCTAAGGAAAACAATGAAGATTGCTAAAATAAATTAAAAATAGATAAAATGATCCAGCAATTCTACTTGTTATACAAAGAAAGTTAAGATATATGAATGCTCATGTTCATTATATCATTTATAGTAAAGATATAAAATCAACTTAAGTGCCGCATCAATGGATGAATGGCTAAAAGATGAGATACATGGAGAGATATGTAGATACACAGACATGAAAACACCTACACATGACTAAGACATGGATAAAGAAGAAATGGAGACAGATACATACACACACTGTATATATACATATGTCTATATACATAATGGGATACTATTCAGAGAAAGAAGGAAAACTTCCTTTTCAGATCACGTGGATGAACCCTTAAGGCATTATATTAAATAAAATTATTCAGAGAAACACTAATGTCCTATGATAGCACTTATATGTGCATTCTTAAACAAATTGAACTCATAGAAACAGGGTCGGATGGTCGTGGTCGGGGAGGGATGGGGATAAATGGGAATATGTTGATCAAAGAGTACAAATTTCCCATTATAAGACCAGTAGGGTCTAGAATCTAATATATTACATGATGATTAAAGGTAACATTATTGCATACTGTTGAAAGTTGCCAAGAAGCATTTTTTTAATTAAAAGATTTATTTATTTATGCATACAAGAACTGGGGTATAGGCCACAGGTGCGGGGGCTGAGAGGATTTGCCAGAGACAGAATGGGGAGCAGAGACAGAAGGTGGATCTAATGAAATACACTGCTGAAGGGAGCAGCGGGCAAGACAGGAGATGTCTGCTGCACCATGTGGGTTAGCTCTCTGATAAGCAGCAGATCGAACTCTTGCCACAGTGGCTGCCCATAGCTTGAGAGTGTTGAGACTATAACCCCTGCACCAACAGGGAGGCCCAAGAAGCATCGATTTTAAAAGTTCTCACCACAAAAAATTAAATGGTATTTATGTGATGTGATGGAGTTGGTAACAAATGCTGTTATGATAATGCTTTCACACTATATGTATCAAACATGTTTTACACCTTCAACTGTGATGTCAGTTACATCACAAAAAGCTGAAAATGTTCAGTGATTTAAAGATATGCTGCCCCAGAGCATTCCCAGGTTATAGCAGATTATTATTATTTTTGATACACCATTAACAGTGCAAACATACCTATCAAGTTTCTATGAATGCTTCAAGGATTAATCCCTCTCAGAGGTTCTCATGAGTCCTCGCTCAGCTTGTAACTTTGTAGAAAAATAAGTAACAATCTCCTGAGCCAAAAAAATCACCAGGGATTCTTTTATGAATCAGGTTTCAGCTTCCTTCAAGAAAGACTAATTAGGTAGTTTATGTTTGGTTCCAGGAATCCATGATTTAAAGCTTGGGTATTTCTAAGATAGGAGACATTTTCTAAGGAGAACTCACACAAGAATATAGTCAAAGGCTCCCGCCTATACCTAACCCAAGTGTGGATTTGGACTTGTTTACCACATACTTTTTCCTCCATCTTGATGTCCTCTCCCTTAGTTACCCACCTTGACACACCTGGGAACAAAATGTTTCAAAGGGATAAGATGTGCTTCCTTTTTCTTGATTTTTAAAGATGTTTTTCCAGTGTGAAACCCTTTCTTCTATGTTTATTAGTATGACTTATTTCTTCCTTCTCTGCCCTTGATTTATAATTCACACTCAAGGAACCAGATAGCAGTCTCCTAGCCTTACAAATAAGGGATAATTTTATCGCTTAGGCAATCAAGTGTTTGATATTTTAATGCTAAAGTATGTAACATTACTTATTTTGATTTGTGTCATAGTATTAGTGTTAGAAATATTTTGATTTTTGTATATTGCATATTGACCTTTTGACCTTATGACTAACAAATCAAACCCAGTTACTCATTTACAGAACTCTTGGAAGGTTTTACGTAGATGATCATGTTATCTGTTTTCTTTCTTTCCCAAACTCATTATTTGAGTCATCTTTTTCTCTGAATGCAATTACTAGAAACTTTAGTGCAATGTTGAATGAAACATACTTATTTTGTTCCTGATCTCAGTGAAAAAGAATTTCTCAATTCTCCAATAAAGTATAATTTGAACTAAATTTTGCCTATATTCCCTTTATTAGGTTGAGAAATTTTCCCTTTATTACTATGGAATCTTTACTGAGATACTTTTAATGAATGAATACTAGATATTTGTAAAATATTTCTCTCATCCATTGATATTATCATATGATTTATGCTTTTCTGGTTGATTTAAACTAACTTTTGCAATAAAAAATAAACCTATTTTGTATTCCTGAGTAAAATGTACTGGGCCATAATATTATAATTAGTCATTATTATGTGTTGTTGAATTTAAATAGAAGTATAGCTATTTCATCTTTGAAAGTTTGCTAGAAGTCATCTCTTTGTTTTCCTTGTAACATGCTTGCCTGGTGTAATGTAAGCAATGCTGGATTCAGAGTAAACTGGAAATATTTTCCACTAGAAGAACTTGTGTAGATTTGGTGTAAAGTCTCAATACCACCTTCCATACAGTTAAAGATTTCTACAACGATTAACTCAGCCAGGGGTGATGACACAGGAGGACCACTATGCTATGAGCCTTGAAAGTGTAGGGGTTAGCTTAGGGTACCACCTAATAGTAGTAAACCATTTTAAATAGACCATTCTCTGACTTCAGTGGACCATAGTCAGTCCTCAGACTTTAAAGCTGAAAATACAGAAGAATGTCTGCAAATCTCACAAATAATCCTACTTAGACATCTGGATAATCATTCCCAAAATCCAATCAAGATTAGTCACTTTGCCTGTGTAAACTGACTGCATCCCTAAGGGTCCTCATCCTTACAGGAGAAAACAGTAACTGCTCCCCAGGCACTGTTCTCAGCATGAATAGCATTACCCTGGAAATTGGGAAGTGTCCCTTGTTCTATGACCTTTAAACTCCTGTGCCTTTAAACTTCTGTACTCTCCAATCTATCCTCTATCTCCCCACATCCTGTGCTTTTGTTAGGGGGAAAGGATGTCCTGAGTTAATCCCATACAGGCTTTGTGGACCCCACCCCCACTCCAGACCAAAGCCATCAAGACATTGGGAAAGACAAATCCTATCACCACCTAAGGGAAGGTGGCTGGGACCTGAGGGTGGAGTTAAGCAGCCAGGTTTGATATAAAAACCAGACACGTGGGCTTTGGGGGGTTCTCTCCTCTTGGCTTCAGGGCTCATGGCTCACCGCCAGCTCTCAGCATGCCATTGGGATTCCAGGACAGCGGAAAGGGTAGGACGCATTTAAGACTATTTCCCTCTTTTCTCCCTGAGTTGTACATTTCCTCATTTCCCCTTCCCTTGTAAATAAACCTTTTATTAACCTTTTGTGTGTGCCTGCAGTTGAGTATTAATAAGTCCTTTTAAGCACGCAGGTGAGGACCCACAGTCAGGCAACCCGTTTTATATCGGGGCTGCCTTGTAACACTTTCTGCACCCCATCTTATTCCTATGCTTCCCTTTCTTTAGGCCTTTCTTACCCTACTCTACCTGGCACCCACATTGCTGCTCCCCAAAACATTCCAGATTTCCTCGTCTGAATGATATAATGCTCACAGCACTACATGCCCAAAGCCAGGTGAGTGGATCAAGATGTGGGATATATACATGGGGGAATACAACTCAGCAATCAAAAATGATACTCTTAAGTCATTTGTGGCAACATGGATGGAGCTGAAATGGATTATGCTAAGTGAAATAAGCCAGAAGGAGAAAGATAAATAATATCTGGAATATAAAATTATATATGGAATATAGAGGAAAAAAACAGAGACAACACCAAATCACAAACAAACCCTAGAAATCTGACTGTAGAACTGAGGCTACCACAGGGGGAGAGAGCAGGGAACAACAAAATGGGGAGGAAGCACGATGAACTATGGAGGAGAGCTACGGATGCTTTGGTGGAAAAGAGCTACAGTAACCACAACTGATGGGGGAAATTCTATGTTGTCAAATATTGACAAGGATGCAAAAAAATGGTACTTCATTGATTTAAAAAATTAAATGATGCATATTGCAAGCACTGTCCTTGCAGAGTGTAAAAGGTTTGTGAGGGCTCTGCAAGGTGCAGAGGGTCCAGCTTTCCATTATCCTGAGGCCTGGAGGCAGCACTGTTCTTCCACATATGAGCATGTTTCAATGCACACAGTCCTGTGGTTGTTGAGTGTATCAGGGGAACATGAGTGAGTGTATGAGCAGGTTAGGCTTGTCAGGCTGAAGGAAGGGTAGCCGAGTTCGGGGTAAATGTGTGGATTTGGGTGGGTATATGGGCATGCATGTGTGTGTGTGTGTGTGTGTGTAAGCCTGTGAGTGTATGTGACTGATTCTGTTAGTGTGTGGGTGGGTATATGGGCATGCATGTGTGTGTGTGTGTGTGTGTGTGTGTAAGCCTGTGAGTGTATGTGACTGATTCTGTTAGTGTGCATGCACATGAGTGCTTCTGTCTGTGATGGGTGTAAGTATGGTTTGTACATGATTACAACTAATTAGTGAATCAGGAACAGATTTTGAAATTGTTAATTATAAATATCAGGGTTTGCTTTGTGCTCATACTCATTTATTATAAAAACAATGAGTGCCATTAAATAAAATTTAATAAGAAAACAAATTCAATTACTATTTAATGCTCTTCAACTGAATAAAGAGAACTGAGTTCTGATATTTAAAAATGGTTGAAACTGTTAAGCACCTAAAGGTAGTGCTTCTGTTTATTTTTAAATGTCTCTTTTTTGGGTACCATTTTGTTCAGAATTCACATCATTATTGGGGTAAATATTATTCAACTTCATTTTCCAACACAATTTCATATCATGTAACAAAAATTCATTGACACTGAGTTGTGCAAAGGAGACTGGTGATTTCTATTTCACATTAGTGGCTTCATAGTCTTACTTTTATCACATTCAATAATATTATCAAGAACTTTTTTATCAAGTACAAATTTCTGCTCAGGGATGGTGCAACTGAGTGGTCTCCAAATTAGTAAGGAATCCCATTTTAAGCAAAGAACTCAGGAAAGCAGAGAAACCATTAAGACAATGAGCGCCACTGCCAGCCCATTACAAGTCAGACCTCAGTACTTCCTGCTGCTTCTAATTGAGACCCTGTCTGCCTCCAGTGACCCTAAAGAAGAAAGAACCTCTTCCAAACCTGGCAATGGTCTGCTTGGAGATGCTAAAGCTGTTATAGGGCAACCCCAATATAAAACGGTTGCCTGGCTGTGGGTCCTCACCCGCGCGCTTAAAAGGGACTTATTAATACTCCACTACAGGCACACACAAAAGGTTAATAAAAGGTTTATTTACAAGGGAAAAGGAATTAAGGAAATGTACAACTCAGGGAGAAAATAGGGAAATAAAGTTTTTAATGCGTCCTACCCTATCCGCCGACCTGGAAACCCAAAGTCACTCTCAGAGCTGGCCGGACGCTGCGAGCTGGCAGAGAGCCAAAATGGGGGATCCCCTCCAAAGCCCACGTGTCTGGCTTTATACCAAACCTGGCTGCTTAACCCCACCCTCAGGTCCCAGCCACCTTTCCAGTGTCTTTTGACTTTGGCCTGGGGTGGGGGTGGAGTCCACAAAGCCTGTATGGAATTAGCTTTAGGACATCCTTTTCCCCCTAGCAATTCCCCCCTTTCACTTTTTGCCTCCATTTCCATGGTGATGAAAATCGAATATATGGATGTTGGGATGCAGTCTCAGATGAAAAATTTTTCCAGGTTCCAGTGTGAAAGAAAACCAGTCCCTCCAGGTATTTGTCCATTGTGGAAAGCAAAAGTCCTCCATTCCTGGAAAAACAGTTTATCAGTTCAAGCCAAAAAAAACCCCAAAAAACCATCTGGAGGCATTAGCCTAAACAAGACAGCAAATATGTCAAAACTACAGGAAAAAAAAAATCTTAAAATGGTTCAACTGATGTAAAACACAAATTTTCCCAACCTTGATCCCAAACTTTCAACAGCATAGCAAAAGTTTGCAAACTAAATCTACTTTTAAACCATTTTTCCTATTTTTGCATAAAATAGGAAATAAATAAATAAAATCACAGGGCAGAATAACTAAACGGCAATTTTTTAGCTGGCTTTGTTGGAATACTCCATATAGGATCAGAGCGAACCGTTGGCATCCGGTCGATGTAAGCTTCAGGTACAAAGTTGGTCTCATCAGACTCCACCTGGGCTTCCTCTTCTCGAGGGTACCAGGGCTTTTTCGTTGGCTGGGTTGTCCAGTCCTGCCAATGGAGGCAAGCTTCCTCACCTTCTTTGGAGGTCTCTGGAACCCTACAAACAAAGCAAACAGGTTCTCCTCTTCTTGGTTCAGCTCTTTTTCAACTTTCTGGAAGAACTCCACACAAAACCACAAAGCCTGTATGGAATTAGCTTTAGGACATCCTTTCCCCCCTAATAAAACCAGAAGGGTGTAGTAGTTTTTAGCAGTAAGTGGGATTTTTTTTTTTTTTCCTGTATTATGTTCCCAGGTAGCCAAGCCTGTGCTGTCATTGCTATTCCTGGTGAAATAACTGCAATTTAGAAGAGCTGATATCATAGAAATCACCACAAATCCACATCTTAGGGGCTGGCTGTATCCATTTCACACATGCAGTGATTATTGCCACTTCACACTGAGTCCAAGGTCCTGGCTGCAACATGTAATTTGTGTTTCATTCTGAGACATAGTCTATAAGGGAAAAAGGCTAAAATATAGGAGGCTGGGTAAGTGATTATGTCAGTAAAAGGAATTCTGGGGTGGAAAGTGTTCTAGTTCTAAAACTACAAGGAATGTAGAAGATTCCTGAGTCCTGAGCTGAGATGGTGGAGAGAAATGGGCCTCATGATAATAGACTGTTCTGATAGCACCTGATGTAATTTAATGTTCTTGCTGACGGTGTTGACTGGTGTTTAACCCAAATGATAATGACATCTGAAATTTAAGATGCTTAATGACTGTGTTCTTAATCTCTAACATATTTTACAGGCATTACAGATTACATTTTAAGGGTTATTGGAGAAGCAAGTGTAACATGCACATGCTTATAGTAAAGAGTTGGGAGGATCAACTGGAATCACAAAAGTGTGACTGGATGACAGTTTCAAGGACAGAAATGATTTTCAGTGAGATATCATCTACATGAACAGGCATTAATTCTGTCACTATTTGGAACATTCATTGTCTGATGATTGTGATGAAACTTCTTCCAATTGAATTACAAAGGGAGCTCTTAAGGAAAGGTAACTGCCTATCTGTATTTCAGACAATGGTTGTCAGGCTCAAATGCTTACTGTGATAATTTTCCTCATTAAAAATTATTTAAAATCAATCCCAAGCACAACACATTTTCTCTATTTTATATCATGGACAAGGTTTCACAAATCTTGCTAAATTGCTAATCATTTCACTTAATTCAAATATGAATAGCTAAGTATGTGATGTGAAAATAGTAGCTTCATTTCTACAATGTTTTATCATTTTTTTTAAAGATTTGTTTATTTGTATTTATGCATGGAAGAACTAGGTACTGTAGACCAGAGGTGTGAGGGGTGAGAGGATTCACCAGAGACAGAGTGGGGAAACAGAACAGGCAAATGGACTGAAATACACTGCTGAGGGGAACAGTGGGAGAGACAGGAGAGGCCTGTTGTGCCATGTGGGTCAGCTCACTGGCCAGGAATCCAATTCATGCTGCAGCCCACTGCTGGCAATAACTTGATAGCGCTGAGACTTTAACCCCGCACCACCAGGGAGGCCCTGTTTTATCAAATATTAATGTTTTGTGTCTCATAATTATCACACAGGCTGTACTACTCAATCACTGTGCTATGTGATATTACACTTCTAACCCTGGCATAAAAGTTAATGAGTTTTTTCTATTGTCAAATCAGTCATGTATTCATTAAATCCAGGTTGGCTGGGGGCAGGTTCCTTTCATATTATGTTGCAATGAGTTCACCGAATTTTATTAGAAACCCTAAATCTTTATTCATAATTGATCTTGACCTATAGGGTGGACTTTCACAACCAAAATTATAAATAAATAATATTACTATAAAATAAAATACTTGTTATAAGAAACAAAACTAAATATACAACTGAATTACTTGAAAATCCGGTTGTTTTATTAGCGTAGCAAAGTGGTTCAAAGCATAATCTTTGCTACAAGTCCACTTTACTCCTGAGCAATAAATACATTTTGAATTTGACTAATCAGCCTCTGTCTCAATTGTTTTTCCTCCATGAAATAAAAATCACATGAGTAGTTATAGCATAGAATTATGAACATTTAAAAATGAACTGTGCTCATACCAGTGATTTATATAAACTAAATGTTATTTGAAGGTGACTCTAGTCAAGGTTTGCAAGTCTCTTAACAAAAGGGCAACTTCATTTTAGTAAGTATTTTTAAATAGGAATAGGCAATGAATGCAAAATATTGGATTTGAGTTCATATAATACATGTAACACTTGCTTCATTCCACGCAGGCATTTCTGACCATGAAGAAGAATTATCAGTCATCTGGAAACTAGCAGAATGGCATCCAGGCATTTGGCGTTAGGAATAATAATTTCATTTTAGACCTCAGTGGAACTCCTGAGGGAATGTCTGTATTTTTTACCATTTTATCTCCCTTTCTTTTACCAGGTGCAGATTAAAGCCCATAGATTTGATTCTCAAACTCCTGACGGTAGACATCTCCCTGGTGATTCTTTCCATAGGAGTTACAGGCTTTGATAATTTTGGATACAAATTTGTATTCTACACTCACAGAGTGGCAGAGGTATTTCAGTTGGCACCACCTGCCTCCCAAGTATCTTTGGAGGATCATGAACTGTTCCTGGAACTCCATGTGGGCAGAGAACTCCAGCAAGGCCTACATGTTCCTTAACTGCGGACAGTAAAGCCCTGGGGTTTATGTCATCTTGACTAGCAGACTCTTAGACTTTTCTATAAAAGTCCCTTTTTACTTTATATTTACCAGTTCTTTTCAACCTAGATTGCAAATGCTAGGAACTAAGCTTTCAAAACCACTTATAATTTGGAGTGTTTCCTTTTATTCCCAGTGATTTGGGAAGGCAAAAGCTTGGCTGTATCTCTTTCCTTATGACTAAGTGTTGTAGCCTACGGTGAGAGCTTCTGGCATCATGCTTATTTTGACAGGATGCAATCATTTTCTCTTTGCCCCCATAAATCACATCCTAACTTTACCCAGCAGTCAGTAGCAGATAGGACTAGAAGAAATGATTTTAGATACTGTGTTTGCTACTTTTTAAGGTGACATTGCAGTCTCGCTACTTGTAGCCTTGCTATTACTTCTTGATGCTTTATCTTTGGGAGTCATGATGTGGGCCTTTGGCTCCAATGGTGGCCCTGCTGTACAGCACCACAAATAAGTCCAACATATTCACAGCCCATGTCACCCCCATATCTTCCCAAGAACTCCCTAGGCATCCTTGTCCTGCTGAGCCCCCTGGCATCACTTTATACCCTCTCATACATCTTTCATATCTGTGTTGCTCTTTCAAGTAATCCTAATCCTAACAGTCCTAAAGTGTCTTGAAAAGGAATCTGGCAAGATGGCATCAGAATGAAGACTCAGAATCGGCTCCTCCATACACTCATGACTAAATTCCAGCAGAACATCAATAACCCCTGAGAGATAAACAGGCCACCACGGTACGTAGCAGGAGAATTATAGCACCCCATTTACAATTATGGACAGATCAACAGGACAGACTAAAGAAGGAAACAATAACCTTAAATGAAGAGCTAGGCCAAGGAGAGCCTAACGATCTTCTGCAGAGCACTTCATCCAAAAATCTCTGCATATATTTTATTCTCAAGTGCACAAGAAACATTTTCAAAATTGGACCATATGATGGGACACAAGTCAATTGTCAATAAAAATACAAGATCACAGTTACACCAAGTACTTTCTCTATCCATAATGTCATAAAACTAGTTTTAACTATAAAAAAATCAGGAAGAACTAAGTACATGGGCATGAAACAATATTCTGCTGTACAGCTACTGAGTAAAACAGAACTAAAGAAAAGAAATACCTTGAGACTAGTGAACATGAGAATATAAACTATAAGAGTTTATGGGATGCAACAAAAGCAGTTTTAAGAGGTAAGATAATTGATACACAGGCCCACATTAAAAAGAAAAATCCCAAATAAGACATTTAGCACACCAAAAGTAACTTGAAGAGGAGGAACAAACAAGATCCGAAGTTAGTAAATATAGGGAAACAATAAAAGAAATAATGTAGAGATCAAAAAGACTGTACAAAAACCAGTAAAACTGAATTGGTTCTTCAAGAAGATAAATAAAATAGATAAACCTCAAGCAAGGCTAACGAAAAAAAAAAGAAAACCTAAACAAAATCAGAAATGAAAGATGAGACATCAGCACAGAAAATCTCATAAGAAATTACTATACACCAATACATTCGATCACCTTGAAGAAAGGGACAATTTCTAGACTGATGTAGTTTACTAAAGCTAAACCATGATGAAACAGAAGAGTTAAACTGATTTCAAGCAGGAAATACAGCAATAAAAAAATCTCCCCCCAAACCAAAGGCCAAAGCTAAACCAGGATGAAACAGAAGAGTTAAACTGATTTCAAGCAGGAAATACAGCAATAAAAAAAATCTCCCCCCAAACCAAAGGCCAAAACCAGACAGCTTTACAAATGAAACACATAAAGTCTTCAAAGAAGAGATAATGCTCATCTTGCTCAAATTATTTCTAAAATTTATTTCTAAAAATTCTTTCTCATACATATTATGATGCCAAACTTACCCTAATTATCATAACCAGATAAAGATAGCACAACTACAGACCAATGTCCCTAATGATCATCTATGTAAAAAATCTTCAGCAAAATACTAGCAATTCTGGGCCTTCCCTGGTGGCGCAGCAATTGAGCGCCGGGCTGCGAAGCTTCCTGCAGCATCTGCAGTGCTGGTTAGATCCCTGGCCGCCAGCGAGGGTACCACATGGAGCGAAAGACCTCTCCTGTCACTCCCGCTGCTTCCCTCAGCAGTGTATTTCGTCAGTTTTCCTGTTCTGTTCCCCGCTCTGGCTCTGGTGAATTCTCTCACCATCCTGTGCTTCTGACTATACCCAGTGCTTGTATAAATAAATAAACATAAAAAAAAACTATAAAGTAATTCCTTTAAAAAAAAATGCTAGCAATTCAAATTCAACAGCGTACCACAGGCATTATACATCCTGAACAAATGCAAGGTTGATTTAATATGCATAAATCAGTGTAATATATCGCAACAAAAGTAAAATCATGAGCACAACAATAGATACAGAGAAATCATTTGATAAGATTCAGCACCCACTTATTTTTTTAAAGATTTATTTATTTATACAAGAGTGGGGGTACAGGTCAGAGGTGCAGGAGGGTGAGAAGATTCACCAGAGATAGAGCGGGGAGCAGAACAGGCAGACAGACCGAAAGCACTGCTGAGGGGAGCAGCAGGCGAGACAGGAAAGGTCTGCTGCCCCATGTGGGAATCTCCCTGGCTGGCCAGGAATTGAACCCACACTGCAGAGCCTGCGGACAGCCCCAAAGCGCTGTGCTCAACCCACTGTGCCACCGGGGAGACCGTCAGCACCCACTTATGACAAAAAAATTAAACATGGGGATGGAAGGAACCTACTACAATATAATAAAGGCCATATATTGTAAACCAACACGTATATAATACTTAATGGTGAAAAACTGAAAGTTTTCCCTTTAATATCAGGAATAAGGCAAGGATGCCCATTTCACCACATCTGTTTTACTTGGTGTTTTTGGCCAGAGTTATCAGACATAAAGCAGAAAAAAAGAGACTTCAAGTTGGAAAAGAAGTGAAACTATCACTAAAGAAGTGAATAATGAATAAACAAAAATACAGCAAAGTGGTAGGTTACAAAATCAACATACAAAAATCTAGTATTTTTATATCAATGATGAGAAGATAAGGAAAAGAAAACTCCATTTACAATTGCCTCAAAAAGATTAAAATATCTCAGAATTAATATAGAGGTTGAAGGACCTATACAATGAGAACTATAAGACAATATTAAAGGACTTAGATAGTGGCATAATAAGATGGAAGAATACCCCATGTTCACAGATGGAGAGATCAATATAGTCAAAGTGACTATCCTGCCTAAAGCAATATATAAATTTAACACAATCCCCATTAAATACCAACAATTTTCAAAGAAATAGAACAAAAATACTGAAATTTTTATGGTACCTCAAAGAGCAAAAGCAATTCTGGAAAAAAAAGGGGAGAAATGGAGGTATGTTTCCTGACTTAAAACTTTACAATATAGCAACATCATTAAAAAAAAAAAATAGTATTGGCATAAAAATGGACACGAGTCAAAGGAATGGAATTGAAAACCCAGAACTAAATCCATGTACAAATCAGTACTTAATCTGTAATAAGGTAGCCATGATCATACAAAAGCAAAGGAGAATCTGCAATAAATGGTATTTGGAAACCTGGAAAACCATACATAAAAGAATTAAATTGGATCATTCCCTGACACCATACAAAAAATAAATTCATAATGGATTAAAGATTTCGATAGATGACCTGCAACAATAAAATATGTAGAAGAAAACACTGGTGATATGTTCCAAGACTCATGATAAAGATTTTTTTAGAGATAAACATTTAGAAATCAAAGAATAAATAGGTAGTGCCTCAAATTTAAAAGTTTTTACATATATATTAAAAAGATATCCTACCCAAATGGAGAAAGTTTCCCTCATATAATCAGAATCATGTACATTATGTTTTTTCCACAACGTTGAGTTGTCTATTCATTCAACTTTCTGAGTCCTAAGCACTGTTATTATTCACAATATACTCAAATATGATACATAAGAACTTATACAATTCAACAATAGAAAAACAACCCAATTAATAAATGGACAGCAGCTACAGATAATTTACCAAAGATTATTATATATTATATTCAGAAGGCTAATAGATATATGAAAAAAATGTTCCTTATCATTTTCAATAAGAGCAGGCTAAACCACAATGAGATACCAACTCACACCCATAAGAATGGCACATACACCTACCAATAACTGCCAGAGAGGATGCAGAGAAGAACCCTCGTACACTATTGGTGGGAACAAAGATTGTGGTACTATAGAAAAATCTTGGTCCATATTAAAAAACTAAAAATAGAAATGCCAGATGGTTTAGCAACCCCATTCTTGGGCATCTGTCCAAAGAATGTGAACCATCAACCCCAAGAATATATTCTCCACAATGTTTGTTGCAGGACCAATTACCTTACCTAGGACATGGAAGCATTCTAAATGCCCATGGATAGACTATTGGATTAAAAAGATGTGGTATATATATCCACACTATGAAATACTTTCAGTCATAGGAAAGATAAAAAGCAGCCTTTTACAGCACAATGGTGGGAGTTCAAAGGAATTGTGTGTAATAAAGCAAATAAGAATGATAAAGGGAAATATTGGACATTTCTATAGCGACTGTTTGACAAAGTAAAATATGAAACTAGTGGACATTAATGAACGCAGTGAGGGCTCTGAAGTCAAAAGCAAGATGGGAAGGAAAATGGCACAAGGGAATATAAGTAACAATGGTTAAAAAGTAATAATAAGCCTAATTGGTTGATGCTGAGCATCTCTGCACCATTTCCCAACTGTCAGCCTCTTTCTTGTCATGAGTCATGCTATCCAGGCTTTGACTGGATGAGGAATACAAATTTCCCTCATAATTGGAAACATGTAAATTATATGTTTTTTCCACAATATTGAGTTGTATATTAACTCATCTTTCTCAGAATCTTAAGCACTGTTATTATTCACAATATGATCAAGTAGTAACCAACATTGAGCTTTGCCCAACAATTAAAATGTAAATAATAGCAACTGCTAGTGAAACACAGTATGTTTATTTGTAGGATAGCATCTCATACCCTTCAAAAAAGAAATCAAAGAGGGAGGAAATCTCTCCAATACATTTGATGAGGCCAACATTACATTGATCCCAAAATCAAAGCAAGAAAATTATAGACCAATATCTCTGATGAATGTACATGCAAAAATTCTCAACAAAACCCTAGCAAACCTAATACAGCAATATAGCAAGAGAATCATCCACCACAATCAAATAGACTACATCCCAAGGATGCAAGCCTGTTTCATTATACATAAGTCAATGTCATCCAGTGGATCAAAACAGAAGACAAAAATCACATAATCATCTCAATAGATGCCAAAAAAACATTCAACAAGGTCCAACATCCATTTATGATAAAACCCTCCAAAAAATGGGGGTGGAGTAGCCATATATGACAAAACCCATAGCCAATACCATACTCAATGGTTAAAAGCTTAAAAGCATTTTCTTGATGATCAGGAACAAGACACCACTGTTACTCAACATAGTCCTAGAAGTACTAGCTGAAGCAATTGGGGGGAGGGGGGGAAGGACATAACAGGAATCCAAATTGGAAAAGAAGTGAAAGCTTCACTGTTCCCAGATGACATGCTAATAGACTTAGAGACACCAAAATATTCTACAGAAAACCTTCTAGAAGTAAATTAATACAGTAAGGTGGCAGAATACAAAATCAATGCACAAAAATCAGTGGCCTTTCTATATGCAAGCAACATATCAGAAGAAAGGGAAATAAGGAACACAATTCTATTTACAATCACATCAAAAAGAATGAAACACCTGGGAATAAATTTAACAAAGAGGGTAAAGGACCTGTACAATGAAAACTATAAAACTCTATTAAAGGAAATAAAAGACACAAAGAAATGGAAAGCTATCCCGTACCCATGCTCATGGGTAGGAAGAATTAACATCATTAAAATGGCCGTATTACCCAAAGCAATTTACAGATTTAAAGTAATGCCTATTAAAGTAAAAATGCATTCTTTTAAGAAAAAAGGACAATTATCAAATATATATGCAACCACAAAATGCCTTGAATAGCCAAACAATCTCCAGAGGAAAGAAGAAAAATGGAGGCATCACATTTCCTGACTTCAAGCAATGTTACACAGTACCAGTAGTCAAAACAGTATGGTACTGGGACAAAAATAGAAAACTCAGACCAATGAAACATTATTGAAGGCACAGAGATAAATCCATATAAATATGGACAGCTATATTTGGTAAGGGAACATGGTGATAGTGTGGAGAAAAGATAGCCTTTTTAATAAACATGGATAGCCACATGCAAAAAAAGTAAGACTACCATACACGAAAATTAACTAAAAATGGATTAAGATTTGTATATAAGAACCAAAACCAAAGAAAATTTGGGGCACACTACCATATATCTACCATAAGGATGCATTTGGGAATACAACCCCAACACTAAGGGAAACAAAAGCAAAAATAAACAACTGGGTCTATAGCAAACTTAAAAGCTTTTGTACCTCAAAAGAAACCATCCTAGAAAGAAAAAGACAAGCTATAGAATGGGGAAAAATTATGTGCATAGCATACATCTGACAAAATTTACAAAGTACAATACTTAATCCAGCAACAAAGACACAAATTACTCAATTTAAAAAATGGGCAAATAGACATTCAATAAATTTCTAGGGCCTCCCTGGTGGCACAGGGGATGAGCGCTGGGTTGCGAAGCTGCCCGCAACCTCTGCAGCGCCGGTTCAATCCCCGGCCACTAGGTGAGGGTCCCACATGGAGTGCAGACCTCTCCTGCCGCGCCCACTGCTCCCCTCAGCAGTGAATTTTGTCAGTCTGTCTGTTCTGCTCCCTGCTCTGGCTCTGGTGAATTCTCTCACCCTCCCGTGCTTCTGACTGTACCCAGTGCTTGTATAAATAAATAAATCAATCTTTAAAAAAAAATCAATAGACAACTTCCAAAGAAGACATTCAGTTGGCCCTACATACATGTGAAAAAATGTTCAACATCACTTATTAGAAGAGAAATGCAAATGAAAACCACACAAGATACCTTTCAACCCCTGTGAGAATGGCCCATACGAAAAAGAATGGAATTAACAAATGCTGGTGAGGTTGGGTGAAAAAGGAACTCTCATCCACTGTTAGTAGGAATGCAAGCTGGTCTAAACCCTGTGGAAAATGTATGGAGATGTCACAATAAAATAAAAATGGAAATTCCTTTGGACCCAGTAATACTGCTATTAGGTATTTTTCCAAATAACATGAAAAATCAAATACAAAGATATCTGTCTACACCTGTGTACACAGCAGCACTGTTTACAACTATCAAATCATTGAACAGCCTAAATGCCCTTAAACAGAGGAATAGAGAAACTGGAGCATATATTCAATGGAATATTATACAGTTGTGAAGAAAAAAATAACCACGATGGAGCTCTGAGGTGATTATGTTGAGTGAAATCAAGTTAAAAAGTGAAACTTTTCATCAAAACCACAATGAAGTATCACCTTACACCAGTGAGAATGGCACATATTAAAAAAAACTAGCAACCACAAATGTTGGCAAGGATGTGAAGAAAAAGAAACTCTCCTGCACAGCTTATAGAAATGCATAACTGTATGGAGTTTCCTCAAACTACTAAAAATGGAGCTAACATATGACCCACGAATTCTAGGAAATCTACCCAAAGAAAATAAAAACATTAATTCAAAAGGGCACCTGCTCCCCTATGTTTATAGCAGCACTATTTACAATAGGTAAGATATGGAAACAACCTAAATGCTCAAAAATAGATGACTGGATCAAGAAGATATGGTACATATACACCATGGAATATTATCCAGCAATCAAAAAAGATAAGCTCATGCCATTCACAGCAACATGGATGGAGCTGGAAGGGATCATGCTCAGTGAAATAAGTCAGAAAGAAAAAGAAAAATATTGGATGGTTTCACTTACAGGAGGAATATAGGGGAACCAAATAAGGGATCAGGAAAAAATAAATAAAGTTAACAGGCAACTATTAATTAGAGACATTCTATAGGGGAGGGAAGAGCACAAGGGACTACAGTGATGGTACAAGGGTATTTTTTTTTTTTATTTGTTTGTTTTGTTTATACATGCACTGGGTACAGTCAGAATTGCAGGAGGGTGAGAGAATTCACCAGAGCCAGAGCAGTGAGCAGAGCAGGCAGAAGTACCGAAGTACACTGCTGAGGGGAGCAGCGTGCGGCAGGAGAATTCTGCGCGCCATGTGGGACCCTCCTCAAGTGGCCGGGGAGCAGCCGGGGATCGAACTGGCGCCGCAGAGGCCGTGGGCAGCTTTCCAACCCAGCGCTCAACCGCTGCGCCACCGGGGAGGCGCGGTACAAGGGTATATTGATGGTGGGAATTTTATGGGGACTACACCTGAGAGGAGAAAGAAAACATTGTACAAAAATTAACAATGATGCAAAATATATAAATTTTAAAAATAATAAAGTGAAAGATTTCCAGTCATTTCACTCACCTGTGGAATATAAATACCAAAAAAACTATTACACACAAACAATAGAAAGAATAAAACTTGAACTCGGCAAAAAAGAAGATAATGACTACGAGAGGGAATAGGGGAAAAGGTGGCGGGATGGAGTAGGAGGTAAGTGGGGTATGGGCATGGGTGGCTTGATGGAATTTAAAAATTAAAATTAAAAAATACAATATATTTATTCATCAATACTTACATAGTTGACATTTTATTAATATTTAGAATGGAAAAGTTAAAACTTAAGCCCTAAAACAATCTAGAGAGCAAAAGGAAAATATTTGGGTGTGTAGCTTTTGATATGATAAAACTCCAAGTGTTATATAGGCATAGGGATTTATGACAAAATCTATGAAAAAGAAGGGACAAAGGAGTTGGTCATTCAAGATATTGAAGGAAAAATGAACCCACAGAATAATGAAATAAACTGGGGTCAGACTGGATAGCAAGTTCATTTTGGTTTAGCAGAGACATCAAGCATCAAATTGCAAGTTTTGCACATTACATCTTAAAGAGATGGCACTTGTTTGAAATATGAAATTATGGAGGAACTTAGCATATTTAAATTATGTTCATGTGAAAATGGATGTATATGAACTTGATCGTGGCAAAGGAGAGCATAAATTTATCCCTTAGCTTATTTTTTAAAAATATGTGGGTATCGAAAAGTTAAAAATACAATCTTGGGTCAAATGAATTTTTGAATCTGTGGAGGATGAGTTTTCTTTATTTAGTGATTATACCCAGTAACCATATTGGCAAAATGAGTTTATGGAGGTTATTCTCATGTCTTCAAAGTGAGGAAGAAAGTTTTGGTGAAGTTTGTCATTAAACTTGGAGGAGGTTATAAAGAGCAATTTGAAGATAAGAAAGTTGTTTATGGGGGGAGTTTATGACTCAGATTTCTATCAGAGTAGAATGGATATTCCCTCAATTTGCCTGGTTCAAATATTAAGCATTCAAACCTTAAAACAATTCATTTCACCAACTGAGTTTGAGGGATGTCATTGTACATATATATTGAATCTTGGGACAAAAGAATAAACAGAATAAGGTTGTAGCCTTGGAAGCTGATAATTATTTCTTTAAGTACAATTACCAAAAACAATTACAGATTTCTATTGGGAGGTCAGAAAACACCAAGAGAATGGGATAGTGTTCAGAAGAAACCCATCAACTCAGAAAACAAGGCTGACAGGGAGGGAAGCAGAGGACGTGGATCCGGCACCTCAGGGATGGGCAGTTAAACATGTGGGTGTCACTGCATTCTTTGCTCCCCTGAGAAATTCCTCTGTCTGAAATTGAGTTATCTCCAGACCACTGAGCTCAACATAATTTATGAATTAAGAAAAGGAATCACCATATGATCCAGCAATTCCACTCCTAGATATTTACCCAAAGAACACAGAAACATCCATTCCAAAGAGCACCTGCACCCCTATGTTCATAGCATCACTATTTACAATTGCTAAGCTTTGGAAACAACCCAAATGCCCAAAAATAGATGACTGGATCAAGAAGATGTGGTACATATACACATGGAATATTACTCAGCATTCAAAAAAGATAAACACATGCAATTTGCAGCAACATGGATGGCACTGGAAGGGATCATGTTCAGCAAAATAAGCCAGAAAAGAAAAGAAAAAAATACCAGCTGGTCTCACTCATAGCAAGAATCTAGAAAACCTAAATAAGTGACCAGGAAAAAGAATAGCTATAAGAAAGAAAAATATCAAAATCAACAAACAACTATAAACCAGAGACACACTATGGGGGGAGGCGGGGAAAGAAGGGATTGGGTCAAAATAAGGGGGTTGCAATTGTATGGGGAATATAAAAATAAAATTAAAAAAATTTAACATTAAAAAAAGGAATCAAACAAATCACCAGAGAAGGATTTTTACAGATGTCACTATTAAAATGAAAACAATAATTTACATTAGCCCAGTTTGTACACAGCAATTTAACTTAGTTTGGAAATGAAATATGAACATTTGGTTGGAAAATATAAGCTAATCTATGGCTCCCAGGATTTTTAGGAATTCTAAATAAACAAGATCTATAGGACACAGCCTGGTTTGCAAAGACCTCCCACCAAAAAAAGTGCCAGGAAAAGGTTTAACAAGCAGATTCTACCATTTTTTTTTTTTAATCACATAAGACTATTTTACTGTGTTCAAGAGAATCAAATGATTACCACAGTTCTCACACCTTTTTTGGGCCAAACTTTAACATTAATTTTGTCATTATTAAGAAATAAAATTACAGAACTGTGAATCCAATATTTTCACACTTCAATCCATATTTATCCCTGTCGATTATTCAATGCTACCACATTCCAGATCACAGATTCAAGTTGTACCATCAGACATCTCTTTCTACACACACAAACACCCCTCCGCCTCGCCCTGATACACTCAGCTAAAAACACAAACATGCATGAACATTCAAACATTCAAATACACAGTGACACATACTCACATGTACATAGTCACATACTCAGTCATACACTCACAAACACGTGCACCCACACCCCACATATAGACCTGTTTATAGGCAGTTAGGAGGAAACAGTGTTACAAGCTCACACAGTCATGTACATGTTCAAAAAACTTCAGTCACATGAGAGAACATATTTCTGCAAAGTCTTCATTTTTGAAAAAACAGTAATAATTGCAATCCTTGGAATGCCTGAAAGTATGAGCACACTCTGCCCCTTATTCCACCTCTGACATAGCAAAGCCCCACAGGGAATATTCTCAAAATAAGTGGGCAGCATTTAAAAGAACCACGAATGCAGCTCAAGGTGCACTGCAGGAAGAGCGCAGAGTTTGAAGAAGTGGTGGGGAGTGAGAGAATGATACATTGCGGTGAAGAGAGAGGGCATAAGGAAAAAAAAAGAGGGTGAAGGGAGAAGATGGAGCTGCCCAGAGCCTGGGGTGTAGGGGAAGGGAGGAGACGAGGACCTGGAGGATCCGCCAGGTCAGTTTCCTAAGGCTGCAGAAACCAATCACCAGAAACTGGGAGTTCAGCAAACAGGGATTCTCTCCTAGTCCCGGAGGCTAGAGTTCTAGGCCAAGTTGTTGAAGGGGCTCTGCTATATCTGAAGGCTCCAGGGGTGAGTCTTTCCTTGCCTCCTCAGGCTTGGGGTTCTTGCAGCAATCCCTGGCCTTCCTGGGCTTACAGATGCATCCCACTGTTATGCGCCTCCCTTATCGCCCACCATCCTGCGTGGGTACAGATTTTCCTCTGTTCGTAAGGACAGTCACTGGATTAGGGCTGCCTGAGATCCAGTGTGTACTCACTCCCCCTCATTACACCGGAAAACAGCTATTGTCAGGTAAGAGGCATGAGCCTTTTATTTCAGACACCCCATTTACCCCACAGCAGGGCCATGAGATAGCTATATGATCACTGAGGGGTTGGAGTGCAATATGGGCTTCCCAGGGGCAAAGTGTGCAGGGAACATCAGGATTTGGGGCATCTCGTGTGACAAGGGGGGCGGGGGGAGAGTGAAGAAAACCATGGGAATGGAGTGAGCCATGGAGATGGGGAATAAATCGACAAAAGGGAGTTAAAGGGCAAGGTTGGTGCATGGGACAGGAATCTTAATGTCTATGAAAGGTCAAAAGACATTTGGGATAGAACAAGGATGCTGGTGGCGAGTGGAGTCCCAGGGGTATTCCAGTCAGAGGGACAGTGTGGGTAGGAAGATGGCTTCTGGGGAACTAGTGGGCACAGGGAGCTGAAGGCAGTGGCCGGGGGAGGGAGAGCGCTGGGAGAGCAGACATCAGGAAGTGAAAGGGCCAGGGAGGGTGAGGGAGTGGGTGTCATAGAGCAACTGAGGACACCTGGTAGTGACAGCTGATGGCCTGGACATTAGGGGGCAGTGGGGATAAAGGGCCCACAGTGTCATGAAGTGAAGAGAAGATAAAGGGTGAGGAGATGGAGGATGGGGAGCAGGAGGAAAGGAAGGTTGGTCTGAGGGCTCCGGGATCAAGAACATAGAGGATTCCTAGAGATGGATACCTAGTGTGTTTGTCTCCTAGCACTCACATCATGGAATGTGGATGTATGATTTTTTTTAAAGATTGATTTATTTATGCATACAAGAACTGGGGTACAGGCCAGAGGTGTGAGGGGTGAGAGGATTCACCAGAGATAGCGGAGAACAGAACAGGCAGATTGACTGAAATACACTGCTGAGGGGAGCAGCAGGAGAGACAGGAGAGGTCTCTGCTCCATGTGTGTCACTTCCCTCGCCGGGATCGAACTTGTGCTGCAGTGGCTGTGGATAGCTTTGTAGGTTGTGTCTTAACCCCTTGCACCACCAGCGAGGCCCGGATGCATGATTTTGACACATGTCAATTATCTGGGTGGATCTGAGGCATGTGAATGTTGCCGCTTTGGGATTCTATGTCCCTACCTTAGGTGAACAGTTGCTAAATTTTTCTTGCAAATAAATGAAAGCCTCAACACCCACAAACTGTTTCCACTGCTAAAGTAATTAAACAAGGAGGCCATTAGATTAGGCACTGATAGCCAATATCTTGGTAGCCAACATAAACCACCACAACTATATCCAGAGACAATGTACTCAAAACCAAGAAGATGAAACTTGAGAACAATAACTGTCAGAAACAGTCAATGACTGTCAAAAAATAAGACAACTGTTTAAGCTACAATCAAATACCCACCTACTCTGTGTCTTCTGTGTAGAACCCTCTCCCCTGGCGCCTGCAGGTGAAGCCCCTGCCACCCTTGGTTCAGCACAGCACTATGTGAATAGATGTCTGCTCAAATTACTCCTGAAAATCAGGGTGTATCTTTTAATGCCACAGAGTTTCCACTTTGCATTGTGAACACTTTTCTCATCTAGTGCCCAAATATCTCAGCGAGGTGCAGTGTGACCTGAGACTATGTGGAGACTGTCCCCAGCCCTCCCAAGTGTGCTCACTGGACACGCCTCTCGCTCACTGACCAAACATCCCTTGGTAACTGTTCAGCACAGAGCCTGCAGACTTTCAGGGCCCCACTCAAAGCTGCCATGCACACAAAGGACTTCTGGCCCACAATACCCCTCCCAGGGACAAAACCAGCAGTCACTTGCTCCTGGACTCACCAACCAGGTCTCCTAACATCAGCTTTAAATTACACCTCAACCAAGCCCACGTGGTTGGGTTTAGGTCGGCTGGGGCCAGACCCGGGGTACAGCCCAGTCCTACTATGGACCAGCATTGTTATCCCCAAGGGCTTCTGATGCCCTCTTCCACTCAGCATTTTCCTTTTCCAAGTTCTCACACATGCGCACACAAGGAGTACAGGTGACACTCAAGACCTGAATCCATCAGTTCCAACAATGCTGATGACCCAAGAATGCACTGGGGGTTGGGGACTGACCACCAATAACCACCATATGTGATACAAATACATGAAATACATAAGATGCCCTCAGTCCCATCTCTAGAATGGACCCTTTGATGCCCCCAGCTTTTGATTTCATATTTCAGGCCTCACACTTTGGGCATAGAACTCAAATGCTCCATTCTGAATTTACATCCAGAATGGCCCTCTGCCTATATGGGACTTGCAGAGTCTAATGAAGAATTTTTTAATTCAGTTTCTGGCTGAATGACCTCTTACACCAAGAAATTATCCTGTCAAGCTGCTCTCCCAGTGTTCCCTCCAAACAGCTCAGAGACCAGTTAATTGCATTCCACCTTCTTTAACCCTCAATTTCTTGATGCTCTGACTCAGATAAAGGACAGCAAAGAACTTAAGTTTTGAAGACTGACTTTGTCCTTCCAGTTAAAATATAGCTTGAAAGTAACATGTAGTCTCTTGTCTTCCATTCCTGGGGGATTGATTGACAATCATGAATATAAATGAATAACCCACCAAAATTCCATAAGAACCACTAATTCATCTTTTTTCTGTCTCCTTTCATCTATATTTGTATCATCACATCTGCATTCTCTTTATGGTCAGTGATAATGAAAAAGGGACAAAGAGAAACTCTATTCCCAGTAAGGCCAGCCCAGTGTCTAAGCCTCCTGGGAAAGATGAACATAAAAATTTCAGCTACAGAGACTACAAGGGTTAACTAACATAATGCATGGGACGCTCCCAGCCCAGTGTCCAGGACACCATACATCCTGACACACCTATGAGCACATAATAGATGCTCAATAAACCAATGAAGACATGGTTTCCGCAGAGTAGCCTTGCTCAAACACCATAGCTTTGTCTGCAACTGTCTTAACCTGCAAGTGTAGAGCACAGAGTGTCATCTATGGAGAAGCTATTAGAGATCTTCACTGGCAACCGGCAGTATTTGTGTTGAGATAGGGTGGCTTGGAATGAGGGTTCAAGTGTGCTGAGCTTGCTTTCTCTAGTTTAGTGCTGCTGGAAAAGAGGTCTGGGGTCACCACTAGAGTGGCTGTTAAAAATGCAAATCAAGGGGCCTCATCCAGATCTGGGGAATCTGTTGTTGCTCATACAGTTGAACAACAGGGGTTTGTACTAGCCAGGCCCACTTATGCACAGATTCTTTTTAATAAATACATTAGGACATTTTTGACAACTAGAAAATGCTTGTCAACAAACTGCATAGCCTAGAAATATTACACCACATGTGCCCACTGCTCCTGCCTTCCCATCCACCTTCTCCACTTCTTCTACCCCTGCCACCCTGAGGAAGCATGGCCAAGCCCTCTATTCCACCTCCTCCTCAGCTCACTCACTGTGGAGACAGTGAGGATGAATATCCTTCTGATCACCCATTTCAACTTAATGAATAGTCAAAATAAAATATGTGTTAATCAACTATTTAGTCTGTTGGCAAAGATTCTGATCAACAACAGGCTATTTAGTAGTTAAGATTTGAGGCATCTAAGGTTGGATGCTGATTTTTGTATGTGCGCAGCAGGTTGGCACCACTAACCCTAGCATTGTTTAAGGTCAACTGTGCAAGAAAGTTGAGCAATATTTAGACAAGCAATATTTAGCCAGGTTGTTCTCAGCCTTGACTTTGTACCAAGATCCCTTGTGTAGTTTTCAGAAATACCATCTCTTGTTCCCCATCCCCAGGTTTCTGTCAAGGAGGCCTTCAGTAGGACCCAGTATCAATTATATTTAAATGAAGTAACTAATGCTACTCTACCCTGAGGCTAAGATAAACACAGTGAGGCTCCCGAGTACATTCTAAGCACTGGGTACAGGTTCTGGTCCCTGGGGAAGCCGCCATGGGAGGTCTGCTCAGCATGTGCTTTCACGGTACACATTCCCATGTTCTAGAAGAATTTCTGGGTCACCTAAAGATAAATTCACACGCAGGCCTCCACATAGGAATTCCATACATGCACAGAAGAGCAGTCTGATCATATACACCCGCCCCTGCCATGGGAGGCCTTTGGCTTTCACTGATGCCGTGGAGGATGACTGGCTCATAAGGAGAATTCTTAGAGGTGAGGAGCAAGAAAAGAGTGGGAAGGAGATGCTCCTCCATGACAGGCAGAGACTAAACCTAGGCTTCCCCAAATCATTTCCTTTAAAGCAAAGCTTCCCAAACCACATTTTTAAGGGACTCTCCTTGACCTTTGGAATTCTTACCTGTGTCATCGCATTATCCATTTCCACCTTCCAGCACATGCCAGCATGTCTCCTGTATGTGTGCTCCTTTCTGGGGCTCTTTGCTCCCCAGGTGACCAGGTTTGGGTTCCAGGCAGCAAGACCTGTTTATGATAAAATGGAACATCAAAGTTACTGAGATTTCTACAATTTCCAATCTAGTACTGTGCTTAGTAGAGAAGAGAGGATACAGAATGTTATAGAAATTATTTTTCCAAACACCATTTTCTGACAACCCCTTTAGAATGCATAGAAAACATTTTCAATTTGCAGATCCTTAACTCACTTCCAAGTACTATGTAACCAAAAATGAGGAATGGATATGTGATTTTTTAAAAAGATTTATTTATTTATGCATACAGAAGCTGGGGTACAGGCCAGAGATGCGGGGGTTGAGAGGCTTCACCAGAGACAGAATGGGGAACAGAACAGGTAGATTGACTGAAATACACTGTTGAGGGGAGCAGCGGGCAAGTCAGAAGAGGTTTGCTGTGCCATGTGGGTCACCTCCCTGGCTGGGGATCGAATTCGTGCTGCAGTGGCCGCGGATAACTTCATAGTGCTGCATCTTAACCCCTTGCGCCACTAGGGAGGCCCCTGGATATGTGATTTTTAAGATGTGGACAACTGTATGTTATACCACTGACTCCAGAATCATCACCAATGCAGAGTGAAGTGACCACCCGCAGAGCAGAAAGTTCAAGATGAAACATCATGACGATTTTTTCTTTATACCAAACCAATCCCTAGTGACTTTCTTAAATTTCATTTATCATTTGAGCTGCGTTATAGAACTTTAAGATACTTCAACATTTTCTTGTTTTCTGAAAATGCTCAAAGTAATGAAGAAATGTCTGTGATATTCTTGGTGAGTGTGGAATAAAAAGAAACGAGAAGGACTGAGAGACATCATCATTTTTGCTGGTATATGAATACACCCCCCCCCCAACCCCTACGAAGGAGAGAAGCTTTATTTTCCAAAGAGAACTGCATACAAAGAAAAATAGAGATAGGAGAGTTCTCAGATGACATGTGATGGATGGTTTAAGCACACCACTCAGTAAGCTCCTTCAAGATCCTTATTAAAATAGGGAAAATATTAATGTGATAGTACAGGATTCAGGCAAGTAGCCTAGAACCCACGTTAATGAAATGAACATCAGCTGTAATGAGACAAACTGATATCATCTGCCTGATACCATGCCTGTAGCCAGACTCACCACTGCTACGATACTGTTTGTTTGGGGAAAAAATCATAAATCTAATCATGGGAACACAGCAGTTTCATGCAAATTTCAAGTCATAGACAGCCCCCATGGTCTAAGTAAAACTTTCTAGTATAATTAAAATAATACATTTTTATTTGGTTTTCTAGAGAGCAAAGCTCTCTTTTCAGAACATCGAGCTGTGCTGGGTCATATACTAATCAGGTTATTTTGCACATTTTCTCAATCCTAGTCTACAGAGCATTGGCACTGCACCCAGGTAGGACTTAAATATTAAATATTCTCCATCTTCACTGACACACCCGTTCCCAACTCTACCCCATATGAGAATCTTGGGTATCAAACTATTCCCATTTGGTCTGACACAAAGAACATTTTTAATAGCTTCAGGTCATTAAGGCACAGTAAAAATTATTCATGCTGCACAGGGAGCCAGGAGAGAAGACTCCTGGATATAAAACAGAAATATCTTAGAGAGGTAAACTTGGCTGTCATTAGTGGGGGGAAACAGCCGCAAACAAATTTGGTAGGCAGGACCACCGGGAGTAGAGAAGAACCGTCTGTAAATTTTAAAATCCAAGGCACTTCAGCAAGAAAAGAAGACACGGCTCTAGGTCTTCTTACCTAGAGAAGAGGCTGTTTCTTCCTCCACCAGCTCCTTCTCAGGAGCGCGCCCTCGGGTAGTAGTATATAGAGAAACCACACCTGCGTGTGTTTAGTGTCATCAGCATTGCCCCATCAGCTGCTGCCATCAAACTCAGAGGCAGAAGGACCTAGAAATGTAGGAAAGGACATTCTGTCCTGTCCCTTGCCACAGGAGAGATTCATAAAATCTGAGCTTCTATCTGGAGACAAAGATATTTTTCTTTTGCTGACTCAGGAGATTTTACCTTCCACAAACATCCACACATTCTTCTACAAAGAATGAGGGCTGAACTGACCTGCCCTGCAAACTCACACAGAGCAGACCCTGTTATCTCCCCCTTGGATCCAAGCCTGCACTCCACAGTCATAAATTACCCAGGAGTCTTGTCCTTAATCCTGGACTTACCATAGAATCACCTGGAGCACATAACTAAAGCAACATTTGTGCTGCTCCCACACCAACAAACAGGATCCCAGAGGGAGGGCTCAGGTGATGCCACTTCTTAAAACTCTTCATATGGATAACTGGATCAAGAAGATGTGGTACATATACACCATGGAATATTACTCAGCATTCAAAAAAGATAAACACATGCAATTTGCAGCAACATGGATGGCGCTGGAAGGGATCATGCTCAGCGAAATAAGCCAGAAAGAAAAAGAAAAATACCGGATGGTCTCACTCATAGCAGGAATCTAGAAAACTTAAATAAGGGACCAGGAAAATGAATAACTATAGGAAAGTGAAAATCAAAATCAACAAAAAACTATGAACCAGAGACACTTTTGGGGGGGGGTGGGAGGGGAGGGAGGGATTGGGGTCAGAATGAGGGGGTTGCAATTGTATGGGGAATATAAAAATAAAATTTATTATTTAAAAAAAAAACTCTTCATATGATCATCATCGTACACTGGGGCTGAGACCACCTGCAAAGCTGGCGTCTCAAGCCCTAGGGAAGAAACTGATTCTGTAGAATTGGACTGGGGCCCAGGAGTTGGCATCTCTAATAAGTTCCCTGTTTGTGTTCATGTTGCTCCCCCAGGCCTATTTTTAGTAACACTACAGTAGAGGGAGTGGGCATAACACACCTGAGCCTCTTCTACCTATCATCTTCCCTCAACACAACTATTGTTGGTTCCTAGTAAAGGCCACCATCACTGTCCTGAATGAGCAACTATTCTGCTGGCACTTTAGAGTTTATAGAAGGTAGCAAAGGCAATAGTGTTTGAGCAAGTCTTTATTTGGAAGACCAAGTATATTCACTAGTGTATATTAAGTGAGCATCTACTATGTGTTCATAGGTAAGTCATGGTATCCTGTGCTGGGAACCTCACATAGATTATGAGAGCTAATTCCCACAATGCTTTGGGAGATGGGCACTAGGTATCCCATACTAACCATAGGGGTATTTATATGTGCCCCTGGATGTACCTCTTCTGTTTCCCTGTGCTTGATTAAAAAGCAAAATGCTTATATATAATAGGAGTTAAGTATAGATGGATGGAGGAATACAGAAAGGAAGGTGTAGGGTAAAGAAAAAATGTCAGGCTTTTCTGCCCTCCCGCCATCAGGATAGATGACGGATCCTTGCGGTCCTGAATGCGTGCCTGATGGCGGGCACCTGGAGTAGGGTGTGGGCATAGGTAGATGGGATTCACCTGGGCTGAGACTGGGCTTTTAAGGGCGGCGTCACGGGGATGCCAGCAGAAGCCAAAAGAGAAGCCGAGAAAGCAGCAGCAGCAGAAGAGAGAGGGAGAGGGAGAGGGAGAGGGAGGGAGAGGAGAGGGAGAGGGAGAGGGAGAGGGAGAGAGAGAAGGCCGGAGAGCCCAGATAGAGTGAAGACTTGATGGGGGCTGGGAGGCCTACCAGCCTCCCGCCCCCCCAGTGCCCCTGCCTGCTGTGTACCTGGTAAACCCCAATAAAAGCCTGCAAAAAGCCACTGAGGACTCTGACTTCCTTTACCCGGTCTGCATGGGATCCTAGAAAACCTGCTCAGTGTCCATTCCTGACTTTACAGAAGGGTAGATTAGAAATTTAGGTAGTTTTCATTGTTGTGTTAACATTGACCTTTATTGTGATAGGGAAGATAAGTAAAAGCCAGTTTTCCTAACTCAACATACTTTTTACATTCCCATCAGCAATATATGTATGATAATTTAATTCCTACATTCTCATTAAAATTTGGTGCTAACCAATTAATGAATGTTCTTAACCATTCGGAAAAATCTGAAGTGGCATCTCATTCCTGTTCCTCTCGTCTCTAGGAAAAATGAAATTGATGCTATGAGACAGGGATATAGAGACAGAGGTGAATACTAGTCAACCTTTTAAAAAAAGACATCTTCCCATTTGGGACAGCATGGATGAAACTGGAGAATATTATGCTAAGAAGAATAAGGCAAATACTGTATCATCTCAATTATATATGGAATCTCATAAGGTCAATCCCATCAAATTAGAGCAGAGATGTGATTGCCAAGACTTGACTGTAGGGGAAGTGGGAAGTGTTGATCAAATGGTACATGAATAAACAAAACAAAGGAACAGACAATACTAAGCATAGAAATGTGACTGCAAATAGTGATAGTTTGACTTCTTCTTTCCCTATTTGGATTCCTCGTATGTCTTTCGCTTGCCTTATTGCCTTGGCTAGGACCTCCAGTGTTATATTGAAGAGCAGTGGTGAGAGAGGACATCCTTGTCTTGTTCCTAATCTTAAAGGAAAGGCCTTCATCTTTTCACCATTGAAAATAATGTTAGCAGTGGGTTTGTCGTATATGGTCTTTATGAGGCTGCGGTATGTTCCTTCTAACCCGAGAATTTCAAGGGCCTTCATCATGAATGGATGTTGAACTTTGTTGAATGCTTTCTCAGCATCTATTGATATGATCATATGGTTTTTATTTTTCTTTTTGTTGATGTGTTGGATTACGCTGATGGATTTTTGTATGTTGAACCATACTTGTTGCCCCTGGGGTGAATCCCACTTGATCGTGGTGTACTATTCCTTTGATGCATTGTTGGATTCTGTTGGCAAGGATTTTGTTGAGGATTTTTGCATCAGTGTTCATTAAGGAGATTAGCCTGTAATTTTCCTTTTTTCTGCTGTCTTTGTTTGGTTTTGGTATTAGTGTAATGTTGGCTTTGTAGAATGTATTTCATAGTATTCCTTCTTTTTCAATTTTTTAAAGAGTTTGTGTAGGATAGGCACTAATTCACTGCTGAACGTTTGGTAGAATTCATTTGTGAAGCCATCTGAACCTGGGCTTTTGTTTTTGGGGAGTGCTCTGATTTCTGCCTCATTTCACTGCTTGTAATTGGTCTGTTCTTTCTTCTTTGTCCAGCTTTGGATGATTATATTGTTCTAGGAATTTGTCCATCTCTTCTAGGTTGTTGAATTTGTTTGCATATAAGTGTTCATAGTAATCTCTGATTATTCTTTTGACTTTTATTGAGTCTGCTGTGATTTCTCCTCTTTCATTTATAATCCTATTTATGTGTTTTCTCCCTTTTTTTCTTTGTGAGCCTGGCTAGAGGTTTGTCTATTTTTTCAAAGAACCAACTTTTGGTTTCATTGATCTTTTGGATTTTTTTTAAATTTCCATTTGGTTTATTACTGCTTTGATTTTTATTATTTCCTTTCGTCTACTGGATTTAAGGTTTTTTTGTTGTTCTTTTTCTAGCTCTTTGATTGTGAGATTAGGTTGTTTCTTTGAGTTCTTTCTTGTTTCCTGATGTGAGCCTGTATTGCTACATATTTTCCTCTTATTACTGCTTTTGCTGCATCCCATACATTCTGGAAAGTGGTATCCTCCTTGTCGTTCAACTCAAAGTAGTTTTTAATTTCTTCTTTGATCTCCCCATCAGTCTAGTGGTCTTCTAGTAGTGTGGATTTCAATCTCCATGAAGTAGGAAGGTTCCTTGTTTTCTTTTCATGATTTATTTTCAGTTTCATGCCTTTATGCTCAGAGAAGATAGTTGGAATGATTTTGATCTTCATGTATCTGTTGATGTTTGTCTTGTGGCCCAGTATGTGATCAATTCTGGAGAATAATTGTGCACACTTGAGAAAAATGTGTACTTGGATTTTTTTGGGTGCAGTGTCCTATAGATGTCTGTTAAGTCCATGAGTTCTATGACTTTATTTAGGGCTCTAGTTTCTTTGTTTATTTTTTGTCTCATTGATCTGTCCATTTGTGAGAGTAGCGTGTTGAAGTCTCTCACTATATATGTATTTTATTTAATGTCTGTTTTCAGAGCTGATAATAATTATCTAATATATTTTGGCACTCCTTCATTTGGTGAGTATATGTTGATGAGTGTTATTTCTTCCTGGTGTATTGTCCTCTTGATCATAATGTAGTGTCTGTCTTTGTCTCTTTTTACATTTTTTAATTTGAAACCTATTTCATCTGATGTAAGTATAGCTGTTTCTGCCTTCTTTTTCAGTGCATTTGCTTGTAGGATTGTTTTCCAACCTTTTACTTTCAGTCTATGTTTAATCCAACAAAGCATCAAAGGGATAATACACCACAATCAAGTGGGAGTCATCCCAGGGGCACAAGGATGGTTCAACATAGGAAAATCAACCAGCGTAATCCAATACATCAACAAAAAGAAAAATAAAAACCATATGATCACATCAATAGATGCTGAGAAAGCATTCAACAAAGTCCAACATCCATTCATGATGAAGGCCCCTGAAATTCTCAGGATAAAAGGAACATACCTTACCATGATAAAAGCCATATATGACAAACCCACTGCCAATATTATTTTCAATGGTGAAAAGCTGAAGGCCTTTCCTTTAAGATCAGAAACAAGACAAGGATGTCCTCTTTCACCACTGCTCTTCATTATAATACTGGAGGTCCTAGCCAGGGCAATAAGACAAGAGAAAGACATATGAGGAATCCAAATAGGGAAAAAAGAAGTAAAACTATCACTATTTGCAGACAATATGATAATATATGTAGAGAATCCTGAAAACTCCACAGAAAAACTACTCGAAATAATCAACCAGTTCAGTAAAGTGGCAGGATACAAAATCAACACACAAAAATCAGTAGCCTTCTGAAGAAGAAGAAATCAAGAAAACCATCCCTTTTATAATTGAAACAAAAAAAATCAAATACTTGGGAATAAACCTAACAAAAGAGGGGAAAGACCTATACAAAGAAAATTATAAAATACTATTAGAAGAAATAGAAGACACAAAGAAATGGAAAGACATCCCCTGATCATGGATTGGAAGAATTAACATTATTAAAATGGCCATCCTACCAAAAGCAATATACAGATTGAATGCTATTCCAGTAAAAATCTCAATGACATTTTTCAAAGAAATAGAGCAAATACTGATGAAATTCATATGAAACCACAAAAAAATCACAAATAGCCAAAACCCTACTGATGAAAACAAAGGAGAAAGGAGGTATCACACTTACAAACTTCAAGCTATACTACAAAACCATAATAATTAAAACAGTTTGGTACTGGAACAAAAACAGACACATAGACCAATGGAACTGAATAGAGAGCCCAGAAATAATACCACACTTATATGGACAACTGATCTTTGACAGAGGAGCAAAGAACATGCAATGGAACATGGACAGTTTGTTCAATACCTGCTGCTGGGAAAACTGGACTACCTCATGCAAAAAAATGAAACTAGACCACTACCTCTCACCATACACAAAAATCAACTCAACATGGATAAGGGAACTGGACATAAGACCTGAAACCATAAAATATATAGAAGAAAATATAGGTAAAACACTACAAGACATACATCGCAATAACATCTTTAAAGACTCAACACCCTAAGCAAAGATAGTCAAGGAAAAGATAAATACCTGGGATTACATCAAATTGAAAAGCTTCTGTTCAGCCAAAGAGACATTAACCAAAACAGAGAGACACTCCACTGATTGGGAAAAAAAAATCTTTGCACTCCATTCAACGGATAAGGGACTGATCGCAAAGATATATAAAGAACTCACATGACTCAACAAAAAACAGAATAAACAATCCAGTCAAGAAATGGGTAGAAAAACTTAAAGGACATTTCTCCAAAGAGGAAATGCAAATGGCCAAAAGGCATATGAAAAAATGTTCAACATCCCTTATAATCAGGGAAATGCAAATCAAAACTACATTGAGATACCACCTTACACCAGTAAGAATGGCACATATCACAAAAACAAGCAACAGTAAATGTTGGTGAGGATGTGGTGAAAAAGGAACTCTCCTACATTGCTGGTGGGAGTGCAAACTGGTCCAATCATTATAGAAAGCTGTCTGGTGGTTCCTCAGTCTACTAAAAATGGAGCTACCATATGACCCACAATTCCACTCCTAGGGATCTACCCAAAGGACACAAAAACATTGATTCAAAGATCACCTATACCTTTTGCACAGCAAAAGAGACAATAACAAAAACAAAGAGAAACCCCACCAACTGGGAGAACATTTTTGCACCCAACACTAATGATAAAGGACTGATCACAAAAATCTGCAAAGAGCTGATGAGACTCAACAACAACAAAGAAAATAATCCAGTCAAAAAATGGGCAGAAGAGCTTAAAAGAAACTTCTCTGAAGAGGAAATGCAAATGGCCAACAGGCATATGAAAAAATGTTCAACATCACTTGTCATCAGGGAAATGCAAATCAAAACTACCATGAGATACCATCTTACACCAGTGAGAATGGCACATATTAAAAAACTAGCAACAACAAATGTTGGCGAGGGTGTGGAGAAAAAGGAATTCTTCTGCACTGTTGGTGGGAGTGCAAACTGGTCCAACCTCTGTGGAAAGCTGTGTGGAGATTTCTGGACCTACTAAACATAGAGCTTCCATATGACCCAGCAATTCCACTCCTAGGTATTTACCCAAAGGACACAGAAACATCAATTCCAAAGAACACCTGCACCCCTATGTTTATAGCAGCACTGTTTACAATAGCTAAGCTTTGGAAACAACCCAAATGCCCAAAAATAGATGACTGGATCAAGAAGATGTGGTACATATATACCATGGAATATTACTCAGCATTCAAAAAAGATAAACACATGCAATTTGCTGCAACATGGATGGCGCTGGAAGGGATCATGCTCAGCGAAATAAGCCAAAAAGAAAAAGAAAAATACCGGATGGTCTCACTCATAGCAGGAATCTAGAAAACTTAAATAATGGACCAGGAAAATGAAAAACTATAAGAAAGTGAAAATCAAAATCAACAAAAAACTATGAACCAGAGACACTTTTAGGGGGCGGGGGCGGGAGGGGAGGGATTGGGGTCAGAATGGGGGGCGGCAATTGTATGGGGAATATAACAATAAAATTTATTAAAAAAAAAAAAAAAAAAAAAAAAAAAAAACAAAGATCACCTATACACCTATGTTTATTGCAGCACTATTTACAGTAGGTAAAATCTGGAAACAACCCAAATGCCCCATAATAGATGACTGGATCAAGAAGATGTGGTTTATACACACAATGGAATATTATCCAGCAATCAAAAAAGATAAACTCATGCCATTGGCCTCGTCCACTGCTCCCCTCAGCAGTGTCCTTGGTCGGTCTGCCTGTTCTGTTCCCTGCTCTGTCTCTGGTGAATTCTCTCACCCTCCCACTCCTCTGACCTATACCCCAGTTCTTTTATAAATAAATAAATATTTTAAAAAATGTGACTACAGAGTTGAGGGAGAAAGTGGGGGTTGGGTTGGGAGTTAAGGGGGAGGAAGCACATGATCTGTGGTGGTGAATTATAGGTGGTGGGTGTGATGTGACAACACACATCTAAAGTAGTGCTGTAAACAAACGTTGCCTCAATTAAAAAAAAGTCACAAAAATAAATATTTATGGGGCCTCCCCTGATGGCGCAGCGATTGAGCTCTGGGTTGCAAAGCTGCCCACAGCCTCTGCAGCACAGGTTCAATCCCTGGCCACTGGCGAGGGTCCCACATAGTGCGACAGACCTCTCCTGCTGCGCCTGCTGCTCCCCTCAGCAGTGTATTTCATCAGTCTGCCTGTTCTGTTCCCCTCTCTGACTCTGGTGGGTTCTCTCACCCTCTCATGCTTCTGACTATACCCAGTGCTTGTATAAATAAATAAATAAATCTTTAAATAAATCTTTAAATAAATAAATAAATATGGTAAAAATAAATAGAAAGTAACAAATGTTACAACAAACATTTAGACAAATGTTTAAAATGTTACAACAAAAAAAGACATAACAGTGAAGGGCAAAATGACAAATTAAAGTAAAATTAAGATCTCATCAAAATTTCAAGTGGTAGAACTAGAGAGAGAGAGGAAAGACAAGCTCTTGTTTCTGGCACAAATAACTAAAATTATTAAGAATTACTAAGAAAAAGATATACTTCACAGCAGAAAAAATAGGCAAAATAACTAATATATACTTCATATGAAAAAGGGTATGCAATGGCTAATGCCTAATTCCATAGTAACAAGAAGTAACAGGAAAAAACAAATAAAACCACAACATGGTAACATCACATGCCAACCACAAAGCAAAGAGAAATATGACAGTAGTTGCTGAGTTTCAGTAAGTATGTGGATAATTCGGAATCCTCTACACTGCTGATGGGTGTGAAAATTAGCACAAAGATTTCTGAAAACTGGTAATACGGACTAAAGCTGACATATGTAAAAATAACTACCAACAATGTTGCTCCTACATGTATGTATGTCCAGCAGAAATGGGTGCATGCTACACCCAGTGTCGAGTTCTAGACCTTACATAATACTACTATTTATAATAGCCCAGTGTGAAAACCACTCAGGAGTATCATAACAGTAGAATGATAAAACCAGTTGCTTGATACTCCCACAAGGGACTTACATGCAGCAATTCTAATGAATGACTCTCAATGGGTGTGCACTAACACAGGTAAATTCACAAATAATGTATGGAAAGGATTGACGCAAAACATGAAGCAATCCTTGTTGCAAGATTACATCTACAGAAGTACAAACACAGTGAGAGAAGTCTATTGCCTTAGACGTTAACACAGTGCTAACATTTGGAGAGATTTACTGTGAGGAGTCTGGACAGCAGTTATTTCTGATTTAGGCCTTGTAAAGCAACCAACCCATTCCGGGCAGGTTTATGAACGGTTCTAGCAGCCACATGCTCTTCGCCGTTGTTTGTAGTCGCTGTACTCCTCCGTACACTCCACTCCTCCACCCTCAACACCGCACTACCACCACACCGCACTCTGCTGCACCACCCTTATAAATCAGTCTCTTAGCTCAGGTGTACCCACCTACGCATGCCCACACCCTACTCCAGGTGCCCGCCATCAAGCATGCGCTCAGGACCGCAGGGTTCCGTCATCCATCCAAATGGCGGGAGGGCAGAAAAGCCTGATACCTTTTACCTACCCTACAGGCCTCTAGGTAAGGTGACCATTCTATGCCCCCAAAAGGACAGGGAAGGGTATTGGAAGCCCTGCCTGACTGCCACGCATACCTCCAGCCCCATGCCCTTTGGAAACCTGGGTGGCCACAGAGTACATCCTGCAGCCCCTCAGGGCAGGGAGCAAAGCCAGAGCATTGACCTTGAGCCCAGCCTGGGGAAGCCTGCAGCAGTAGACAGCAGCCTGCAGACCTGCCCTTTAGTTGAATACAACCTTGGGCTTGCATGTTCAGGGCGTCCATCCCAATCACTGAGCCCAGCAGCAGCCCCACCTAACCAGGGAGCTGATGGTGATAGCTTGGGAGACATTTAAGAGACCAGTGTTGCCAAAGGACACAGCTCTGGCCACTCTGTGAGCATAGGAAATGAAGATGCATCCAAAATGATGGAGAAAATATTTCAAGTAAAAGCTGTCATGAGCTCTTGGTTTCCATTAGAAAGAATAACCAATATTGGCTATATTCCCGTAACTGAGAATAAGACCTGAGCATCTTAGGCTGGTTCCGCTTAACTAAATGACAAGATAATGAGATAAGAATGAGAAACTGCTGGATTTCACTGAAAACCTGGACCAATTTTCAAATCCACAGAGGCCATTCTGTTTTTTTCCAGGATTCAATATTCACATCAGAGGGTTAAACATGGCATCATGAGTTGTGGGCTACCTTTTCCATGAAAAATAAAATCCAACGTTTTCCTTTAAGTCTGCTGTGTTCTCTATATCATGTTTACAATGTTTCTCTCTAATGCTTTATTTGTTGAACATGTCTAATGTCACAATTCTGTGCATTGGGACTACAAGTATTTTCATTTTCCTAACAAGGATGATTTAGTTAAAATGAGGTTACTGCCTCCTCTAAATGTTGGCCAAGTTTTGGTCCTGGCTACGCCACATCAACAAGAGGGACTCAGGTCAAACCTCCCCCCCCAAGAAGACCTATTTTGGGGTTCTTTCACTCCATAACACTCAGAGGTTCACAGAGACCAGGACTCCATGGTCTGAGACTTAAATTTAAGTTCTAGCCCAGGCCGCACATGTATGACCAAATGGATTACTCTGCAGCTCAGTCCACAGATGAAGCCACTTTGACAGCCCAGTAACCAGAACCGGAGTTCACTGACAGCTGCTCACTGATATACTCATCAGCACATCCTCAGCACCCACTCTGCTGATACCCTCGCAGGTGGCAATTATAAATGTGCCCTTAGCCCTTGGGTACCTTGGCAGCCACCCTTGGTATCTGAAAATTTGTAAGGAAGAAAACTTGTTGGGCTGAAGTAGAACCACTAATTTATAGCACCGGGGAAGGGTCTAGCAATCCCTGATTTTACCATCTCTCCAAGTGATTTTGATGTTATGCAAAATTTGATCACCTCTACAATAACTAAGTCACAGTCCATTCCTGAATTATCATCAGAAAAGTCGCTCTTGGAAACCCTGTATGCGTCAGTTGATATCAGTATTGTGATTAAAAAACACATTAGGTAGATAGATAGATAGATAGATAGATAGATAGATAGATAGATAGATAGATAGATAGATAGATAGAATAAAAATAGCCCTGACTCTAAATGTAGTCTTTCTTGGCTTTCTCTCTTTGTCTCACATCTCTCACTAGCCTCCTTGTGCTTCCTGGGATCACTCCCCAAATATACCACTTCCCCTCACATTTTTGCATCAGCATATTTAAATTTAAAACAAAGTGGAATTTATTTAAATATTTTATCAAGTAAGTTATGAAACACATGGCAGAAAATTAACAGATGCTATATTTGATAATAGAGTCGAATATGCCATTCTCAGTATCGTATTGTGCTTAACCATTTTTTCCATAAATTCATAAGTGACATAATTGTATGTGTAAACAGCACTTTATTCTCACCTTGAAAGACAAAGAACTCTATTTGCATATGGTATGAAATTTGTATGAATTGTGAATACCAGCACCAAATTGAGGGTTATTTCACAACAGCCTTCGGAGCACAGGGGATGACCTTGGATCAGATTTGGTGGAACAGTTTAGGTACTGGCAGTCATTATCAATGTCTTCTGAAGTGTCCCTCTATGTGACACAAATGTTTTCACTTTGTGTTACCATATACCAGACTTCTAGTCAGTGAGAGATAGAGAGAAGTGCTTGAGAAGGTGGCCTTGCCGAAACTGAAAAGAAACGTCTATCCTATCAGCTGCACCCTGCCTTCTTGCTGCATGGCACATGGTTTGATGCCTGGCAGAGCGGCAGCCATCTTAAGGCCATGAGGGAAAAGACATGGGTTTGCTACCTTCCTTAGACACTGTAAGAGAGAAGCAATGAAAAATACAGGGGTCCTCATAGAGCTTCAGAGCCACTTTTGTCAGCCATGTGCTTCTGCCTGGGTACTTGGTACACAGGACAAAAATGACATTTTTTCGGTAAGTAGGTATCAGTCCTTCTGGGAATAGCTAAATATAAGCTGACAGCTGCTGAGAGTCTCATTATTATATTTCAATTGCAGCTATGTGAATAGAGCATAACCTGCTTCTCTGCTTCATTATATCAGTTTCCACAACAGGGAAAAATTTCTTTCTGCTTGTGATGGGACAGGCGAAAGGACAGCAGGGGCTGTAAAAGAGCTGGTGGACTTCTATCCTGAAAACGGGATAGATTGTTTCAAACAGAAATGCTCACTGCCTCTGACGGGCCAACTGCTCCCCCAACCTTCTCAGAGCTTTCACAGGCCAAGACTATATGACTAGATTCATCACCGTGCTGAAGGGAAGTGAGGGAGCTCCCTCAGTTCACTGTCTACTTCCTTGAAGGTCACCATCTACAGAGCTATATGAGTTATATTCCTGGGATGAGGCTTGTGTGTAACCACACACAGAATGTGCTGATTGTGCCTTTGACAGTGTCAGAAGTCTCTTTATACCCAACATCTACTCTACCATGTGACATTTAAAGTTTGTCCACAAAACTTACTTCATCCAACACCTACCTCTCCATTGCATCACCTGATCTAGGCTGGAAAGTGCAACAATCTCAATCTAAAAACAGCACCTGCTCCTCCATATTGCCCAGTAATTCATTCAAATCCAGTTTTATGCAAATTTCAATGCAGCATATATTTTCTCCATGTCTGGAATCTCCATCTGTAATCTCTAATAGCACACTTGAATAGTAAGCCTTTCTTGTTAATATAGCAGGCGGCTCCGTTCTAATTGCTCTTCTTTTTTAGAACATTGAGTTTTTCTGGCCCATTAATGCCATCCTGCTTAATGTGTGTTTTCTTTATTCTGTTGCACAGAACTGATGTTGCATCTATAAGAAACCCAGAATCTCCATTTCCCCCTTCTTCACTCTTACCTGAACATTTACCCAACACTGGTAGGGATCTTGGATATCAACACCTCATGTTGCTCTGTCACAAAGGGAATCTTTTCAATAGTTGAAGGTAATTAATTCATGGTGAGACTTTTTTACGCCATGTAGAAATTCTGCAATCAGAAAATGGAGAATTAGCTGTGGGATACATGGGAAACAGAGAGAGACCTTGGTAATCACAAGAAGAAAAGGGAGGCAGCAGTTCTTCTGCCTACCTGTGACTATGCAGGTGCTCCTTTTCATCAACTCTCTCCCTCCACAGGGCAGCGGCCTATGTGCCTGCCTGTGACTTGCACCAGGCCGGGGCTTCTCTTCGCTGACCTTCCTCAGCAAAGGCCGCTCTCCTCAAGGCCGCTCACCTGTGACCATGCAGACCTCTTTTAGCAAACCTGTCCCTTTTGGGGCAGCTCTTTCTGTCCACTTGCATCTATGCAGTGTCCTTTATTCTTCTCCCTTTTTTAATAATAAACCCGCCCTTTCAGGTTAAAAAACAAAGGGAGGAAAGGAAATAGTTGACCCATACTAGGAACATCAGGAGTAGAGGTCAAGTTTGCAAGTTGTAGCTCTATTTCAGGAGCAAGAGCTGACACAGACCCTTACCCTGGACTGGACATTTACCTGAGAACAAGTCATATCCTCCTCTTCCTCCTCCTGCTCTCATTTCTTTCTCAGGAAATACTATCTCAAGGAATCCTCTGCATCTTGAGGGATATCCCTTCAAAGGTGTCAGCACAGCCACTTCACCTGCTCCCAACCCCACCCACAGACAGAAGGACTTTGAGCTGCACAAAAGTCCACCTTACCCTGTCCTTTGTCTAGGAGAGATTCACAGGCAAGTTCCTGCAGGGAATTCAAACTGTCTATTTCTCCTTCCCTTTTTTCTGGTGCTCTCTGCTCTCACAGAGGGTCACAAATTCTTCTACAGATGGGGGAAGTGGGCTGCACTGACCTGCCTCTACTAACTCATAGAGAGAGCAGACCCTGTTCCCCTTCAACCCAAACTTGTACTCCACTCACACAAATAATCCCAGAGTCCTCTGCTCATCCCTGGCTTGTTAGAATCACCTGAAGAGCTTAAAGTGTTTGTGCTTCTGCCCAGACCAGTGGACAGTCTGTGAGGGAGGGCTCAGGTGTAGGTAGTTCTTAAAACTCACCCTGTGGGACTTTATTGTATTGGAAGAGATTACTTAGGAAGCTGATGTGTTGGGATGTAATGTGCACACAAATCTTTTGATGTTTCAGGCCCCACTGAAGAAATTGTGCTTCTGCAAAAGAGGACTGAGGCCCATGAATTGGCATTTTTTAACATGTTCCCTGTTCATGCTGATGTTGCACCCCAAATCCATTTTAGTAGCAGTGTAGTAGAGGAAGCAGGCACAGCACACTGAGCCCCTCACACCCACCATCTTATCTTCGTACAACTACTGTTGGTTCCCAGTAAAGGCCACCATCACAGTCCTGAAGTCACTTGCTTTTCTGGCTCTTTAAAGTTTACAGAAGACTAGTAAGGACAGCAATGTCTGAAGTTTTCTATTTGTAAAACCACATATACATGTTCATTGCAGCAGTGTTTCCTGAGCATCTACTATGTGTTCACAAGTCTGTTAGGACGCCCTGTGCTGGGAGCCCCACAAACACCATTGGAGTTAATTCTCATAACACACTGGTTGTAGATATCCCATAATAACCATGGGGTATACATCCTGCCTTTCTATCTTGTCTTCCACTTTGCTATCATCGATTAAAAAAAAAATTGTACACAATAGGTGGTGAATATGGTAGCATATTACAGAAAGAAAAGTTACACTAAACATTCAAAGAGTTTTCATTCCTGTATTTGCATTTGTCTTTATTGTAATAAGGTAGTTCAAAGTCCAAATTTGATGAGCAGTTTTCCTAACTGGATGTATTTTTTATATTTCCATCAATATATGATTGTTTAAATTCCTCTACGTTTTCACTAAAATTTGATATTACCATTTTTCTTTTATTTAGCCATCCTAGAAATCTATAAAGTTCATTTCATTATTGCTTCTCGGGTGTCTAGGAAAAAATGAATAAAGAAAATGAACGCATAAATAAGTATAAATTTACATTTATGTCATGAATGCAGAGCCAAAAATGGAGAGCTTGCTGGTTTAGTTAAAAAAATTCCTTCAATAAATGGACAAAAGATTAAATGAAGGCACAGGCAAGGAGGCCGGGGTCTCTGCTATGATGTTTTCCCCAAGACAAACCTAGTGGGAACTAGTTGTTTACTCTGTTGCCAAGCTACTAGCTCTAAGGATTCACTCTGACAATTGGGTGTTAGTAGTGATTTTTTATGGATTTAAATCTAAAGGTAATTTGAGGAGGAGTTCACCTTCTGTTCATTTTGAGTGCTGAAACTACCAGGCCCAAAGTACCTGCATTTCTGTAGCTGACTGGTGCATAGATGCAGCTGATGTGAAGACGGGTAGAGACTGGAGTGATGTCCCCGCGCACCAAGGGGTGTCAGCAACCAGCAGAAGGTGAATGAAGCAAGGAATGGATTTTCCCCTAAAGTTTCTGGAAAGAATGGCCCCAGCTGGTATCTCATTTTAGCCTGGAGACGGATTTTGCTCATCTAACCTCCAGTACTAGAAGTGAAAACATTACTGTGGTCTTAAGCCACCAAGTTCTTTTGTCGTCATTTGTTTTGGTGGACATAGAAAATGAGAACAAGTAGGTATTCATTAAACATCAATGAAATAAGGGAACAAGATGTAGATTTTATGTCCATATAACTGATATTTAAACTGGAAATTGATGTATCTGGTCCAAGTGCACTGTCCATGTTTACTGAAAGGGAAACCCAGGTCCAGTGATTCAGTGGTTTTCACCCCAAATTCACATTTAAACCATCAAACTGGGCTGTGGAGCTGATGCATGTCATTTTTGAAGAAGTTCCTCAGGTGATACTAATGTGCAGCTAGGGTTGAAAGCTGCCCAGTCCATGCAGTCTCTTCATAGATACTGGCTGAGCCTCATGATGAACCCCAGGGGTTTACATGTGTGAGTGGCTTCAGAGTTTGCAAAGTCCAGCTGATCCTTTAACATCGCCCCCATCCCTGCTCCAGGACATCCAAATGCTGGGAAGCTGCAATGCCTTAGAATCAGTCCTCTCTGCAGGTTCAACTTTCATTGATTCAATTTAATCTGCATTCTATTGAATTTATATGAAATATATGTTAATTAAACCAAAATCTGTGTTAATTGTTATTCTATCAGTAAGTTTCCCTGTCAACAGTAGGCTAGTACATGCTTAATTTGGAGGGAGTTAAATTGTGCAGAGGTCAACATCCCCAAACCCCAAGCTGTGCAGGGCTTTTACTTGACCTGTTAATTTTACTGGTTTCCTTTTATATGGTATCTTCTAGTCTTTTATACAAATGGTTAATTTGAGTTATGCTTTTTCACACATTAGTCTCCCTCATCATTTTTAATGACTGCACAATACACATTTAAGTTTCTTCCATTTGTTACCATTAGCAGACCCTGGTTGTTTTCAAGTTTTTGCTGTTCTAGAAACATAATACTCTTAAGGTAATTCTTCCAACATGAGATTGGTCAAAGGGTATGAACCTTCTGAAGATTCTTGACACACGTGTAGCAAAATTATTTTCTACAGTTTGTTCCTAGTTCACACTGCTCCCAAGAATATAGGGCTGATTCTGGTTTGACTGTCTCACCATCTTAATGAGGAACTTAAAAACAAGTTTCATCATAGCTGTAAGCGGCACCCCCATGTGTAAAGCCTGCTACATCAGGGAGTCAAGTCAATCATTTCTAGACCCTTCACACATCAATGTACTTAGATGTTTTATAACTGGATGTGGCAGCACATTAAAGCCAGATTGCTTACGTTCAAAGTCTGCTTCACCAGGTATTAGCTGTGTAAATCCTTTGACAAATTATTTAACCACTTAAGTGTTCCAGTTTCCTCATCAAGGTGAGCAACTACTCTTGAGAGTAGGATTCCAAAGGATTTTTCTGAGTCTTGAATGTGGTACTTTCCACATTTTGAAATTATTTTCTTTTCCATATCCTAAGTTGTGACAAAACTTAGGACACATTTAATGTTGGTGACAGCCAAAAGTTCTGTAAGCAAGCTCATTTAAGCTGGGCCATGTCTTATCTACAAAAAAATGTTTAGCATTTTTAAAATATTGGCAATTAAACAAGTCATAGGAAGAAAATTCCTATCAAGTCCATGTCATTGACTCAGTCATTTGCTGTACATCGATGCCAGGCAATATGAGTTATAGCTGTTTTGTCTGTCCTTAGTTCACCTGTGTAAGTTTAACTTATTCTCTTCATTAAATGGATGAATATAGTACCTAAGAAAGCAAGTAGAATATTTTATTAGCCTTGAGCTCCAGGGAAATTACTTGTATATGTATTTAATTCTTCTTTAATTCCTCTCCTAAAGAAATAGCTATTACATAGATGTTAAAACTTTGACTTCTTCCATGTCTCAGAGATTTCTCCTCATACTTTAATGATGTCTGAATTGTGCTCTGGAGAGACCAACTCAACCCCACACCCCACAACTTACTCATTTGCATTCATTTCTTTGACTCATATATTTACTTTTATGATTTATTCATTGAGCCAACAAACTTTTATTGACTGCGTCTATGGTACCAGGGACTAGATGAAAAAAAAAAAATTGGGGGTATTCCCAACTTTTAGAATTGCACATTCTTAAATCTGATTAAATTTTAGTGTTTCCCTTCTGTTTCTATGATTTGCCTATTCATCTTTGTCATTTGGGATCCCTGTTCATTCTTTTGGGGTTGCTAGTTCAGTCACAGGCTGCCTACCTTTGTTGATTTTGGGGGAATGCCAGGACACACTGCCACATGGGGTGGGCTAGAGATTCTTTGTGCATGTGGGCTCACCATCTAACAGGGACCTGTCTTTATGGGTCTGTGGGTCTTGTCTGGGCCAGTGCCCACATTCATTGTTTTGGCCTGAGTTGAACAACTGCTGGTGTGGCCTGATACCCAACCCACGTTGAGGAGAGGCCGCATGGTCCAGAATGTTGAGTGTAACCTCCCCAAGGAATTCTCCAGGATTTTTTCCAAGACCCTTTCCTAGTTTGGGTCTTTCCTCTGGTCATTTCTATAAAGTCATATTTTCTTCTGATTTATATTGGGGCCCATTTCCATCCTCAAAAGCACTGGTCACTCAACACTTCTGGTTTCTCAATACTATTAGATTTCATTTTCTTTATTGCCATTAAGGCAAAGAATTTGCTCAGTTTGACCAGCTTTAGCTAATCTCTCATTTATTTCAATTCTGTTAAGTGTTCAGCTTGTGTCTTGGAATTTAAATCAGGAGTTTTATGTGTTTAATTTAGCTATCATCTGTAAGTGCCATAAAGAAAGTACAAGTGCTATAGAGTTCAGAGTTCTAGCTAAGAGACAATATTGGATTTGGATCTTAACAAAATAACTGACCCCATGGAGACAGGTGTAGGATAAAAGAAGAATGATGGTTACTTTGATCTGAAGTGTTGGAACTCATGATAGTACCTGGTTGCTTAAAGTAGTAAGAAGAAAAATCTGTCATTTTTTTTTTTTTTGATAAACTATAAAGAAGGTACAATAGGAAAAATGTGTCCAGAGCTTTTAAAAAACCAATAAACGATAATTACAGAGACCACATATCACATTAGGGTCAAATGATAGAGCCCATGAATTTTCATTACTATATGCATGTCTATGCAGAGGGACCATGTAATGCTCAGTGTGTAGGCACATACATTACAGATGTGGATTCAGCACCAGCTAATGCCAATTGCCATCTGATATATAGATATATATATCTATTTTGAGAACTACATAGGTAAAGTCTTCATTTATACTACCCATATACTACTTAACAAGCACTTAAAAACTTTTTATTAGGGGCTTTTGAAGAATGGCCCATTTTTGAAATGATGCTTTTTGCAAAACTATTTAACAGATAGATTTTCAATTAGCTTTATTTGTAGGGGCAAAGGGTGGTCTTCAAGGCAATTATTTTTTAATACATTTTTATAAAATGTTCAATATTAATTCATTTATATTGAAAATTCTAGCTGGGAAAGGGGTTGAAATGGTCAAGTCTGTTGAACCAAGAGGAGTCTCAAATGGGGGTAGCAGTGAAGAATTTTATCTTTATCCTATAGGGACATGGATTTTTAAAAGGCTGAAAAAAAAAAAACACTTTAAAGAATAGTTTGAAGACCTAGCACCTCCTTAAAAATGCAGTGTTTAGCACAAAAATGACCCAAAAAAGTATTTTAAAAACTAAAGCTTATGTCTTGTGTCACAAAACAGTGAGTAAGCAGAGTTCATCTTTTCTTTACTCTGTGCAGTATGACTGCTTCATTGATCTGCTTTTAACATGGACCTAAAATTAAAAAAAAAAAGTTATGAATTTAGCTTTTATTCAAAATTAAATAAGCAAAAGCAAAAATTTTAAGAAACCTTTACAAATTACTTACATAAAAGAAAGTTAATAGGGACAGTCACAAATTTGCAACAAATAATTACAAAAGTATCTAGGGCAGCATGAATATAAACCATGTCACAGCATGGCCATCTAATTGTGATATGAATAAGGCATAACTAACATTTGCACCAAGACCAGAATTTAAAAATAAAACATACTTTAACAGCTTAGTTCTACATTAAGCTTCTTCTCTTCCTCCATATCCTTAATGGGCTTCTACTATGTAATTTTTTTAAATGAATACATCATGTTAAACTCTAAATTACATAGATGGGCAGTTAATGTGTAAAGCCCCCTAAAATGTACAAACTAACTGGTACTGAATTGAGTTTTCCATTTACCTTTATGTACAATTAAATGTAAACCATATTTTCACAGTTTTAAGTGTTTTATGAATAGATGCACAGTACCATGTCAGGTTTGCAATTGTTCCTGAAAACTGGCTCTAGATTCTGCATCCAATGCCTGTTGGCCACTAGGACGCAAGTATTTACATAAATAGGAAACTGTGTCATAGTCAATGGTCAAGACAGTTCAGCAAGAGCAGTGTGCCCAACAAAGACTGATACTTAATACCATAGTTTACATACTTGTGCAAATATAAGCATTAGGACAGATAAATCTGAGGCAAATTCAATTTGCAAAAACTTGTATCGCTACTGTTGTAAACTTGGGCAATAAATGACCCTCGGCAAGTTCTGCTCTCTATGGCTTTTTTTTTTCTTTTAAAATTTTAAAGCCAGAGAAAATGCACACACACACATGCACACACACACGCTCACACGCACACACACACACATCCTGCACACATACACAGAGTTCTCATTTCATTTTAGAATATGGTACATAGTGCAACTTCATCACAATGTAGAGGTTTAACACACATTCAGTGCGTGTTTTTCTGTGCAAGTTCTTAGTGGTCTAAATCCTAGTTGAAGGTATTCATTTGCAGAACCACATGATTCAGGAGGTTGAAGGAAAAAAAAAAAGTTTTGTTACATTTCTCAAACCAGCACTGGATGTGCAAAGGCAGCGGACAACCTGGCTGTCAACACAGCCAGATTTGGGTAACTTTAGAGGAAGATCCAAGCAATTAGTTACTTAGATTGGTCTCTAGAAAAATAGGTCAGTATATGCTGTATCTTTGTCAACCGTTCCTTCAAAGACTTCATTGACAAAACTGATAGCTGATACCGGGGATCTACAGGAAGAACTGCCAGAAGCCACCAACACCATGCGGGTCCATTAGGGGTTGCCTAAAATAAAAAAACAAAAAGACAAAAAAAACCCAGTTTCTTAAAGTATTAATAAAACGAGTATTTATTTGTAACAAAGTAAAAAACCCACCAACAAGCTACTCTTTAATGTGTCAGGCCTATCTCAAATTCTTTTTTAACAATGTCAAGAAAGCTATTATGATGCCCTATTATAAAGTGGGGAAAATGAAACCCAGAAATGTAACACAAACTTTCCAGGACTCTCAGTCATGTGTGGCAGAAAAAGATTCAAATCCAGACTTGGCCCTACAGCCAACGCTCTTTCTACTGCATAGAACCACTTAAAGCAGGGTTTCTCAATCTGAAGCTAACACTTGGGATGCCAGCATTATTTGTTATGGGGACGGTCCTGCGATTAAAACAGGCTTAGCAGCATCAATGACCTCTAGCTACTAAATATCAATTATGCCTACTCAGGTCTAACAATCAACACAGCCAGCATCTCATGGGGGCAAGATCATCCCTAGTTAAGAATTGCTTTCTTAAAAAATATATTTGAAAACATTAGGAAAATTTAACTGATACTAAAAATTTTCTTCAAAGAATTGTGGAATCTCAGGAGAGCTATAAGAAAAGGGACTTGGCTTCTAGTTTCACTTGAAAAATCTATCTCTAGCAAAAAAACTCTCTCATGGTATAAGGACTGACTACAGGTTATTGAAAAAAGTAGGAGTTTATAATAACATAAAAAAAGTAAGCAACTTTTACTACACATTGAGTTGCTACTGAATCTGTAACATGAAATTTTAGAAGGACTAAAGGAGCAATCACATCAGTGGTGATCACAATAGGATCCTTCTAGAATCAATCTGGATTTCTAAATTTATGTACTGTTTGTTCTCAAAACAGCATTACTGCCACAGGAAGCAGTGGCAGAGGACTACAGAACAGGTGGTGATAAAGTGGTAGAGGACTATAGAAGGGTGGTGATAAAGGAGATGGGGAAGGCACGTCAAACTTTTCTATAAGGTGGCTTGTTAATATCTACAATTTACTTATTCAATTGTGTGCATAATAATGGCCATTTCTACCAAGTTCAATCAGATTAAGGTAGCCAGGATAAAACAAACATGGCAAGTGATAATATGAAAGACACAAAGTGAGTACTCAATTTGGAGATGGTCTGATGTTGAAATTTCAAGTTCAGGTGAAAGATTCAAAGGGGGTTCAGAGAGATTTAGGCCAACCTTTGAAAACTGGAATGAGAGGCAGTATCCCTCACAGTGGGGTCTATTATCTCTCAATCCTCATATATTTATTTATAACCATTACCTTCTGACCACAAACTTTTTATTCAATTCCAAATGCTAATACCCAAAACTAAGTACTAATACTTAGATGAGTAAAATCATATTTTCCAGGAATGGGACCGTTCCTTTATAGGCCCTGCAGTACCTGCTTTCACTGAGAGTGCCTGCTACCCATTACTTACATTTAGCTTAAGTGTAAACCCTAAGTACCTGAGCAAGACTATTAAGAACAATAGTTTCATGAAGTGTGAAGTTTTAAACATGGAGAGACAAAAATTAACTAAAATAGAAGGACAAAGGGATAAAAGGAGCAGTGAGAAAGGATTTTTAAAAACAGAGAAATGATACAGTTGTCAACTGTCAAAAAATCATAGTAACAGGTGACTGACCCAAAGGCACAGCTGTCTCATAGTCATAATTTCCTAAATGGCACCATGTCTCATTTTTAATATCGTATCCCTCCTTGCAGAAAATCCTCAGTTAAGGACTTATTCCTTCTCTGGCATGCACTCCTATCAGCTTTTCCATCCCCTATATAAAATGCAGTGGACACCACCGCTCTAGAGAAAAAGGTCATGATTTTAAAGACAGAGGCTCAACGAAAATGCTGCAAAAAGGAAACCCAAAAGAAAAACGTCAAAGACTACTAATTTGAGTTTACAAAAAAAGAGAGAAACTTTTGGAAATAATATCAAATCCATCATACCTGAAGGTTTTCTTCCCTCCCAGGCATTGATCCAAAGTGCTGAAGAATTTGGCTTCGAAATCTGACTCGTAAATTCTGAAACCAGCTACAGGCTTGAGAGTATACCAAATCATGAAGCTGTCTGAGATTCTTTATCTCATCTTCAATCTCAACCTAGAAATAGAAGATTCAGTAAAGACTTCTGTGTCTAATTTTCCTGTCCACATCACCAATCCTACAGAAACGATAAATTAAAAACCCATAAAAAGATAGGGACTACCTACTTCAGGGCTGGATCAGAGAGTTCTTTTCATGCTACATACATCATATGTTTCTGCCTCGCACAGTGCCTGTGGGCCAGACTGAAGAAAGACAGTAACAGCTGACCTCCACCTAGTTTTGCTGAGTTAGCCATACAATACCGCAGAATACCCAACTGAGAGAGGAGGAGGAGAGTGAATTCTTAGACAAAGGGCTATGTGAATCTGGAATTCCTTTTGTCTTTATAGATCAATGGCTTTTGAAAGTAGTGAAACAAAAGAATACAATTGCTACAATAGAGGTGTTTAAGAGACCAATGACATGGCACTATAAAAATAGGGACTCGATATTTCAGGACTGCATAGTTACATCTTTTATCAGAAAACTCAGTAAAAAAAAAAACAAACAAAAAAACCCAAAATGCAACAAGTGACTTAGTATATAAAGCCAGCATGTGAAAAGTAGAGAATAAATTGTGTAATGATGAACTTGAGCTATGAAGGCCGAAGGCTTGCTGCTACTTCCACCAGCCCTTCATATACCCTTTAGACTACTGATTCACCAAAATGCAAATATAAAATTAATTTATCAGCCTTCTAGCCTAAGATCCAGAGGCATCACATAGAACACAGGTGGGAAGGTAGAAAGTTAACCCGTCCATCGTACTTCTTTAACACACATTTACGTCTGCACACTATGTGCCAGGGAGTGCTCTATTTCAAATGCTTTAATTCATCTGAAAAAACTGCAGGTCTGACTCAGCCTTTCATACTTCAAGGCTGACTAAATATAAAACAACAAAGGGGCTCTAAAACCATTCTGAAATAATAAAAGGTAACACTATAGTATGCATGAGAAAAGAGAACATACTTTTTACTTTAGGAAGATTTGAAATAAATAGAACACAAGTTTAAAAAAGTATCTGCTTTTTGCATAACATAATTTTACTTAATGCCACTGAAGTATATACTTAAAAGTGGTTAAAATAGTAAACTTCATGTTACATATAAGTCATCATAATAAAAATAAATTTACAAAAAGATAAGAGTGGATCTGCTAATTCTAAGTGGCCCCTGCGGACACCCTTTTCGTTACCTACAATTCTATACTCCTATACAAGATCAGAACTGCCCCGTCAATCAGTTATAGTAGCCCAACCCTGTAAGGTGCCTTTCAAATCAATCAAGATAGAAAGCTTGATCACCCTGGGAAGGCTATGTATCACCAGGTATGACCGGGAACGCCAGGGGGATAGTTGACTAATGTATGACAAGAGACCCCAGAGGCTGATCAGTGGAACGCCTTGGTAAGATTGAGACTATGGCTGGGGATCTAGGACTTCATTTCAATCTTAATACTGAGTCATCAAGAAGATGTGAAGTGCCTGGGGGCGAGGGGGGCGGCAGACTCGTAACCCCTGATGTTATAGATGACATAGCACATTTTCTAGTTCCACCCCTCCCTTTTCTCTTTTTCCTCCTTCCCCACACAACTGATGCTGTATGATTATTCTAAAAATAAAAAGGCCAGGATCTTGCTCTTTCAGCAGCATCCTGCATCCTACAGCTTGCTCCTTGACTCCTGTTTATCAGTGTAGTGTTGTCAACTGAACAATAGAGGGCACACACAGTTGAAGATTCTGGTGTTGGAATATTTAGCCCTCTGATAACACATAATGGGCCGGATCTAGGCAAGAAAAAACTCAAGATTTGTTACAATCATCTTTAAAAAAATAAAAGCATTTCCTGTGCTCCCTTATAAAATTCAAGGAAAAAACCCAGGGTTCTCGTAAACAAGAAATGATAAAAATTATAGGGGTCTGAGATGGAAAAAGGAGTCAGTTAAGAAACAGGCAGAAATTCTTTTGAAAGCAAGTTCTCAGTGCCAAGGAACTTTACTGCAATATAACAGAGCTTAAACCTTCATTAGAAATTACAATCTCCACACAAGAAAAAAAAGACTTTGATATGAAAAACAAATTTGAGAAGATTTTCCAGAATGTTATGAACTTTCCAAGAAGTTTTAATATAGATGAGGACACTTAGATGAAGAAAAATTACTAGAAATTCTTAAGACCAGAAAGACATGGAGAACTCAGTTTCCTAAATATCAAATCTATAATGCTTTTAATAAGCTATTCCATTGCCATGTGTGTATGTCTATAGTCATATGTTTAGCCACATACTCAAGGGACTGTCATTAAATTTGAAAAATGGATCTGATTTATACACTAAAACAGGGTTAGTTTTACAAAGATTATGCCTTTAGCAAATAATTCATCAGGCTTGTCTAAGGCACAGACTGTATCAATCAACTCAAACTTTCAATTCCCATAATACTTTTTGGCCTACTACACAAATAAAAGTATCTCTTTAGCATTTTAATAAGATAGAACAAGCAATATCAGGCTAATCAAATTTATCAGCAGAGAGACAATATGATGACATAATGATAAAGTAGAAAGGCTGGGATCAGAGTCAGCTTTAAATCATTTTTATAACATTACCTATAGGATCTTAGGTAAAATAACACTTCTAAATTTTATTTTCCACATCTGCTATTTCCTAAGAGTTGTGAGAAGTTATTGAGCTAATGTTTGTAAAAATGCTTAATTCCAACATTTAATAAAAGCTGACTGAAATGAATGGCCCAACCAGACAGACAAGCAAGAGTGTAAGATCTATATTTTTATAGTGCCTTTCCAAAAGTAAATTGCCTTTAATTTGACATTTACTGCATCACAAATCATTTTTCTGGCACATAAGCCAATTGCAGGTGGTAAATCAGGTACTGAAAACATCAAAAGGGACACATTAATCCTATCCAAGAAAGCAACAATAACCCACCCCAGGTAAAACATCACTCATAAGTATACTGACAATGCTTTCTCTGTGATGCCCAACAGTTTGAACACAGCACCCAAGTGTGTCTAGTTTATCATGATGGTTATCTTTAGAATATCTCAATATAAAGAACAATTCTTTAAGGATTTTACATGTTCACCTTTATATCAAATCTCAACCTGCAGATTACATCAACTTGGACTGCTAATAAATTAAAAAGTGCAAGGATTAGTACTTTCATAACTTAGATGGGTTGGAACTTTCAATTCAGTCAACTCCTATTATTAAGTACCTACCATGCATGTACACACATGCACATGTATACATGTGCACACATATATTCTAGGCATTGTGCTGGCTGAAATGAAGATCTAGGTTCTGGTCTCCCAACTTCTCTTGTAGTTCACAATGATTAAGAGCAAGATTTTTAAAAAGTAACCTGGAGCTAATTCTAGTAAGTATCATTACAGGTCTCTAATAGAAATAACTGGTTTGTGTGCCTAGCAAAATATATCCTGTATGCCTATTAACTGCCTGGGACAGAATATACCAAAGTGTGTTGGAAAAGAGTATGTTTTAATACCTTAACATCTTCCAGATATTCAATGTCTGCGGTGCAATATCCATCTTTCATTCCTCTTTTTAAAACCCTAAACCGCTTTCCTCCAACTGTATCAACCACAGACCTTCCATCAGGTAAGAAATGTACATTTCTAATTTGTAACATACAACCATAATCTGCAAAACTAAAAGAAAGACTGATTATTGTCAAAACTCAAACAAAACGAACACAAATTCTCAACAATATTCAAAGTGAGTTCCTATATAAATAAAAATATTCAGGTACACAGAAAGCATACCTATTTTGTGCATCACTGACACACATCCCAAACTGTTTAGTTCCAGTTTGTATACTTCTTCGAATCATCAGTCTGTATCTTGGCTCAAATACATGAAGAGGGCAAGGCACAGTGGGGTAGGCCATAGTGCAAACAAATATTGGAACATTCTTGGTCAAGCTGAGGAAGAAAAAAGTTTCATTAACATGTTTCAGAACAGGGAAAAAAATGAGGCTTATAACATTACTACATTAACATGAGACAAAAGTAATTAACTCTAAAGAAGGTGATTTTTATTCTTGACAAGAACAAGAGTCAGCTTCCCCTATGTTAAGCTCACGCTGATGCAATATTATTACTAAAAATCCTCATTTATTATAGTAATTTTGAATTCGAGGCACTACATTATCATACAGAGCTAAGTGTCTTAATCAATCAAAAGGCAACAAATTACAATTAGTATTTTATATTAAAAATCTATTTAAAACATTTTGAACCTTTCACCGCTAATACACTTATTACTCTCAGGTAAGAAAATTTTTTAACTCCCACAAAAGACTAAAAGTGAATTATTAAAAATTCTCAGGCATTAAAAATATTTTTAAAAACAAGTACTAACATTTTTTCCAGATTATTAAAATGATACAACAATTTCTTCAGTGTCAGACTAGCAGGAAGTAAGAAGGGTAAAGACAATGCCCAGTTTTGGCAAGGGTATGGGAAAAACTGGCAGTGCAGACTATTTAAAACAATACAACCATCCTGAAGGAACATTTGGCAATCAGTGTCAAAACTTAAAAAAAAAAAAACAAAAAAACAACTTCATATACTTTGAACAGGCTCACCTTTAGAAAAAATTCCACAAGGAGTGTGAGAATGACCACTGCAGTAATGAGTAAAGTAGCTAAAACTCAGAAGCAAAAAGAGGGGACTAGTAAAACTATGAATAAAATGGGATACTATATTTCAACTAAAGATGCTATGTACGTATCATCTTGACTTCAAGAAAATGAAGTCATTTCCAATGAGAAATAGAGATTATAGGATAATATAAGTAAAATGATCCTTTCTTTAAAATATATCCCTAAATACTAAAATTTGGAAGGACATATGCCAAAATACCAATGATGATTCCTGGGGTTATAGAACATGGCTTTTTATCCCCTACTCATATTTTCTAGTTTTTCTTCAAAAAAAAAAAAAGTCTAAAAGTTACTTATGTAAAATATTTAATAAAAATGTTTAAAATACAAATACTAGTTCTTCAACTTTACTTATGAAGAACTGAAAGAAAAAACCACCTCAATACAGCTATTAAGTAGCAAAAGTTGTAAGTGCCAGGGCATCAGCTATACCTTAAAAAGAAAGTTCCATAGGTAGGCAACAAGATTCCCTCACACTGCTCTCCTTCTCATTCAGGTTCCATCACATTACTATTCCATCAGACCCGTGAGCTTTCCACTCTCGTGTAGGGGGCCTGCTTGTGTCACTACATGTAAGATTTCAAAGGTGTATTTGTGGCTCTCTCATAGCCAGCTTTTGTCAGTGTTGACCAAATAGGTTCATAATCCTCACATCACAATATTTCCTATCATAAATCACACACTAAAAATATCAATTCTATGAGAACACAAATCTATTCTGTAAAGAAAAGATTGGATCGTAATATTTTCTTCTACTGAAGGCCACTGGAGCAATAAAGACATCTGAAGGACACATATGTTAAAAGAAAAGTCTGTAAGCACAATTAGTTTTTTTCTTGGAAAGTGGGAAATAGAAAATGTTCAATTTATTTTGAATAACAGTAGAAACAACATATAAAAATTAGTTTTGTTCTTTAGTGTGTTCAGTTCAAAGAAAGTGAAAGAAAAGGAGTTAAAAAGCTAAAAACTTATGAAAAAAAAAATTTTAAGAGACACAAATGACTGGTGAAGGAGGAAAAGACCTGAAGGGGAGAAGAAAGGAAGAAAACTACAAGGAAGAGAGATACACAGAACAACAAAAACAGGTCCAACATACTACCCAGCCCCAATTAGCTAACATGTGTTGTTAATAGTGGTCCAAACCATTGAATCCCAAAATTACCTCCAGGTTTCTCACCTTCCTGTTATGAACCCAATTCTGCCACCAGTTCATATTTTCACTGATTGAGAATTTGGACACTATCTCATTCCTTCCAATTTCAGTCTAGGCCTCAAGGTCCCCACCCCCTTCTAAATCTCTGATTAGTTAAAACCTCCCGCCCATTCAGGCCCTTCATTCTCAAATCTCCTCCTGCAAGGCCATGATACCTGAGGGGTGCTGTTTCCAGAAGCCAGTTACCAGCTCTATCTCTTTTTCCCCTATTCCACCACCAAGTGTCTCTGTAGGAAATCCCTTTTACCTAAAATAAAGCTTAGAGCTGATCAATAATTCCCAGAAGACGATCTACCTAGAAGTTATCAAATGAAATAAAAGAAAAATTCTGTCTGCTGAGGACAGGGGATGCTGACCAATATTTGTTCATAATATGCCTATGACTAGACTGGGCTGAACTAAAGACAGGATTCAGCTTGCCTTGCCATGAGGTTTCTCCCTACTATTTTAAAGGGTCATAGTTCATAATTTGATCATGTTAATTTTTATGAGAAGAAACTTACTGTGAGAGTTCAGCAGTTTCTTCATCATATATTTTTTTTCTCTCAGACAGCTCATCAGGCAGATACTTCACTATTAATTCTTCCAACAGCTGTGTGACACAGTACCTCCTATCTGCTAGATACTAAAAGACAATATTATTTTACACCCAGTTTGTTTTCCTACAGTATAAAACAGGCAAAACAGTTTAACTGATATATTAAAGCCTTCATGACATATTTATACAGTCAATTCTGAATTAATTTAGTGAGGGGGAGTATTACAATGGACAATGCTTAACAGGTAAAACCTGTCTGAGGCTCTGCTCAGCAGCGTTAACAGTACATGGTTGCAAATTGAACCAGCACTGATGACCCAAGTATTGCTACATCACAAATTCTCTCTTAGCACTAGTCAGCCCTGCCCTGCCATCTCTCATACCATAGGCTGATTTACATCTAAGAGCACACAGGTGTCTAAAATGATCATTTTAACTGAGAAATAAAATTAGGGTAAGAAATAAAAAGAAAATGATGCATTTGCCTTATGTAAATTAAATGATTCCTTACTTGTTCCCAATTTCAGTGGCAGTCTCCAAATCATTTTTCTTTCAGATTTTCCTTTCAACATTAGCCTACAATCACTCAAACCCTTATCAAGACCTTACTTTTCCTATAGGGTCACTGCTCGACTCTATTTAAAATGGAACATTTGTACGATTCCCTGATACTATGGAAAACTGCTACCCTCATGTATTTTTGTGTCATTCTCTATTCCAGCTGCCAGAAATTTTCTCTCTCACTCCTGCTTATGAAAGTCCATCAACCCTTCCAGCTCTGGTGCCAATTTTACCTTACTCATAAAACCTCCCTTAATTATTTTTCTGTCTCCCAAGAGCCCCACATTCACTCTCTCTATATATCACATGAGCAAGGACACATTCCATCTCTGTAAAATCTTCACAGGGCTCGGGGCCAGGCCAGAGTGTCCACAGAACTTTGGACAAAAAAAATGCCCAATATGTATTTATTTAATAAAAAATAGTGAGGAAAAAACTACTGGGCAATAATGACAAGATAAAGAGAAGCCATCCTTTAATCTGTGGGTCCAGCAAAAACAAGTACTCATCTTTATCCAGTGAAGGCTAGATTAGGAAAGTTCCTAATAGGATGGGAAATGGGTTACAGTAGTAGTTTTTAAAGCTGAGCATGTATTTTTAAAGTTTAGCTTGGTAAAATGCAGATTGCTGAGCCCAACCTGAGTTTCTGAGTTGGTCAAGAGTGGGATCAGAGAATTTGTATTTCTAGCAAGTAACCTGGCAAAACTATTTTGCCCAGGCAGGGAAGCGCACTTTGAGAATCACCAACCTCTAGACCTGAGAGACATACCCTTGAACAATTAATATATAGACAGATAACTTAAGTTTACTATAAAGCTAATCAAAATACAGCCATTATAAAAGCAATTTTATTACTATTTTCTATTAAATTTTCTATTAAAAGTATTCATATTAGATTTGGAAAAATACTGGCTTTCTCACATTACTGATAGGGATCTAAATTTGTGCAGCACTACTGGAGTCCTAGACAATTAAAGAACCCTCCAAATATATGGCCTTTGATCCAGTATTTCATTTCTCAAGAATTTATCCTAAGGGAATAGTCAAAGATCAAAGCATGGTACAAAAAAGAGAATAAAACAACTTACATACCCAACAATAGGGAAATATTAAACTATTGGACTACTATATTGCTATGAAAATTGTCTCTAAAATACATTTAAATGAAAAAATGAACAAAATAAAATGACAAGTAGGAAAAGTATAAAAGTGTTATCAATCTTATTTTTTTAAAAACATATATATAAATTTTACCAAGTATTTTATGTAGTGTTTTCAAAATCAAAAAACAGAATAATGTTCTTTTTAAACAGTATGCTCATTATATTTTTAAGTCATATGCTTGTTTTGTTTTTCTTAAAACTTCAGGCATTTTTAAGGTGTTACAGCTCTAAATTTAGTGCAATGTTATCTAATTCTTAATCTAAAAATTATGAAAACATAATAAATTAGAGAGGATCCCAAAACTCTGGAAACACAGGCAAATTAGCAAGTTTAGACTTCACCTAAAAATAATGAACATATTAGTTGTAAAAGTAACTCTTTCAAGAATGAGTCTCTCTATTTCCTGACTTTATAAACATTCTGTATGTGGCTTTGTGTTTCCATATCAGTTTGTATGTAAGACTTACATCTAATGTTAACAGTACACATCTATGATTATGATATCTGTAAGGAGCTGTGCTTTCTATGTATTTGAAAGATGTTTTTCTTTAAACAATTTTGTCAGAGAGAATCACGCTTCTTGATCAGTGCTACTACCAGGTGGTTGGAGCTCAGAAGGATAAGGCTTTAGCCTCACCTTAGGGCTCTGCCACTCACATGTGATGAAGAGGGTACTATCTTCTATCAGTTACAGAAGATACCCACCTGCAATCTAGGTTTTTTCTTAACACAGGCTTTATCAGTGCTGACTCTGTGAGGAGTGTGGGAAGCTGTGCCTCTCTTCTTTCTAGTCTATCACTTTCTAAAGCTTTGCTGTGCAATGTGCTTGCCACTAGTCACAGTACTTAAATTTAAAGTAATTAACATTTGCAAAATGAAAAATGCAGTTCCTTAAGTCACACTAGCCACATTTCAAATGCTTACTTGCCACATGTGGCTAGTGGCTACCAGCTGGACAGCAGAGATATAGAGTAATTCCACAGGAGAAGAAAGTTCTATTGGACAGAGTTGTTCTAGATGCTAACCAGGCTGAAGAGGCCTGAGATACAGCCTACTATTGGGGGTGGGAAGTGGGGCAGTTGGGTTTCTCCAATACTGATTAAAATCGAACCTATTCCTGACCAGAAACCTGACCACACCTATTTGTTTAAAAAATTAAATATAAGGGACTTGGCCTTTAAGAGTCTCTGCTTTGCCAGGCCTCTCTGATCTCACTAAAATGAAGGTAATAAAACATCCATTTGGTCATTAAGCATATATAATTCACTGTGAATATGATATTCACTGTCTCTATGGCTGAAGAGAAATCAAGTCATGTCATCAAGCTTAAGACCAATAAACAGATAAATATACAAATGCTTACCTCTTTTAAGCTTTCTTTGCAAAGGGGACAATATGGTGTATGATCTAAACAACGCTCGAGACAATTCTTACAGAATGAATGTCCACAAGGGGTTGTTACTGGCTCAAAAAACAACCTGAAATCAACCAACATACATGTTAGTTTCTACATAATCATGGAACCATAACACTGATCTCTACTTAGAAGAGAAAGGAGGCTTTTGAGTAGGATTGAGGGAAGAGGTGGTGATAAATACAATCAGACCCTCCTGAATCTGAAAAGTTCTCCATCAACAGAGGTCCTGCCAAGGACCCAGGGCTGTACTGACACACAGCCACTCACCACAGGTTGCCCCCAAGCCCCTGAAATCTGAGTAGTCCAAATGGAAATGTGGAGTAAATGTAAAATGCACACCAGATTTTAGACTTAGTCCCAAGTAAATAAAGTAAATATATCATTAATAAATAGTAATTAGCTGTTGTGTCAAATTTTTATTTTGTCCTCCTTTTAAAGTTGATTTTCTTAGTAAGTTTATAGAAGTCCACCTGTATAAAATTAGTTAAAAAGAATAATCCAATAAATACTGTGTTGAATCCTAAAGAAATCTAAGGCTAATACCAGCTATAAAAAACAATACAAAAAAACTATTTTTACTTGTATTGTAATAATTTCCTGAAACATGAGACTTCTGATCTCCCTAGAAAATCAATTGCATAGGCACTAACTATAGAAATCAATCATCTGGTCTAATCCCCTCACCTTACTCAATGTTACTTTAACATGACTTTATGGGTAAGATACATAAACAAGACAATCAAATACATACTGAACATAATTATGTAGTCTTTGTATATAATTTTATCTTTATGAGACCATGGATATTGGCTGAACTTATTGTGACAATCATTTCACAATATGCAGAAACCAATTCCTAAAAAAATGTCTATAGCTAAGTTTCAGTAATAATACATTTAACTTCTGTAGTAGTTTATAATTTCCCATATTTTTTTTATAATTAAGTTACTGTATTCTTATAATACTGCAATATGGACTCTGCAAATACTGACCACACTTTCTTAAGCAAGGAAAACAAAGGGTTCAGAGATTGTTATTTGTCCAAGGTGGGAAAAACCTATGACTATCTTTTGATTTTTAATCCAGTATTCTGTTACATTATATCACCTATTATTACTTTTATCTGGTCTGTAGTTCAATTATATTAATAGAAAATATTCACCTCTTACAAAGTTTCATATACTTACCTCATGCAGAGAGAACACTCAAAATCTGAGACATCTATTAATTCTTCTGGGATGTCACCATAAGTTAATGAAAATGTACAGGTAGTTTCTATTAAAACAAAGATAGGGCTTTCTTTAGGAAAAAGTTTAAAGGTCATTCTAAATAAATAAACATATATAAAAGCAGTGAATTTTTACCTCCTTGTTTTTTAAGTTTATTTCTTCCATCTTCACTTACAATTACATCCTGCTCTACAAGAGACAACTTTCTTTTTAACAGAGCACCTTTTTCTTGAACAGAGAGCAAAGGTTCTGAGGACACTCTTTTCAAACAATCCTCTCTGGCAGGCATTTCTGTTGAGTTTATAGCCTGTGCTGACAGAGCACGGTTTAAGCTTCCTTTGACAGGCTCTGAAGTGACCTCTGGTATTTCTTCATTCTACAAAATTACAATAAAAAAGAGTAACTACATTTCTTTACTATTCCCTATTCTCAATAAGAGTCAAATGGAAACAAAATTTTGATGCCTCATAATGTTCATTTCATAGTTCATTTATCATCATTAACTTTTTTTTTTTTTTTTTTTAATAGAGGCAAGTTTTTTTTATTTATTTATTTGTTGGTTTGGTTTTTGTTTATACATGCACTGGGTACAGTCAGAAGCGCGGGAGGGTGAGAGAATTCACCAGAGCCAGAGCGGGGAGCAGAGCAGGCAGAAGGACCGAAGTACACTGCTGAGGGGAGCAGCGGGCGGCAGGAGAGGTCTGTGCGCCATGTGGGACCCTCCTCTGGTGGCTGGGGAGCAGCCGGGGATCGAACCGGCGGTGCAGAGGCTGCGGGCAGCTTCGCAACCCAGCGCTCAACCGCTGCGCCACCAGGGAGGCCCTCATCATTAACTTTTAATTCTAAACCCAGGCAAGCAAATACTTTTTGCCATCCTTATATAAATCTAGACATCAAGATGAATTATGTTATAATAATGTTTAGAGTTATGCTTAGAGTTGTTCCTACTCTAAGGAAACTAAAATAAATAAAATATTCTACATTTTCTTAGAGACTAAAAGTTTTCTGACATTCAAGTGACTTTAAACTATGATTAAAGAACATTTTAAAGATTTTAGTATAAAATAAAAAGTTACAGACAAATCCTATTAAGACAGCACTTACCAGGCTAAAGTTTGTTAGAGGCTAGTACTTGAAATGAGGAAAAGTGAAGATCTTAACTTGTCAAGAACATACACTTGAACCCTTGATAATCTTTTCTCATACCTTACCTGCTCTGAGTTAAGCTCACTGGGAGAATGAGACTCTTCCATTACTAAAGGAAAACCAAAAGGTTTGTTTTTAATACATGATAATGAACTCCAAGAAGAGTCCTTCAGGCCTTCTTTTAAGTTTTCAGGTGATAATAAATCACATAAAATCTGTAAGAGAAATATACAATTAAGGAAAATTAAAATATCTGATTAAGAATAATTTACCTAATGTTTAAGAATTTTTACAAAATCTGTAGCAGTTTTTCATGAACAGGAAAGCAATCAATTATTAATAATAATATAGAACTGACAAGCTGATTAAAAAATCTTCCAAAACCAAGGTGTGCCGCAATGGTATGATTCATTTCAAAGAAATGATTCAAAAGGAAGGCATGAGAATGGTTAGACTGGTATCCTGGGAAGGTATCCAAGGTAAAGGTTGCCTTTTTTAAAGAAAGATTATAAGATTATAAAAAAAGGAGAAATCTTAAAAAAAAAGAAAAGAAAATATTTATCTTTGAACATCATTGAGTCTTACTCTGTCGAAATAGTTCATGGTTCACTCCAATGTATATTTTAAGAGTGTACTTAGAGTGTTCATGTGAAGCAAAGAACTTAGACCTTTCACTACAAAACTCTAAAATTCCATGTATTTACACTGAATTTAGCTTCAGCGGAACTGTTAACCTGCCCTGGCCATCACCACAGCCCGGCACTTGGTTGGAAGCACCAAATGGCAGTTATTCCAAAAAGATGTAAGTTAAACAGGAAGGTAGCTACTGTTTCAAAATTTCAGGTATACATTTATTACGAGTACATCTAAAACTCTTATTGGAACAAAAGATAGGGGCTAGAATGAAACTAGCTAGAACGAAATGAAAGGTATTCAGTGTTTTTTGTTGTCAAATAAGCTGCTAAATTAATACATACAGCACAGCATTTCCTAAAATATAAATATGGAGGTTTGGGTTTTCAAATATACTATCTTCAATAAAAAAATCAAAATTATTCATGAATCATTACAATGCAAAGCAAAAGGAAACAAAGACAATGTAATTAAAAGTGTGCATCACTGGTAAGCATTAAAGCACTACATCATTTAATGAACAAATATTTACAAATCTGTAGGTTTTTTACTTTTTTGCCAGTTTAAAAAAAGTATTAAACATACATCTACTCTAGATCCTAGCAACACCACTAGGTTATTTATCAAAGAGATACAGAGCATATGTCCACAAAATGACTTGTAAAAGAATATTCACAGAAGCAGCTAGAAATAATCCAAATGAAAATTACACAATCACTACAAAGTGTGGTAAGTTCATACTATGGAATACGAAGTGAACAGTAAAAAAGAAAAATTGCTGGATGCATCTCAAAAATATGTTGAGCAAAAAAGGCCAGACACAAAGATGCTCACTAGTTGCCTGAAAAGGAGATAAAGGAACATTCTTAAGGTATTGGAAATAGTCTGTATCATTTCATTAGATGTAAATTATATAACAATTTACAAAAAGTGTACTGGAGAAAAACAAGTATTTCAAAGCATGAATTGTTTTGCATTTACCTAGCCTTGTTAACCAACAGACAAATATTTAGGAAAATATAAGAATATCCTGCAGCATGAAAAATGCAAAATTATAAACCCACTCACTAGGGTCATAATACTAACATATACAGAACATTCATAAAACACACAACAATAAACAATTATTTGGTTAAATCAGTAGGCTAGAAGGACCTCCTTGGTGGTACAGGGGTTAAGATGCAACCTATGAAGCTATCTGCAGCACAAGTTCGGCCCCCGGCCAGGAAGCTGACCCACATGGCACAGCAGACCTCTCCTGACTCACCTGCTGCGCCCCTCAGCAGTGTTTTTCAGTCAATCTGCCTGTTCTGTTCCCCACTCTGTCTCTGGTGACTCCTCTCACACCCCACACCTCTGGCCTGTACCCCAGTTCTTTATGTATAAATAAATAAATCTTTAAAAAAAATCAGTAGGCTAGAATGGCAAATACACCTCACAGAGGACATTCCAATATCAGCTGGATTCATAAAGCATTTGGGTTCTGAGAAAAATTTCAAAGTTCTCATAGTTCAGAGTACATAAGAATCTCCTTCAGTGCTTGTTAAATTATATTATACCTCAATGCCAAAGATTCTGATTTCAAAGGCCTGTGGTACAGGCCCAGGAATCTTTCCATTTAGCATGTACAACAAGTGATTCTAACAAAACTCCACAGTCTAAGAAACCAAAAATGTAGTAAAGTGTGGCATATTTTGAAGATGCTAAGGAGAGTATCATGACTGGGCACTGAAATTGTGTTAAGGTTGATAGTTTCCCCAAAATAAATTCTGAAGACTCTAGTCCTTCCAGATGTTCTGTGAACAAGTCTCACAAAAGTTGAATGCATAGCACAGCAAACACTCTTGAGAAGTTCTGAAGAAACCTGTTTAAACCCAATGTTTCCCAAAGTCATTTGATCAGAAAATCCCCTTCCCTGTTTTTAAATTAACACCTACTAACACATCACAAAACAAACTCAGGAAAGTGATAAATGAAATGCTGAGAAAAATGAGGCTAAACCGGTTTACTATCAGCAGCTGTGGAGACTAAGCAAAGTTTAGACCTGAAATGAAAGGCAAAAGTCAGGCCAATAAAAATTCCTTAGAAGGCACATCATGACAACAATGTTTAATTAAGGATATTTAGTCTGGCTAGGATCAAACAAACAATTAGGGGACATCTAAATTTAACTAACCAAAACAATACATTCAAATATCTGTGAAGGAATGTTTTGATTTTGGTAAGAATTTCATACACTAAATATATGAACCTGAAAATCACTTTTGAAACTGTGACTAAATTTGACTTATGAACTCCTTATGTTCTTATGCCAACTTTCTAATTAGCATTTTTATTATTATTGTTTTTTCATTTTTTTAGTGTTATGTTTCTTTTATTGCAAGGCATTGCAAGGTCAGAAGATTCAAGCAATACCCCACTTAACGAACAAACATTTTACAAACTTATAGGTTTTTACATTTCTGCTGAAACTACAAACTGGGCAAATTTCCTTTATCGACTCAAAAAAGGCATTAAAGACAAAGGACTAGAATTTCCCATTACAGCTATATATTCTGTAGTGATTATACTGAAAATAAATGTTGGGCCTCCCCTGGTGGCGCAGCGGTTGAGTGCTGGGCTGCAAAGCTGCCTGCAGCCTCTGCAGCGCTGGTTCGATCCCCGGCCGCTGGCGAGGGTCCCACATGGTGTGACAGACCTCTCCTGCCGCGTCCGCTGCTCCCCTCAGCAGTGTATTTCGTCAGTCTGTCTGCTCTGTTCCCCGCTCTGGCTCTGGTGAATTCTCTCACCCTCCCGCACTTCTGACTGTACCCAGTGCTTGTATAAATAAATCAATCTTTAAAAAAAAAAAAAAAAGAAAAGAAATGAAGAAATGTTGACATTTGAGAGAGGATAAAGAGCCCTCGATTAGACATGTACATATATATTTATGATACCCTAAGCAAAAACAAAAAACTCTATATTGTCCAGAAAAACATTATTTAGTATTTTTTTTTAAACTGTTATTTAGCTCTGTCTCAGAGTTAGTAAACTGATTACCTTTTCTACTTCTAGCTTTGCAGGTGCAAAATCTTCATCAAGGGCTAAGCACTGAAGAAACAGTTGTAAGGCATCACCTAAAAAACCAGCATCATGGAGTACTTTTCCTTTCCTGAAGTAGACCTTGAATAAAAAAGCACAGATGCACAACCGTTAGAGATAGAATTGTTTTTTAAAAAATCAATACAAGGATTAAAAAAAAAAAAGCCTGCTCAGAAATTGAAACTCTGGGGAGTTTGGACTCTAAGGACCGTAAAGCATTTTAAAGATATATTTACACATTACCCTAGAGAAGCTACCTAGGGGAGAAATGAGGCCCAGAAAATAACTTCAAAACCGTACTTCCAATTATATCACTTCAGTGATTAAGTCCAGAGGGTTCTTTCTTTTTCAAACAGGTTTAAATCTATCTTGACAGATCATCCACTCTCTTAATATATATTTGCCTTACACTAACCAGTCATACCAGCAAGGGACTGATTCAGTTTCCCCATTAATAATTTTTACAGCATCCTTACTATAGTGTTCTCAAAGACACAACCTTGAATGGAGGAATAATTGACATATAAGACTGACTTCCAGTTAAAGAACATGTTACGGGAGATGGAATGATTTGCTTTGGCAAATTTTTGATAAATTATTTTTATAAAAATAATTCATAAAGGATTATACATTATATGCATGCCTCATGTCTTTCTTAAAACCATCGTGGCACGGCAACTTTCTTTGTCCCCATTTCTTACATTAAATCACTGCCCAATCATCCAATTCCCATTACAATGTCTCCAACACCCAGCTTCAAGGAGCTCTTTTCTTTTCACAAATAAACCTCCTCCACTGATGTCCAGTTTGGATCCATCTTAACAGTAGGACAGATGTAACTCCAAGGCCAATTCTGTATAATATTTTTTTCTGTGGCTTGAATTCAGGTTCTTCTTTAGTTATTAAAGAAAACCTTTTCATAATTTAAAATATTGCCACACGATGTTCATCCACCCAAAATATTGACCCCAGATTTCTAGAACTCTATTTTATCTAAAGAGTTAACCAACCATTCTGTTAAAACTTAAAGTCATAATTGAATGCATGTTCCTTACAGTTGAAATTTTTAAATTTATGCAAATACAAAACAGTGAATTTACCTCAGGCCAATTTGGCAGTTGAAAGAGAACTGCATTTAAATCTTCTATGGCTGCTTTAAACTCTTGGAGACCAGCATATGATTCAGCTCTGTAAACTTTCAGAGTCAAGTCACTGGGCTCTGAAATATTTCATAAAGATCTGATTATTGATAAAAGACTATTTTCCACAAAATAGATCACACTACATTAATAACTGATTTAGTTAAGGTTGTGAACCAAGTATAGTATATAGGTATAACCCAAGTACATGCTGAATCTTATCTAGAAGTTACATCAAGCCACGAAAAATAGATTATTTTAATGGAGGAAACTGTGTTTTCAAGAATACCTTAATCCAAAAAAAACAAAAAACAAAAAAAAACCTTAATCCACTGATCTACTTGTAATGGAAATACTTCTATAACAGTCATTACTTCTAAGAAAACATTTTCTTAAAACAGGGCCCTCTATAAAGATTTAAAAGACATAGTCTTGGGTATTTTGGATTTACTTTTGTACTACAAATTTTAATTTTTCTATATCCTAATTTCTAAATCCCCATAAACAACTGTAAGTTTAACTACTGGACATGGTATTCCCATGCCAAAAAGACTGACCAGGGCTTTATTTCATGAGGCTATATAGCAGTCTGGAGGAAATGGTTTGGTAAGAATCAGTATTCTTAAGATCTCAGAATTTTAATTACTGCCATTAGCAAGAATTATATTGGATAGTCCCAAACAGACTTAATTTCAAATATTTCTGAGGAGAAATCTTTGATAATCTCACTAACCTCTGCATCTCTACTTGACAAATCATTTAGTATCCAATGTGAGAATTGTAAGCACTAGTTGGCTCACCTATGATACTATAATCAATTACTACAGATAAATAGATTCTGATACTGAAGTCTAAGCCAGAAACTAATGACATCTACAACATTAGATTGACTCTTATTTAAAGCTTTAATCTTTGAAGCCTTTAAAATTGTATGGTTATAATGTACTCCTTGTGAAATGGGTATAAAGACCTGTAATGTCTCATTAACAGGCAGATTAACTGAAATACACTGCTGAGGGGAGCAGCAGGAGAGACAGGAGAGGTCTGCTGCACCATGTGGGTTGCTCCCTGCCCAGGGATCGAACTTGTGCTGCAGTGGCTGTGGACAGCTTCATAGGTTGCGTCTTAACCCCCTGCGCCACCAGGGAGGCCCCTTAAATGACTGTTTTCTAAAGATAACTCTCAATTTAACAATTAGAGAGCCCTCTTTCAACTGCTGGTGCTTAAGAATTGGAATTATATCAAATTTATACTAATGAAAATTTGTAAAGAATGAAATTAACATTTCATGAAAATATTTCTTACTTTCTAAATAAAAAAAGACACGTCAAGAGTATTTTGCCTTTTCTTGGTGTCTATTCCAAAGCAATGTAATTGTAAATCATTATTCCTGAACCAAAAAAGCAGAGAAATTGAAAGTTCAATATGATTAATCAATCAAGAATTAAGAGTTGTAACACAAAGCTAGACTCTAAGTGTTCAAGAGTTCACTTTGACAGTCTTTAAGAAGCTCACAAATCTAAAGATTTTTACTTTATTGTCAAACAGTCATCATGTAATCCTGACCTAACAAGCATAACTATAGTTCAGACAATAGAGACTAGTATGTGCCAAGAGTAAGCATTAAACACATCAGCATCAAAACCCCTGAGCTGTGAAGGTCTGTGGCCCAGGACGTGCAGCTCTCCATCCACAGCTGGGGTATTTTAGAGAGGATCCCAGAGACCACCCTGTCCTCTCCAGGACTTCCAGGGGAGGAAACTCTGTCTCAACAGGCAACTTATTCCACTCCTGGATCACTTACTGGGTTGGTTTTTGTTGTTTTTTTTTTCCCCCCAAGTTTGTTTTTTTTTTTAACAGCAAGTCCCCACAGCATCATACTTGATGTTGTGCCCATTCAGAACTGCTGACTATCAGAGCCTTTTTATCAAATCTCAGTAGTCACTTAGGTTACACTTCCTTTAAGGCAGTACTGAAGGAAGTAAATGAGAAGAACTCTGTCTTTGAAAAACCCACTCAGGGCCTCCCTGGTGGCGCAGCGGTTGAACGCTGGGCTGCGAAGCTGCTCACAGCCTCTGCAGCGCAGTTCAATCCCCGGCCACCTGCGAGGGTCCACAAGGCGCACAGACCTCTCCTGCCGCGCCCGCTGCTCCCCTCAGCAGTGTATTTCGTCAGTCTGCCTGTTCTGCTCCCTGCTCTGGCTCTTGTGAATTCTCTCACCCTCCCGTGCTTCTGACTGTACCCAGTGCTTGTATAAATAAATAAATCTTAAAAAAAAAAAATATCAAAAAAAAAGAAAAACCCACTCAATATATCAAATTTCTCCACTCTAACCAAAGCAAGAGTACATTCCCTCTCTGCACTCCTCTCCACACAAAAAACACTCAGGCTCTTGAGACTCCTTAAAGGGGATCCTAAAAAGTTAGTGTGTACTGGGATAAGAGAAGTATATCCTAAGTAGAGATGATAGGAGTCAGATGTTACAACACTCTTGCTCCCAAATTCCTTACAGGTAATGGTTTTATTGAGAGCTTCAAACATTAATACAATAACTATACTGAATGACATTTTTTTTTTGCAGGGAGCCTCATCAGGTAAACTCAAATTCCCGATACTGTTTTCAAAAGATGAGAGCCACCCCACTTAGTTACTTCAAACCCTTCCTAATGCTAAAAAAGAGCCAGGTACACTAACTGAGGCCATTCTGAAGTCAGAAGCATACAGAATATGTACCCTTCATATAAAGACATTTGTGAAAAAAGCAATCAGCCCTGGCCAAGCCATCAACGCGAGTTTGAAAAGTCAATGAGTATTTACTGCATGCTCTCTCTACATGGCCTTGAAGACACTGAACAGTTCACTTCCCTGTGAACACTATCAGGGAAAGGGGCTGTCTCTCAGCCAGGTAGCCACAGTGCTTTACCAGTGCCTGGATATTGTAGCGTCAATTTGTTGAAAAAGAAAAACTAAGACATGCATACATTGTGAAAAAAATGAAAAATGATGTAAAAAATATAAAAAAGAAAAACTAAGACATGACCGGGACTAATAGAACCGAACATGATTAAACTCCCTAATCTTCTTTCTACCCTTACTTTTCTCACCCTACCTTCAGATCCATCAAATTTCCAACTGCTTATAGTACCTGCCTTCAAACACACTATGTTTCCCACCCCAAAATACATGTTCTCACTGTGCTCGCTACTAATGATATCACTGATCATCCAAGTCAAATCCTTAACTTTGTCAATTCCACCTATAGTTTCTCTCAAATCTGAACCTAGTCTTTTTCAACCCTTCTTCCAATAGCCCCAGTTAAGGCTCCCAAAACTTTCTTAATACTATTGCAATAGCTTCCTATTTTCCATTACCTATATCCTCATGATGTTATAGAAAAAAGGAGTTATTTAGTGTAACATACAAGTTCCTCCAGGCCCGCCCTTCTGTCCAGCTTTCCTATCAGTATCAATCCCTACTTTGTCTCAAAAATACCTTACTACTGATCCTGTCCCTCATATACCATCCTAGTTCATACCTCCTCTCTGCTCAGAGCTCTCTCCTGCCATGCTACCCCACTTTCCTTTCATCAGAATAGCTTTTTCTTATCCAATAAGACTCAGTTCACCAATCTTCTCCCCAAATCTTTCATTCGAGTCTTCCTTCTAAGCATACTGTAAAGATCAAGAGCATGAGCTGTGAATTCAAACTGCCTGGGTTCTATTTCTGGCTCCTCCACTTTCCCTGTGACCTAACTACTAAAGACCTCTGTACCTCAGTTTCCTCAGGTATAAAAACCAAGAATGATTTTGAAATTTACTTTTGTTTAAGAAACATCACTTACTGCGTACTATCTAAATAATTTACCACCTCTGGAATATACCTGTGTGGGACTACCATTGTCAGCATTTTTTATAGACAAGGGACCTGAACACTTAAAGAGTTTTCAAGTAACTTGTACCCAAAAAATCAAACAGCTAGTTAAGTGATGGAATCAAGATTGTACCTTAAACAATCTGGCTCCAAAGTTTTTGCTTTTTGCCTCCATGCCAATAGCAGTACCCATCACACAGGATTCCTCAAGAGAGTAAGTCAGTGTGCACAAACTACTTGGAACAGGGTTGGTATATTGTAAGCACTATTTGTTAAGACTGTATTTCTTCACTGTATGAGCATAGCCTTTATTAGTTTTAAACTCTATGCTGAGCTCCCTCCATCATTTTCTTTGTTTCCTCAAATCCTGGTTTTAATGTTTGCTAAACTAGGGGAGAATCATTAAAATCTGTCTCCTTAAGCTCAATTCATGCTCTTATTTTCTCTTGTCTTAGACACTGTAATGCAGTGTTGTGAGGCAAATACAAAAAATTGAAATAAAGTTCTGCTGCCCGTCTGAGAACATTATTAAATTGTCCAATATATTCATGTGCTGAGGAACAGAGTTCTCTAGAGTCCCAATCCTTAGGGAACAAGACTAGTAATAAGAGTCTATGAAGCTCTCTGCAGCCCGACCAGGGAGCTATCCACATGGCGCGGCAGACATCTCCTGTCTCGCCTGCCACTCCCTTCAGCAGTGTATTTCAGTCAATCTGCGTGTACTGTTCCCCACTCTGTCTCTGGTGAATCCTCTCACACCCCGCACCTCTGGCCTGTACCCCAGTTCTTGTATGCATAAACAAATAAATCAAAAAAAAAATTTGCAATGAATGAGCAAAGTACTAAACAAATTCACTTACAATTTTACTTGAATCTAGCCAAACCTCTTAGAAATATTCCAGAAAACAAAAAAATGATTCTGAATAAAGAGAAAGTTAATATAAAAATAACTAGAAATCTAAGATTAACTGAGTTTTGGTAAATTTTGCATTATCTGATGAAAAAACAAAGGTAAAAGCAAGGAAATTGTTGACTTAACACAGGACACTTATACATGTATGTAACTTTTTTAATCTTTTTATCAGTAACAATATGCTATTATTGAAATAATAAACTACCTTCTGAATTGAGAAGAGATTAGCAGCATATAAGCTTTTGTCAGTGAAGCAAAAAGTTCCATTCTCTAATGATTTTCAATAAATATGAATTTGCTGCAATTTTAAAAGAAAAAATATACTCCATACATACAGGGACTTACTTTTCTTCACTTCTGCCTTTCTAGCACCCAAAACAATGCTGAGTATATAGTAGGTACTCAATAAAATGAATAGAAAGAATACCTAAGAATTATGTTACGCAATTTTGTTAACATCAACTTTATATTTGGAAGCAATGTCCATATGCCAGTTTCTATTTTCAATTCCAGCTTGGTCTTTATTTACCTTTAAAAAGCCACATAAAATTCTTGGAGCTCTTTTCTTAAATCTGTGAATTAGAGATACTAAAACTTGCCTTCCTATCTCACATGATCTTTTGTGAGGAACAGTTATAATGCAAGTGAATGTATTTTGTGAATATAAAACACCAGATAGATGTCAGTGCTTACAGTTTCAAGTCTTCTGCACAATAAATTAGGACATACGTTTGTTTATTGATTAGATTCAAGTCTCTTGGAGTCAGTTAAGATATAAAAAATCCCTTTTATTTTCTTTAAATGTAGTCAGTATTTACTTGTAATTTGACTACTCTTTTTCTAACTGAAGCTTTGTAGCATATGCATTTTATTGATGAAATCTGACAATGACTACTAATTAACATGGATAGGCCAGAATCAGAATTTAACTTTCACTATGGTAATATTAATGTGGTAGAAAAAAAATAAAACTTAAAAATCACAAGGTTTAGGTTTTAACTTTAGCAAAATCATCATCTTGCTGTAGCATAACTTACAGTTTTAAAAAATATTTTAATTAATATTTACTTGGGCATTTACTCACAAAACACTTTACGTGTTTTAACACACTTAATTCTCACAACACTTTTTGGTGGTGGTTATGATTAGTATATATCTGTGAAGTAGATATTATTCTCACTATTCAGACAAGGAAACCAAAACAGGGTAGACATCAGGCCCAGGGTCCAAGAGTAAGTGGAGGGCTGCAATGGGATTTAAACCCACGCAGTCAGCGTCCAGCATAACAGCTCAAACCACTAGACCACAGCATCTCTCTCCAAGTCTCTCCCTTTTGTTCTGAGGATAATAGTACCCCTCAGGACTCATTGTGGAAGTTAGATTTAAAAGATGCAAAAATAGTGAAAATAGTCAATAACTATATAAATAATAATAAAGCAAAAATTTCCTCCACCAAGTATTTTATTTAAAAATTCTACCCTTGTAAACTTTTCAAAAAATCATTTTAAACTGTAAATCATACTGTTCTGTTATCTTTTTCTAAGGGGAGAGGGCTGTACCCAGGGAGGAGGCAAGTCTGGAAAAATTCATTAAAATAAAAGCATAGCAAAGTGGGATCATTTCAACAGACTCTTAAAGACTTACTGCTGAAAAGACTTTTATATAATATCCATGAATACTAAAAAGACAGAAAGTTATGAAACATCTGAAAGTTAATACCAAAAGATCAATGGATTAAATGTTATCTAAATATATTTCAATTCAACAGAAACTTATGTAATCTCAATGGGAAACTTCTGATTTTGGCAAAGGTTTCCAAGCTTTTTCTTGTTGACAGGGATAAATTTGGATGTGTGTGGGCTAACTGTAGACCAGATTCTCCTTTTCTAGTTAATAGTATTTACTCAGCAATGTTGAGAGCGTCATTAATAAGTACAACTGGACAACTATACAAAAATACTTCAACTGCCCATCTAGCTAACCAACTGTCTCTCAGAAAGTTAAAGCCTAACTGTACAGATTCACGAGTCTACTAGCTGACTTTTATTTATGCCTATAAACTGTTACACACATAATAGCTGCACTTTACCAACTATGTTAGAGTTCTAAGATACTTTCCTCTTGCTTTACACTAAAAAACTGAAGGATGAAAAATGTCGCCTCAGTGGTTCCATTTAGACAAATTTTCAAGTATGGAATTAATAATTTCTGAAAGACCTATCAGGGGAAAACAGGCTAATAAGATGAAAGTCAGGAGACTAGGGTCTTGTCCTGCAAAACTAGAAGCAGCTGAATGGGCAAACTGAAAAAAGGAGTGAATCTTCAATGTCTTTTTCCACTAAAAATAATATACTTAAACCCAGGCTTCAACTCTGCCTTAATTAAAAGATTACTGGCCATAAAACATTAAGTTAGACCTTCATTAGTAAATATGTTTAATGTTCTCCCATGGATTAGGACATAGACAAATCATTAAAAGGTCAAATCGCTAAGTAGGTAGTAATTAATACTGAAGAGTGCTGTGGGTAAATTTTATGTGCTTAAGCTAGTGATTAAAAAAAAAAGAAATCTTCCTTGGAAATTTGTTAACTATTTCAGGGGATGACCAATAAAAGCAGGATGAACGCTGGTCCCACATTTAAAACTGGAGGGGAGAGTGTTGCCTCAAGAGCAGCTAGTCGTGTGACTGTGCCCAAGTCATTTCAATGCCTTAGCAGTTTCTGCTTCTTTATTTTTAAAATGTGGACCAGTTATTTATTATCAAGTTATCTATACTGCCAAGTCCAGCTTCCCTACTCTCAGTCTATTCACCACAGAGATAGAGTTGTTTGCATCAGAATTTTGTATTCCAGATAATTTTCTTTTGCTCTGGGTCAATGTAACTGCCTACTCCCCACAAAGATAAAAAACATGAAAATTTGCCAGGTTTGTCCTTTAAACACTAAAGGTATTAAGTAACACAATATCTCCTCATTAGCTGGAAATGAAGCCCTTAAGGTAAAAGACCCCCCCCCCACACACACACAAGAAGATACTTTTAATTACATAGTTAACATATAAATTTACTTGACATTAGTTTATATTTTAGATATCTTTTTCAGGAACTACTGCCAAATATTATTTCATGCTGATATAGACACTAGGCTCAAAATATGCCTATTTAACGAAAGATTTGACAGTGACACTATTGACATTCTGGGTTTGATAAATGTGTGGGAAGTTGCTCTGTTCGATATTGGATGTTTAGCAGCATCCCTGGTCTCTAACTACTAGATGTACCAGCGCCACCCCCACTGGGGACCACCAAAAAATGACTCCAAATATTGTTCCAGGTAATGGCGGGGTGGGCGTGGGGAACCGGCTACAAGCCGCCCCCCATGGAGAAACAGCAATTTGAAGAAGGGCTTTTCAATTTCCAGAGTTAAGTTTGGCAGTGTTCCCTTCCATAGCTTCAAAACATCTTAAGAAAAGTGCTAACCTAGGTTAGGGGCTCCAAAATGCTTGCTGGAGGCAAAGAAACAGACCAAAGCCCTCCAGGGCCTCTCCCCAGAGCTTGGATCAAGAATGGAAAGGCAAACAGAAGCCTGACCAACAACTCCATCAGAGGCTACTTATCTCCACAGTGCGCTAAATTTAGCCTTTGAAAGCAAGCACACGTGTTTATGAAATAAGTCTGATTTTAAATCGGCAGGTTGGACCCCTCAAAAGGCACCACTTCTGCAGACACCCTCAGGTTAGCTCTGAGCACCCCGGGCGGCTCCGCCACCCGCCCGCAGCCCCGCGGCCGCGGGGTGCAGGGTGCCGGCGCCGCGCTCCCGCCACGCCCACCCGACGTCACCCGTTACACAACGCGCCCCCCCACCCAGCTTATGCAATTCTGCCCTCCCGCGGCTTCCAATTGCCCCGGTGACTTTTGTGGGAGACCAAGGTAAACGCTGCCCGCTCGGCCTCGGCTGGGGATCCTCCCTCCGCCCAGGCTGCGGTTCCCCCGCAGGGACCCGGCCCGGCCCGGCCCGAGCGGCCAATTACCGGAAAGAGCGCGGCAGGAAGCGAACGGCCGCGCGGGCCACCCAACTCCCAGCCCATCCTGCGCCGGGGCGGCCTCGCCCGGCCACACTCGACTCGGGGTGCGCCCGCCCGACCGGCCGGGCCGGGGCAGAGGGAACCCCGCGCCCGTGTGCCCCTCCCCGCGCCGCGTCACAGTCGGCTCCTAGGGCGATCCCCATTGTGACCGAAGCACCCCGGGGCGCCGCCCCCTCCCGCACCCCGGAGGACCCCGAGACCCGACAAGCGGGGGTCAGGCGGGGAAGAGGAACCTCCCCGGGACGCAGAGCGGAGCCGGGCGCCGGCCCGTCGGGGCCGGGAGGGTGGGGTCGGCCGGGCCCGAGCCGCATCCCGCGCGATCACCTGCTCGCAGCGCCTCGCAGGCGGCGGCCAGGGCCTCCCGGTAGCGCCCCTGGTGCAGCAGCTCCCCGAGCCGGCCGGCCGCCCGGGCTCGCGCCCGCTGGCCCGGGAACCACTTCTCGGCCAGGTGGCTGAGGACGACGCTGGTTCTGAAGCCCGACCCGGCGATGGCGGCGGCCAGAGGCGGCGGCCGCGGGGCGGTCCCCTCAGCATCCGCGGCGGCGGCGGCGGGCGGCAGCCGGTCCCGGCAGAGGCGGCAGCGGGCGCGGAGCTCCCTCCGCAGGCAGCGGCGGCAGTAGCTGTGGCCGCAGGGCACGGTCACCGGCTCGTGCAGGAAGCCGCGGCAGCCCAGGCAGCTGAGCAGCCCGCCCGCGCCGGCGTCCGCCTCGGCCCCCGGGGTCGCGCTCCAGCCCAGCCCGTGGCGGAGCCGGTAGTTGAGCACCAGGCAGTCCACCAGGGTGCCCAGGCACTCGGGCCCGACCGGGGCCCCGCGGCGCAGCGCGGCCGCGTACGCCTCCAGCGCTCCCTTCAGGTGGCCGCCCAGCGCCAGCAGCTCGCCGCGGCGGAGCAGCAGCTCCCAGCGCTCCGACTCCGCGGCCGCGCGCTCCAGCCGCTCGCCGCTGCCGCCGCCCACTTCCCAGAACCGGCCCTGGCCCCGCGGCCTGGGGGCCATCTCCTGGCTGCCGCCCGGGGAGCTCCTCGCCACGGCCGGAGAAGACATGGCCCGCGGAGGGCTGCTCCTCCGCCGCCGCCGCCGCCCGCCGCCACGGTCCCGGAGCCTCCGGGGCGCGCGGCTCCGCACGCGGCCCGCGAGCAGGGGGCGTGGCGCGCGGACTCGGCGGGGCGGCGCGCGCCCGGGAAGCCCCGGGGCGGGGCCTGGCGGGCGCGGGGCGGGGCCGAGCGCTGCTGGAGGAGCCCGGGACTCCCTCGCGCCGCCCGCGCCACGGCCCCGGAGCCGCCGAGCGCCCGGCCCCGCCCCTGCCGAAGCCCCTCCTGGCCGGGGACGCGCGGTCAGATGATCCCCCAGCGGGGATCCGATTGGCTCCTCGCGAAAGATGGGCCCGGCTTGTGGGTGAACAAAGCCGAAGGAACTGGGACCTCCATCCCCCTCGCCTTGCGGCCGGGGGCACCCCACCTTTTCGGCCTATCGGTGAAAGCCGCCTCGTGGGCGCTTGTCTGCCGGGCGCCCGGCCTTGCGGATCTAAGGTCCCAATCACCAACTCGCCCGCGACCTACGGGCCACCTGAATGGGAACCCGCCCCTCGTCCCCGCAGGAGCCTTCCGTGTAGTCTGTAGGTTGTCAGGTGCAACTTCATTTTCGTGAGGTGACGACCCAAGTTACAGAGGAGCGGATGACAGAAGGCCTAGGACACCCCACGTCAGTCTGATGACTTGGTGCCTCAAGTGCAGAGTCGGTCAACTTTAGAAACAAAAAGCCCACCCACGTTCCTGAGGTGGATCACCACAGGAGGCAAGACAGTTTTCCCTGGTGCCAAGTTGCTGCTGCCCGTCCAGATTAAAACTCCCCTGGCCCTCAACTCACTTCTCTTAATCCCAGGGAGGAGGCCCACAGGTATCTGAGGTATCAGCTGTATTCTCCACAGCTCAATCACTTCCCACAGTTGGCTAAGGCCTAAATTTGGCATTGTAAAAGAGAAAACAGCAGGATGAATGCTTTTCACTTGTTACCATTATCACTATAACCCAAATAGGGTCTGCAATTTTGCCAAGAGAAGAAGAAAAATGATTTTTTTTTGGTATAATTGGTTACATTTCCTTTAAAACTAAAGGCAGTGGATTTAAGGTTCTCTGTTGAAAATATATATTTAATTACAGGGTCCTGGATTGTTAACGCTGGATGTAGCTTAGAATTTTTAGACCTTTTACAAAGGTTAGAAATAATGGTCCAGAGAGGGCAAGGTACTTGCCTCACACTACACAGCTAACATTGTACAGAGATTTTAAGATCACCTAACTTTCATTCCATTATTATGAAGTATTTTATATGGGATTTCCAAAATAAAGGCAGTAGCTTAACAGAATATTAACGTGAGCACGTCAAGTCTGAAATTGGCTTTTAATGAATATCCCTTGTAATGCAGAACAGGCAGCTAGGCTCAAAAACTGCTTTTTAGTTAGTGTTTCTACTACACATTGAACAGATTGTGTAACTTCAAAAAAATTATAGATATATTGCCCCAAAGGGAGTGAGGAAAAAGGTAACAGGAAAAACTGAGACCCCTGTTCCAGTAGGATGCAGAGGCAAACAAATTTATTTTTCATTCATATTAGACCTGAAGCAAATTGCAGCAAAGCCCCAAGGAGCAATTCCTAATCATTTGGGGTGGGGACTGTTGATATTAATTTACCAGCATAAACTTGAATCTAATCCTAACCCTTTAAATTACTAACTTCCCTGACAAAGTAGGATGACTTAAATTAGATGCCCATAAACTCATCTGAGACTTGAAACCCTCCCTCCTCACCCCCACCCTCGCCCCATACCCTCTGTACATGGACATTAACTTTTGGGATACATTCTTGTCCACATCAACTTTTAAAGGTACAAGAGTAAAATACACAAGAATTATTGTGTTCACAAGAATTATAATTAATAAACATGCAGGTATTTATTATCAAATAGTTTAATTCAGGTTTTATTAAGGAATTAATCCCAAAAGTAAAATGTATGGTTCAGAAAGTAATGTGAAGTATCATTTCTCCTTCAGAGGTTTTTTTTTTTCCCCTAACAAATGTGACAACCACATGGGATTCTGGTGTGAAATAAAATGGTACAATTATGATAATGTGAGGGGGGAAAATGGGACTGTAGGAGGAATCTTGCCGTGTTCTCCTTGGCATTTGTGAATGGTTATAATTCATGTTTGCTGCTTTATACATTTACATAACTGGTTCTCATTTATGTAACTTATTTATGTAAGAGGCTGTACTGCCTCTGTGGCCTTTGTGTGCTGCACAGTTTCCCTCTGAATCAGGAAGTCTGGGGCAAAACAATCACCGGCTCTAAGACAGGTCACTCTTTCCTCATTCTGTGCCACCAAAAGAGGATTTGCACTTTGAGGCAACTGCTTTTTAAAGTCAGAGGAGAGAAAAGTTTGTATCTTCATTCATTTTCTAAAATTTGGACTTTGGTCTCTGACTCACCCAGCAGACCCGGATGGAGTAGAGGGAATCCTGCAAAACAGCTCCTCTCCCCCAACCCCACCCCCTTCCTTCCCTCCCTCCTCCCCCCAACCCTCCCCAAGAGTAGTATGATGGGGTGACGCTGCTCCCCTCTTCCTTCCAGCATTACTTGCTTGTGTCTTTGCTAACAAGTAGTAAAATCATGAGATTTGTATTTCATTTCAGTTTTTCAGTGCCTTCTAAAATAGATCAGTTATGTAAGCCAGTAAGAAGAAAAGCATATCTGTTTCCTAATTTGGAAAATGCTTATCACCATCATTCCCTGCATATCCCTGCCCTCCACCCCCACCCCCACCCCACACATACACACACCAGGAGACTTTCCCTGATATAGTTAAGTAAACTAAGAATAACGCAACAGTGCTTTTCTTGTACACAAAGTGAAGACGTGTATTTGAGCCTCCTTTTAGCCACTGGGTAAATTTGCCATTTGTTTCTTCACATTCTTACTTACCATTAAAAAATGAGAGAGTGATTTTAAGCTTTAAAGAGCCAAGCAAAAGTATATCCTCTTACTGATTCATTTCAGCTGGGAACATTCTAGTCTATACACTGAAAACAAAGAAATATTTTATATAATCAGTATCTACCCAATAACACAGCTATACATAATGCAGAGAGAAGGGACTTTAGAGACCACCTTGTCATAATCCTTATAAATATGAGAATGCTGAGATCTGAGCATCTGCTGGTTTTAATAGAAGTTACTGACGAGGAAATGCAGAGACGGTGTTGACTGGATTTGTGTCTCTATACCTGAGAGGAAGTCATCTGGCTTCTGAGCCTCACTTGCCATCTGTGTAATGAGGGAACTGGAACTCTCAGGTGACTTCTGCCTCAGGAGCCAAGCCCTTGGGGTTTGTTTGAACACAAAGAGAGGAGGCAGAGTGTCTCCCAGACACAGGAACACAGCAATGTGACACCTGATGAAAATGTAACAGCAGAAGGTGAAGGTTGAGACTAGTACAGGGGGGTGTGAAGGAGGGGGGAGCACGCTGGCTTGGCTGTACACACCCAGCCCAGTCCACAGAAGGGGAAGCAATCTCTGGGATAAGAACTTTTCAGTCTCCAGACAGGGATCCCCTACCACACACAGCTCCCTGCCCCACTATACATCTGTGAGAGGCTGGAGGAAAGCCTGGGGAGGGGGGAGTTATATAACTTGGGCATTTGTGGGGAAGTTTATATAAGATGCTAAAAATACAGTATATGATTGCTATAATGGTGTTCGAAGTGGAAAGCCCTAATGAGGACGACCTGAGTAGGTTAAATAGAGGTGATGCTAAGTAAATGTCTACACACAGTTGACTGAAATAACTATATGCTAACCAAGTACAGTTTACTACCCATGACTAAAATCTTCCATTATCCCCATGGAGAACACTAAGTGCTCAAGAGGCACTCTCCTCACCAAGGGCACTGCTCTTAATTCTTCTATTCTAGTACCCTGAAAAGTCTAGAAACACTACATAATCCATATCCTATTTTCTTGGTAGTCAAATTGATAAAAATGAATGCATTTCCCAGTATGAAGCTGTTAAAAAAAGAAATTGATGTAGGAAAATATCTTAAAGTTCATTTAACAAGTTCTAAGAAATAAGTACTTATGAGTTCCCCTGGTAATCTTCATATTCCTCCTTTGACCCCCCCCACCTCCACCCTGGCCAGCACTGAGTCATTTGACATATTATATATTTATCTGTTCCTGCTGGCTAGAAGGTTAAGCTCCTGTAGAACTGGATTTCTGCCCACCTTGCTCATTCATGTGTCTCTAGCACTTGGGGCACCAAGAGGACACTAGATAGTCATTGTTGAATGAGATCACACACAACTGAATGATATCACCTCATCTATTTCAGTCTTGCTATTGACAATCCATTTACCATTAACACTAGAGGACAATTGACTTTTTTCATTTCTACTCTCTCTCATACTTCCCATCTGATCTAACAAAATACATTCAGTTCTACCTTCAGAGTATGTCCAGAATCTAACCCCTTCTCATTGTTCCCACCACCTCGCACCCACTCCCATTCCCACTGTTCGTTCTATTATCCTGGCCCAAACCATTAGTATCATTCCTCCTGAAATCACACAACTGGTTTAGCATTCCTTAGGTAAGAGAAATAATGTTGCAAGTAGAACCAGATAAAATGAAAGTTTTATTCAGCCATATGCACCCATGTATATAAATCAAGAAAATAAAATACATAACATTATAGTATCGCAAATAAATCCAAGGAAGTTGAAAATTATATTATTCCCACAATTATTATTTAGAATTGCTTGCTAAACTCCTGGGAATATCAAAGTCTTTGAAGCCTTGAGAAGGTTTGGTGGAATGCAGAAAGGACCAAATTCTTAAGAGTCAGCCTCATCGCCTCTCTTGGCCTCACACTTCTGGTTCTACCTTCAGAATATATCCAGAATCTGACCCCATTCTCACACTCCGCGGCAACATCCCAGGCTAAGCCACCAGCAGCATCTCCCACTTGGGCTCTGTTGCTGTCACATGGAACCCAGCAGTCTTAGTGGCGGGAGCCGGCAGGACAGCGATGTCCTTTAGACCCTGCTGCTCCACCCTCAGTCAGTTGTGGCAGTTGTTCCTCAGAGCTCAATAACTGCCATTTGTAATGGACCAATCAGGTGCGAGGCGTGAGCTGACTGGCCCTAAATGGTCCAATCAGACTTGTGGGTGAAAGAGGATATAAGCCAGGAGCTGAGTAAGAAAGAAGAGGACAGGAGCCCCTGAAGAAGAAGGAGTGATGATGCCAGCCTCCGAAGAGAAGAATAGCAGCATCTAGTAGATGCCCTCTGAGGAGGGAAGAGAAGCCGAAGGACTCTGTCACAGAGTGGGCCTCTGTCCTGTCTCTGACATTGCCTGAGAGGAGCACCAAAGGCCCTGGGCCTGGTGTCTCAAAGAGCTGTTTGTTGTTGGCATAACCCAACCACTCACAAAGAGCTGTTAACACTGGGTGTCTGACACCACCTCTGAGGGACCAGTAGTGGTCATCACTACTGGCCGGTGCTGTCCAGCACTCCTGGTGACCCGTGGTGACCATCACTGATGGTACCTGGGTGAGATAGCTGCCACTTGTGGATACAGTAAGCTCTTTGTTTCCTCTGTTTGTAAATAAACCCCATGGTTGTTGTTCCTGGAGTCTCTTATAATTGTGCACGTGGGTGAGAATCCACAGGCAGTGACCTGTCGTCTTATCGGGCACTGTCCTTTGTTAGTCTATAGCTCTTGGTTTTGGTTTTGGCCTTTTGGGGCTTTTTGGTAGCTCTCTGGTCTTAGAGTCTGGGCAGGTGGGTGGCCATTCCATCCATCCGGCCTCCGGCCCTGTGGCCTCTCTTGTGGCCCTCTCATCCCTGTTTCAGTTATACCCCTTCATTCTGTTATCAACAGAGTGATCACTGTAAAAGCAGTATACTCCTTGAAACACAGAATCTTCCCTTTTTAGTTTGAAGAAAATCCAGTCTTGGATGTGACCCGAAACTCTTTGATTTTCCCCACCCTCTAACCTTTCTGATCCCCTCCTGCTGGTCTCCTTCTGCTCACTGGACACCCTGGCCTGCTCAGGGTCTTTGTCCTTTCTGTTCTCCTTCATGGGATGCTTTTTTGATGGATACACTCAAAGCTGCCTTCCTCTCTTCCTTTATAATTTATTAGAAATGGCATCCTTTCAATGCATGAGGTAGACTTGCCTGGTCTTCCCATCTCTCTTTCCTGTTTTCTGTGGGTTGTTTGGGTTGGGATTTCATTTGGTTATTTTGGCTTACAACAATAAATGTATCTTGCAGTTCTGGAGGAAAGAATTCTGAAATCACAGTGTTTGACAGGGTTATGCTCCATCTGAAGGCTATGTGGGAAAAGATCCTTCCTTCCTTCTTCCAGTTTCTGGCGGCTCCTGGCATTCTTTGACTTGTGGTCACATCACTCCAATCTCTACCCCCCATATTCATGGCTTTCTGCCTGCATGTCTTTGTAGTCACATGATGTTCTTCTAATGAACATCTCCGTATTATCTTCAGTATTTATCCCAAATATACCATATTTATTTATCTTATTTATTGTTTATCGTCCCCAAAGAATATAAATTCTATAAGGGAAACTTCATTTATATAAACAAATGATTTATTCACTGTTGGATTTCAGTGCCTAGAACATATACTAAGTTAAAAATAAAAAACTGTTGAAAAAGAGAATAAGAAAAGGGCTTTTGTGCTACACACAGAAACATGTTTGCTTCATGCTTCACCTCTGTTTACGACGACTATGGTCACATGTGCCACAACGACAGGAAGAGTGAAGTCTCTGGAATTTAGAATGAGGAATGGAAGCTCTATGATGTCATGATTTCCTATGACATCATCTAACAAAGTAATGACTATATTTAAAAAAGATAAGAGGAAAGTGGTAGTATCAGGTCACTTAAGAAGGAATCACTAGTCCTAGTGAATAACATCGAGTGAATTTACTCTTTTGGAAGTTCATGTGTGGACTGGCAGTCTGAAAAACTCCCTATGCCCATCCTTTAGAGGGATCCTGCCACTGTTCCCCTCCCATGCGGTTTTGGTTCACTTCTACATCCCCGAGATTATACAACAGGATTGGGCTGTCACCCACTTTAGAAGATAAAGACATGTGATGTAATTTTTACCTGGCTCATTTTCAGCTCTAGTGTGATTATTTGAGAATATGAGTCATGAGATAGACTGCAAGGATTTAAAATTGCTGTTCATAAAACACTGAATGGCGTGGATAAAATGAATATTTGTGTAATTTTATCTGAAAGACTAGAGTAAGTTGGATGGGAAGGGCTTTTGGGCTGGTGATGGAGAAGATCAAGCATGTTAGGTAGAAAGACACCTGGAATAGGTCAGATGTGTCGTGTCCCAAGAGGACTACAAATTCAGTAACAAAAAAGGAGAGATGAGGACTTAAGATGATGGAGGAGCTCATAACCAGGAGATAAAAATGTATATAGATCAGTGAGTTAGGACGAGAATGTAATGGTAGGATAAGAAACCAGGTCAGTGGCTAAGTCAGGAGAAACAAGCACCAAGCTTTGGAATACATCAGGCTAACAGGTATTCCAGATCATCTATTCAGTGTCCACGTGCTTTAGGTTAGGCTGGCTTAGGACTTGGGGCATCTCAGAGGGAAGTATATCTTTTCCATCTCTTCAATTCTCAAGTAGATGAGGGGACATTCTTTGAAACTTAGGTGAAATAAATGGAATAAACACCACGAAGGACTCGTTCAACCAGAATGGAAGACTAATTACCACAAAATATATTCAAATATTTTGGGCAATTTTAAGAATAATAGATACATTAAAATACTGCTAAGGTAGGTCAGACTCACGGAAATTTCACATGAGTCAAGAAAAGAATGATGTTTTTCCATAAGCCATCTCTTGATATTTCTGTCAATAAGGAAACACTGGATGGGTGGCCAAGGATCTAACCCAGTGGGAATATGGTCCCCATATTCTTATATCCCTATTCAACCCCGTTAACTCCCAATGAAACCCCAAACCACATCACAAACACACAGTAATTCTTAACAAAATGCCTTGCAATCAGAAAGATCTTAACCAGAACACTAAGAAAATGTGAAGCATGTGTCAGTTTATGATGAGTTGCCCCACTCCTAGCTGACTAGCTCAAATGAACCCCCAAATTCTGACCATTCTGAGTGATCTCATTCCCACCCCAGTCTTTGTGAACATTCAGAACCCAAGATCTCTGGCCCTGACTCTTATTTCTTAGGTGACAACACTTCTAATACAGTGTGGAAGGAAGTGAGACTTCCCACAGGCACATTTATTACCTAGGTAACTTTGCTACAAACGCCTTTGGATTTAGAGGATTTATTAATCCACTTATCACTGTTATCATTGTCCCCATTACAGCAACTCAGACTTAAAAGAATGAAGGTCTGTCCCCTAGAAACTGCTTCTCCAAATTTAAATCAAACCTTTCTAAGCAACAAGGGGCACTTTAAGTAACTGAACAGTTCCATTTCTGTTTCCCCTCAATTCCATGTAGCCAAGTTATCTGACTCCAAATATAACTGGATAGCTCAAACCCAGCCAACAATAGCTCAGTTTACAAAGCTTTCATCTGATTACGTAAACAATTGGCTTCAAAGAATGTTTTGGAATTCTTCATATGATAAGTCAAACTTGTTTTGTGTTTATCTGCAGAAAATAGAGCCACTTACAGGCATAGAAAAGTCTGTAACCACCAGGGATAGAGAGGTAGGACACCCTGCACACACGTATTCCCCAAACTGGCTTACCCGTGGGTAAGCCATCTCGATTCTGTCTCCTCAAGGACAAAGTTTCTCCAACTCTACCTATGATGAGGGGGTTGTAATAGATCGTTTCTTAAGTCCCTTTCAGCTCCAAAGGCTGTAATTTCTGAACAAACATAGGCTTGCCTTTTGATAATTTCCAGTGGAAAACCAACAGTTTGGGTCCACATGTGAAGTCTTTTCTCTTATAATTAAAAAAAAAAAAAAGTGTGTGTGTGGGGGGCTCCCTTGGTGGTGGTGTTTACTGGTGCACTCAATGTTTCTGCCAGGTCTTTTGGCTGGTGGAGGTATGTTAGGCGGTGTCACTGGGCTAAGATGATGTCCCTCTCCTGAGGGGGCAGGACTGGAAGCGAGGACAAAGGTCTGTGTCCTAGTAGTAGGTCACAGTGGTCAGGAGATGGTTAAATGTGGTCCTGCAGGGTGTTTTCCATGTGATCATTGCTCTGGGTGAGGGGAGAAAAGGCAGAGGTGGCAGTAAACTGGCATGTCAGACTTGGAGAGGCCCCTCCAATGGCTCCACCTGTCTTGTATCCTACCATGGGCAAGATTTAGTTGCCAGTCTTGTCTCCAGCTGGCAAAAGGGTTTGAGTACAGTATGAGCTCTCCCAGTCTCTTTGTAGGTTCCCCTCTACTCACAACCACCGGGGTGCTCCGGAGTAAAAGGGTGTGATCTGGGTAGTGGCTCACTGCAAGGTCTGGTAAGGCAGGTGGGTGTGTAGAAGCCAGAAGCTCTGTCTTGATAGAAGATAGCCATGAGCGGTGATTCTGTGGGCTCAGCAACTGGATCTTGCCCATCGAAGGGTACAGCGGGGAAAGAAGCATGCAGTGAGCATGTTTATACTTCCATGGGGAAACTGCAGTGACCACTACAATTATTCAAATATGCTTCCATCCTTGAGAGCTACTTTATCCAGATGAGCAAAAGAGGTGAAGTGATCCATGTACACAACATGTGTGACTCTTGAGCTTCAAAATTCCTGGTGGTCATGCTGCTAACCCAACCAGCTCATGCCATGAGGAGCAGGCCACTTGTGTTGGCGATACCCAGGAAGAGGCCACAGGTTTACAAAGACCTTGGCGCTATCCAGGACACTCCACTAGAAGATTGAAAAGATAGTCATCTATAGTTTTGAGAAACAGTCCCATCTGAAACTGGCCACTGGCTACTTTTGCCTTCAGTGGTGTCCTCATCAGATGAAAAGGATCTTTCACTCACTAGGAAAAGCTCGTTACCCCAGTGGAGGCTTACATCACACCCAAGGCACCCCAACTGAGGACACAATAGACATCCTATGTTTCATGCAGAGCCCTGGGTGAGGGGAGTGCCATAGAGAAGAGGATCATGGTTAAGGCAACATCTGGAGGCTTTCCATGGTCTCAGAGGTGCTTGGGGTCACCTCCTTTCATTGCTGAGAAGCAATCGTAGCATGCCTCCTGCACATACTGTGTTCACGGAAGCGCACTCTTCAAATCAAAATAGCTGCAGTGCCTGGTAAAAAAGATAGTGGCTCTGAGGACAGGCACTATAGCGCTTGTGAATGTGGAGGCATTGGTGTTTGAAGACTTGGCACATAACGAATACCGCTGGCACATACAGCCTTCATAAAGCCACGTAGAAGTGGAACCAGCAGATCCAAGGCTGGTGCTTCTGATGTGTCCTCAGAGGTCTTCACCTACTTGAAACAAGTGCTTGCAAGCAGGTGCTTCTTTACAAGAACTGGGGTGCAGGCCAGAGATTTAGGGGGTGAGAGGATTCACCAAAGACAGAATGGGGAACAGAACAGGCAGATATACTGAAGTACACTGCTGAGGGGAGCAGTGGGCAAGTCAGGAAAGGTCTGCCTCGCCATGTGGATTGCTCCCTGGCTGGCCGGGGATTGAACTCGTGCTGCAGAGGCTGTGGATTGCTTCATAGTGCGGTGCTTAACCCCTTGCGCTACCAGGGAGGCCTGCAAGCAGGTGCTTCTTCCTAAAGAGTATTTCCAGCATGTCAGCAGGAGCTGCTGGTCCCTCCCAACCCTCCCAGAGCTCTGCCTGCCAGAATGTGGTGATTGCAGGAACAGAGACAAGCATGCTTGCTTCAAATGTAAATAACGATCCCATAGCAGGACCCATCTTCTCACCTTAGAGAATAAAGACTACATAGTAAACAGGTTGGAAGCCAGAGTCTCCCAACCCAAGGCTGAAGCCCAGAGGGAGAGAAAGGAAAACGACAGATTTTCCACAAGAAGTCAGTCCCAATACTATAGCACTGGAATGCACAAGTCAACCCTAGATCATCCTTCTGCTTCTTAGCTTGCCACCACTTGAAAAAAACACAAGCAATCCAGGGAGCCGAGGACACCATACATCCCCCATGAAAATACCAGCCTCAGCCCTACCACAAAGGAGTCTAACTTATCTCAAAAACTGGGAGGAGTTAAACTATGTCTAGTTGTGTCTTCAAGCAGACATCTCTCTCCATGAATTTCAAAGCACATTTTACTGCACATGATAAAAGGACATTAAGTCCAAGGTGGAGGAGAGCAGCATAGGAGCCATCATGCAGTCAGCAGATTGTGGCTTGGGCTGGGACTCCTGGGACTGTGCCTGAGACCAAGGAGGCAGTATTTTGAATTCCATATAAAAACAAGCCAGGATGTGCAGACCGAAGTGTTTTCAGTTGAGCTTGCTTTAGATTTAAGTAAATAACAAAAAACCGAATGAATAAAATATATTTCTAAAAATACATATATGGGGCCTCCCTGGGGACGCAAGGAGTTAAGCACTGCACTATGTAGCAATCCACAGCTTCTGCAGCACGAGTTCAATCCCCGGCCTGCCAGGGAGCAATCCACATGGCAAAGCAGACCTCTCCTGTCTCACCCGCTGCTCCCCTCTGCAGTGTATTTCAGTCAGTCTGCCTGTTCTGCACCCTACTCTGTCTCTGGTGAATCCTCTCACCCCCCACACCTCTGGTCTGTACCTCAGCTCTTGTATGTATAAATAAATCTTTAAAAAAAGAAAAATATATGTATATATGTAGATATATAGTATGATTCAAAGACATAGCTCTTTATATTGTAAAATTCATGTACAAGTATTGGTAAGATTCTGTGTAGATAAAGGAAGAATCAGAGAACTATATACCTAGAGTGAAAAGTAGACTTGATGCACCTAAGCAATCAACAGACGAATTTTTTACCTTTTGTCTGAATCTGGACTGCTATAACAAAAACACCATAAACCAGGCCTCTCTTGTGGCCTAGGGGTTAAGTCACAGGGCTATCACCATGACAGCCTGAGTTCGATACCCACCAGGGAGCTAACTCACGGATGGTGTGGCAGACCTCTCCTGTCTCCCCCACTGCTCCCCTCAGCAGTGTATTTCAGTAAATCATCCTGTTCAGCATCCCACTCTGTCTCTGGTGAATCTTCTCACACTGTCCCTGCACCTCTGGCCTATATCCCAGTTCTACACACAAATAAATAAATCTTAAAAAAAACACACACACACACACACACACAAAACACATAAACCAGGTATCTTAAAATTAATGAACATTTGTTTCTCACCATTCTGGAGACTGGGAAGTGTAAGATCTTGGCATGGGCAGGTTGTATCTGGTGAAGGCCCACTTCTTCCTTGATGTCTGTTTTCTTACTGTGATCTCATGTGGTGGGAGGGAAAGGGATCTCTCAGGTCTCTCTTATAGGGACACTAAATCCATTCATGAGGGTCCCACCTTCTAAAGGCCCCACCTCCTGATAACATTTGGGAAGTAGAATTCTAACATATGAATTTTAGGGGGACACAACAATCTAGTATTTTCCTTTTCTACAGAAAGCACACATTTCATTATTTAGCTTAGTAACTAAACAACTACAATAGACTTACCAAATGTCTGGGATGCTTTCTAAAATGTCAATTCCTAGCCTTAGACAAACTGAACCAGCCCAGATCTTTTAGCGTGAGATCATCTTGGGTGATACTGATGGAGATGAGCCAAGGTTTGCACTCATAATATTCTACATGGTCCAACTGAAGAAGTGACCTTGAGAGTCAGCAAGGAGGCCCTGCAGCTTTTCATGTAAATGTCCATCTTTTTGAACTATGTCCTGGTTCACTTTAACCATGCAGTCCTTAACAAATACTGGTAAAAGTATTTGTGCTAGATATTATTTGCGATGCTCTACAAGAAACCTTCCAAGGTTTCTTGATGCTTTTCTATAATGCTTCATATAGGCATGTTATTTTTTTTAAATGCTCCCTAATCAGCCATGGTGTGAGTGAGTACATATAACATTCCTCTGAGGAGGAAGAAATGGGATAGAGAAGAGAGAGACCATGGATAACCCTCTTTATTCTCGTCCTTCTGACAACTACCTTTGCAGAATACAGGGCGTGCATTGACTTTCCAAGTCTTTGTAATGTCGCCAAAAATGTAAATAAGTATGCCATAAACGTTTAAGAAAACATTGGGTATGGGGTTGACATAATACAAAAGAAAATTATGTTTTCACATTATACTAAAGAAAATTACAAATCATTTCATTGTTTTTAGAGGGCACTTATCTCCCTTCCCTTTTAGTCAGTGACTGAAAACTAGGTTATAGGAGAAGAGTAGCATACATGTTTCAGGAAAAGAAATAAAAAGGCTTATTATCTTCAGATAACAAATAACTGCTTCCTCACAATGTTAGTGCCAGCTTTGTGGTGCATGTGGAAAAAATAAGGTTTTTACACATTATTGAAAGATTCGATTGCTCAGGCTTTATACATCATGAGCATGTTGTGATAGTGTTGACACGTCTTGCGTAAGGCGTAAAATCAAGGCTGAGTATCACATGCTACTCTGACATTGGTGAAATTGGGAGGAACTTGAACCTATGAATGGCAATTTTCTCTCATCACTCTGCTCCCACTGATAAGGTCCTTAGCAAAATAACCGTCCCCATCCAGGAAATGAGAGGCAGTTCCCATTTATCCTGGAGTAGGATACCTATCCCGGAATAGAAAATAGTTCCTACCTATCTTGTCTTAGAAAGTAGTGACTTTCAGTTCCCTGCTACCTGGTAGAATTATTCAAACAAACCAATCATATTCTCTGAGGAAGCAGATGTCGCCTCAACCTCTTGATCTACAAAGTCTGCTTCCCACAACCCCTAGTGGTCCCTCTATTCATGTGTGAACTTGCATGCATACAGTGTCCTCGTCTGGGCTGTGAGCACATGTGACAATAAATGACACAGATATCCTCTGTTCTGTGTCACATATCCTACGTCTGGCCATCCCCAGAACTCTGTGCACAAATGCTGTCCTCACTAATGGGATGAATAGAAGGTAAATAAACCTATTTTCTTCACTGAAGTAGGATCTTTGCTGAAGTAAAATAAACTTTTATATGTATAAATTAAATAAGCTTTGAGCAATTTTAGAATGCATTAGAAATGACATATTTTATCATAAGGCAAAGGGGCCTACTTGGGTATTTTCTGTCACAGCCTGTCCTTGTGATGGACTGGCTATAAAAATATAAATGGTTGGCCATTTGTACAAGGTCTGCCACAGATTATCAAGGCCACAGCAAGCCCAGAAATCTGTCTACACTGGGTCAAGAGGGCATCATCATCTCTCAGGAAGCAAACTAGGCAAATATAGTTGACCCTTTAATAATGAGAGGATTAGGGGCACAGTATATAGCCTGCATCTAATGTTTGACTCTCCCAGTGCTTAACTACTAATTGTCTGCTGTTGACCTTACTAATAACAAACACATATAAATTAACATATACTTTATATAGTATATGTATTATATACTCTAGACTTACAGTAAAGTATGGTAGAGAAAAGAAAACATAGTTAAAACCATAAGAGAAAACAGGTCTACAGGACTGCACTACATTTATCGATTAAGTAAGTTTGTAATCTGTTTACAAGAAAATTCAGGGCCTCCCTGGTGGTGCAGGGGTTCAAGTTTCTCACTATAAAGTTATCACCAGCCACTGTGGCATGAGTTGGATCCCCGGCCAGGAAGCTAACCCACATGGCGCGACAGACTTCTCCTGTATTGCCCACTGCTCCCCTCAGCAGTGTACTTCAGTCAATCTGCCTGTTCTGCTCCCCACTCTGTCTCTGGTGAATCCTCTCAACCACCCTCCCACCGCATCTCTGGCCTATATCCCAGTTCTTGTACGCATAAATAAATAAAATAAATCTTTAAAAAGAAATTCACATGTAAGAAGATCCAGTTCAAGGATCAACTGTACAAGCAAATTATAGGTTAGAAGTGTGACTAACATAACACCTAAACACCTCAAAAATAAGAGCTAACCCCCAGGGGTCATGCAGCACAACAGACATCAGGGTGCCAGAAGAAAGGTATGAGTAGGAAAAAAAGAAGAGAGAGAGAGGCATTATCAAATCACATGTTTGACCCAACTCCACATGTTGCACTGGGGCATGGGAACTTTCTCCATCTCTTCCCAGGGGTTTTCTGCCCCCTATGTCAAGTGGCAAGGCAATGAGGCTTACACAGTCTCCCCAAAGAGTATGTTATGTAAAGGATGACCTGGGAATTGAGGCCAGCAAGTAACTGGAAAGAGGCCTTTGACCTCCTGAATGCAGATAGCAGCTGGGTGACTGCCACTGCTCGCTAGGGACAGAGTACCTTCACAGCGCTTTCCCAAGTGCAGCACAAAGGCTCGTTTGGACGTTAGCAAATGCAACTGGGTGTTCTAGTTCCCAAGAAGTTACCATTTATGAACTGTGGTGTACTATACACTAGTATATTATCTCCTTTAATCCACTTGTGACTTTTTGGAGCTAGGTGTATTATCCACTTTTTGCCAGGGAGAAAACTATATTAAATAACTTAACAAAAGTGGCAGTTTAGTCTGGGATAAAACCTAACTTTAAACCCAGAGCCATGGTTCTTAACAGCAACCAGGATGTTTCTGGCATTTCTGGAGGACAGAGACAACAGAAGGGGTCTACTTAGGAAAATTAACTCTAAATAAATTGTTAATAATAAGAGCTAGATCGTGGCTTTCATGCTAACATTGACAATTTTGATTTAGAGAAAAATAAATAACCAGGCGTTCCATTAGCATAAACTAAACCAAAACAGACAGATCCACATACAGGATTCAAACATAGAATGTTCCTATTTGGTTATTTGGTATGATCTGGTAGGTTTTTTGGGAGGGAGAGGAGGAGAGAGTCTAGGAATGTTATTAAAAATTCGAACATGTTCCAGCCCCAAAAATCTACCAAATAGGAACATTACACTTTGGGATATCAAGGGAGACCTGGACAAGGAAGTCACAATCTAGTTAAAGATGATTATAAATGCATATCCACACTGTGTATTTGGATGCTACTTTCCACACAGCCCGCAACTTATTGAACAGACATACTCAAGTAGGATCTTGTGTACAATCCAAAACATGTATGATCTGAAGGGCATTGATTGTCAGCCAACACATCAGTTGTGTTTTATTTCTCCTTTCCTTACATAATCATGTTTACGTAACATCAATGCCCAGAGCAGTGCCAAATGATGTTGCTAACTGATGGGAACAGAAAAGTACTGCAGAGCTCAGCACTTCAGGACAGAGCTGCCTTCGATGGTGTGTAGTAATAAGAAACTTCTCACCTTGAGAGCATCCCTCCTAGAGAGTGTAGTCAAGTCATTTACTTTTACCGATTCTCTGTTGATTTCAACTGTCTTTAATTACCCTTTATTAACTGGGTCTTTATTTAAGAAATGATATGTTATAAATCCTTCAAAAAAAAAAAAACTGATGTGACTGAATACTTGGTCATCTTCATAAACCCCTCTTATATGAACTTATTGTTCATATAAGATTTGAGTTGTTCATTGCAGATTTGAGTTATATTCATGCTAATTGTGTTTGCTCAAGAAAGTGTTCATATTGACCTAAGTCACTGTGTTTTGCAGACTCTGTCTTCTATTAAACCTGCCCATAATCAGAGCAGGTTACTCCAGTTTCCCTGATCACTTCAGCATTTATTTTAATTAGAATTTATATATAGCATATAAATATGTAATTATCCCTACATATCTACTGTATGACCTCTAATTTTCTTTGACTCCTTTTTATTACATTGAAAGTTCTATTTAGAATGGAGATATATATATATATATATATATGTCTTCTTCTCCAAGCCTCAAAACTCCTGGCAGAATACTCTGAATACTGTGAACACACACACACCCCACAAAAGATTTTTGTCTGAGAGTAAAAGTCAAGTGAGTTAACAAAATTGTAGCTTTGAAAGTATCTCCCAGGAATCAAACCTAAATAACTCCTCCCAGATATATGTCATCCCTTGGGTTGTTTTTTGTCTTAGAGAAAAACACTTCCAATTACTAGTTTATATAATCAAATGGCATGATCTCTTCTGGGAGCCCATGATGGAAGGAAATTCAACATCCAAAGGAGCACTAATTTGTAAAAGATCTTATTGAATCTAGAGACTAGAGATAGTTTAAATGTATATTCAATTTCTAGGTTATGATAAAACACCACTTATTCTCTTTTTGCTCAGTATTTTCATGTAGATCAATCAATCAACACTTTATTTTCTTAGCTATGTCTAAAGCATTTCTAGACCTCTTCTGTGTCCATCAGATACCTTATAGGCATTTCTTACTTAAGAAACATCTGCAGGATGAAAAGAGCTCTGTGGATGGATGGTGATAATAATACAATGTGAAAGTACTTACTGTCATTGAACTGTACCTGAAATATGGTTGAAATGGTAAAAGTGAAGGTAGGTATAGTTTACCACAATTTAACACTATACATTATCGAACACCTACCTGAACTGTGTTGTTGGATGCTGAACTGGACTCTGTTGCCACAACACTAAGTGAAAGTCCCATCACTGCCCATATGGTTCTTAGTGTAGTGAGACTGTCTGGCCTAGTCTAGTGACCAAGTAATGCAGTGAATGTGGCATTGCGCTACAAGGGCTATGTCACTACAACTGAAAATCTTGCAGCTGGAATTTTATTGACGTAGGGGGACTCAGGAGGCCTAACATCAGGAGGTAATGTTCAATGAAGAGAGACTAACTATTTGAAGTACACAGGGTAGAGCTTCCGGGTACAGGGGTCAGTATGGGTAAAAGATATGAGGTGGGAGAGAATTCAATTTGTTGAATAACTGAAAGGAGGTCAAAGTGGCTGAAGAAAATTTAGGACATGGAGAAAGTGTGGAAAAAAAAGAAGTTGGAAAGGAGCAAAATCCAAATCATCCAGGTCAGAAGGACTTGGGCCTTAATCCACATAAAAGGACAGTCACCGAGAGATTTTAAGCAGGGAACTGATATGATTTTATTAAAAAGATCGCTTTGGCTGCAGTGTAGAGGATGAGTTGGTAGGGGAAGAGAAGAAGAAGAGAAAAGAAATAATTTAAGCACTTTTCCTTATTCTATCTAAAAATAAAATTTGACTTCAAGAAAGCAAACATTGTTTAAAAATGAACAATGATGTAAAATATAAATAAATAAACACAACAGACAGTATATTTTTCAGGTGTCTATTTAAGGTGAAATAACTGCAAGGCACATCTGTTGGCATATGTTTGTTCATATGGATCTAAATTTTTCTGTAACTTTTTCCTATCCTGTATACTTTAATTTCTTGCCTTTGTATTTTTCCTATGAATGGTTTTAGACCAATGAGATAACAATGATAAAGTTCTTTGTACTCTGTCTCACTTTGCTTATATGGAAGGTATTATTATTACTGTTAAGAAATATTTATATAACTTCATATCAAACAAATATTTATATAACTTCATATCAAACATATCACTTTCCAGGTGTAAAATTTCACTAATAATGCATTACACCCTCCACTTCTTGTTGAAATGGAGTACTATGCAAGCCCAGACTGGCTCTTAAAATTCAGAAATTTATTACTGTAGATATGTAAAAAGATTTGCTTATGAGGATGTATTATTACTGTAGATATGTAAAAAGATTTGCTTATGAGGATGTTCACTACAACATTGTTTTTTATTGTGAAAAATTAAAAATATGCCAAATTTACCCCAAAGACTATTATAATTTAAAAAATTGCTGCATCCCTATGGCATAATATTATGTTATCAAAAAGTGGTACTATCAAAGAATATCAAATAACACGGGGAAATTTTTCCCAATATATTAAGATTTCCATAAGATGTATTATAATCTCTTTTATTGAGTGGGAAGAAAAGGAAGAGCGAGAGAGAGGGAGAGAGTGAGAGAGAGTTATTAGGGATCCTTACTTGTTTTTGTGCTTACTTGAATTATTTTTTCCATCTAATATGAATTTTTCCCCCATTCTAACATGAACATATTAGGATTAGTTTTATAATTCATGTAAATAAACAATAAAAGCCCATTAAAAATAATACCTTCATTAATTTGTTAGAGGATGAACAAGTGACATAAAGAGATGCTACAATTAATGATTCATTTATTTAAGAGCTATTTATAGGGCGTGTACTGTCTTTGTTCTAAACACTGTGTCAAACAGCAGTATCAAAGCAAACAAAGGCCCTGTCCTTTTGGAGCTTGCACTTTAGAGAGCAAGAAGGAAGACAGCAAGCAATTATGAGCATCTATGACATTTGATAACAGTGTCATGAAAAACATTATAACACCATTAGTGTTAGGAAGTAATGGAGGTAGGAGGTACTGGTTTATGGAATGGTATTGTTTTGGTTTTTTATATCCTTGCAGAGAAGTGCATCAAAAATGGAATATTTGAAGTTCTATCAGAGTACTATGTTCTTTTGATTTTTATAGGAATTGGCAATAACCTAAGATTTATAAATAGACTTTCAGTTATTGATGCTTATCACACATCTATATTTCTATTTTAACACCATGACTACAATGAAATTGAGCAGCAGGAATATCCATGTAGAGCAGATGAAATTTGAACATTAATAAACACCCCTCTAATTCTTTGTAATGATTTCAAACCACTTTTCTTTATGCTGCTTTCAAGTCCCCCAGCCTAAGCAGGGACCCTTCTCCCTGCCTGAGAGGCCTACTCAATGAGAAATCTTGTTTCAGCAAGCCCTGCAGGTAACTCTGGTGAATGCCAGTGTCTGAGCAACACTGCCAGATACACAAGCTAGAGCGCTGGTATTATGTTTGGATTGTCACGGCAGCAATTGATTCTGACATTTAAGTTCCCTCTCATTGAATAGCTGAATATTAACTATGTCAATATTAAAAATTATGCCTTTGGAAACTATTCTTCAGTGTCAATTCTTCAATGTGACTTCTTCAAATCCAATCAGTTTAAACATTAAAAGAACTTCACAAAACAGACTACTTTGTTACATTGCTTTTTAAATAAAGCCTGTAAAATAACAATATATTGGGGATATAAGAAAGTAAAGTAGCTGGGTGAGGTTAAAGGTTGATGATGTTGGGCCTCAAGCCTTACTTACTGCTCTCCCCATGGCCTTAAATCCCTAAGCCTTCTCCATTTCTGCCTCCACATCTAGAACACCTCTCCAGAGGCTCTCAGGACACACCTTGAAAATCACTGGCACTTGGTATCTTCTTGTGGGATTTTTTTACTTACAACATTTCTCACACCAAGTGGGTGAGATTTCTCTACACAGACAACCAGCTCTCCACCTCTCTGAATATCAACTGAGTGCCCTATAATTCAATTCAATCCTGATACTAACTACCCAAAGTTAGTGTTAGACTCCACAGGTTAAAGGCTTGGTCCCCAGAAAATTACCTACTTCAGATGCCAGTCAGAAGTCCCAAGCTGCCACCTGTATTTGTGATCAAAAAGCTATACATTGGGGATTCCCACCATACTTCCTAAGATTCTGTAGTTTTCTAGAATGACACACATATCCCAGGGAAACACTTTACTAATGTTTACCAGTTTATTATATAACTGGTATAACTCAGAAACAGTTTGATGGAACAGATGTATAGGGGAAGGTATGGAGGCAGATGGGGTGGGAGGTACATGGACTTTCCATGCCCTCTCTGGGTAAGGCACCCTCCCAGCACCTTAATGGATTCACCAACCTGGAAGCTCTCGGAACCTTGTTATCTAGGGATTTTTACAAAGGTCCCATTATGTAGGATTAAGTCCCTTTCTCTGCTCTGGATATCCATGGGTTGCCCTTAAAAGTTCCAACCCTTTAATCATATAATTTGTTCCTCTGGTCACAGTCCCCATCCTGAAACTATCCAGAGATCCAGCTAGAGTCATTTTATTAATGTAAACTCAAGTACAGTTGAAAGGGGGTTGTTAAAAATAACATGACATTCCTACCATCTCTATTACTTAGGAAATCTAAGGGTTTTTAAAAGCTCTGTGTCAGAACCATAGACAAAGAACAATCTATGCTTCTTATAGCATTTTACTAGTCACACTTGATTTGTGTTACTTTATTGTTTTTTGGTTTTTTTTACTGCTCACTTTCCTGAAGTATAAGCCCTACAATGAATGAGGCAGGAGAAGATATAACATATTGAATAGTGTTAGGAAAGCACACAGAATCAGTATAGCAGAAGCTAGCCAGAAGGCAGGGTCCCAGTGTGTGCTACATAGTCTTGTAGCACAGACTCAATGGCTTGTCACCCATACAAAAGAAGGGATACAATTGGCTTGTCAAAGATGTGGTTTAGCAAGGTGATGGTTGAAAGCAGCTATTCAATTTTTTTAAATCAATCAGGACTATTTTTTCCCCCATGCATCCTATATTTAGGAAGATTTTATCCAATACACTGACTTCAGAGTACTAAGCAATAAATTAGTTTTTCCAAATTTACTCAATGTAGACCTTGACCATGTATTCTCATTAGAGGCAAAAATGTAAAACAGGTGAAAATATCTTACTCTTTATATATATTAAGCATACAGCTATAACTATAAATACATACAGTACATAAAACATCTATGGTTTTAAGATATCACAGGGGGTGAGTAAGAAAAAATATCAAGACTCTTTAAGGGGATGATGATTAAGAAGAAAAAGGTAATGATGTCCTCACGTGAATGACTTTCAATCAAACCTTTGATATGTATGAGCTTACCACTATTATTACTCAGTTGGAATTTCACTCAAAAGCAAATGAAAGTCATATCATGATTTTTGATAAATATCATTGTTCATTCAACAATGAGCACTTTCTCGGGCAATGTTTAAGATGATAGGAAAATCATCTAAACTCTTCCAGATTTGGAACTTACTTTCAAATCTTTAACTCATTTTGAGTTAATTACTGTGTATGGTATAAGATAGTGGCCCAGTTTCATTTCTCAGTATGTGGCTGTCCAATTTTCACAACACCATTTATTGAAGAGATTGTCATTTTCTTATCATATTTTCTTGGTTCTTTGTCATAAATTTAATTGAACATATATATGCATGTTTATTTCTGGGCACTCTATTCTGTTCCATTGATTTATGTGTTTGTTTTTATGGCAATGCCATACTGCCTTGATTAACATAGCTTTTTCATATAGTTTGAAGACTAATACTGTAATATCCCCAGCTTTGTTTTTCTTTCTCAAGATTGCTTTGCCTACTTGGGGTCTTTTGTGGTTCTTACACATTTTAGAATTATTTGTTTTCTTTGAAATTTTGGGATTATCTGGTCTATTTCTATCTCAGTGCAAAATGTCACTGAATTTTGATAGAGATTGCATTGAATCTGTAGCTTGCTTTGGGTAACATGAACATTTTAATAATATTAATTCTTCTATTCCATGAATGCAGAATAGCTTTCCATTTATGTGTTTTCTTAAATTTCTTTCATCAATGTCTAAACAGATATTTGAAAATGTAAAACAGTAATCCCCCTGTAAAAGATTCCAAATTGAGAAATACAATATTATCCCAAAGTGCTACCAGGGCTTATTGGCAGGGCAGGGGGAATCTTTGTCTATTTGTGTACATATTAAAAACAAAAATCCTTCCTGGCAATGGTAATTCTTTAGGTTGGCAAAAAACATATCAGCAAATATCACATTTTCTTTCAAGGGGAAACTTTGTAGGAGGAATAAATTCCTACTTAGGCATGCAGTGGTTCTTATTAAAAGACAAGCTTTGTATATTTTGTTATGTAGATGTCCTTTACTTTGAAGCTGTCAACAACAATTCCATCATTTGAAGTGGTCTAGGTTGATGTAACTTGCTATATTGTGCAGCTTTTGAAGTACATTTGTACTTACAATTTTCAGAAGATGCACAATGAACATTAATGAGTCTTCTCAAGCAATTTTTAGCTCACTTCTGGCATTGATCAACTGTTATGCTTAGTGTGGTGAAACTTTCTTCCAGATAAAAACAGACTTTGGCCCTAAAGTCTGCTTTTCCAGTGACGATTAATCAATTTTTCAAGTTGTCTCAAATTCTTTTTGGAAATAGACTGTCATAAATAAGTTAAAATAATCATTGGTTGGTGCAGGAGTGGAGAAGTACAGGCCAGTATATTACGTGCTGAACAGCATGGCTGAGACATAGTTATGCAAATGGAAAAGACTGATTCCTCTCTGTGGTTCCCTGGGTCAGAGCCCTTGTATATCACCCTCCTCTCAGTCTAAGGAAAGGTTGTAAACAGTGTGTAATCCAAGGTCTACTATCAAAACAAATGCTTTTCATGAGATGTGAGCTATCATTTCTCTTGAGCAATGACTTGACATCATGGGCTAGGGATTATTTAGAATGTTTTCATAAGAGGCCTGTATCTGTTATAAAGAGTAGGATTTACAGTGGAAAAGTTAACAAGACTTTTATAAACTGGCTTTCTTGTTCTTGGAATGCAAATAAGTTATATTGCTAAGTAACATGTATGTAAACACATATTGAGAAAATAGTTCTGCTCTATTAAAGGTATTGTTTGCTGCATGTGTAGCTGTGTTCAAATATATGTATATTTTTAAAGATTTATTTGTTATTTATTTATACATACAAGAACTGGGTATAGGCCAGAGGTGCAGGAGGGTGAGAGGATTCACCAGAGACAGAGTGGGGAACAGAACAGGCAGACTGACTGAATACACTGCTGAGGGGAGCAGCGGGTGAGACAGGAGAGGTCTGCTGAGCCATGTGGGTTAGCTCCCTGGCCGGGGATCGAACTCATGCAGCACTGAGACAGACCCTGCACAGGTTTCTTATCAAAGGAAAGGTAGGGACTAGAGGAAATTACAAAATTATTGTTCCAGTGTGCAATAGAATGTGTGGATAAGATAGAGGCATCCAAGTGCAGCATCCTAATTAGAAAAGCAAAGGGGGCCATCTGAGAAGGTATCTAGAAACCTCAGAAATCACTGAATAGGAGCATGATCTGGGAAAAATAACTAAAGCTGACTCCTCTTCCTCTCAATTTATAGCAGAAGAATGGGTGATCGGGCAGGTAACAGCAGTTCACTTACTTGGAAAAGATCATTGGAAACTTTTTATTTCTAGAAGTGATGAAATTTATTAAACTATTAAATTATTGTTAATATTTACATATAAAAGTGTCATTAATCCTCATAGGCAATGTGTTGTAGATTAAATTATATAAACTCTGAATCCAAATTCTAGCTCTGCCACTTAGGAGATACTTGCCTTTGGAAAAGTATTTCAACTTATTTAGGTTCCAGTTTCTTTTTTTTTAAATTGAGAAAAAAAATGGATAGAATATTATATTAGTTTCAGGTGTGCAACATAGTAATCTGTAATTTGTTTATATTATAAAATGATGACCACGATAAATCTAGTTAACACCCATCAGCTCAGTTATAATTTTTTTCATTATTTTGTTTTTTGAATTTGTTTTTGTTTTGAATGATTTTAACTGCAAAGCAATCAACAAAGTATTTTGCATATAATATGACAATGAATCAGTTACAGTTTAAAAATTCACAAGAATGTATACTAAGCCAATTAACTACCCCATATTTCAGACTAGGTCTTGTCTTTTAAAAGGTTGCTACTTTCAAAAACGCCATGGAAAACAAGGCTTTTAAATAACAGCATGTGGGAGGTAGAAAACTAATAAAACTGCCAGTAGAGCAAAGGGGGATAAAAGCCCAACAATCAGATTTTTACAGATTCCTGAGAGCTCAAGACTCTTTTGAAGACATAATACCAAAACTTTTAGTGTCTTGTGAAGTCAGCTGTGTCACGCACAGACCAAGACAAGGAGTCCATTTATAACATTTGAAACCTTGATGTGAGTTCTAATTAAGTCTGTAGCGCTGAAGATGAGGAATTGCAGTAAAATCAGCCTTCAAGTCACTAGCAAAGACTTCCCTATGCTGAGGGTGGTCTTCTTTCAACTCTCGCTCTATTACTGTGTGTAGTTAGCTGTTTATGTCCATATAAAGGAAAGGAGTGTATTTTCCTGGAGAACACCCACATCAAGTAAACTGTAAATACAGTTAATTTCTCTCAACCCTCTACAAAACACTAATGTAAGGATAATCAGTGAAATAGTGTTCCAGGTCTATAGCTACTAGAATCGTACTGCCGAGGAAACATATTTTGTTTATAGTTTGTATATTGCAACATTCTAGTGTAGGGGAGCAAAATTTGTCACTTCACAAAATGTCACTTTGGTGTAAGGATTACTTTATGCTGACTATTTTTAAGAAGCAGCAGACTCAGAGTTTTTCTTTTAATCACCTAAAAGTATTTAAATGGAAGACCTGTGGCAGGGAGAGCTATTACTGAGATAACTACAAAGAATATGTGCTAAGTGCAAGAACCTGGTGTGTATGGGGAGGTGGTAGTTTAGCAAGATCTGTTCAAATTCTTCTGTGTCCTTTACCTCTATGTGACATGGCAAATATTTACTTATGTAACATTTATTCTTCATCCTCCCTGTGAGTTGTCTTCTTTCTCCTTTGAAGTCCTTCCCCTTAGCCCAGAATGGTGTGTCAGCCTCAATTCTGTGTAAGCCTCAACTGCCTGATTATCTTTGGGTCTCATGTCTTTGAAGCCCCTGTACATACAAAATGAAATCTGTTTTTCTCTTGTCAATCGGTCTCAGCCAGGAAACCCAGAGAAGTAGAGGAAAAGTTACCTTTTCTTCCCATATACTAGACTGCCTCCTTTCTTCCACAATCTGGGTACTACATCCTCTCTGAGGAGAATGATGGGAAGACTGTTATGGTTGATTTCCAGATTTGGTCACTGTGCTACGGCTTTGTAGGATTATCCTTTGTTTTTAGGAAATGCACCTTCAAGGGTTTAGAGTTAGTGGATCATCATGACAAAGGTTTACTCAAATGGCTCAGAAAAAAAAAAAAGCAAAGAATGATAAATCAAATATAGAATGTTAACGACTTCATGATGAAATGAGGACTTTTTTTGTATTATTATTACAACTTTTCTGTAAGCTTGAAATTTTTCATAATAAAAAGTTAAAAAAAAAACCAACAAAAAACAAACACCATAGTTTGAAAAGCCTCCAACTAGCCAAATTCTGGATTATCGGATGCTCAAAAATATAATGACTGTAATTATAATCCAATAATAAATAAGAAGCCATGAATCAGTGATGATTCAGAAGGAATGTAGGAGGGGAGGGAGAGAAGGGGGAAAGAAAGAAGGTATTAGCACCATTGGTGGCTACTATTATGCCAACATCTTACTCTGAGTATTTTTAATGAAAAAAGTGTTTACTCTGTCTTTTTGCGAGTAGTTAGAGTTATCACCAGTTGCTGAGTAAAAGAAAGATTTTGTTTTCACAAGATTGTCAGCTTATATATGTTAAAGAAGTAATAGACTGAAAAATCACTATTTAACCACCATCAATGAAATACCCAGTTATGCAAGGATCACAATGTACGCTGGGCGAAAAGCGTGTGTGTGTGTGTGTGTGTGTGTGTGTGTGTGTGTGTGTGTGTGAGAGAGAGAGAGAGAGAGAGAGAGAGAGAGAGAATACAGATAGAAAGATAAAGATAGCAAAATGTTAACAATATTGATAATAAATCTATCGCATGGGCATATGGGCATTCTCTGTATTATTCAAGGAGATAATCTATCATCTCTCCCATCAGTTGTTAAAAGACTGTAGCATATAAAGACTGTAGCATATTTATTATTCGCTTTCCCCCTCAGCCACAAAATATACATAATGGAGGGCCTTTTCAGTCAGGCGATTATGTGATTGAAGAGTTTGATTCCTGAAACTGCAAAATAATTTGTTTTGTAGGCAAAAGAATCATGAAATAAGAAAAAGTGGCACAGGAGTGTCCACCCCCAAGTCCCCAGGTGATGGATACTACAGGGCACAACGGAGAGACCCAGGTTGACTGATATCTGAAACCAGCAACTGAACATCCAGCTGCATTTATGACTTAAGGTTTTACAACTGCCATTATTCACATACTAAAGGATAATCAAATTCCTCCTTATTCTCTATTTTTATTTTTATGACATGTCTTTGTGCTACACATATTTTTATTTTTACCCAGATTTTGTTTTCTTTAATTTAAAAAAACGTTTTCCCACCACCCTCTCTTCTACCCCTCTGATCCTTTCTCCCTCCACCTTCCTTTTTAAACTTAAAAGTCTCACTTCATCTATTAATGTCCACTAGTTTTTGTAAGTATTTTGCTTTTGTCATGTTTTGTCTGCTATGTCAACATTCAATGTTTGTCTTTGTCATTCTGTCTTGCTTTACCACACATAATTTCCTCAAAGTCCTTCCATTTTGTTGTAAACGGCAACATTTTGTCTATCCCTGTGGCTGAACAGTATTCTACTATGTAGATATACTGCATCAATAAAGTACTACAATAAACATATATAAATTTTTGAGTTGATGGTTTCATGTTCTTGGATGGCCAAAAGTGGGATTGCTGGGTCATATGATGTTTCTGTTTTTATTTTTATTTATTTATTTACTTTTTAAAATAGATTTATTTATTTATTTATACAAGCACTGGGTACAGTCAGAAGCGGGGGAGGGTGACAGAATTCACCAGAGCCAGAGCAGGGAGCAGAGCAGGCAGAAGGACCGAAGTACACTGCTGAGGGGAGCAGCGGGCGGCAGGAGAGGTCTGCGCGCCATGTGGGACCCTCCTCTGGTGGCCGGGGATCGAACCGGCGCTGCAGAGGCTGCGGGCAGCTTCGCAACCCAGCATTCAACTTCTGTGCCACCGGGGAGGCCCTGTTTTTATTTTTTTAAGTCAAATCCAGATGGCTTTTTGTAATAGCTATACCAGTTCACATTTCCAACAACAGTAGAACATACTTTCTAGCATTTGTTGTTGGGAGCCTCTTTAATATGTGGTATTATTATGGGTGTGAGATGATATCTCATGCATGTCCCTCTTTAAGTGATGATGAGTATGTTTCCATGTATCTGTTGGCCTTCTGGATATCCCATTTGTTAAACTGTCTGTTCATTTCATTTGCCATTTATTTATTGGGTTGTCTGTTTATTTTATTATTAAATCAAATAACTTTTTTTAAGGCAGAATATTTTTAGTTATTTACCTCTTTTTAATTTTATTTTTATATTCCCCATACAATTGCAACCCCAAATCCTCCTTATTGGAGGAATTGACCCCAATGCCTCCTTTCCCCGCCCCTCCCCCCCATAGTGTGTCTCTGGTCATAGTTGTCTGTTGATTTTGATTTTTTCTTTCTTGTAGCTATTCTTTTTCCTTGTCCCTTATTTAGGTTTTCTAGATTCCTGCTATGAATGAGACCATCCGGTATTTTTCTTTTTCTTTCTGGCTTTTTTCACTGAGTATGATCCTTCCAGCTCCATCCATGTTGCTGCAAATTGCGTGTGTTTATCTTTTTTGAATGCTGAGTAATATTCCATTGTGTAAGAAGATGTGGTTCAAATAACTTTTTTGTAACTCTTGGATATGAATCTCTTCTTGGTTGTTTAATCTGAAAATATTTTCTCCAATTTGGTGGGATGTCTTTTTAATATATTTTCTTTCACCATGTAAAAGCTTTTAAATTTGAGGTAATCCCAGTTGTTTATTTTTGCTTTTATTTCCCTTGCTGTAGGGGTCAAGTTTTCAAAAGCACCTTTAACAGTGATGTTAAAATCCATCACTAATATTTTCTTCTACATATTTTATTGCTACAGTCTTATATCTGAGTTTGCAATCCATTTAGAATTTATTTTTATTATGTATACAGAGTTAGAGGGTCCAACTTCACATTTTTTACACTGATTCATGTGTCTATATTTATTCTAACACCATATTGTTTTAATTTCTGTTGCTTTAGGGTATAGTTTAAAGCCAGGTAATGTGATACCTCTTACTCCTTTTTTCTCAGGATTGCTTTAGCTACTTGAGGCATTTGTGACTCTCTATTCTTACTAACACAAACCTGTCTCAAGAAAAGTCTGAGGAAACAGTTTACATTAGGTTATAACTTGTATTCATGGACAGTGAATTCACTGGTATTCTTTTTAAGTATAAACAATCTCCATGATAACAATCAAAGAAAAGTCATCAATTTTAGTAGAAGTTGGGCACAGGCCTCATATCAACAAATCATGTCATATTTTTCAAGGAAATTGTCCACTGTTTTTAAAGACAGGAAATAAAAGTTCTTATAGTAAATAAAATTACTTTTACATACACATGGGCGTGATTATTTAGATAAGAGAAAAAAGCCACATAGAAATTAAATAATAGCATGTGTACCTCTTGTATACAAGGGAGAGACCTAGAATGACAGAATGATTTTTAATGTTTCTATTCTTATGGAAAATGCACTTAAAATTATCTTAATCATATAAAATTATCTTAATTATATCATATCCAAATATGACATAATACAACCGATCTTAGTGTATAAAACATCTGACCTACAACTGCACTGGTTTTTGTGACCACACATCTTAACAGTCCCTGGGGATTGAAGGTCCACTTCATTTAGTAATTTAGTAAACTGAAATATATTTGATTGCATTTAGTAAACTGAAATATATTTCTATTATATGATAGAATTAACCATAGGCAGACCACAAATTCCTAAATGGATAAGCCATCTCTGTAAACTTATGCAGCAAACTACCAAGTGGTGCAGAGAAGGTGAACAATAGCTAAAATACAATATTGCATTAAATTACAACTTCCAGAGAGGGTCTCTTCAGCAAGTAGAACTCATGATTCTATGAAAAACTTACCTGGACCCTTGCCGTATCCTCACAAGGATGAATTTGGAAGAAATCTCATTTTAGCATTCTGCAGTTCTTTATTTATGCCTCCAAGGAGTGCATACTTATCTGGGTATGCATGAGAAGACTTCTATTCCTTTTTATTTTTCATCTAAAACTAGGACAGGAAGTGAGCTTTACTAGTATTTAATGTAGAGGTTGACATTGGTGCCATCCCTCCAGCTACAGCTACACATCACTCATTCACTTGTGGCTTATTGCACACAAAGCAGCTGAGGGAAGAGTGCAGTTGCACCACACCATATATTGACACATGCATGCTTTAGTTTTCTGTCTATTTGAATAGAAAGCTTACCCCTTATAATACAGCTTTATGTAACCCAATTAAATTGGATCACACATTACCAACTAATGTGTTTTTTGGACATTTTGAAAGACATTTAATACTGTAACAAATGTCAAAATACTTCATATACCAACATTGGACTGAGTAGTGAATCCATGATAAGATGTCACTTTAAAGTCACTCAGATCTAAAGAAACAAAAACTGGTTGTCAATGACACACAAAAATATTCATTTTGCTAATCTTCAAGCAAGATCAACAGTTTTGGTTATAAAACTTTTCAATTAATCATGATTCATGATTCATTACACTCGGACAAATTTCTATGTTGGAGGTACAGAGCCAAGATCACTACTTATAAGGACCTAGCGAGTCAGTTCCACCAAAGTAGCTGATTCAGGAAAGAGTGGAAGCCCTGAAATGGTGGGTCTCATGGGAAGAGATTGCAGGGAAGCCAAGGTCTTGGGAATAGCACAAGGGGCACCAGACCCCTAGCTAACCTTCATGACATTTCAGGTGCTCTGAGGAGTTTTTGGTTTTGATTTTGGGTGAGACACTGAAATTAGCAGTACATCTTAAAATTCTTTCTTATCTAGGGATATGTATTCCAACCGTAGCTTCTCAAAAATTTATAACCCATAAGACAGAATGTAATAAAATAATTACAAAGCACCCGATATTTGCTTTCTGTATGATTCTGATATTTGCTTTCTGTATGCATTATCCACCTCATTACACAATGTTTCTAAAGCAGTTTTATGACTGACCACGCCTCTTCTTAAAACAGCCATGACTTAATGTCTTCATTCAGATAAGCCGAATTCATGTGCTGACTTTCTTTTCCCTTTTAGCTATTAGAAAGCATGAGTTTTCAGACTTGTTTTAATTATTTCAGTTTCTAGTGAATCATTAAACCTACTTTCTACTCCTTCCAACTCAAGCTTTTGAAAACACAGTGGATGGAAGACTGACTCTGGAGCATAGCATCCTTCCAATTAAAGTCCAGTCCAGGGATGGAGGGAGGCCATGGGTCCTGCTGGGACTGCTTAGAAATGCAAAATGAGTAGCACACACCATGTAAAACTACTTACAGCCTGACTCAGGATGGACACTAGAGATTCATGGAGCCTATATTGCCTTACTGGAAAATTTTTTCACTGGAAAGATTGGAGATAAATGTAGTGACCATTCAAGAGAATTATGGGCTCTGTGGTTTGCTAAGCACTAATACTTTTGTTGTTGTTGTTGTTGTTTAATTGCACACATTGTAATTTCTAGAGTCACACGACCTCAGTTCAAATTCGGTTAACCCAAATTTGGCTGTGTGATTGTGTCCTCAAATTCCTCATCGAAAAAGAAATGATAATAATAATACCTACTTCCCAGAATTGTTATGGGGATAAAGTGAATTATTTTTTTCCAAATGAAGTACTGAGAACATGGGAATTACCTACTAAGCTGTCTAGGAAAAAAAATAATACTCCTATGTTTCTCCTCTACTCTAACACTCTATACATTTGTATTCCAAATGTTACCAAAGTCACCAAGATGACCAAATGTGGAGGAGTTTCCCCACACCAAGTGATTCCACTACACCAGTTGAATATACTGGAGTTGGAGGTAGATCCCACAGGTTAATGGGTTCAGTTGCACAAAACTATCCTTTCCCTGCCTTACTCATTTTAGACATCAATTTAAAGTCATCACCTGTGGTTCTGATCAAATCAGAAGTTTCAGTGACTCCCTACTTGCGTTTGATTAATTTGACAGAATGGCTCATAGATCTCAGGAAAACCAGTTTACTTACTAGATTACTGGTTCATTATAAAAAGATCTAACAGAATAGTCAGGGGAAGAGATGTATAGATGTATAGGGGAAGGTATATGGAAAGGGTACAGAGCTTTCATATGGAGGCTCCATAATGCAGGATGATTGATGACATCATGGTCCAGTGTTGACTGATTTCATCTCCAGTTTCTCTTTTCTTCTGGGTCAGAGGATAAGAGTGAAGGTTCCAACCCTCTAAACACGTGGTTGGTTCTTCTGGCAACCAGCCCACATCTTTGGGGCCTTTTAGAAATTCATCTCATAATATAAACTCTGGCATGGTTGAAAAGGTTTGTTATAAGTAAAAAAAGATAACTTTACCACTCTTATCACATAGGAAGTTCTGAGGGTCTTAGGAGATAGAAATAACAAGGAAAACCAAATGTATGTATTTATTTTTATCAACCACAGCATCACACAAGCACTCAACATATATATATATATATATATATATATATATATATATATATATATATATATACATGTTGGTTATGTTAATCTATATAAAACAATAGGTAGCTATTATTCTCATTTTAAAATTAAGAAAGTTGCTATGTTTCACCTCTTCTTTACTATAATGCTCTATATATTTGTACTCCAAATGTTACCAAAGTCACCAAGGTGAACACATGTGGAAGAGTTTCCCCACACCAAGCAACTTTCTTGGACCACACGATAAGTGGTGATTCTTGTATTGGTATCTAAGTTGATTAATCTGATCTAAATTTGAAATTCTTTTCTCAATACCACACAGCTCCATAAGAAAAAAATATATGTTATAAATAAGAACCAAGCAAAACTTTATAGCAGAGAGAAGGCTAAGTCATTTCTGGCCTTCATTTCTATTTTACTAAAACTATCTCAAATCAATTTGATTAAATCCTTTACAAAATAGGATTTGACCATGAATTTTGAGCTTAAATTTTGAGGTATGATTTTATGGGATGTGGGAAAATCTAATTGTTTCTTCAGGGATACAGAGTAGTTATGTGTGGAATGCAGCCTTGGAGTTTCAAGTATAATAGCAAAACTACTGCTCTTGTTATTATTCATATATGAATCAATTTAAATATCTACCCAGTTTTTAAATTACTTATTGGAAGTTTCATAGTCCTCATTTCATTTGCTTTTGTTTTATTTTTGGTTTACTTTTGCATATGCTTGTGTGACAAGGACTAGAAAAACAGCTTTTTTTTTTTTTTTTTAAGAATCAGAGATACTTTGCTTCTGTAAGCAAAAAATGCTTTGAAATTGAGAGAGCAAAGCAAGTAACAACAATGTAACATACTTTCCTTTTCCCCCATGCTGTAGATAACTGGAATAGTTCAGCACCACATCTAACCTCTTACATAAGTCTTATGCAAGAGATGTGAGCCAGTTCTTTCCTGAAACAGCTCCAGAGCTAATTCAGATATTGAAGGGCCTTTGCTTCCTAATATTCCTGGTAAGCATGGCATAAACTTACTTTACTTAGTTCACTTAGGTTATTTTTAAATCACTTGGGTAAACACGCACACTCACATTTACAAACATCCTTGCCAACACAGTGAAAGCTCATATTGTGTTTGTTCAAGTATGCTTAGCCTGGGAGGGGAAGGGGAAAGGGAGAGAAAAAATTGGAATGATTAATGCTACTTACTTAATCTTTCATAAAAACATATGCAATAACTGAAGGCATTTTAAAAACAGACTAATATTATTCATCGGGCCTTTTGTGGGACAAAAGTTCAGCATAGAGGGCTAGCAGCTCTGTTAACTATAAATTTGATTTTTGCTTATTTTCAAAGTGAGGCAGCTAAAAGTTAAGCAACTCAAACTCAAGGACAAAGAAGAAATCAAAAACAGATAGATTAGTTCTCAGAGATCTTGTTGCCATCATAAGTAGCAGAGATCCTTGTGGAAGGAGGGTGGGCAAGCAAAAGATACAGTTCAGGAAATACCTCGTTTCTTCTTTTAGAGCAGTCTTCTGAGATAGTCCTCTCCAGATGAAGGTAAGAGCAGCTTTCGGAGGCTCCTCTTAGAATATTAACTAACTTGAGACTGCCTCAGGGCAGCTATTGTTTCTGTGGCAGGGAATGCAGCACTGCACACACTACGCTTAGCTCCTGCCTCGTGGGATTGACTAGAATATGGTCCAGTGTAATGGTTCTCAATTATTACTGTATTCTGATTTGGTGGTGGTGGGAGGTGAGGGAGGTGGAGGAGTGAATAGGCCACTCCCCAAAAGGGTACTTTGACACATGGATAGTTTTGAGCTGAAGCAACTAGGATCTAGCAGATTTAGGAAGACTTTTCTTTATCTCTCCCTTAACTGTCTAAAGTAATTTAGATAGTCTATTCCAGAAAGAATCACCATAATCAACTACAAAAAAAATGAGTGAAATGTGGTAGATTGGGGGAAATTAGCAAGGCCTGTTTCTTCAAATCCCTCGATGTGTCCCTTTGTCTCTACCTAACATGGCTGTCCTTTGCTTACCAAACATTTGTTTTTCCTGTCTTCCCACAAATTATCTTCCTCCCCTTTCAAGTCTCAGATGTCCATCCCATTCTCCCTAGTTGAGGGTGGCATATAAACCCTTTCCATCAGGTAGTCCCATGTCCTTGTGGGGTTCCTGTACATACGTATGTAATTAAATTTGTTTCTCTCCTGTTAATCTGTCTTCTGTCATTTTAATGATTAGACATAGAAGGATAGAAGGAATTTTTTCCTCCCCTAAAGAATCAACCAGGACCTTTTGTGAAATATCATGCCTGGGTCCTACTCCCCCAGAGAGATTTATTCAATTGGCCTGAAGTGGAGTTAGGATGCAACTGTGTTTGAGAATTACTAGTCTAATAGAAATACTGCTGTGGTACAAGCAGCTGCTAGGCAGGATGTGATGGTATTGTGTTCTTTATTTAAATAGTCTTCCCAAAGTATTTCTTCTTATCTCTTAAGATATGTGAGTGAAGTGAGTTTAGGTAGTTTAGAAATGAACATTATTTACTCAAATATTTCTACATATACACATAGATACATATACATACATATACATACATGCATTTATTTTGTGTGCACACATATGTTTATACATAGCAGATCTGACTTCGAATAGAAATTGCCTCCTTTATGGCAAATTGGAGTACTTTTTTTGTGGGTGTGTATTCCTACATGAGTTTTCTTCTCTAAACTGCTAATTTCTGGAAGGGCCCTGTCCCATTTTTACATTCCCTTTAACATTTGACTCCTTGTGTCAGTTGACTAATCAGGAACAAGCTCTGTTAAAGTATGTTTGGTTAGAGTACTCTTTTTCTCACAATGCAGCTTCAGGACACAACCTGAAATCTAAGTATCAATTGAGTCTAGCCAATTCATGTATCTATGAATAGGAATGCTAAGAGGACTATACATCTATCTGTGAGGAAATGAATCTCAACTAGTATTTTGAAAAATAATGGAAAAAAATCAATTCACCCTATAAATGATAAGCTATATATTTAAATATAGAGTTTAAGAAACTAATTGTGCAATCTCTAATATATAGTGAGTATCCTAATACCAATTTGTGTCATTTTTTCCCAACAAATACTGACTTATTGACTTCCTTCTTTTGATGGGAACTAGTGGAATTTCTGTTCAAATCTGGCCAAAATTTTCATCTTATTTGAGTCTCCAGGATCTATTGATCTTTTTATATATCTTCCATGTGATTCTACTCCCAGGGTGTTTTTGTACTGAGGTTGCCACTCTCATGTATTAGAGGCATAAATAGTCTCCTATATTGTAAATGTTCAAAGTGCTGGTTTTAGACATTCTTCACCAGCTATATTTAAAAGGATTTCATTCTTCCAAAAGTTTCTGTTAAGTGCTTGCCACATAATGGGAATGACTTCTCTCTCTGTTATATGACCTTGCTCTCTGACTCAAACTTGTTTTCTGCCTTATTATGGCAATAAAAATATTTAAAATTTAGCAATTTCAGCAGGAAGAGTAATTTCCTGATGTGATCTAGCCCATACCATCCCTCAACTGTTCTAAGTCAATTAATAATACCATGAAACCTTCAATCAAACATCATTATGTGTTTTACCTGGCAAGAGAACCTTCAAGGTTTTATTATTTAACCTTTTCAGACCCACTATTATATGGGCCTTAGTAGCAGTATATGATATATAGTGTGAATGTAATAATTTTTTAAAACTTCCTAAACAATGTATTACTTGAAAATAGTTGCCAAAATTGTCTCTAAAAATAAGATTACATTAAAAGATATTTCATGAATTAATGTAGCCAACTGTGTGGCTAGAATAGAACCAGGCAGCCCCACGTCTGTGTGGGGTTCCCGTACATACTCATGTAATTAAATTTGTTTTTCTTCTGTTAATCTGTCTTCTGTCACTTTAATGATTAGAACAGCCAGAGAACCTAGAAGGATAAAAGGAAAAATGTAAGGGAAGTAGGTGGCTATCCACATACCATGGTTTTAAAGAGTATCAGGATATATATATCTTACTGCAAACATTCCACTTGAAATTCTATTATGAGAGATATTTCAATCATTACTTTGAAATTTAAAACTAAGTTATATACTGTATCCCAAAGGTGAAAATCTGAACGGTTTAGTGAATAGCTACCTTGAAACAAGAGAGTCTTCCGGTAGGAGGTGTAAGAATGGAAAATGTACTTTGTTTCTTTGTGGCATGGATAAGGGAAAAGAGACTGAGAAGCCAATTGATGTGGTAAGGAAAGAGAAGTAGAAACAGGCATTTTTTAGTTTCTAGCTCTATGAAGGATGACCTAACACTAGATAGTTGCTTTTTGACTGTAGGAATAAAGCCAGCAGAGAGTTTCTGGCTCTAGGCTAGCACTTCTCAATAGAACTTTCTGCAATGATGAAAATATTTTCTGTAGATTCTATCCAGTGCAGTAGCCACTGACCACATCTGACTATTGAGCATTTAAACTGTAGTTAGGGCAACTGAGGAACTGAATTGTTAATTATAAATAACCACATATGGCTAGTGGCTACTGTACTAGACACCATAAATATGGACATGTTCCTTTTGTAGAGGCAGAGAGGAAATTTTCCCTGACTTCTCTGGGTCCTTGGTGTTCAAGCAATCACATTAACATCGGACAGATTTGGTAGAAGAAAACCCAAAATTAATTACTTATGTATAAAGTAGATTCTAAAGCCAATGAGGCAAAATGGGGGTATTTCCTGAGCTCAGGAATGCAATAAGGGCCTCGGGTTTCAAGGAGAGAGATGGGGAACTCACATGACAAAGAGAGAGACACACTTATAGAACCAATGCCCTATAATAAGATGTTTTTCCTTCCATGCAGAGAGGTCTTTCTGGTAGAAATCTTGTAACTGATAAAGATTTTTTTTCTGCATAACACCTCCAATTTCATTATTCTAGGTAGCTAAGGGCATGATAAAAGTTTCTCCTGATACTGCAGGGCCTTCATTGACTTCAGCTTTAAATAATCAACATGCCAAATGACAATTGTTGGGAAGGCCTATTGTGAACATCTTGGGGAGAGGCCTGTCCTTTACTTTTAAGAGTCCTGCCTATATGCTGCCTTCTTCATTTTTTTTTAAAGATGTATTTATTTATTTATACAAGCACTGGGTACAGTCAGAAATGCGGGAGGGTGAGAGAATTCACCAGAGCCAGAGTGGGGAACAGAACAGGCAGAAGGACCGAAGTACACTGCTGAGGAGAGCAGTGGGCAAGACAGGAGAGGTCTGTTGCGCCATGTGGAACCCTTGCCGGCGGCTGGGGATGGAACCAGCACTGCAGAGGCTGTGAGCAGCTTTGTAGCCCAGCGCTCAACCGCTGCACCACCAGGGGAGGCCCCTTCTTCATATTTTTATGGAAGGGATATTTCCAAATGAGATATACCAAATTAGCATGATTTCTTCTATTATCACTGTCATTGCACTTATTATCAAACACACTTTCTATTTTAATTTTAATAGAATTTAAAGATAAATATACTTTTTTTAACACCTGAAGAAATGGATTGAGCGAGGTCATGAAGATAGTAAAGGACAGAACAGGAATTTTAAGCCTAGATCACTTTGACTTTGAAAAGTCTATTTTCTTTCCACTATATATTACTAAAGCCACCAAATATATAAAAATGCTGTGAAATTATATCTGTGTCTGCTTTTCTAGGTCAAGCCATACCTTTATTACATTTTATTACCATGAATATAACATTTTCTCTCTCTCCATTATTCTCTGTACTTATTTCTCCCTCTTTTATGCAACCAAAGATAGTGACTGATGTCTGTAGCATAAATGGTTCTCTTAGGAGACACAAATGGAGTCATAAAAAGCATGGATAAATTTATGGCAGTAGGGCTATAAATTGCCACTACCACTCTGAGATATAGTTACCTTTAAATTTTGTTAGGTAAGACAGCTGTATATTCCCATTGCATGTTACCTGAGATAACTATTCATAGCTAAACACTGGGATGGATTGACTGGTATGACTCAGTTCAAATCCTATATTCTTATGATAGACCATTAGCAAGTCAGGGAATCAGAACCTAGGTGGAACTCAGTTGTAAGCTAATAATTTATAGTTCAGGGAAGGTCTCAAGCTCTATCAATTCATTATGCAAAAAAATATTAATTGCTTGACAATGTAAGACTCATCAAAATCAAACATAAATAAATAAAGTCATGAAAAGCAATATTAATTTTAGAGATGGCAGAAGAGCATAATATAATTGACAACACAGCTATAAAAAGAACCCTAATTAATGAATTTTTAAGTGTTCTTTTCAGCTGTTGCATTTAGTCTTCTTGAACTAGAGTTTAGATGGCAGTAAAATGAGCCAAAATGGAAAAAGAAAAGACCAAGTATCTAATTAGAGCCACGGTGTCAAGGCAAAGCCAGTTTTCTGAAGAAGCAAGGAAGGTCGAGGGTCAGCTATTTTAGGAACAAATGGTAGCCAGAGTTGTAAGCCTAAAGAGAACTTTAAAACTAAGAAACAGCCCTCAAGAGAAAAACAAGAGATATACAAAGTACATGTCTGCAGCAAATGACAAACTAACAGTGGGTCAGATATTCGTAGAAAGCCTAAGTGGATGGGCAGCTGGCATTGACAGGGGATAATATAAGCAAGAGACAAAAGAGGTCCACAACAGAAAAATCTAGCCACTGAAGTCCAAGGCAAGAAATATCCTCTGAGAGGACAGTATATTTTATGATCTAAAAGCTTGTGTTCCTCTAGTTTCATATGTTGAAATCTTACCCGACTCCCAGCTCAGGGTAATGGTACTAGGAGGTGGGGCCTTTGGCAGGTGCTTAAGTCATGTGCTGTTATGAATGGGACTGATGTTCTTATAAGGGGTGCTCCCTCACCCCTCCTACCACTTGTGACCAAAAGGAAAAGACTACTGCTATGACTGGCAAGAGAGTTCCCACTAGAACCTGACCAAGCTGGTGCCTTGATCTTGGACTTGAGTCTCCAGAACTGTGAGAAATAAATTTCTGTTGTTTATAAACCACCCAATTTATGGCATTTTTTTTTTTTTGTTACAGCAGCCCGAATGGACCAAGACAATAATAGGAGTTTAGCTACTGAAGTATTAGGGCTTAAAAAAGGAAGCCAGTTGTGAGACCTGAATATGCAGCTGAGATTGAGCTAAATGCAGGGATGACTCATCGCTGAGCAAGGGAGCTGCCTCCTTCAACTCAGGGACACACGAGGTCTGAGGTGTGGGCGAGGAACTGGACCAAGAGAAGGCTCAGTGCAGCCTTTCCAGAAAGTGGGACCATTTGATGTCTAAGCTTATTGAGAAGAGATAATATCCCCAGAAATCAGCAGTAAGGACATCACTTCTTGGGTGTTGCTGAAAAAAGATGTATGTTGCCAGTGGGTAGGGCCCTTCCTTCCCAATGGATAGACATGGGTTGGTTGGCAGGCAGTGATGAGGAGAGCAACACACATTTTTTCTACCTTTCATCCCTCCTCCTAAAGGCATAATCAGAGTGAAACAGATTTTCACGCTGGTCAGCACCGGGACCCTTTTTGAAACACAAGTGTTTTCTGATGGAGCAGGTGAGCCTCTTTTCCAGTGCAGTGTCCTCTTTCTTCCCAGTGGAAACCAAACGCTGCCGTGTCCTGGGAATTCATACTCAGGAAAAATGAAGCATGTTCCTTGTGTAATTGCCCTGGGGATGGGGGAACAAATGCATAAGACCACACCCCTGCTACAGCACATGATAAACGTCACCAGTGATCTCTGCTGATGATAGGCATGCTTTGAAGAACTCACATGACTGTTCCCCTGGAATCCATTTACTTTTTTGGTATCTATTTATTGTTTCTCCATCCACATTTGTAAAAGACATAGAAGTTGCACTTAAGTCTAGAGCTTGTTTTTATTATTTAATAGGAGCTCTGGCTTCTGAGAGGAGTCAAAGGAGGGATGGATTTGGTGAGTGGGTTGTATTTCACTGTTGAGTGAGTGGATGAGTGAGTTGTATCTCGAGGCCACTGTCAAAAACTCAGCAGTGAAATATGCTTTTGTTCTTTCCCACCTAAATTTCCTAGTCTTGCATAGATGTGGTTCTCTGTGGTTCTCCTTCTTGGGTTTTCATTTCTTTTTGAAACTATTGATTGGGCTAGGGTCACAGACCAGTGGAGATGCTATGCAAACCACCAATCAATCACATATTAAGAGAACACTGAAAACAACAAAACATATTAAGGATATGCCTAAAGAGGTTTATAGATGATTTCTGTAATAAAGAACAAAGTTTATATTTTGTCTGGTAGCATAAGATGCCCGGGGGAGGCGAAGATGTGAAGATGATGTTGAACAGTGAGAAAGAACATTGCAAAGACTTTTCCAGTGTCATGCTGTTTTAAGGATTATGTTCTTAGATGGCGATAAACCTAACAATTGGAATCGTGTTTTCTCAGCTCTAATTTGAAAAGTGCTAGCTTTTGAAAATCTCTTCCTTGTTCCTTTGTTTACATTTATTTTGAACTTTTGTTTTCTGTTATGATGAGGTTTTATAAGTGTAAGTCTCTATTAGCTATCGATAGATGGTGGGTGGACCTGCCTTTGTTTACATAGGCAGCTGTTGGTCAGCATCTCTGAAAATTTTAAAAAGTTATCAGAGGTGAGAAGGTTTATATCCAGAATCAGGAAAAACTACAAAAGAAGTTCATTTTTATAAATGGTATTGTCTTATATAACCCCCTGGAAGACACCCAGTTCTCACTTCTAAGAGCTCTTCTGAGTCAATTTGTCATTTGATATTTTGTAGAGTTTGCAGTAAATTGGAAGAAGTGACTTCTCTTACTGAACTTCAATGATAAACTAAATTCACTCAATTTTATACTTTAGTTCCTTGAGGGAAGCTATTTTATCTCTTTCTTCTCTTTGCCTAAACCTAGTATCTAGAACAATTTCCTACATAAACTAAATGTCCAAACAGTGTTTGTGGATTTAAAATGAATTTTGGAAAATTTTCCTTTTCTTAGATATGAAGCTAAAAAACATGAAGCCAGAAAATTTTGTCAATCTTCCTTCCCACCCATTTCCAAGCATCAACAACCCAAGCACCTCCCTTTCTTGGGGCTGATGAGGAGACACTTCCTCTACTCCCCTGGGTCACCCTTCTCTTTCCTTTGCTGTTCCTCTCTCCTTTCTCTCCACACCTCTCCTCCTCCTCCTCTACTTTACCCCCTTCCTTGCTGATTCTAATAAAAAAAATCTATACACACATCAAGGTAAGGACTCAGTAAACCCAGTGCAATTTCTTTAGGAAGGCAGATTTGTAAAATAAAGTAAGAAAGTCTAAGGACACTTCTTTCTCTGTCCTTGAATCTGAAATTGTCAAGAGTTCACTAAGCATCCAAACACATCAAGAGTGTATGAAAGGGTTTTACTGAAAGGCAAAACACCCCTTCAATTTCCAAAGCCTACAAGGTGGCCATAGGAAACAGCAGGAGAGTGACTCATACGGGTTTATCATTTAACACATCAGAATTCTGACCACAGGTAAAATGTGGCCAATGAGAGTCTCATGTTCTACCAACCAGAAAAACCCACTGGATGTACTTTGGACAGGAACTCATGGAGCACCATGGTGGACAGAGGGAATGATGGAGATAGAAAGTGAGAAGAAGAGACTCAAGGTTCCTAGACATGGAAGCACAGACACAGAATTGCAAAGTGGGTGTAGGATTCTATTGCATCTGTATTTTCCGCAGGAAACCAGGCCACAAACCTGGGATTTTGCCCTGGGCACAATTCAGTAAATGAGTTGTCACCAGTGGCCTTCTGACTCCCATAGCTTTAACCTCTTCATTTTAACTTCATCTATTCACCAAGTTGTCACCAAAATGGACTTCTTTTCTGTTCTTTAAACTGTCTTGATTTTTTTTTTGTCTCCGTTTTCAGATTATCCCCTTCACTTCATAAATGTATGTATCCTTCAAGACCCAGCTTAGATCCACTTCCACCAGACAATCTATGATTGCCCCAAACAGGAACAGCAAAGTCTTCATTGGTGGGCCTGAGTTGTACCTTACAGTGCTGAGAGCAAAGATCTAATAGTCTGAGTCTGAAACCTGGCTCCTGGGCATTCAAGTTTGACCTTGAGCAAGTTACTTACCTTTTTCTGTTACATGGTTTCTGTTACTCAGTAAATTAGTCACCGAAAGGGAGCCTGCCTTTACTGCCTGTAGCCTTATTTTAGTACGAATTACAAAATATGGTGAGTTATATTCATTTGTGGACCTGCATTCTCTCTCCCCACTGGATAATTCACTTGCTGATGTAGCAACAATAGCTTCTCGGTTTTTTTTTAAAGGTTTTTTTATTTATGTATACAAGAACTGGGGTACAGGCCAGAGGTATGGGGGGGTTGAGATGATTCACCAGAGACAGAGTGGGGAACAGAATAGGCAGATTGACTGAAATACACTGCTGAGGGGAGCAGTGGGTAAGTCAGGGGAGGTCTGCTGCGCCATGTGAGTAGCTCCCTGGCCGGGGATTGAACTCATGCTTCAGTGGCTGCGGACAGCTTCAAAGGTTGCATCTTAACCCCTTGTGCCAACAGGGAGGCCCCCAATAGCTGCTCATTTTTGTATGCCCTTCACCTCCATCCACCTTGGTGTTTTGCACAAAGCACATATCTGATCAATGGGATGGACTTAAATGTGCCAATAGAGACTTGATTTTCTCTATCAGTTCATATACGAGATCATTAATCATTACTTGCCTAGAAAGGGCACCACGTAAGTTAACTAATCAGTATCTTAGAATGCTACATGTATTAATTTACCCAAGATATCAGATGGCCTAACTTTATATTTTTGTGTATATAAAAGGAATTTTTAAACAGTGCTTCATTTGAATAAAGTATTATGAGCTATCAACCATTTATCCTAACTTATGCTTAGCTATATTGCCAGAAGTTCAGACCTTTTCAACATGTTTTTCCTTCACTCAGTTAAGAACTATTTTCTTTAGATTTAATCTGATTTTTCCATTTTAGAGCACTTTTCTTATCAAGATAGTTTTAATAGAACTAGCAAATGAATAGTTTGTTGAAATGTCATTCACAATGGAGGGTAATGGTGATTCTTTCAGGCCTGTGGTTTTTTTTTTTTTTTTTTTTTTGCCTTACCAGGGCAGGCTTATGACAATCCTGGTTTAGACTGACATCTAAGCACCTTCTTGGAGTAGACAGACCCCTTTCCTATGTGTGTGTTAGATTCAACTACTTGACTCTTAAGTTCCATTTAAAAAAAATAAAATTAAAAAACTGTGAATATAGAAAGTTTGCATCACATTAACTCTACACCATCCTTATGGGCAGAAATTCTTTCAGAATCCGGAAGGAATAAACAGGGCCCCTTTGTTCCAGGGATGCACTTCCAAGAGTGATTACAATCCCAATAAGCAGAGGGGCACACACAGTTGGTCCTGGGCGAGCCTGCCAAAAATGCTCCAAGACAGTGCCTGGGAATCTTCTGCTGCCCGCGGAAGTGTTGACAGACTCTCAGCTGAAAGACCAGGCTGTTAATAGGAATCTACAGCTCAGATAGTCAGAAGTCAACCTACTCAAATTTCTCAGACCATTCGCCTTCTCTCTTCCAAACAAAGTACAGATTTTCTTTTTAAAAACCTTCCTCCACTGAAGTATTTACATTCCTACTTCCTTCCACCCGGAGAAAATAAAACTTTTCAGGTTCATTAAACCAATTGGAGGCAGCACTTCCTTGCTCCCAGCCCCCAAGTTCTCCTGACTCTGGGGGTGGGGGGAGGGCCCCACAGTTGGCAGGAGCTCCCCTCCTGGGTCTGCTCTTTCCTCACTTGGCATCTCCCTCACCTCATGCTCAGTCATGTCTCCTGGGGCCTCATGGGGAAACTAAAAGTATCATTTGCTAACCAAGAATGTGGGAATCCCTGTAGTTCTTCTAAAAAGTCTTTATTTTTCGAAATACACATATAGTATAAGCCTATTCTGGTGTTTAAGGGGAACATCAATTCCTCAAAACACAAGACATTAATGCTAGATAGTAAAGCTCTGAGTTGGTACATTTGAAAGTTAATGAGAGATCAATTATAACTTGCTTAAGCCAAAAAAAATTATATGAGACACACTCAGAGAAAGAGAGAAAGGGGGGTACAGAAAAATGCTAGCTGTCCTGACATTGATTTTCCTCTTCTTTCTTCTACAATAATAAACCCTGGATATTTAGCTGTGGTACCAGACCACCTGGAGAGGAGACTTCCTTTCTCAGTTGCCTAGCAGCCAAAGGAGGCCTTGTAACCAAATTCTGGCCAATGGGATGTAAGAAGCAGCTCTAGGTGCAGTTTGCAAAGCATGTTCAGGGCCCTAATGTCCAGGGCTTGCCCATTCTCCCGGCCCTTCCTTAGTCCTGCTGCCTGGATCAGGGAATCGGTGTCCAAGACAACACCCTAGGCACTGACTGAGAAGTGACATAAAAAGAATGTCACACAATGTAGCCACAATGCTATCTCTCGAGTATTTCTATCTGGGCTTACATGTATGAGAGAAAAATATATCTTATCTATGCTACTGTAAATTTGAGTTTCTATTTTATTTCTTATAACCACATTTTAAACAGAAGTGGATTTTCCATGAAGCTAATAAAGCAAAGCTTCAAAACACTTCCTGGGACTGTTCCAAGCCTGAGAAGAAAACTTAGCATTGGTTCTCATGGTCATTTTGTAGTCTTTTCCTCACAGAGTTCTGCCAAATTGCATCATCTTCCCCCACCCCCAAGCCTGGGTCCACATCTCATCCTTGGGACTTCATTGAATCTCCATGTTTGTCTCTTCTGGTGAGTCCACCTTATACACAGTATGGAAGACATTCAAAGTTTCCTCCTGCATTAGATGAACATTAGTAAGATTTAGGAATATATTTACCCATTGTTTTTCAAGGTATATTCTTAGCTATTAATATAACTGTTATAAGAAAAGAAGTTTCAGTTTCAAATAATTTAGGGGTGGGCCTCCCTGGTGGAGCAGGCAGTCGAGTGCCGCACTGTGAAGCTTCCACAGTCTCTGCAGCATGGGTTCTATCCCGGCCAGCCAGCGAGTGTCCCACATGGTGCGCAGACCTCTCTTGTCTCGCCCTCTGCTCCCCTCAGCAGTGTATTTCATCAGTCTGCCTGTTCTGTTCCCTACTCTGTCTCTGGTGAATCCTCTCACTCTCCCGCGCATCTGGCCTGTAACCCGGTGCTTGTATAAATAAATCTTTAAAAAAAAAAAAAACAAAACAAATAATTTAGGGAAATACAATTTTAGCTAAAATCGCTTGGTCTGTTTTTGACAACTCTCAGAGGATTTCAAATGCAAACGTGCACAGGGAGGACGCAGTGTTTCCTCACTGATCGGACTATTGAACCCCTTTTTAAGGAGTGTTTCACTGACTAGTTTTCTGTGGAGCAGGATTTAGAAATAGTTAGGTATAAGCAGGAAATATTTGTGGACCATTTCTTGGGGCAAATCATGTGTTTCATTTTTGTAACATTAGTGTAAACAAGGTGTGGCAATTTCTTCATCTTATCCTTTATTTTAAATTAGCTTCTGTCTGGTGTTTGTTGCTCAACAAGCATTGACTCTAGTATAGTATCTCTTTAATAGTGTCAGGTCCTACCTCTCAAGTCACCAACAAAAGCTAGAGTATTACACAAAAATTGTTAGTTTACCTGTGGAGAAAAGGCGTAACTTCAAGTGAACTGGAGTCACACTGAGGTTTTGTCTCTCATGAGGAATTTCTTGAGAGTGGGAGGCAGAAAGCCACAACCACAGTGGAGATTTGGTTTTGAATAAAGAAATTTTTATTTTATATTTTTCATTTAAATTCAATTTCAGTAGTCCCTCCCCTTTTCCCTCCTCCTCCTCCTTTTTTGCTTATATTGATGCTTGTGAAAATGTCCTGGCTCATTATTTATGCAAGCCAGTTTTTCATGACAGGGAAATAATTAGTCTCTAAGCTTGTCTTTAACTGACATTTAAGCATTCACACTTATATTTGTCTTCTACAGTTTCCATAACAAAGTACCACAAGTGAGGTGTTTGAAAGCAACAGAAATTAACTCTCTTCCAGTTCTGGGTGCCAGAAGTCTGAAATCAGGTGTCAATAAGACTGAGACTCCTGGTAGAATCCTTCCTTGCCTCTTCCCAGCTTTTGCTGGTGGCTGGCGCACCTTGTGTTCCTTGGCTTGAAGCCACATCACTCCAGGTCTGCCTCTGCCTTGACAGGGCATTTTCCTCTACTTCTAGGGTTAAGACTTTAATAAATCTTGGGGGAGGATATAATTCAACCCGTAATCACACCAAAGAACCCTTAGTTTTCTGTTGGGCGGCATGATATCATGATGGACAGAACTCTGGGTGAAGAGTCAGAGGCCTGAGCTGGCCCCAGCAAATGTCTAGTCTACATCCCCATATGCATAAACATGGGTAATACCTCGCTTGATTTCCTTCTAAAGGTTGTGACAAAGATGTAGAAAACTATTTATAGCCTTTTGATGATAATGGAAGTATTTTACTGTCTTTGAAGACAAACATGGTGTATGTGGGTAATTGAAGTTTGGCATGTCTTCTCAGACCTTACTTTAGACAATCATTTTGACCTCTATCCCATTCAATTCCCTCCTACACAAGGATAAGCATTTTGTTCTATTGCTGCCCTTGCACTCTCTTCTGAGCAACATCAGATGGTGAAGAGAACCTTAGTCAGTGCAGACAGTCAACAAATTGAAAATGAAGCAACGAGTAATGGGCAAATGTCCATATCGCTAACTATTCTCTGTTTTAATTCAGACTGAAAAATGCCAGTGGAAGACTTTTACAAGATTAAATATTAATTGGTTAATCCAGAATTACTCAGAATCCATTGTACATAAGCTACTATGCTGAAAGTATCTGAGGGAACAAAAAGGAAGCAGAGCCAAAGGTCACAGACTGGTGTCCGAGGTGTCCTGGGCTCTCAAGGCAATGTAGTGGTTGCAAAATGTGCATAGTTTTAACAGGGGCTAAAGAGGGGGGAGGGACCAAGGTAGGACGCTATGCATGGTAGAGTAGGAAAACTGCACACACAATTGCTTAAAGCCTGTCTGCCCTGAAGTAATCTTCCCAGACAAGGGCACTGGAGGCGTGCAGGGAGCCAGTGCTATCCGAAGACCAGCCTCAGCACATTGGGAAATGCTTGAGGCCAGGTGTCCGGGAGAGCGATAAGGCGCTCCAGGGACTGGACATCACAAACTCTGTAGGGAAGTAAGCCTTCCCTACTTACTGCTGAACTGTCTTTGTTCAACTGACTATAAAAGCCAGCTGGAAATGAAATTTGAAGGTAGTTTCTTTAGGATGTTAACTCCCTGTCTTCCAGATTGCTGGCTGTTTGATTAAAGTACATCTTAAAGAGTCAATTCCTGTTTCTACTTTATTGGCACTTGGTGGTGACAGGTGGCTTGAGCTCCAGTCTTCCAGTTATAGTTTCATTTTTTAAATATTTATTTATTATGCATATAAGAACTGGGGTATAAGCCAGAGGTGCAGGGGGTGAGAGAATTCACCAGAGACAGAGTGGGGAGCAGGACAGGCAGATCTACACTGCTGAGGAGAGCAGCAGGTGAGGCAGGAGAGGTCTGCTGTGCCATGTGGGTTGCCCTGGCCAGCCGGGGATTGAACTCATGCTGCAGTGGCTGGTGATAACTTGATAGTGTTATCTTAAACCCCTGCTCCACCAGGGAGGCCCACAGTTTCAATTTTTGCAAAAGTTTCTGAAATCATATTTTCATTTAATTAGTGCAGCATCACTTAAATATTCTTCATTTTCCTTTGAATTGAATTTATTATATCCGCTTTATGATACTGCTTATCTCATGCTGGGTAGGTGTTCTCTTTGGTAATCATATATCTTTTTGAATAAAACAATGAATTCTTTCTAATATATAATTTTTTTGATATAGAGTCACATAAAACATGGGGATGATGAGAGAGTTGGTGATGTTAAGACAGAATTCATGGTCATCAAAATGTTGAGAAAAGGGTTAAGGGTGAACACTGATCAGATGACTTCCTTTTATGAGCACTGAAAAAACAAGGCCGGCTTCCAAATACTTTGTTCTATTTTTATGTAAACCCCTTACTTGGCTTAATTGCCTTTTTAACTATGACCTTCTACAATTTTCAGCAGAATCTTCTACTATTTGAAATGTAGTTGCTTGATTGATTTCTTTAACATTTCAGAACGTGCTGTTTCATTTCAGTGATCACGTCCAGTGTCACTTTGCTCTCAAGATGGTAAGTAAAAGAGACAAAGCACTACAGAGAACAATTTCTATAAGCAAGAAAATCCACAGATGGGGCAAAATGCTTTCACACTACAGTACTGATGGTAAGACAAAGCCTGGTCATGCTGAATCACCATTCCTAAAAGATCTCAAACTGCAAATCAGAATATGCTACACAAGGAAGACAGTGACTTTCTCACACATGTGTGGCAGCAATCTGCCCTTGTTTATGATGTGTGATAATCCTGCTAGTGGGCAGACTGAGGGGTACCCTGGAACCCCCAAACCTGCTGCTCTAAAATGGATTCTGCCATCCACTCCATAAAGACAAAACATACTATGGCATGATGTTAGATATTCAATAGAAAAGAATTAAAATAGAATTTGTGTGCAAGAGAGAAGAGAAAGAACATAGTTAGCCATCCCTTCATGGGTAAATGCCCAGTCAAACAGGGTTGGGCCAAAGTGGGGCCACTGAGGCCCAACAGCTTGCCACAAGTCTAAGGTACTTTCTGGCAAGGATTCATAGGAGAGGGGCAGAAAGGGCCAGGAAAGTCTGGAAGAAAAAGAGCAAAATCACAATCCAAGTCAAGATGAAAGCTGCCATTGTCAGACCTCACGGGTCTCTCACCCATATCTCTGTCTCTTTCAAGTGCCTCCTTCCATCCCCCCACCCCCCAGTCCCTGGTATAAGTCCAAGGCCGAGAAGCAAGTGCAGCTTCTTCTGCTCCATGTGCTTCCTCCAACTCTTCTCTCTCCTTCCTTGTAATCTTCTTCCCAAGTCCCTGTTAGCATCCCCTGGCTGCTCAGCTTCATCCTTCTTTAGGTGGGGCAGGGAACCCAGAACCTTCCCTTTTTGTGAGGACTGTTACTATTCTACATGGTTTCCTTACCCACTCTGAATACCTGAGAACATCAATAGAAACTGCATTCCTGACTCTTCTTTGGGGTTTTTTAAATCAGTTTTCCTAAACTTTAACTTAATATGGTCTTACTTCTCATACATTTTTTTATTAGAGCAGAATAGGTGCTTATAGCAAAGCATTTTGCCTCCTCTGGGAAAGGTAAGGGCCTTTCCCAAGTAAGTGCCAGGATATGGTTTCTCTATTACCCAGGAATTCAACAACAAGCTGCTCTTTCTCATCTTTACTTTTTCTAATAATGTGTCTTAAGATCAGCTAATTTCTTCTAAAGGAAGAGATACCACATCACATTCCATTCTCTGTTGGAGGGTATGTGCAGTCAGAAATCTCCTAAGTGACTCCTTTTTTTTTTTTTTTTTTTTTTTAATGCAGGCTGTCTCAGGAAGGAGAGCATACATCCGCTCCAGCATTAAGGATACAGTTCATGCCACTTTTTGCAGTGAACCTGCAGTGGGAGCACAACTAGAAAAAGCAATTGACTTGTGCCAGCCCTTCAGAAGTCTCCCTGAGGCCACCCCCCAAGACCTCTCCTCCTCACTCCACTCCAGATGATCACCTTTTTTCTGACTTCTATCATCATTGATTCATTTGGCCTTTTTTTCAGATTTATGTAAATAGAATCAGATAGTATGTTCTTTTTGTACCTGGCCCAACATTCTGTTTGTTGAGGTTACTGAAGCAGTAACTTGTTCATTTTTATTGATGACTCATACACTGCGGTATGAAAATACAACAATTTATTTTTCCATTTTATCATCCACAGACCTCTGGGTTGTCTGTAATATTTAACTATTAAGGGTACTGCTACAATAAAAATTGTTGTGCCTGTTTCCTGGAGAACACATGTTCATATTTCTGTGGATATATATCTAGAAGAGTAATTTGGGGTCACAAATAGCGTTGTACTGAAGCAGGCTTGTACCCACTTCTAAGAAACCACCGTTAAATCTTTAGGAAATTTGCAGTCAAGTAGCTAAATATTGCCATTATTAAGAGTTAACTTATATAAACTTAAAATGGAAATAAACTATTTTTAATAGTAATAAATACTAAAAACTCTTAATTTCCTAATTTTAAAACATTTTGCTATCATCTGTGTTCTTGAGGTTATGTGCATTTATTACATCTGTATGGAAGAAATATATAATGACGTGTTACTATGTATTCTCAGTTCTTCATTCACGAGCATCTTGTTGGTAACATTACAAGGTTGTGATGGTAGTATTATACCATGGAAACAAAATCACTAAAATTCAGTGATTTATTGTTTTGTTGATCATGAAGACTTAAGAAAGATGAAGAAATATTAGTAACACAGATTAAATGTAAAAGTGCATCCTATCTATAGACATTACATTTTCAATAGCATTAAAACTGAAAAAATATTTTAATGTATATGTGAAAACAGTTATCTTATTCAGCAAAGAATTGCTCATGTAATTGACAAGTGAATGGAGTTCCAAAAAAACATCTTTTTGGTTTCACTTTTGTCTTACTTGTTAACATAAACAAAATATTAATCAGCATTTATGTTGGAACAACACTTGGAGAGTGTTAAACATTTATCAGCCAACCTCTAGTCAGAAATCGCAGTCCCATTTTAGTAGAACTGGCCAGTTTTCCAATGTATACTCCTATCAGCAGTATATGAGAACTTCACTTGCTCCATGTACACTAATATTTTGTTGCAGGTGTTTTTTCCCTTTTAATTTTAATTATGGTTCATCTGTAGTGGTATCATGTTGTTTTTGTTTGCAATTCTCTAAGAACTAACGATGTTGATTATCTTGTTGAGGGTCTTTAGCCATTTAGATACTCCCTTTGGGAGTAGCTTTATATCTCCTGTGCATTTTCCTATTGGGAAATGTTTGTGTTTTCCTTGTTGATTTGTAGGAATTCCTTATATACTCCTTGTCACGTATACATCTTTTATCTAATGTCTTATATCTTCTATATATCTTTGTTAGGTATACATCTGTTCATTTGTAGTTTGACTTTTCCTTTTATTAATGGTATCTTTTAGATCTTATTTTTTTCTTTTTTTTTTCTTTTATATATTTTTTACATCATTTTTCATTTTTGCACAATGTATGCATTTTCATCTTGGTTATAATCCCCATAATTTTAATATAGTATCACTTATCAATCTTTCCCTTTATGGCTTTAGTCTACTATTAAAAAAAAATGCCTACTCTAATGTCATGAAGATTTTCTTCTATGTTGTCTTCTAAACAGCTTTATTGTTCTTTCTTATTTAGATCTATGGTAATTCTGGAATTGATTTTTGTGTATACAAGATTAGGGTCAAAAAGGATTTTTTTCTACATAGATATCCAAATGTCATCCGATTTTTCCAAAAGGACATCAATATACCATTTGTTGAAAAGACCATCTGACCCCATTTCAATGTAAAGTAACCATAGTCATACATCCCACGTCTGTTTATGTGTGTGTCTCTTTATGGACTCTCTAGGCTGTTCTATTGTTTGGTTTGCTTATCCATGTATTGAGATCACAATGTTTAAAATAAGTCTTTGTATAAGGTTATGTAAGTTCTCTAACTTTGTTCTTTTCTTTTGTCTCTTGTTTTTCCAGGACAAAAAATAGCCCTACCAGATTTCTCCTCTTGCCTCATGAACCAGAATTACCTCACATGTCTTTGCCTAAATCAATCACTAGCCAAGAGAATGGGATCACCACGATTGACTAGGATAGGACTTCAGACTAAACTTATTTCTGATTAGGTACATGATCTACCTGAACAAAAAGAAAGTGATTAATGTAGATGTAGGATTTGCATATAACTATTTCATCTACAGACAGAATATCTTTTAGTAGTTCAACATCCAAACACACTCTACTTCTATTTACACTTCCAAAGTGTGATCATGGGGCCTCCCTGGTGGCACAGGTGGTCAAGCGCCGCACTATGAAGCTGTCCGCAACCTCTGCAGTGCGGGTTCGATCCTGGCCAGCCAGCAAGAATCCTACATGGCGAGCAGACCCCTCCTGTCTCGCCTGCTGCTCCCCTGAGCAGTGTATTTCGTGAGTCTGCCTGTTCTGTTCCCTGCTCTGTCTAGGGTGAATCCTCTCACCTTCCCGCGCATCTGGCCTGTACCCCGGTTCTTGTATAAAAATAAATAAATCTTAAAAAAAAAAACAAAGTGGGATCATGGTTGCACAAATTACAATTACTGCATTCTTAAAGGAAAATAACCCAATGTCTCTTTCAGCTAATGTATTCAATTTCCATTTTAGTGTCTCTAGGTGTTGCAATGTCTTTTCAGGTGCAGATATAGCTTCTCATGTTCCAGCATCCTAAACAGAAATTTAGTGGGGTAGAGATTACCAAAGAGTTGAACAATTCTACCTATTGTTGGCAAATATTGGGGGTTCTTTAACATATCTACTTTAAAAATGTCATAGGAATAGAGTTAAGTTGTTTCTTATCTATTTTATGAGCTGAGCTAATGACTACAGTCAGAGCATGCTTGCAGAATCCCTGAATCTACAAATTCATACTCCCTTATCCATGATTCTCTGTACCTTATCTATTCCCATGGTCTTCAGTGAACGCCCTCTGCTTTGACTTTATTCAAAATAGTAGCCTTGTATGGGCAAACTTCAGCCATAAGTCAGCATTTCCTTATATTTTTATCTCTTCTTGGCTAGTGAATGGTGAATGGGAAGAATGAGGGGAGTGTATGGCAGATGAAGCTTATCTTTTACTCCAACTTTATCTCCTCTAAGTCTCCCACCTCCCTCTCTGCTTTTCAGATGGTCATTTTCAATCCATGCTCATCTCTGTATTGTGAAATTCACAACAGTACACCATACTCAGAAGCATCCTGAATCACTCCTCCTGGTTCTTTTAATACTGCACCCTGTGACCAAAGGTACAATAGATGATAGTTTAACAGTCGTACAACTGCAGAGTAAGAGTCGTGTCACCTAAAATGTTGGAATCCTAACTCCTCCATTTAACCAACATCATATCTTAGGATCTGTTCCCGACAGAATTCCATTCCTTTTGTTAATTTACAATTGATCATAGTTCATAGTAGACAATAAGGAAAAATAACTCACTGTTTAAACAGAAAAGGATGATGGTGATAGAATTTTGAGCAGGAAAGAGTCTCTGTAAACTGAAAACTTAAGCCTAGAGGTCACTTAGCCAGAATCAAAAACCAGAATCCTGCCTTGGAACAGGTCTGATGGTGACAGCACTCTCATCACTGTCCAGGAGAGAAACTGTGTCAGAGACTGTTAACACAGGTGGACTGGACACCAGCTGGCCCTGTGAGCATTACAGTTCATATTGACCCAGGAACAACTGTCTGTGTTTCGTGGTAACATTGCATTATTCTCTCTTCTCCCAGAGTTCCAGAAGCGTACAGAATTTAAAGGTCTTTCCTGTGACAGCTCTTTCTTTTCCTGTTTTTCCCCATCATATCTATCTCATCTCTTCTCCATGCTAAATTGTCCAGGAGGGGAAAGACTACCATAATGACAGTGGCTTCCTTTCCTGTTCCCTGTGTCCTTTCTCCTTCCAAAGTCCACCTGGCACAGGAATTGAATTTTCCTTCATAGTCCTTTCTGATGTCCATATTTCTCGCCAAGATACTTATTCTCTCAACTCAGCTTTCGTGCAGTTAGGCTACCTCCCCTATGCCCTGGAAGCCATTCTATGATCTGAGTTAGCCATTGAGTGACACTTGATATGGCAGCCATAGAGGGACTTAGGATTTAGTCATTTTAAATGATAGAAAAATGTGTTGATTTAACATCCCCCAAATATAAATCCCCATATTCTTCATAGATTTTTCTAAGTCCACAAAATAGACTTGAAACATGGCCAATTAAGTGACTTTTAGGTTCCTATATTGGATGGTCCCAGACATAGCTGACTCAGTACCAACCAGTATTGTTGGGGTTACAGGAGTATTGAAAAATAAACATCTCTGGGCCTCCCTGGTGGTGCAAGGAGTTAAGCACCGCACTATAAAGCAATCTGCAGCCTCTGTAGCACGAGTTCGAACGCCTGGCCAGCCAGGGAGCAACCCACATGGCCAGCAGACCTCTCCTGTCTCGCCCACTGCTCCCCTCAGCATGTATTTCGGTCAGTCTGCCTGCTCTGTTCCTTGCTCTGTCTCTGGTGAATCCTCTCAACACCACCCTCCCTCCCCCACATCTCTGGCCTGTAGCCTAGCTCTTGTATGCATAAATAAATAAATCTTCAAAAAAGGAAAAAGAAACAACCCTGGGTCCTCCCTGGTGGCACGTGGGTTAAAGTCTCAGTGCTAACACACTATCAGCAGCCACTGCAGCATGAGTTTGATTCCCAGTCAGGGAGCCTCCCACATGGTGCAGCAGACCTCTCCTGCTCTTCTGCCTCACCCCTGTATTTCAGTATTTCAGTGGTGTATTTCAGTTGATCTGCCCGTTCTGCTCCCCACTCTGTCTTTGGAGAGTCCTCTCACCCCCCTGCACCTCTGGGCCTACATCCCAGTTATTGTATGCATAAATAAATAAAATAAATTTTTTAAAAAGAAAGGAAGAAAGAAAAACATACATCCCAAGTGGTTGTTAGTACAATAGTACTAACTTGTAGTAAATGGTATTAATCAGAACAAGCATTTAATGTGATAAATATTAAGATTAATAGATAATATAAACCCAGCACACTTAGATTGTCTCATAAATTTCACATACTACAATTTAATATACTTTTCTTGCTTGAGCCTTGGAAAACAGTTGGAGCCCCAACTGAAGATGCCTTGTTTCAGGTATTGGGAAATCTTCTCCAGGTTTAAAATTATCAGGTGGGGGAGGATGAATAAGGCACAAAGTAGAGACACATGTTTCTGGTAAGCCCCCCAAACAAGGCTCAGCATTGCCCAAGGGATGACTGAGGGTATAGGCTCAGGTAGTGATTAGGGATCTGCCTGGCTAAGATGGTATTTGTTTGGGTTCCAATACCTCACTGCATAGTAGCTACCCCTCAGGCAGTTTAGGGGAGTTCTGTTTGACATCAAGTTTGTTTGAAGGAAGTGACCACTCCTCATACTGTGAAGAAAAGAATCTATTCTGGTTAAGGGTAACTGGCTTCCTTCCAGACACCAAAAGCAAGCTGCTGGACAGAAGAGCCATGTCTCCCCTTGGCATGCCCTTCTGCACCCTTCTTTCTAAGGTTCACCAAACCTTAGACAAGGCTCTTCTGCCTCTTGGAGTCCAGCCTGTTATAACTGCCATTTGCAGTTCCTTTCCCCTCCCTTCTTCTTCTCCTCTCTCCCCATTTTGTTTTGTGCTGCTTAGATGCTGAATTCAAACCTGCAAGGCTAACCCCTGGGTGACCCTATAGGGCCTGCAACCACCAGCTCCTACTGTCTTTGTGGCAGGAGGCAGCAAGAGAGGTGGACCCCTGGCTATCTGGATGAGCTCTCTCCTCCTCTCCTGATTTCCACTTCCTCTGCTCCTCACCCCTCCCCTTCTGGCTCACACAACCTAGGTCAGCCTCCTAGCTGCAACCAGCCCCAGGGAATCCTGTTCTAGACAATAGGGGTCTAGGGCAGGGTGAGGAGGACTGGAGCTACTGAGAGCACTGGAAAAATCTGAGTGCTGCGATAAATGACACTGACACTTCATGGGATCACAGATCACCCTGACATGGTGAATTTAACAGGGAAATTGTAAAGAAGTTTGATGTGGAGAAAACTTAGGACAGTCAGAGCTCACACAGGGCCACTGTGGAACTAGTGACAGCCAGATCAAGCAAAACATCATGCAAACTATCTTTGAAATCAATGAGTGATTAGGAGATGACTAGAGTGCTATGTGTAATAACACCACAATCTAAACACGGGGCAAGTGATTTAAGATACACACTTTTTAAAAGAATTATAAATTTTAATTTACATATTGATTTCTCTATTAATTCATACAACTTTACTGGTCCTTAAATACTTTTAATATCATTCTTAGGTAAAACAAAAAACTATATTACCAATGCAAAGTGTTTGCTTTTGGCATACTAAGGCATTTCAATCTGTGAAGACGCTCAAAGGAAACACTCTTTGATATCCAGGCCCTGGCACTGCGCAGACAGTAAGTTCAGGTGATTTTGACTTTGTTTTCCTGATCACTGGTAAGAGTGGTGTTTGTATGACAAAAACAAGAACTACTCAGGGAGCTTTGGCATACAAAGATCTCACAGGTGCCCACTGGTATTAAATACAAGAAATAAAAGAAAAACAAAACTGGAGCCTCTCCAAGCAACTGACAACACAATGCATCATAATGGAAAACAACTGCCAAATGGAATCACAAATCATGCAAAAAAATGTCCTGACAAAAGTGATCTTGGGGAGCTGCTCAAAGAATATGCAAATCTATGGATAACATTTCTTAGGTCAGAGTAAAATAGGCTCTGTATACTAACCATGTGTTAGGTCACAATAAAATGTGCTCTGTGTACTTTCTGAGGGTAATATCATGGATGTTGCATCACACGAATGTATGTCAATGGCACTTGGAAAAAATTGCAATTACCTGGTGCCAGTATTCACTGTTACTTCCAGTAATACCCAGCCATGAGTGTAGCTCCAATAATCAAATTTTCCAGGGCTTGATAGCCTATTCATTATACACCAAGTTCTGAGCTGAAAGGAGAGAGAAAACATAAAGTGTTAAAAGGAAGCATAAGTATTTCTGACACAGCAAACTTGATATCAATGCTATTCAGGCTCCCTCTAAAATATTTTTGATGGAGATATAATTCACATAACCTATTTTGAGCATTTTCAAGTACACAATTCAATGCTTTTTAGTATACTCACAATGCTGTGTAACCATCAGCATGAAGTAATTCCAGAATATTTCCATTATCCCTGAAAAGAAGCCTTTCTTTTAAAGTGAAAATACTTTTGGATGGGTAATAAAGTTCAACACTACTTATGCATTTTCAGAATTTTTTAACGCCAATAAAAACAATACAGACTTTAATGCACTAGGGGAAAAGGGTCATTTGAAACAGAGAAATACTGAAGCCAGTATCAATAATTCATTATTTGGAGTGGCTACGGTAGCCTGCCTGTGAGCACCTCCACCCTCCTCCCCAATGATCTTTGCCTCTGGTAGTCACACCCTGTGCGATTCTCTCCCTCACTGTGGATTGGTCTCTGCAACCAACAGAAAACTTTAGATGTAATGCTGTGAGACTTCCAAGAGACTGGGTTGTAAAATAACAGTGCACTTTTGCCTTGTTCCACTCCTCCCTCTTTCTCTCTCTCACCTCCCTCTGGGGGAAGCCAACTGCTATCTCATGAAGATACTCAGGCAGCTGAGAGAATGACTGTGGTATCAAGAATATAAGTTAACAGCCTTGTGAGGCCACCATCAGGGAAGTGCCTGGTCCAGTCAAACCTTCAGAGGACTGCAGCCTCAGTCAACACCTTGATGAGACCCTTGTGACAGATCCCAAGCCTCAACCAGAAATCTAGCTACTAAGTTGCTTCTGGATTCCAGAATTTTAGAAAATTTTTGTGATAATAAAGGTCCATGTTTGTACACTGCCAATTTTCAAAGTAAAGTGTTACAGAGAGCTGCCATAGTAGTGTTAAGGTAATAATCCAGCAAAGCTATCCACACAAGAGGAGGAAGTTCTGTGTCACATAGACCCAAGAACCTGAAGCTCATTAACATACACACTATGCACAAACCATTCACTGGCATTAAGCTTGAGCAGGTCTAACTGCAACTCCCTGACACAGTTCTTTGCCAGCCACCAGGAAGCCCTGTTGCCTGTTGCAACTGCTCTTCCCAGCTACCATAATCCTTGTTCAAACAAGACCTATCTCCTACAGAAGTTATCAGAGAGGCCTATATGGTATGGTTTCTTCTGGGCCACATTTATGCCTATAGATGGAGGACTTTGAACCCGATTTTCTAGGAATGGTGCTGAGAGAAGGTTGAAATACTTTCCAGAAGGGACTTGCAATTTCCTTGTGTTTCTTTGCACTAGGTGTTTCTGAAAGAACTAAAACTAACCCACCGACAAAATAAAACAATTTAAAGTAAATGCATACCAGTGTAATATAAGTAGGGGGTCAAGGAGGAGAGTTTGAAAATGTTATATCAGATGTTAATACCTTTACTATTCATTGCCTTTCTGAAAGAGAACTGGTTTCTCCTTCCCTGCTTATAAACTTACTCATACCCCTTATTCTGTGAGTTCCTCAAACCATTCTACAATGTTTTCTCTTGGCAACAAAATATGTTTATATAGTTCAAGACTCCAGTCTGTTCACATTTTGTTGAAACTTGTTATACTTTGTTAACGCCTAGTAAACTAAATGCATTTTTAGACTTTAGACTTAAGCCACATTTGACTAGCTGTCAATTTCAGTCACCTTGTCAATAAGTTACTGGAGGTGGGATTAATTTTCTTTCCGCAGGAATGTGACCAAAATGTATTTAATGATCTCGGAGCCTGATTGTTTTAGATTTGCAGGGGCTTTTAGATTGCAGCTATCACAATAAGCCAGATGCTGTCCAGTTACTAAGAGGAGCCCATCTACTATTTCATCAAATGAAACCATAATAGAAGCATTTTGTTAATTGGGCATAAAGGGATGATACTGGCTCCATGGGGCCACTGGTTTACAAAACAGACCAAAAAAAGTAGCAAAGGCACACACAGCTCTGGGGCTCTCAGAATCAGGTGCTCAAAGTAAAAATGTCTTTCACCTATTACTTTTCTGCCTCCTGTTTCTGTTGGTCTTTTGAATTGTGCTTTGTTGATGAACTTATTTACTATTAAAAAGAAAAAGAAAGAAAGAAGGTCCTCCCTGGTGGCCTAGGGGTCCAATTTCAGCACTATTACTGCTGGGACCTGAGTTTATTCCCAGGCCAGGGAGCTAAACCACATATGGTGCAGCAGACCTCTCCTGTCTCCTACCGCTGCTCCCCTCGGTAGTGTATTTCAGTAGAACTGCCTGTTCTGCTCCCCACTCTGTCTCTGGTGAATGCTCTTACCCATCCCACCCTACCCCCTGCACCTCTGGCCCACACCACAGTTCTTCTCTGCAAAAAATAAATAAATAAAATTTTAAGAAACCAATGTATTCCTCACATTTGGAATGCTTTTTTTTAATTATAAATTTTATTTTTATATTCCCCATACAATTGCGACCCCCTTATTTTGACCCCAATCCCTCCCCTCCCCGCCCCTCACCCCCCATAGAGTGTCTCTGGTTCATAGTTGTTTGTTGATTTTGATTTTTACTTTCTTATAGTTAATCTTTTTCCTGGTCCCTTATTTAAGTTTTCTAGATTCCTGCTATGAGTGAGACCATCCGGTGTTTTTCTTTTTCTTTCTGGCTTATTTCGCTGAGCATGATCCCTTCCAGTGCCATCCATGTTGCTGCAAATTGCATGTGTTTATCTTTTTTGAATGCTGAGTAATAGTCCATGGTGTATATGTACCACACCTTCTTGATCCAGTCATCTATTTTTGGGCATTTGGGTTGTTTCCAAAGCTTAGCTATTGTAAATAGTGCTGCTATAAACATAGGGGTGCAGGTGCTCTTTGGAATGGATGTTTCTGTGTCCTTTGGGTAAATACCTAGTAGTGGAATTGCTGGATTTTAATGATGAAGAAAATCCCAAAGACAATGTAACAGATATCTGTGCACATGTAACTGGTGGCTGAAGCCAAAGACTGTTACAGATGGTGCCCCCTGAAGGGGGTTGTTGGTGAGGATAGATAGTCCCAGGGAAAATGCTAAAAAGTATCACATTTTGGGATGGAGACTCTGATAAGAAATATCAGGGACTTCAGAAGCAGTCCCTTGGGTTTGGTGTTCGGGTTCCAGCGTTTAAGCATTTGGTGTTCAGGATTCAGCGTTTGAGCAGTCAGTGTTGGGATTGAGTGTTTTTGGATCTTCAATGATTCTGGGGTCAGCGATTTTGGCCCCCACCATGCTGAAGTCTTCTCCATCTTCCAGAAGGCTGTTGCAGGTTTCTGAAGGATGTGGAGAGGCCTCCAGCAGCCAACCTCAGAGAGAAAAAGTTCGGAGTCTTTGTAAGAACCCAAGCGACTGAAACGGTTTCTGGTTTTGCTGTTGTTACAGTCTGGCACAGAAGGCAAAGACCTGGAGCTGGGCACCTTGCTCAACTGCATGAGTGTGGCCATTTGTCGGGTGGCTCAGCCACTGCAGCTGCTGTTTTGAGTGTCACTTCTCTGGGGCTGTGCTGGGGCATCTCGGCAGCTCTGGGAGCATCTTCTGTTGTGTCTTCTATTGTCTTTGTGAGTTGGAGCCTGGTCTATATTCATTTTGTCACGTGCTCCAGGCCTCAGTGGTGAGAAGGCACCATCTTGGGTGCATGACCTATTGTTTGGGAGAGGGGAGCTCTGTGTCCTCAGTGGAGGGAAGAGTCCATCTTAGATGTTTTTTGTTTAGGACTTAAAAACACTGGGCACTGCTTTGGGTGAGGCCAATGGCCATTTTTTGGCCTTGGTAACACTTTGTTTTCCCATGGTTTGTTAAATAAATTCCATTGTTGTTGTTCCCTGAGCCTGAGTAGTTTTGCAATTGTGCATGAGGGTCAAGAACTCAGACAGTGACCAGTAAACTACTGGGTAGTGTCCTTGCCTTGGCCAGCTTTAGTGCCCCTTGGTACCCTGTATCACATATACAGCATCAAGATTGAACAGATGTTAAATTTAGAAAACTTGTTTTAGTCTGTAGCCTTGTGTTAAACACACTCCAGGATGAAACCCATTGACCCACACTTCTGTATAGTCCCCTCCATTTGAGTCACAGAAATTGTGACTTGTGGGCCTCCCTGGTGGCACAAGGGGTTAAGACACAACCTAAAAAGCTATCCGCAGCCACTGCAGCATGAGTTCGATCCCCAGCCAGGTAGCTACCCACATGGCACAGCAGAGCTCTCCTGACTCGCCTGCTTCTCCCCTCAGCAGTGTATTTCAGTCAATCTGCCTGTTCTGTTTCCCACTCTGTCTCTGGTGAATCCTCTCACCGCCCCCCCCACCCACCTCTGGCCTATACCCCAGTTCTTATAAGCATAAATAAATAAATCATTAAAAAAAATAAATAATGACTTGTTTCCAATCAATAGAATGTGGTTAAGATGACGGGATTTCACTCACTTGATTAGGTTACATTATATGGCACAGGCAAAGGCCTTAATCAGTTGCATTTAAGTTTATTAAAATGGATATTAACTTGTTTGGGCCTTCAAAGAGATCTGGAGATTCGAAACTTGGCAATAACAGAAACTCTCTTCTCATTACTTACTTTGAAAAAAGTAGCTGCTGTAAATTCTACAGCTGTAAGAAAATGAATTTTGCTAACAACCAGAGGGATACTGGAAGTGGATTTTTTCTAGTCAGGCTTCCAAATGAGAACGCAATGTGGACAACACTTGAAGTCATCCTGGTGAGAGCCTGACCACAGGATACAGCAAAGCCTGAACTTCTACAGAGACTAAGGTGATAAATGGGTGTTATTTCAGCTGCTAAATGTGTGGTGATCTGCTACTTGAGATAGAAAACAAATACAAACTCTGATCTCATACCTGCATTTCCTTCCCCAAAGGGAACCATATGAAATGATCTTTAGCCTTACTAAAGATGATTTAGTAAGGAAAATGCAAATTGAAAGTAAGCTACTTCACACTCTTCCAATTGGCAAAAACGAAAATACTTGACAACCACAAACACTGAAGTAATAGGAGTTTCGTATATTGGAATTGGAAATGAAAATGAGCACAGCCATTTTGGAAAAAAAGTTTTATAATACCTACATGAACTAGCAACTTCACTTTTAACATGTTTTTATACTGTTACTAGGTATATTCTACATAGGTTTTAATCTGTATTATATTCATAAGAAATATTTGGTATTTTTGTGTTTTAATTTTTATTAAATAGCACACCTTTGCAACTTTTTTAAATTGATATGTTCTTAAAATTTGATATGTTCTTAAAATTTACTTTTGCTACACATCAATTATTCTTTTTAACTCAGTAAAATATTCCAGTATGTTAGCCATTCTATACAGTATCCATTCCCCAAACTATACTGGGGTGAACACACTTATATTTGTCTTGGGGACATTTTTTATGGAGTATATTCCAGGAAGTAAAATTGCTATTATAGATCACAAAGGCATTTAAAATCTCTCTGTGAAATGACTATACTAATTTTCATTCCTTCAACATTTATTAACATGTATGACCCCAACATTTAAGGTGGTCAGGTATTTTAATTGTTGTCATTTTGAAGGATATGAAAAAGCTACTTGTTGTTTAAATTTATATTTCCCCTCATTCTAATAAGACTGCACATCACTTCCTATGTTTTTAATCATTCTGATTTCCTCTTTGCTGAAGTTCCCGGTCATGTCTTCTGCACTTCACCTTTTTTGTGTTTTGGGTTTTACATTTTAAAAGAACAGGTTTATTAGAAAAAGGAGAAAGAAAATGAGAGAGACACCTGCATAGACACAGATGGGCAATCTTGGGAGGAGAGCTGCATTTTCCCCTTTAGGGTAGTATTGCTTTCCCTTTTGACTTGTAGGACATGTTATATATTCTGGCTCTCAATCTCTCACCAGTTATATGCATTACAGATCTCCATTCCAATCAGTTCCTTTACAAAAAATGTATTTATGTGAGTCTTGGTTTTCTCAATTGCAAAATGTCAGTTAGACCATGAAACTCACAGATGTTTGAGAAAGTATCCATGTAAGTTCCTGCTCCAGTACCAGGTACAATGCAGGTGCTCAGTAAATATGAATTTTCTCCATCTCTCTTTTAAAGAAGTTCCTGATCTAGTTAATAAAGCAGTGGCTAAGAGAATGGGCTTTGGAGTTGGACTGAGACCTTAATGAACCCCACATAACTACTGATTGGACAAGTCACCTTGAACTTCTAAACCTCAGTTTACTCATTTGTGAAATAAAGATCAAAATGCTTGCTTTATAGAGCTGTTGTAAGGAATAATGTTTAGCACAGTGCCTGTCACATAATAAGCCCTTAAAACAACAGTAGCTACCATTATTATTATAGCTATAATTAGGAAAAATGAGAATTGCATACAAATAACAAATGTGAGTTAGGTTATGATTACGTCTCTTTATAAGAGAAGTACTAGGTAACTGGTATCATAATGCAGAGGTGAGGGAGAGGTTACATCTATCCAGGGGGTGATGGAGATTCAAAAAAAGGTTTTATGGAGGAAATGCAACTTAAATACAGCTTGGAAGAAGGGTGTTTAGGATATAAATAGTCAAAACTGTGGAGGGGAAGAAAATTTTAACAAATAAATAAAACCAAAAATGTGGGAGGAGTTAAGTAAAACAAACAAAACCTTTAGTATTCCAGCTGTGCAAAGGGTAGAATCACGTGAAAGGGTCTTATAGATAACCTGAAAAGGAATATTAAAACAAAATAATGGTCTTTTTGAGGTTTTTGGAATGGTTTAAGACTCTGAAGTCAGATAGTGATAAAAGAACATTTAATCTTTGAAAATATCAAAGCACATTTTGCACTAAATAGTACACAATGCTTTAAGAAGGCCTCTCTGTGTAACTATGGAGTGCTTTTGGTTATGAAATAACATCTATAACATAGGGGCAGTGAAAGAGTTACCCAGAAGTGGGTAGGGTGGGGGAACCCAGGGACTGTGCATGTGTCTGACATAAAGGAATCCAACAGGAATGTCAGGGCACACAGGTCAATGGCACTACGGAATCCAGAAATCCAGCATGAAGCTGCTTAATTACCATCCCATACTAGGGATAGCACAATGGGATCAGTTCCTAAAATGACACAGAAAAGCCAAAAAAATTACATAGCCTTCTTTCACAAGCATTCCAGATGGGTACAGATAATAGGTGCAGCCACATTAAAAAAAAAACAAAACACATTTCCATCAGAAAGTGTTATTTTGGACAGAATGTACATTGTTTATTATCCACCTAAATCATAGAATTTAGGAGTACCAAAATAAATTGGATTTATAATCATCATGATTTATGGTGCTTTGTCTATTATAGATCTTATTTTTTTCCAATTTATCATGACATGATCACTAACTTTAAAAGATATTGATACTTTGGTCTTATGTACATGAGTAGTCTAAATTAGCCCAACTCATAGAAGCAGAGAATAGAATGCTGGTTACTAGAGGTATGGGGGAGAGAAGAGACAGGTATTAGTTAAAGGGCACTAAGCTTCAATTACATAAGATGAAAAAATCTTGTACATCTACTGTTACCTATAGAGACTATACTTAATACTATGTTGTATTCTTACATTTTTTTAAAAGATTTATTTATTTATTTATACAAGCACTGGGCACAGTCAGAAGCGTGGGAGGGTGAGAGAATTCACCAGAGAGTGGGGATCAGAACAGGCAGACTGACTAAGTACACTGCTGAGGGGAGCAGCAGGCGGCAGGAGAGGTCTGCGCACCATGTGGGACCCTCGCCCAGCGACCAGGGATCGAACCTGTGCAGCAGAGGCTGTGGGCAGCTTCGCAACCCAGCACGCAACCGCTGCACCACCGGGGAGGCCCTGTATCCTTACATTTTGCCAAGAGAGTAGATGTTGTGTTAAATGTTCTTATCACACACACAAATAGTAAGTGAGTAGGATGGGAAGAACCCTTTGAAGGTGATGGCTATGTTGATGGAAAAGATTGTGGCGAGAGTTTCACACATATATATTTATCTCCAAACTCACACATAAAATAGGTATAGTTTTTTGTATGTCAATTATGTCTTAATGAAATGGTTTGTAAAATGCTTTGGTCTCACATTATTATTTACTTAGCAAGTGGACATTTCAAAACTTATTTATATACTAATAAGTGAAGTGACTTTCAAAAGATAATTACACATAGTTGCAATACTTTGTGCATTCAAATTATGAGTCTGAGGTTAGAACTGTTAATTTTTTAAGCAAGTTCTAGGCTTCAACATGGTGAATGTTTTTCTTAAATAGAAAATGGTAATTCTGTTAGCAAAACCAGAAATGAATCATGCCACCAGAAATTTCCATCCCTCGACTGCCATCCACCCATTAAAGAAAACCCAAAGATACTGCCAAATAAAAAATAGAGAATGTTTACCATAAAGTTACCATATTGCTGTTCTTGTTGGTACAAAATGATTTTGCTGGTTTTGACTTCCCAGGGTGCCAGATGAAACTGAAATAGTCTTAGAGAGGCCAGCAGTTTTTCTTCAGTTTATACCAGGTCTTTTGTAGCATCTGGCAAAAAGTAAGTAAATAGCAGGTGTATTCACTGCTGCTTGTTTATTTTTGAGATCTGTTTCATATTCATTTCAATCTTTCTTCTCATACTAACCTAATTCATAGAAAGCATGGGAAGCTTTTTGAAACAAAGTTATTGTAACGAAAGTCTATTTATCAGGGATTTATAAACAAAACAGTTAATCAGAACACTCCATCCTTGGTTAAGTCAGAAAATAAAGGAGTATAAGACTTAGGAATTGACGGCTAGTTTTAAATTCGTTAGCACAAAAAACTTTTTGGCAAAGTTTCATTGAAGTTATATCTCTGTGTCCATCATTATAAACCAATATCCACCTGAAGCTTACATAATGTTATAATGCAATGTTATTTCAATTTTTTTAATTCACAAAATGAATAAAATTAAATTAAATAGTATTACTAGGAGACAAGAAGTGAAGTGTACTAATGGAAGTTGGGGTTCCTATTCATTCCATGTAGATTACTTTTTGTTTATTGACCAATCATAAGACATATATGTCATTCCTTTAAAAATAGCCCATCTACAATTTTTAGGAAGGAAAAAAATCCAATAAAAGGGGAGCTTCTGAAGAATATATAAACACTAATTCATAGGGATAAATATATTCCTATGTTCACTGCAGCCCTATTTACAATAGCTAAATTATGGAAATAGACTAAGTGCCCAAGGACAGAGGAGTGGATCAGAAAAATGTGCTATGTATGTACAGTAGAATACTACTCAGCTATAAAAAAGAATGCACTCCTACCATTTGTGACAACATGAGTGGAACTGGAGAAGATAATGCTAAGAAAAGTCAAAAGGAGAAAAAAAAAACACTGAATGGTCTCACTTATATATGGAATATAAAGAAATATAACAACGTGTCAGTCAAAACCACACCAATATAAATAAACTCTAAACATCTACTGCAAAACTGAGGCAACCAGAGAGGGAGGGTGGTGGGGTAGGAGTGGAGGAGGGTAGGGGTCTAGTAGACCATAGTAGAGGATTGTTGAGGTACTGGTGTTGGCAGAGTGTTAAAGCATACATTTGCAGAGGTTTGAACCTATAATCCCCAGAGCAAATACAAAGATGTAAGCCTACTTTACCTCAATAAACATAGTTTGGGGGGAAAAAGTGACCTTTTCCATGTTAAATATATTAAATAAATAAAATGTCATTTTGAATTTACGAAAAGGAAAATGGGTCTCTGAGAAGTTATGTGACTCTTAGTAGTACCATGTGATGATGGTTCTAAGGGGGGACACAAGTCTTGGGACTCCTTATCTATATTTGTTGTTGGTCAAATCATGATTCACAAATGATACTTGAAGTGCTATATTTCATCAAGAGAGATTTATCTTTGTTAATAAATGAAGTGAGGCAATTTTTATATTTCTATCAATTTGCTGTAATTTTCCCCAAGTAGCTGCTCCAGATGGTGTGTTAGAGACCAGAACACCGGGTATTAAATGTTTTTAGGATATAATGCCATATCTAATAATACTTTCTTCTAGATAACATGGCCAACCTTTTCCTTCCTAATACCATCTAATTAACCAAGAAGAGCGCTGCCAGTTGGAAAAGTTCTATTTTGCCTTTAGAATTAAGGCTTTTTTTTTCTTCTATAGACTTTAGGATCTACAAAGCTTGGGCAGAAACACAGTTCATTCTACTGAGTGATTTGACTTTGTTGGTAAATAAAACATAGGTACTTCTAATCCATTTTGCTTAAAATCAAACACAAATTGTGCATCAAGTATGTTTAAAGGCATTGTTTTGTCAAGGGAGCTTCACTAGTTGAATCACTGTTAATTTATGATACAATTCCAGGTGTACAAAGTAAACATTTGGGCCTCGCATTTGTTTTCTTTTTCTTCTTTGGTTCAAGTCCTAAGAGTTCAGTTGAGCACAGGACTCTGTTTAAAAAGTCAGTCTTGAGGCTCCCTGGTGGTGCAAGGGGTTAAGACAGCACTGTGAAGCTGTCTGCAGCCTCAGCAGCATGAGTATGAGCTCCCTGGCTGACCGGGGAGCTATCGACACGGTGCAGCAGGCCTCTCCTGACTTGCCCACTGCTCCCTCAGCAGAGTATTTCAGTCAGTCTGCCTGTTCTGTTCCCCATTCTGTCTCTGGTGAATCCTCTCACCCCCCCACACCTCTGGCCTATACCCCAGTTCTTATATGCATAAATAAATAAATCTTTTTTAAAAATAAAATAAAACGTCAGTCTCTACTCAGATATTGTATATAGGTCTGTCTTTGTTGTCATCTCCTGGAAACCATGGAAATAAAATGACTGATATTGTTCACTCATCATGAGCAGAGTTTGGGGTCTTCTTAGATTAGCTTATGCAAAAATGTCCCTAATACTTTCTCTCGTTACCATGAAATTCAACACTCTTAACATCATGCCTATAAAAGTGGGAAAGAGGCTTATTGATTGGTTATGAGCAACCAAGAAGGAATTGGAACCCACTGCTCTCCCCAGGTCTCCTATCCTGGGCCACAGCAGTATACTCTCTCTATTGGCAGAAGAAGCTCGTAACAGATGGGATGTTAAAAACATTCTTGGAATATGACTTGGCTGTGTTCAGACCCTGTTTCAGTTTCTTGTCTGCTTATTCCAATAGAAATCACTGGGACTGAGTTGGGTCTGAAAGCTTCAGGTGAATAAGTAAGGTGTGCATTGCAACAACTTTGATGTGATCAGAGATAACAATATCTAGTTCTTCCCTCTCCCTACTCTATGGGTAGATGCAACAAAAACAAATGCCTAATGGCATTTAAATTTAGTCCAATCTAACATATAAAATGGTCTTTTTCATATAAAAAAATCTTATTTGGATAAAATGTTCTCTTTCAGATACTACCTCTCTCTTCCTTCTCCCTAAGATGGTGTAGTTGCTCAGAAGGTGTTAAGGTTGGTGATACAACCTCTAAGGTTGGGAGACAAGGGTTTCTTTGGTCTTATGCTAAATTTGGATTGTGAGCTGGAAATATCTGCTGGGCTCGAGAGTGATATTGCTTGACTGAATGGTACCAAGCCTGCTGTTTGGGTTGGTGAACCTATGGGCAATGCTTCCAAGTAGCACCAATCAGTTCTTGCTCTGTTTCATGGTCATCTGACCAGAGAGATCCTTGGCCTTGGCCATGGGTTACTTTGCCTCATCCTGGGAGCCCCATTAACCCCCAACACAATGTCCATATCTCATGGGAAATAGTAGCCTGGGAAGTTATACTTCAAGGTATTTCTCTACCACCATGTTGCAACCCAAATTAATCTGGATGGACTGGTTGGTTGGTTGGTTGGTTCTGTGACTGCTTATACCCCTTATAAGGTGTTCTGTTCCCTGAGACCCAACAAGCAATAAAACAACAACCCAAGCAGTCAACTTCGATAACAAAGTTCAGAGGAAAGGATCAGGGAGCATTTATCAGGCTGTTTCACTTTCTGTTCCTCTACCAGTTTCCCTGATACAATTGTCTCTGGGCTGGAAAGAGGGGCAGATTTCCCCCCACCCCCCGCCCCTATCCCTGCTCCCTTTGCCCCTTACATAAAACTGTAAATAAAGGAAAAAGTAAATGAATTTAATGATTCCTTTCGTGTGGCAAAAGCTTCACCCAAAAGGTCTTAGCTTTGCTTTATTTAAACTAAACCATAGTTTAAACATCAGAAACTGAATATTATCTGTCATTTTGTTGTTATTGTGAGTTTTGTTCTTGTGTTCTTTTTATAGAAACCCTAATCTTGAGTGTCCAAGGACCACGGCTATATATGGGGAACATCAGAAATAAAACAAGGAAAAAGTCATCATCAAATTATTCCCCTATTACATTTATGCTAACCCAATCCTCACAGAAATTATTTAGCAAAATGGGTATAACTTTTAATGTTCTTCCCTAGGTCAGGAAACTAAATTTTACCCAAACAGATTTCAAACTGTATCTGACAGATTTCTATGCTGCACCGTGCAGCCTCTGTTGACAAGCTGAAAGTTTAGCTATAGATCAAGAGCTAAGAGCGGAGGTCAGCAAGGAATCAGACAAATGGCATCATCCGTTCCATCTAACAGTCAGGGGACAGAACAAAGACAAAAGTGATTCATGTCTAGTCTAATCATGAGCTAACACCATTGTGGCAGGCAATCTTGGTGCCCAATCATTCAAGTAAATCCTGGGCCTCCCAGTAGAAATATGTCATTTAGTAGTAGAAAAGACTGGTACATCTGATTACATGTTAAAAATAAAACAGGATCAATAGATGACTTTGTTAAAATGGAGCAGACTTTGCAGCACATTTAGAATTCTGGATATCATCTGGGAAGCTCAGAAATCATTCCCTAATTTTGTGAAGAGAGGAAGAATCGCTCTGCTTTTTTGATTTGTCTGCCATGCTGTCTACCAAGTCTCCACTTCCCGGATGAATGTCATATGGTATGAGTTCAGAGGATTTAAAGCTTACTGGGTTATTACCTTGTTAAATAGGTCATTTCAAGCCTGCTTCATTTAAGCTTATAAACACAATGTTTTGGTTTATTTTTTTTTTAAGTTGCAAGTTTACTCTCTGTGTAATATTATTTTTTTCTTATTGTCATTTGACTTTATAAAGAATGGTCACAAGTGAAGAAGTCTGCTAGAAGTATGAGCTTCCACCCTTGGACAGGGTGAGGAGGACCTCCCTGCGTGTGGCTGTGCTATCTTTGCAGGGAGTGTTAGCACCTGAGTAGGATGGAAGGAGTCCAGACTGGACAGGAGGTTGTATTACTCTGGTTTATAAGAAAAATGTATATATTTTTGCCATTCAAAACACAATAAAGCAAAAACAGACAATTATAAACCAGAGACATCCTGCAGGGGAGGAGGAGGGAGAGGGATCAGAGGGAGGCAGGGAGGAGCACAGGGAACTGTGGTGATGGTGCACGGGTGCATTGGTAAAGGAAATTCTACACCTGAGGGGGTGGGGGGAATCAAACATTGTTGAAAAATGAACAATGATGTAAAGAATTAAAAAATAAATAAATAAATAAAAAACAATTAAAAATGGCAGAGGATCTGAATAGATGCTTTTCTTAAAAGAAATACAGACGACCAATAGAAACACATAAAGATGTTCATCATCTTTTATTATTCAATGAAAACAAATTGAGATATCACAATACCTGTGAGAATGGCTATTCTCCATAAGACAAGAAACAACAAGTAATGGAGAGACTTTGAAGAGAAGGGAACACTTGTACAGTGTTGGTGGGAATGTAAATTGGTGCAGTAATTATGGGAGCCGGTATGGAGAATATGATAAAAAAAAATAGAAATCCTATATAAAAAAAAGAAAAGAAAAATATATATTTTTTGTCATCCAGATGACCAAGCCACATTTTTCATAGATATTTAGTTTTCATTCACAGTTCCTGGCTCAGTATTGAGAGCGATAAAGGTTTTGTTGTGTTAATGAAAGGGCTTTTAGAAACACCCACACTTGTGCACTGGCTGCCAGGAAAACCAGCCTTGTGAATAGAAGGTTGGAACTTCCTATTTCACACCCTGACCCTGGGAAGGAGGAGGAACTGAAGATTGAGTGCAGTTGCCAACAGCTCTTGATTTTATTAATCAGACCTAAGGAATGAAGCTTCCTTAAAAAACCTAAGAGGAAGGCCTGAGAGAGATTCTAAGTCGGTTAACATGGGGTGGGCTGGGACAGTGGCCTTCCTGAAGAGGACATGGCAGCTCCATGGCCTTTTCCATATCTTGCTATATGTATTTCTTCCATCTGTCTGTCCTGAGTAATATCCTCTTGTAATAAATCAGCAATCTAGTGAAAAATGGGTTTCCTGGGATCTGTGATCTGTTCTCACAAGTAAACTAAACCGGAGGAGGTGACCATGGGGACCTCAATCTCTGCTTGACAGAGGCCGCAAGGTGCGCCGGAAGGAAGGTGGGCTTGGGAGTGTGTCAGATACAGTTTGAAATCTGTTTGGGTAAAACTTAGTTTCCTGATTTAGAGAAGAACATCAAAAGTTATATTATTTTACCAACTAATTCCTATGAGGATTGGGTTAGCATAAATGTAATAGGGGAATAATTTGATGATGACTTTTGTGCTTGTTTTATTTCTGATGTTTCCCATATATGGTCGTGGTCCTTGGACACTCAAGATTAGGGTTTCTATATAAGGAACACAAGACAAAACTCACAATAACAACAAAATGACAAATATTCAGTTCCTGACATTTAAACTACGGTTTAGTTTAAATGAAGCAAAGCAAAGGCTTTTCAGGCAAGCTCTTTGTCACAAAAAAGGAACAGCTAAATTCATTTACTTTTTCCTTCCATTTAGAGTTTTATGTAAGGGGCAAAGGGATTAAGAGAGGAGGGGAGAGCTGGTTAGTTAGAAGCATAGGTAAGTGCCTGGCTTTGTGACTACTACGTGGAGAAGGTGGTCAGAAGGTGACTAAGCCCTTTACCTGTACACTCTGATGATCTCTCCAGTAGACAGAATTGACAGAAGTGAGAAGTGTCTGTCTCTGTAAACAGAATTCAGCTGAATTAAGTTAAATTCCTGGATATTGTGTTGGTGTCTAAGAACTGCTTGTTGGTGTAGGGAAGCCTCCTATGCACCCACATGGCAATCTGGTCCAAGATGTTGGCACAGCAGGGCAGCAGTCGGGGGGATTAGGACCCTCAGTGAAACAGGAGGCCTCCATGGAAGTGGGAGAGGTGGTTGTCAAACCTCAGGCAGTGTTGTACTCTGAGCGTGGTGAAGACTACCTCCATGTGGGGGAGTGGGCAGTGGCAACAACCAGAGAATGTGTATACACTGGGGAACTGATCAAGTGAGCAGGCATACTAAGGGTAATGGGAGATCAATTTCTCACTGTTGGAGAGATATTGAATGAACTCAGTGATGTTCGGTTGGAATTGGTAGTGTCATACATGGATTTTCACTATGTAGAAAGGCAACATAGAACTCTAAATAGACTTTACTGTGCACACAGAATGCATGGTTCTGTCCATTGAGGGTCTTGGTGCAGTGACCCTCTAATGCCCCATAAGAGTGAGTGATACAGTGGCCAGAGTCAACTCTGTGTTCTCCATGCCATTCTCCACAAAAAGCAACTAGGTTCCTGGAGAACTGGCTGATTCCAGAACTGAGCAAGGAAAGAACAAAATGAGACAGAAACTTTTGTGTGTGTCAGAAACTAAGAAAGAGCTCAAAGAATGATGGGGATGTGTCAAAAGGACATAGGATCGGCTTGAAGGAACTCTCATTGGCCATGTCAGGGACAATTTGTGCTTTAAAGTAACTAATGGTGCCAGTAGAGTATAACCTACTGAATAAAATAGAAAATGATGAGCCAATACTGATATAAATAAATAAAAGAATTAGTAAAATATAAGTTTGGTGAGGAATTGGAGGGTATTTACTCTCAAAATAACTCTTCATAAAATTAACTACAAAGACAAAAAGAGTAACTCTACATTGGAGAAGTCTGCTAGTAAACACCTTGGTCAAGTGATCAAAGTAAACACCACCAGGAACAGGACGAACTGAAATAATATGCCAACAAGTGTGTTCAACAAGAAGACCACAGCATCTTATCAGGGCTGTTATGTGTTCCTACTCAAAATGCGTAACCTGAATCTAATTACCAGCAACAACATAGAATCCTAAATTGAAGGACATTTTTTAAAATATACATTTCTATTTTCCTTATTACTTACATTTTATTTATTTTTTAAAGATTTATTTATCTGTGCACATAAGAACTGGGGTACAGGCCAGAGGTGTGGGGGTGAGAGGATTCACCAAAGAAAGAGTGGGGAGCAGAACAGGCAGACTGACTGAAATACACTGCTGAGGGGAGCAGCGGGCTAGAAAGGACAGGTCTGCTTTTAAAGCACACTATGATCTCATCAATCTTAGAGTACTCTCAGGGCACAGATCTGGTAGTCATTATTTGTATTGCATATTTGCATTGCGTAGCCATTATTTGTATTGCATGTATTGCATTATTTGTATTTGTATTGCATACAAAATTCCTCAAAAAATTCAAATGACATCATCAAGGTTAATAGATAATTAGTAGATAAGACTAGAAACAAACTATTGATTCCTGTCCCATCACAGTGCTGCTGGTACAGTAAGATGCCACGTCTAATAACTAAGCTTCCATAATAAACCAATCAATACAGACATGTGTGATGCCTTTTGCAAGCTAAATTTTACTTTTTTAAAAAATTTTGAACATATTCTAAAGGCATTTTTAGCTAATGCTTACTTACCTCTTTCTCTACTTCCTCTGTTGGTATGAGACTAGATGGCTGAGACTTCTAAATTGAACTCGCTAAACAGGAATAACTTGAATGATGATCAAAATAACCCACACATATTAGGAGTCCTGTATATGTTAAACATTGTTTCAAGTCCTATAATTGGGCCTTTTCATCCTCCCTTCAACCCTTCTATTCTATTGTCCCTTTCTCCCTCCCTCAGAACTCTCACTTTATTTTCCATGTTTCACTATAAATATTATAGTAGATGCAAGTTTTTAATACACGGCTTTTATTATATTGAGTTAGTTTCCTTCTAGTCCCATCTTGTGTGGAGTTTTTCTCATAAATGGGTGCTGAATCATATCAAAAACTTTCTCTGCATCTTGATATTATCATAGGCGTTCTATCTTTTCTTTTGTTGATAAGATGTATTATTACATTGATTTATATATGTTAATCTATCTTTGCATCCTTGAAATAAATCCCAATGTTGAATTCAATTTGGCAGTATTTTGTTGAAGATTTTTACACTGATATTCATCAGGGATATTGGGCTATAATTTTCTTGTTCTGTCTTTATCTGATTTCTGTATTAGGTTAATGTTTCACTTTTGTTTTGGGGGAGATTTTTTATGGCTATTTCCATTTCTGTGGTTGTGATCAGTTTAGCTTTTCTTTCTTGCTGGTTTAATTTTGGCAAAATGTAATGATCTAAAAATTTGTCCATTTCTTCAAGGTTATAAAATACAAGGTATAGTTGTTCATAGTAATCTCTTATGATCCTTTATGTTTTTGTGCCATTTGTGGTCATTTCTCCTCTTTCATTTCTAATTAGTAATGCTTTCTCTTTGTTAGCCTAGCTAGAGTTATATATATATATTTTTATATTTAGGCATATTAAAATTATTTATTTTATTTTTTTCACATCATATATCATTTATTTTACAAACTACTTATATAAAACTATGTATTTTTTTAGTATCTCAGTTTTATTTTATTTTATTTTTTTATTTCTTTTTTTTAATAATAAATTTTATTTTTATATTCCCCATACAATTACAACCCCCCCATTTTGACCCCAATCCCTCCCCTCCCTCCACCCACCCCCCCAAAAGTGTCTCTGGTTCATAGATTTTTGTTGATTTTGATTTTCACTTTCTTATAGTTAATCTTTTTCCTGGTCCCTTATTTAAGTTTTCTAGATTCCTGCTACAAGTGAGACCATCCAGTATTTTTCTTTTTCTTTCTGGCTTATTTCGCTGAGCATGATCCCTTCCAGCGCCATCCATGTTGCTGCAAATTGCATGTGTTTATCTTTTTTGAATGCTGAGTAATATTCCATGGTATATATGTACCACATCTTCTTGATCCAGTCATCTACTTTTGGGCATTTGGGCTGTTTCCAAAGCTTAGCTATTGTAAATAGTGCTGCTATAAACATAGGGGTGCAGGTGTTCTTTGGAATTGATGTTTCTGTGTCCTTTGGGTAAATACCTAGGAGTGGAATTGCTGGATCATATGGAAGCTCTATGTTTAGTAGGTCCAAAAATCTCCACACAGCTCTCCATAGTGGTTGGACCAGTTTGCACTCCCACCAACAGTGCAGAAGAGTTCCTTTTTCTCCACACCCTCACCAACATTTGTTGTTGCTAGTTCTTTTTAATATGTGCCATTCTCACTGGTGTGAGATGGTATCTCATGGTAGTTTTGATTTGCATTTCCCTGATTACAAGTGATGTTGAACATTTTTTCATATGCCTGTTGGCCATTTGCATTTCCTCTTCAGAGAAGTTTCTTTTTAGCTCTTCTGCCCATTTTTTGACTGGATTATTTTCTTTGCTGTTGTTGAGTCTCATCAGCTCTTTGCAGATTTTTGTGATCAATCCTTTATCATTAGTGTTGTGTGCAAAAATGTTCTCCCAGTTGGTGGGGTTTCTCTTTGTTTTTGTTATTGTCTCTTTTGCTGTGCAGAAGCTCTTTAATTTGATGTAGTCCCAGCTGTTGATCTTTGCCTTCACTATCACTGCTTTGGGCGATGTGTCTGTAAAGATGTCTTTGATGTGCAAATCACGTAGTGTTTCGCCTATATTTCCTTCTATGTATTTTATGGTTTCAGGTTTTATGTCTAGTTCTTTAATCCATTTTGAGTTGGTTTTTGTGTATGGTGTGAGGTAGTAGTCAAGCTTCATTCTTTTGCATGTAGTGACCCAGTTTTCCCAGCACCATTTATTGAACAGACTTTCTTTGCTCCAATGCATATTCTTTGCTCCTTTGTCAAATATTAGTTAACCATAAATCTGTGGGTTTATTTCTGGATTTTCTATTCAATTCCATTGGTCTGTGTGTCTGTTCTTGTTCCAATACCATGCAGTTTTGATGATTATGGCTTTGTAGTATAGCCTGAAATCTGGGAGTGTGATGCCTCCATTCCCTTCTTTTTTTTTCAGGAGAGCTTTGGCTATTCGGGGTTTTTGGTGATTCCATATGAATTTCATCAATAATTGTTCTATTTCTTTGAAGAATAACATTGAAATTTTTATTGGAATAGCATTGAATCGGTATATTGCTTTTGGTAGGATGGCCATTTTAATAATGTTTATTCTTCCAATCCATGAGCAGGGATGTCTTTCCATTTCTTTGTATCTTCTATTTCTTTTAACAGTGTTTTATAGTTTTCTTTGTAAAGGTCCTTTACCTCTTTTGTTAGATTTATTACCAAGTATTTGATTTTTTTTTGTTTTGATAATAAAGGGGATGGTTTTTTTCATTTCTTTTTCTTCAGATTTATTGTTAGTGTATAGGAAGGCTTCTGACTTTTGCACGTTGATTTTGTATCCTGCCACTTTGCTGAACTGATTGATGAGTTGAATTAGTTTTTCTGTGGAGTTTTTGGGGTTCTCTATGTATATTATCATATCATCTGCAAATAGTGATAGTTTGACTTCTTCTTTTCCTATTTGGATTCCTTGTATGTCTTTCTCTTGTCTTATTGCTCTGGCTAGGACTTCCAGTATTATATTGAAAAGCAGTGGTGAGAGTGGACATCCTTGTCTTGTTCCAGATCTTAATGGAAATGCTTTCAGCTTTTCACCATTGAGAATGATACTGGCTGTTGGCTTGGTATATGGCCTTTATGATGTTGAGGTATGTTCCTTGTATCCCAAGAATTTCAAGGGCTTTTATCATGAATGGGTGTTGCACTTTGTTGAAAGCTTTCTCGGCATCTATTGATATTATCATATGGTTTTTATATTTCTTTTTGTTGATGTGTTGGATAACGTTGATTGATTTTCGGATGTTGAACCATCCTTGTGTCCCTGGAATGAATCCTACTTGGTCGTGGTGAATTACCTTATGGATACACTGTTGGATTCTGATAGCTAAAATTTTATTGAGGATTTTTGCATCAGTGTTCATAAGGGAGATTGGCCTATAGTTTTCTTTTTTTGTGTTGTCCTTGTTCGGTTTTGGTATTAGTGTAATGTTGGCTTCATAGAACGTGTTAGGTATTATACCTTCCTTCTCAATTTTTTGGAAGAGTTTGTGAAGGATAGGCACCAATTCGTCTCTGAATGTTTGGTAGAATTCATTTGTAAATCCATCAGGTCCTGGGCTTTTGTTTTTGGGGAGGTTTTTGATTACCATTTCAATTTCGCTAATTGTAATTGGTCTGTTTAGGTGTTCTATTTCTTCTTTATCTAGCTTTGGGTGATTGTAGAGTTGTAGGAATTTGTCCATCTCCTCTAGATTGTTGAAATTGTTTCCATATAACTGTTCATAGTAGTTATTAATTATTCTTTTGATTTCTGCTGTGTCCGTTGTGATTTCTCCTCTTTCATTTATTATCCTATTTATTTGTGCTTTCTCTCTTTTTGCCCTTGTGAGCCTGGCTAGGGGTTTATCTATTTTATTTATTTTTTCGAAGAACCAGCTCTTGGTTTCATTGATCTTTTGGATTGTTTTTTTAGTTTCGATTTCATTTATTTCTGCTTTGGTTTTTATTATTTCTTTTCTTCTACTGGTTTTGGGGTTTTTTTGTTGTTCTTTTTCTAGATCTTTGAGCTTCGAGATTAGGTTGTTTCTTTGAGTTCTTTCTTGTTTCTTGATGTGAGCATCTATTGCTATATATTTTCCTCTTATTACTGCTTTTGCTGCATCCCATACATTTAGGAAATTGGTGTCCTCCTTGTCATTTAATTCAAAGAATTTTTTAATTTCTTCTTTTATCTCCTCGTTAGTCCAGTGGACTTCCAGTAGTGTGGGTTTCAATCTCCACGAGGTAGGAGAGTAACTTGCCTTCTTTTTATGGTTTATTTCTAGTTTGATGCCTTCATGGTCAGAAAAGATGGTTGGTATGATTTCAATCTTGGTGTATCTGTTGATGTTTGTCTTGTGCCCCAGTATATGATCGATCCTAGAGAATGATCCATGTGCGCTTGAGAAAAATGTATACTCAGATTTTTTGGGGTTTAGTGTTCTATATATGTCTGTTAAGCCCAAGCACTCTAGATCCTTATTTAGAGCTTTAGTGTCTTTACTTATTTTTTGTCTTGTTGATCTAACCATTGTTGATAGTGGTGTGTTGAAGTCTCCCACTACGTATGTGTTTTCTCTGATGTCTGTTTTCAGAGATGCCAATAGTTGTCTGATATATTTTGGTGCTCCTTCGTTTGGTGAATATATGTTAATGAGTGTTATTTCTTCTTGAAGTATTGTCCCCTTGATCATAATGTAATGACCACTGGGGTCTCTTTTTATCTTTTTAAGTTTGAAATCTGTTTTATCTGATATGAGTATAGCTGTTCCTGCCTTCTTTTTTGGTCCATTTGCTTGTAGAATTGTTTTCCATCCTTTAACTTTGAGTCTATTTTTATCTTTTGCAGCTAAATGTGTTTCCTGGAGACAGCAAAAGGTTGGGTTTTGTTTCTTAATCCAGCCTGCAACTCTGTGTCTTTTTATTGAAGAGTTTAGTCCATTTACATTTAGAGTTAGTATTGATATGTTAGCATCTGTATTTGCCATTGTGTTTGTCTTTCCTTTGATTTTATTTATTTATTCTTTTAATAACTTTCTTTGGCCTTCTTTTGTTGTTATTCGTCCCTCTGAGGTTCTGGCTTTAGGACTCCTTGTAGTATTTTTTGGAGTGGGGGTTTAGTCGTAATAAAATTCCAGAGTTTCTGTTTGTCTGGGAAGGTCCTTATTCTTTCTTCAAAGAGGAAGGAGAGCTTTGCGGGATAGAGTATTCTTGCTTGGCATCTGTTTTCTTGGAGTCTGTTGACTATGTCCCTCCACTCTCTCCTTGCCCGTAGTGTTTCTTCAGAGAAGTCTGATGTCAGTCTGATTGGTTTCCCTTTGAATGTTATCTGTTTCTTCCCTCTTGTTAGTTTCATTATTTTTTCCTTGTCTTGGATTCTTGGGAGCTTTACTATTATGTGTCTTGCTGTATTTTTCCTTTCGTCGTGGAAGTTTGGTGTTCTTCTTGCTTCTTGTATATCAATTTTCAGATCCTTCTTCGCGTTTGGGAAGTTCTCTTCAATTATATCCATGAATATTTTCTCTGTTCCTACATCTCTCTCCTCTCCTTCTGGGATTCCTATAACTCTTATATTTCCTTTCCTCATGGAGTCAGATAGTTCCCGAAGTCTTTCTTCGGTCTTTTTCCTTCGTACTTCTCCTTCCTTTTCTGTTTTAGTTCTTTTTATTTCTGTGTCTTCAAGAGTACTTATTCGTTCTTCCATTTCATCTATTCTGCTTTCATTGCTTTTCCCAGAGTTATTTAGCGTCTCCATTAATTCTTTGATCTCCTGAATTTCTTTTACTTCCCTCTTTAGGCACTCAATTTCATTCTTCTGGTCATTAATTATTTTCCCCTTATCATTGTTTTCCTTTATGACTTCTGTCAGTTTTTTAATCACAGCAATTTTAAATTCTCTATCTGGAAGGCTCAGAAGTTCTTCCAAGTTACTGTCGTTGCAATCTGGTAGATGGTTTTCTTTTTGTGGTGTGCTTTTTTGCTGAGGAGTTGCTGGGTTGCATGTGGTTTTTCTACTCCCTACTGCCTGTTTTCTAATTTGCCGTATTCCTTGTGACACTGTGTTGCTGGTACTGGCCGGCATCTTGGGCGACCTTCCCAGCTCACCACTGGCTCCTCTGGGGAACTTCTGCTGGGTTCACAAGTCTCCAGGAAAGAAAGGTCCCTGGTGCAAAATGGCGATGCGGGAACGTGCTCCCCTGCACGCCCGGTCTGCCCCAGTGGTGGGTGCTGCTCCCCTCTGGGCTGGGACTGCAGGCTAGAAGGCGCCCGGCATGGGCAAGCCTCCCAGCTTACCTCTGTCTCCTTGGTGAGCCTTCTGCTGGGTTCACACAGTCTCCAACAAAGAAAGGTCCCTGGTGCAAAATGGCGATGAAGGAACGCGCTCCCCTGCACGCCCGGTCTGCCCCAGTGGTGGGTGCTGCTCCCCTCTGGGCTGGGACTGCAGGCTAGAAGGCGCCCGGCATGGGCAAGCCTCCCAGCTTACCTCTGTCTCCTTGGTGAGCCTTCTGCTGGGTTCACACAGTCTCCAGCAAAGAAAGGTCCCTGGTGCAAAATGGCGATGAAGGAACGCGCTCCCCTGCACGCCCGGTCTGCCCCAGTAGTGGGTGCTGCTCCCCTCTGGGCTGGGACTGCAGGCTAGAAGGCGCCGGGCATGGGCAAGCCTCCCAGCTTACCTCTGTCTCCTCGGTGAGCCTTCTGCTGGGTTCACACAGTCTCCAGCAAAGAAAGGTCCCTGGTGCAAAAATGAGTTATATATATATATATTTTTTTATCTTTTAGAAGAATCATCTTTTAGTTTCATTCATCTTTTCTATAGCCTTTTTGATATCTATTTCATTTATATCTCAAAATAACTTTTTTTAAAAGATTTATTTATTTATTTATACAAGCACTGGGTACAGTCAGAAGCACAGGAGGGTGAGAGAATTCACCAGAGCCAGAGTGGAGAGCAGAGCAGGCAGACTGACGAAGTGCCCGGGGATCGAACTGGCTCTGCAGAGGCTGCAGGCAGCTTCCCAACCCAGCGCTCAACCGCTGCACCATCGGGGAGGCCCAAAATAACTCTTTATTATTGCCTTCTTTCTACAAGTTTTGGGTCTTTTCTACAAGTTTTTTTCATTTTTCTCATTGCTTTTATTTGGTTGTTTCTTGGGAATTTTCCTTGCTTCCTAATGCAAGCTTGTATGCAATTATTTTTCTTATTAAAACCAATGTTTCTGCATTCATTACTGAGAGACACTGTACAAAGTAACTGATTTATAATCTTTTCAGTGTCAAGATCATGTAAGTTAGGACTCTGAGGGAGAGTTTCAGCATGCAGGAGAATGAAGAGACTAACAATTAAATCTAACATATATATGGTTCTGAGTTGGAGCTCTTTGCTATAAAGGGCATTATTGGGGTTTGAAGATTAGATTGGTATTATGCACCAACATTATCTTCTCATTTGCAGGATATATTGTGGTTATGGAAGAGAATATTCTTGTTTGTAGGAAATGCACACTAAGGTATTCTGCAGTTATGGGGTACCAGGTTGGTAATTTACTCTCAATGCTTCAGGAAAGACAGGAATTTACTGTACTGACAACTTTAATGTGAAAAAATCTTTAACATATTAAGTAATAATTACATATGTAAATAAATTAATGTGAGACATTTAATGTAAAGTTTAGACATGGAAAATTTAGACACGGATCCTGGCATATTTATTTCTATAGCTAAAATATATGATTAGATGTAGCATCAGACTATGCTAGTAATTTGTTGTAGAAAAAATGTAGCTAGTGTGAAGCTTTAGGTCTAGTTTCTCTGAATCATTATCTTATTATTTGTATCACTTTTGAATTTATAGTAATTTAAAATAAATGGAAAAGTTGTAAGAATATTGTAAATATTTCCATATACCATTAAACTCCATCTATATTTAACATTTATTAACATTTTGTGATACTGGGTTTTTCACCTCTTTTTTTTCTGAACTATTTGATGATAAATTGTAGACTTCAAGATCCCTTTTCCTTAAATGCTCTTTCTTTGTTTCCTAAGAACAAGGAAATTATTCTACATAATCACAATACAATGGTCCCATTCAGGGACCATTGGTACAATATTTATAGTCCATAGCAATTGTCAATTATCCCAATATTTTCTTTTATTTCCTAGTTAAAGATCCATCCCAGTTCGTATATCCCACATAGTTGTCATATCCCTTTAATCTGCAATAGTTCTTCATAATTTTTTTTTGTCTCTCAGGACATTGAAAGTTGTTTTATAAAATATCTCTCCATGTGGATATGATGTTTTTCTCTAGATTATTTTGCTTTCATCACCTCCCCTTTCCTGCACCAATCTTCTCACATGTTATAGTTATTTCTTTCTTTTCTACCTTCTTGAATTCCATCAAATTCTAGAAATAGACAATTGTTTTGATGAGAAGTTTGTTCATAACATATCTTCTGGTCTCCACCACCCCCCACCTACTTTGAGAGTTCAACACCTGAAGATTTCAATAATTCAGAATTATATAAGGTTAACAAATAGACTAGTTTAGAAAAAACAAATTCACAGTCAAAATGAACTATTTACCATTGACTAAACAACTAAGAATAACTCTATACAGTAAAATTTGGGTCAAGGACTTAACAAATCCTCATATCTACAGAGGTCTACAGTGAAAGCCTAGCATCTTTCTAAAGCAATCTACAAAACTCTCCCCTCAGAGGAATGAATATACTGCTTCTACTCCTCACTAGTCTTCCTCCACTGTGCTGACTTTTTCCTAATAGAAGTGCACTGTTGTATTATAAGGAGACTTGTGAGTACATGCAGTAAGAAGGTAGAGACTAATTGAAAGAGAAGATGACATAACCTGAGAGCAAAGGGGTTATTAAGTGTGCTTGATTTCAAAGAAAGTGAGGTAGGATGGAATAGAAAGCATGGAGAGAAGGATTGTGTTAAATATAGAAACAGATCTACAAGGAAGACACAGAAATATAATGTACTAATTATGTAACAAAACACTCACCTCATTTAGCAGTATTATAAGCTCAAGGTTCTCACACACTATTTTCTTGCCTGCCAATACGGCTATTAGTCTATAAATTGTGAACAAGGTGATAAACAATTTAATCATATTGGGAATACGTGTCCAGTTGGAAGACTGCTGCCCCAACCATATGCAACTGTATTTTATATTTTTTGACAAATTATATTATATAAAGCTAAGCATTATTAATAAAATACGTATCCTTCTACTAAAAAAAAAAAAAACACCCTTCCAATGGAAATATTGTTTATAAATGTTTAAATGAGAATTTGATGAATTATCATTACTCATGGTTTTTTAAAGAACCCTCCTTAAAAGAATGGCATTTTGTTTTAATCTGTTTCAGATGCAAAAATAAAAAACAAATAGATATTAGCTGGTCCTGTTCACTTTAACTTCTGAGTCCATGCTGCCACCTGGTGTTCTCTGAGCTCCTCCCTGCTTGAGGCAAATGAGTTTGGTATTTCCTGCTGCCTGCTGGACATTACGAGGGGAAACATCTCCTCCCTGAAACCTCTTCATTTTCTAATCCTCATTTTCCAATCCCTGACTTTCCTATGCATGCCACTTTCCCCAGCACCTGCACAATGCCAAACACAAAAGTGCCTGACATATCAGTAACTATGATATGGTTGAATGATGTTTCTTACCTGGACTATAAAACATTAAGCATTCAAACTTCTCTTTTTGTTCTACATCAAATGGCCACCCCTTAGTACAAACCTTCATAACTTCATGTCTGGGCTATTTCTTACTTATATGTCTCTCCTGGCAATGGAAAATTCCCCTCCTTTTCTTTTTATCCCTTTTAGCCCTTGCTTTCTGTACCAGTGATGTATAAAAAGAATAGTGAAGTGGATAAGGCATTTGATTCCATAGATGCAGGTCTGGATTTCAATTTTGTCACTTACAAACTGCTCCTTACACCATAGTTTCTTCATGTATAAAATGAGGGTGATAATTACTTGCTCCCAGGTATATATGTAGGTACATGTGAAGTATGGGAGAGCAAGAATGTTATTTTTAAATATTGCTTCCATTTGAGTCATTGGTCAAGAAATAAAAATACTTGATAAGAAGTCTAGTAAGATGGCAGCAGAATGAAGACACTGAACTCCCTCCTCCACATATTCACAATCAAGTTACAAAAAAACAAAAACAACAATCCTTAAAAGATAAACAAATGACTATTGCATATAACAGGAACAATAACAACAGCAGAAAAGAGTAGGAAGACTGTAATTAAACTGTGTTTAGACTGATACTTGGGCAGTACACTGATGAGAGGCAGGGGAGGCTGCTGTACAGAGGCCCTCTGCTGTCGGTAACTCAAAGGGACATGCTCACATTGGGCATCTATGCTGGAGAAGGGGGTGCACACAGTCAGTATGCAGGAAAGAGGATACACCACTGGAGAGTCCTAACAGAAAGGATGCAGAGTGAAGGTTCCTGGTTTGAGCAGAGGCCCCCCAATCTGGAACAACTGGAGTCTGCACTAGCAGGGAGAGCCAAATTGGCTCTCCTGTATCTCCTCATAGAAGATGCTATTATTGTAATCTGAGACTATAATACATGAAACTCCTACCTTACCCCCATCCAAGGCCAAAACCAAGGCAACTGAATACCCTCACTAACCAGAGTTTGAAGCACCCAGATGTTAACAACAGGAGAAAGCATTCCAGAGGAAAGCTCCATACTCAAGAAGCAAAGAAAATAATTCTAAACTGATGGGTCTGTCCCAAATGTAGTCCTCAACCAGTGCTTCATCTAGTGCTCAACCACTACCTAGAGGTTAAGGATAGCACCAGACTGTACAAGACATTTGGGACAAAGGAGTTGATCTAGGTGAGGGGACCATTGTGCAATTCCACCACAAACTTGGGTACTGAAACACTATAGGAAGCTTGAACCCTTGATGCCCACTGGAGGTAAACTTGTGATGACCTACTGCCCCAGTTCCTTCCTACCTATTACCCCCTACTGGCACCAGTGTTCCAGTCATTTAAGCAGTGTAATGGCATTAGTCTATGAAATAATAGACACTTAAAGATCCTAGATAAAAGATAGGATTGTCCCCAGTTCTTTGTAGAAGGGGTATAAAAGCCAATTCATTAAAATAAGAAAAGGAAAGTCCCTATTACAACCCATGGAAACTAAGAATTAAGAGAGAGAGGAACATATCATAAATGATGGAGAAAAAAAAATAATAAACCTGAGAAATGTCTCAATCCAGTAGAACCACATAATATGCCTGATGAGGAGTTCCCAACTGAAGAAAAGCAATGATTTAAAACAGAAACACAAAAAAGATCAAGAAAATATGAGACTTTATAACTAGAACTAAAGACTCTAAAAAACACTATAACTGAATTAAAAAAATAAAATAGAAGGCCTCAGCAATAGACAAATGTAAGTCATGGAAATAGTGAACTTGAAATCACAGTGATGAATACACCAACAGAACAATAAAGATAAAAAGAATAATAATAAAAAGACAATATATAAGGGCTCTTTGGGATAGTCTAAAGAGAACTTATATTTGTATTTTAGGAGGAGAAAGGGCATAGGAAATTTATTTAAAGAAATAATTGGTGAGAATCATCTCAATCTGAGAAACAGGCCAGATGTACTGACCTAAGAGGCCCAAAGGGTTCCAAACAAAGTAACACCAGACTAACACACTCCAAGAATTCTAGCAGATCTTTAAAGAAGAACTTATCCTAATTTTGCTCAAATTTTTCCAAATACCCAAGAAAAGAGAAAGCTCCCTAATATATTTTACAATGCCAACAATACACTAATACCAAACCAGATAAAGACAGCAAGAAAATTACAGACCAATATTCCTGTTGAGCACTTGTGCAACAAGTATTTTATTTCAATAAAATACTGGCAAGCTCAATTCAAACAATACATTTGAAAGCTTATATATCACAATCAAGTGTAATTTATTTCAGGAATGCAAAGATGGTTTAATATACACAATTCAATAAAGATAATACATCATATAACAAAAGATAAAACTCATTTGATGAAGTCAATAGATGCAGAAAAAGCATTTGATAAGGTTCAGCACCCATCTGAAGATGGAAATAGAAAAAACCTACGTCATGTATCACAAACCTAAAGCCAATATAATACTTAATGGTGTAAAACAGAAAGCTTTCTCGTTAACATCAGGAACTAGATAAGGATGCCCATTGTTATACTCATGTCGTATTTAGAGATTTTAATCAAACCAGTCAGGAAAAAAGGAAATAAAGGGAATTCAGATAGAAAAAAGTGAAACTATCATTATTTTCAGAAGGATAAAATACCACATAAAGAAAACCCTAAAGTCTCCACCAAAAAACCCAAAAAACTATGAGATAAAATAAATGAGCACAGCAAAGAAGGCAGGGAACAAAATCAACATAAAACCCAATTGTATTTTTAATCAAACAATGAACAGTAAGAAAAACAAATTAAGAAAATAATCCTATTCACAATACATAAAAAAGAATCAAAGACCAGATTCACATTCCTGACTTTGAACTCTACTAGAAAATAACAGTAATTAAGACAATAATGAATTGACACAAAATATAGAAATATGGATCAATGGAACAGAATCAAAAGCTCAGAAATAAATACAAATATACATCAGTACTTATTCACGATTAAAGAGCCACAGTCATGCTGTGAGGAAAGGAGAGTTGTCGGGAAAACTGGAAGACTGCACATAAAAGAATGAGGTTGGACCACTCTAATCCATGCACAAAAATCAATTCAAGGTGAATTAAAGACTTAGATATAAGACCTACAACAATAAAATGTAGAGAAGAAAATATTGGTAATAAGGTTCATGACATCAACGATAAATGTTTTTGAAATTTGGCCCCTATGGCAAGGGAAATGAAAGCAAAAATAAATAATTGGGGTTATCTCAAATTTAAAAGCTTTTAAGCAGTGCAAGACAAAATAAGTAGATTTAAAAGATATCTTAGTTAATAGGAGAAAGGGGCTAATGTTCAATAGACACAAAAATTAACAATTAACGAAAAAAAAAAACCCAATTAATAAGTGTGTAGTAGGTTTGAACAGACAATTAAAAGAAAATATCCAGAAAATGTAAAAATGTTCATCATTGCTTTTAATAAGAGAGAGACAGGTTAAAACCACAATGAGATACTATCTCACATACTTGTGAGAATGGCATTTTTTTTTTAAAGATTTATTTATTTATACAAGCACTGGGTGCAGTGAGATCGAACTGGCGCTGCAGAGGCTGCGGGCAGCTTCACAGCCCAGCGCTCAACTGCTGCGCCACCAGGGGAGGCCCGAGAATGGCACATATTAAAAAGATCTTTAACAGGGCCTCCCCGGTGGCGCAGCGGTTGAGTGCTGGGTTGCGAAGCTGCCCGCAGCCTCTGCAGCGCCAGTTCGATCCCCGGCTGCTCCCCGGCCACCAGAGGAGGGTCCCACATGGCACGCAGACCTCTCCTCCCGGCCACCAGAGGAGGGTCCCACATGGCGCGCAGACCTCTCCTGCCGCCTGCTGCTCCCCTCAGCAGTGTACTTCGGTCCTTCTGCCTGCTCTACTCCCCGCTCTGGCTCTGGTGAATTCTCTCACCCTCCCGCACATCTGACTGTACCCAGTGCTTGTATAAATAAATAAATAAATGTTTTTTTTAAAAAAAAGATCTTTAACACCTTGGGCTGGAGAGGATATGGAGAAAGAGGAGCCCTAATGTACTATACTGTTGGTGGGACTGTAAAGTGGTACAGCCATTTTGAAAAGTGATCTAAATTTACCTTTAAAAACTGAAAATGGAAATACCTTATGACCCAGTGGCCAATTTGGCAAAGCAAAAATACTTGTAAAAAAAAATCTAATAAATGAAGTGAGGATTCTGAGTTTAAGAGGGAGAGCTTAAGAGGAAGAAAGATTTAACAGGATATAAGGGATGGTGGTATGGAAAATAAAAAAAGAACAGAGGCTCATGTTCAGGCTTAAAGGTTGGTTGCCTCAGGAGGAAGACATCCTTGTCAAGACAGAAAGCCCAGAAAGACTTGCCCAAGAATGGGGCCACAGGGAGCAGATAGGGATGAAGACCATGGGCAGGCTCTGCCTTGATTTCCGCCTCCCTGGCAGGTCCTGAGCCATCAAGCAGATCGAAAGAAACTTCTCTGCTTCCATGGGCACTCATCTTGGGAGAAATATACCAGTAGGGAAGGGACAAACAACACATCAAGAGTCTAGAGGTCACATCCAACAGGAATTGAGAACAAGCCCTTCCTTGAGCCGCTCCCTGAGTGCACATACGGGGGAAAGAGAAGAGCAAACTTTGGCTTCCCTGCTTTGGCAAAAAGAGACTGACTAGCCCTGTTACCTGTGACAAGAAATTAGTCAAAGGGGGTCAACATCTGAGGACAAAAAGGGAAAAATAATTCTTAGGGAAAGAATTGCTCCCTTGTCTAGGAAATATTTTGCTGTGTCTTTGGATCTGAAAGGCAAAGCTGCTTTTCTCCTTCCCCAGTCCTGCCTCAAAACTAGCTCTGAGAAAAGGACTGAATTCAGAGTTGTTTTTCTCTCCATAGTTAAGTATTTGAAATCTAGAAAGTTATTGTCAGTACAGGAAAGAGATCATAAGATTGAGAAATCCAGTGGTGGTCTTTAGTGAGAACAGGAGAGGGTTTTAGATTCAAACCTTTCAATCCTAGGTCATTTTCTACTCTGTTTTGCTTTCCCTCTAACTTGCAGAAAAGTTTGTTGCTGTAACATAAGGGGGTATGAGTGATGTTTTATAGGACGGGGAAGGGAAGAGTTTCTTGAGTAGGATCAAGAGGATACAAATATGTGCATGACAGGAGAATTGCAGGGGAATGATTGAGAATTAGTCATGGAGCAGAAATCTGGTGAGAGGAAACAGAATGTAACACACCCACCAACCATTTCCTTGGAGATTCAGAAAGTCCCCAAATTATTGTGGAATGTGTCAGACTTTGCATGTTATGACGGATGGAGTCTCCAAGTGTCTTACCTCTAGACGGAAGGACAGAGACTCACAGAAAGCCAAAGAACGTGGGAGCACCTGAGTTATGTTTAAAAAGCACTTCACATGGAGTCTTGCACTCGGAGTGGTAAGGATAATAGCTTTGTCACTATCAAGCTACTGTTATTACTAATTTTTCAGGAGTGAGTTGTGTACACAGTTGTTCTTGCTATCTCTTAAAATGTTGAAGTGAATTTCTGATTATCTCTATTCCATACCATTATCTTCCATAGAGATAATGATTATCTCTATTCCATTATCTCTATTCCATCTCTATTCCATACCTAATCTCAGCATAAACTGAGATTAGGGCATAGCTGGGTCTGCTATATATATCCCAAAGTTCCTATTCTCATATTTTGCATATAATTTAAATGACAGAAATTCACCCAATTCATTTAAAGATTTAATTGGCCTTATATGATTCATGATTTGGGCTGCATCCCATCTAGCAGGTAGAAAGAATGCAAAAAGCTTGTAATGAAAGATTTTTGTCGGCAGCAAGCAAGCAAGATAAGGAAAAGAGGACTATTTCAGGTTTAGGTAAACTACCCACAAGGAATGGAAAAAAGGTCTTGTGACCAATTATTTCATTTTCCTCTGGGGAATGGAAAAGATGACTCCAGTGGCGCTGACCAGAAAATTCCAAACTGACCTGTCACGACTCTTGTCCAGGGATGGTTGAAACTGCAGGGGCTTGAAATCAGTCAGGTTAGGTATTAAGTTTCAGGGAATTTACTAGCACAAGCTCCACCATTTATGGCCTGTCATTTTATTTTTTTTAAGAATAGTAATCTCTTATAGTGTTTTTTTGATTGAGCTCCCTAACATGTGGTGCTAACACTTCAGTGATGCAATCTAGGGATGAGAATGGACAACCTACAGCATTTAACCTTGAGATGCTCTCCAGATCTCAGCTCTTTCCTGCCAAACCTTTAAGAAAAGACTGCCCCGATAGGTGGATGATTTTCAGATTGCGTTTCTTGTCATTCCGCAAGAGCAGTCTATGCTTGGGGGTTTTCATTATTTATATCCTGACTGCTTGACTGAAAACACATTGGGATCACAGAAAAAATGTTGTTACTCCAACAAGATTCTAGCTTGGAGCCTTTCCCAGGAAGTCCGTGGGCAAAGGACATCATACAGTAGCTCCATACAGTTGCCCTGCAAGAGAGGCGCCAGGCTGCCTGCTAGTGTGTGTTCCCAGTGCCCCTATTAATGCAGGTGTGCTTCAAATGGCACCCATATAACCAATTGTTCTTGGCAACCTTTGCTAATGAGAAGATGGTTCTTTGGCTTTCATTGCTGGAATTATCTGTGATGTTACTTTCTTATTTCTCAAGTCACACTTATGTTCTGAAAGGGCCATCGCTAATTCTCTAAAGTAGGGGCTTCTCTTCCTTTGCTTTTGATAGTTTCCTAAAGGGTGTATATTTTATTCATCTTTTTAAAGAATAAGCTTTTGGTGTTGTTTATCTTTTCTGTGGACTTTCCATTTATTCCAGAGTCTTTTTCTTTTTGACCTTTGAATTTAATCACTTACTTTATCACTTTTTGATTCTTTGTCCTCTCATTGTGTTAAGGGAACTTGAACCACTTTGTAGAGTTCATTTTCTCTGTGACAATTGTTTTTATCTTTTGTATGGATTTGGACTTTATTGAAAAACATTTTAGAACAAGGTTATGGTCATTCAATTTCTAGGAAATAATAGAAATTATAATTATGGAAGGATCTCAAAGCAAGCTTTTCTCCAGCACTGCTGTTTTATACAACTTTCCATGATGATAGAAATATTCTATGATAGTAATAGTAATATTCCATTGTAGTAGCCCCTAGCCACTTGAGCACTGGAAATGTGACTAGTCGACAAAGAAATTGAAGTTAAAAGTTTATTTTAGCTCATTTAAATAACCACAGATGATAAATGGCTTCCAAATTGGATGGCACAGTTTCAGAGACTCGCTGTTATCACCTTTATTGCAGGAATATGCTGACTCACAGACATCTAAAAGAGAAAAAGAAAGTGTGTCTTGCCTCATCTCTCTTGTTTTTTCTGAAGACTTTCAATGCAACAGACAAACCAGGCCTCTGCAGGGGCTGCAACCCAGAGTAGGTGTCACCAGTTATGGGACAATTGCATGGATATTTGATTTATCAAGAAAATTGCACATATGTTTGTGGTATTGTGGTTGGATTTTTCTTTATAAAAAGCATTTTTATCTTTAAATGTGTAATGAAGTGCTGGGAGATGAACTTATATGCTGTCAATAATTTGCTTCAAAATGATCCAGTGGCATATGGGAGGGGGCAGTGGAATAGAGATGAAACAGGACTGGGTAAGAGTGGATAGCTGTTGGAAACTGGTTGACAGGTTCATGAAGGTATATTAGGAAATCCTTACTACTTTCATTTGTGCTTGAAATTGTTTATAATAAAGTGCTCTTTTAAAAGATCCTAGTCATTATTTGAATCTGTAAAGAAAAATGTAGTAGTTTTGTAATTTGGGCTCCAAATCACTTAAAATATGCATTTAAAGCTCCAAATTTTCTTCTAAGTACTGCTTTAGTTGCATAATGCAAGTTTTACATGTGATGTATACATTTTCAATACAATCTAAATATTTTCTCATTTTCCATATCAAATTTATTTTAACCTGTGAACTACTTAGATATTTTAAAAATGTCAATGTATTGCCTTGGTTTGATTATTTAATATCTTATAGCCTTGCATTTAAATAACATTTTTTTTGTTATTTATTCTTTGGATTTTTGGAGAGTTGTCCTTTGATCTAACATATGGTCAAGAGTCCTTACTAAGAATGTGTATTCCCTAGTGCTTGGCTTATAGAATAGGTCCAATAAATCAAGCCCATCTGGTGTGTTTAAAGTACTCTATTCCCTTCTAATTTACATTCTGCTGATTGAGCAAATAACACATATTAAAGGAGGCATGTTAAAAGCTCTAAAAATTATTGGGTTTTGTAATTTTTTTTTGTAATTATGACATTTTTCTTATAGTTGGGGTCACATTAGCTTAGAAATACACCTTCTTGATGAATTGTTCCTTTCATAAATTATAGTAATCTCTATTCTTCCTCTCTAAAATTTATTTGCTATATATCTGTAATTTTTCATTCTCTTAACTGACATGTTTCTTAACCTCTCTTTAATATTTCCATATTTGTTTCTGCTGCACTAAAATTTCCCCCACATTAATCTTCTAGTTCACTGTTTTTTTCATTAATTATGTCTAATCTAACTTTTCATAGTTTTGTGGGGTTTTTTTTAAGTCTTATTGTTAGTCTTCTTTATTTTTGGAATTTCTACTTGATTATTTGGGTCTGCTCTACTTGAGTATCTGTCTGCTCTTTCATCACAGGGCCTCAGTCTTCTTAAGAATTTTGATTCCCTTATCATGTGTTTAATTAATTTAAATAGCATTTCCTTATCTTTTCAACAGATTGACATTCCATTGAACTAAGTCCTTAGAATTGTAAACTCATCCTGTGTGTTGCTGTTGACTCTCACTTATTGCTATCTCTTTTAAGTTGACTTGTTTTATAATGAGCTGATCTTTATCAGAGCTTGGTCTTCTATAGTGTGTTGAGGTATATTACATTTATTCCTGCTAATGACTCTAATTGCCTCCCCCCACTCTCCTCCCCCCACCCCCGCCAATTTGGCTATTGCAATTTCAAATCACAAACTCAGGTGGTTCTAGTCTGTGACTTTCAATGATTAGGGCTGAGACGTTTCTCTATAGTTGCTCATGCTGAGGCAGATACACTTCCTTCTCTCTCTGTGCCATTGTCTAGATTTTTTTTTTTTTTCTGGTCCAACTTAAATATTATGTCTCTACAGAAGGGTCATGGTTATGTCTGTCCTGGATTCAAAGAGTCTTACCTCTTACCCCACTCAAAAGCTGGACTCAATTCCCTGCATTACTGACCCTGACATCCCAATGATGCAGCAGCATTAGGTTAATATTTGGACTTAATTTCTAGACCTGATTCTAGCTCAGCTGTGCAGTTTATAAAAAATATTTTATATATTCACCCACTTGAATCTGAATATGAGGTCAAGAACTTTGTATTATTCTCTGCCATACCCCAAAGCCTAAATAAATACCTAGCTCAGTAACCACCTCTTAAAATGAAGAATGAGAGAATTTAACCCCACCTCCTGTATGTGTGTATTGGGATGGGGGGAATTGGATTCTAAATGTTTATGGTAGGATCCTTTTCAAATCATCTAGTCAGCACTAAGAGACACTTTACAAAAATGGGGTACCTACTACCACACCACCCCCTAAATGATATCCAGTAAAATCTTGATCTTGTTAATCACCAATCCAATTACCTAATTCCAGCCGCTTTCCTCCTTAGTCTCTTATATCTAGTCTACTCTTCCTGTGATAATGTAACAGGGTGGTCCCCAGGAAAGGGGGAGGTTCCAGGTTCCCTGCCCCACCCAAGGGAGGGTGGAGCTGAGCAGGAAGAGGAGAAGTAGCAGAAGAGACTGAGGAAGGAAGGAAGCAGGATGGAGCCAGAAGGAGACCTGGAGGAGGCATATGGAGCCTAGAGACACGTGAAGAAACTGCGCTTGTCTTTTGGTCGTGGACGGGGTGACACAGATGTGGGTGAGACCCATGGGGAGGTGACAATGGCAGTTTTTATCTTGATGTTGATTTTGCTCTTTTCCTTCCGGGCTTGTCTGGTTGTTTCTGACCCTTTGCTGTGGGTCCCCACTGGAAGATGCTTTAGACTTGTGGCAGGCTTTGGGGCCTTGCTCTGGGCCAATCCCATATGGATGGACTTTTACCCACAAGGGGACGGGTAACTTTGGGTGCTTGATTTAGAAACTAGATTATTTGCCTTTCCTGTATTGTTTCCTAATTGTATTAAAGTTCCTTCCCATTAAAGTCTCATATGTTTTGTGTTGATGTGGCGGATGGCAGAACCTATTTAGAATAGGCAGGTTTGCTGGGGTTTGGGCTGCCCCACTCCCTGTCCTATAACAATAATCCCTTTCCTCCAACTCTACAGCCAACACCCCACCCCCAACTTCAGCTCTACCTGAGAACTCATTCTCAAACCCTTCCTCCCTCAATTTATAGTTGAGTCATAATTTCTGCCCTTCTCCCCTAATCCCAACCAGACTATTCTACCAAGCACCCACTTGAATCCAAGCAAACTAAGGTCAGGGCAGTGTTCACTGTTGTACTCCAAAACCCAGAGGACTACCTCGCACATAGCTCAGTAAATATGTGTTGAATAAAATAATGAATGGATAGAACCAGTACTCATACCAAAATACTGAGGGAGTAGAGAACTAGCTGACTAGGAAGCTGGCCTACAAGGGCTGGCTGCAAGCTGGCTGGGAAGGGATGGTTGTAAGATAGCAGACTGAGGAGGGGTGCTTGAAGGAGCAGAAAGCAGACAGGCAAAGGCTGTTAGCCACTAAGCTAACTGGCAAAGGCTAGTAACCACTAGAGGCGTATAGAGGCACCCAGTAACTTGTAGTGGCTTCATACTTCTAGGTGGCAAATTGGTGCAATGAGGCAAAGGGGGTAGTAGAAAAGCACCAGAACAGGAAAAGTCCCAATGAGAGATTATGAAAGTAAACCTACCCGCAACAGTAATGGGCTCCTCCCTTAGACCCCCTCCTGCTGTGAGGAGTCTCTCTTGCAATAAACCTGAGTTTGCTAATCTTTAGTCAGTGTGTTGTTGATTATTCCTCAATCCCTTAAACACAGGAACCCACCCTATCAGCAACAATACTATGTGTTGCAAACATACAGTATGCAGATAAAAACTTCTGCTTTAAAGCAAAACAAAAATAGCTGAAACACTCAGCCTAAACCCTGATTGTACAATTTTTAAGAGACTTTTAAAAAATGTTTTCCAATATGTGACAATGTTTCAAGCTACTTCACCATAGTTTCAAATATATAAGCAAAGTAACTGACAAAACCTAAGAAAACTAAGGTTCTCTGATACCAAGAACAAAATAGTAGGAAAAGGCTCTTCCATAAAATTTAGACATGCCTTTAAAAGATGATGTTGAAAACCCCCAGCCTAGTTTCCGATTAAAAACAAGCTAACTTAAGCCCGAAAGTAAAACTTGTTTCTTTACAGAAAGCTTCACCACATTTCTGGATTTGAAGTAGGAAAAATAAATGGAAGGCTTTTTAGAAATTTGATTTTGTTTAAACTTCTCCAGCCTTAGTTTCTAAACAAATAAACAAAATTTTCAAATAAAATAAGCCACAAAAATAGCAGCCCAATGGCCTGAAGCAAAGTTTTGCTAAATCTTTTTAAAACCCTACCAAGCTCAGTTTCCAATTAAAACAAACAATAAGAACATGCAAATACACAAACTATTTTTTTTCTTAATGAGACCTCTCTTCTATTTTCTGAAATTTCTGCTCTAAGCTTTTTTTAATTAACATTTTAATTTGAAAATCTCTTTAAAAAAATTAAAACCTACCATCTACTTGGTTGGAACCCCAATTACAAAGAGCTAAAACTGGATGCAGTAAATGTTTCCCTCTCCTCTGACAGCTTTGAAATAAAGGAATACGTAAGTGTTAGGCAGAACTTAGGGCACAGAGCCTAAGTTGAGACTGAAACTGGAACCCTGTGCGCATGCTCCTGAGGGCTAACTTCCTGGGAGACATTTTCCAAAGGAAGTTCTAGAGTGGCAGACAGCTCCCCCAGTCCTCCAGGATTCCTTCATTCTATACTTTCTGAGGAGAAAAAAGGATCCTGAGAGTGGTAGCTGGGATTTGAAAAAAATATTAGAATTTTCAGAATATCTTCAGCATGGCATATTCCTCAGACCACTCCAAAATGATCTTACACCTAAGTTGAAGATAAATACAAAAAAAAAAAAAAAAGATAGGCTGTTTAGGACAAAATCTGAGTATTGTATAGTTGTCTTGAAGACTTTCTCATTGGGAGTTGACTAGGTAAACATGTTATATAATTTTTCATGCTTTTTACTCTAATAATTTTAAGCATCTTTATATTTGGGGTGAGGATATTTTTAAATGTCTTACTTTTCTATAGGCTCTCCAACTAGAAATCCTCCTAGGGAAAAGAATCTGGGAAACCCATTCTTAATTGGCAGCATACAGTTACCAGAGGAGGGAAAGGATATGTTGGCATCCCGTGAGTTTAATGTTGTGGAGAAATTAAACTTAGAGAAGATCAGGCAATGCCTGAGCTTTGTGAGGCATTCTCGATTCCCTGGTGGGATTCTCTGGAGTCCTCCGATGAAATTACAGAGAAGCTGAGCTATGGGATAGCTGACGGATACTCATCAATGTGATTATGTCTGAAAAAAATCATCTCTGATGTTTAGCTACATGGCCAAACAGAAAAAAACAAGTTGTCGAAGCCTATGGATGTTTTAGGAAAGTGAGGTACCCTTTGTGTTTTCACTTTATTTTTTAAAAGCATGTATATTGTATATAGAACCTTGAAAACATTATGCTGAGTGAAAAATGTCAAACAGAAAAGGTCACATCTGATTCCATTTATATGAAATATCTACAACAGGTATATCCAAAGAGACAGAAAAAAGATTCATGGTTGCTAGAGTCTGGGAAAAGGGGAGTTGTGGAGAATTACTACCTGATGGGAACAGGTGCTCTGTAGGGGTGATTATAGGTACACCTCAGAGACATTGTGGGTTTGATTCCAGACCACTGCAATAAAGCAAATATCACAATAAAGCAAGTGTTGGGGAAAAGGGGGAATTTTTCCTCCCCACCCTTCTGGGTTCTTCTCAAACTGGCCAAGCAAGCAGAGTAATAGTTTAGTAGGAGAGAAGAATAAATTTAATTACATACATACAGAAAATCTACATAGATGTAGATTATAAAATCAGTGGGGGAAAATGAGTGTGTGTGTATGCATACACACACACACACACATATATATATATATATATATCTTCTGAGCTAAGGAGTAAGGTAGGGGCCTGCAGACTCACATGAGGAGGATAAGATGACTTATGTGGGTAATACCAGAGAGTCTGCAATTAAATATTTTCCCTGCCACACAGATAGGTTTATCTGATAGAAAGATAATTTATGTTAAAAATTTTAATTCTGGGTAATACCTCCAATTTTCATTCTTCTATGTAGTTAAGGGAGTGGTAAAAGTTTCTCAAGAGCCTGCAGGGCCTCAGTTGACCTCAGCGTAAAATGATATGCATGTCAAAATAATCTTAGGAAGGCCTGTTCTGAACATGGGAGGGCGGGGTGGTTCTCTACAAGTCACGCAAATTTTTTGGTTTCCCAGTGTATGTGAAAACTATCTTTATATGTACTATATAGTCTATTAAGTGTACAACAGCATTGTTTTAAAAAATAATAATACATGCCTCAATAAACGTGAGAGAGACAGAGGAGCACATGTGTGGGGAAAATGATTTTAGTCCACTTGCTGGATACAGGGTTACTGCAAACCTTCCCCTGGTAAAAGACACACTATTTGCACAACAAAATCAGGTATACCTACCTGTACAATGTTCCAGAACTAGATAGAGATGATGATTGCATGATACAGTGAATATATCAAATGCTCATGAATAGTGTCAAAAGGTTAACTTTATGTTATGTGATTTCACCTCAATTTTTAAAATTAAAATTAAAAAACTCATGTATGGATGTGACTATATAAGCATGGATGCAAACTTTTCAAAGCACTAAAGAAATGTGCCTTACCATCTTACTTTTTTTTTTCTGTCTAGAATAGGATGAAGTGCCTGATGACCCATGTCATAGCGTGGGTGTGATGGACAATTATAAATGTCAATTTGACTAGACTATGGTGTCCAGTTGTTTGTTTAAACATCAATCTGGATGTTGCTGCACAGGGATTTTTTTTTATGTGATTAACACTGAAAGTAGCAGAATGAATAAAGCCAGTTGTCCTCCAAGAGATGGGAGGGTCTCATCCAATCCTGTGAAGGTCTTAGGGCAAAGATGGAGATTCTCTGAAGTGGAAGGAATTCTGCCTCCAGATTGCAACAAAGAGAAACTGCCTGAGTTTCTAACTTACAGGTTTTGGACTCAAGACTACAACATCAACTCATCAATCTCCAACTGCTCTACAAATGGGAGACTTGCCAGCCCCCTCTCCTCTTTCTTTGTAGTCTTTCTCCTCTTTCTTATTTCCTAATTTGTACATTTTAAAATTAATTATATTATTTTCTAAATTTCAGCCAATAAATCTTATTCATTCAGATCATCTATGATGGTTAGCAAATGCTTCAATCTCTTAGATCCAAGACGCTGTAAGACAGAATAGGATTCTTAAAGATGAGGACAGGATTTATTATAAGGTGCTTAAGCTACCAGCAGGGGGAGCCTAATTTCCATACATATACCTTGTATTCCTTCTCTTAGGATTACAGCCAAGGTGGGAAAAAACCTGATTTTGATAAGGATTTGTCAGAGACTCAAACATACATTAGAAATAAACAGATATAAAGTCTATTCAAATAAGGTTACATTGGAAGCACACTTAATTCTTGATTCTATGTTAGCTAAGTTATTGAAAACAAAGAAGCTTGTATAAAAATACCTAGTGGAAACATCAAATGAAGAATTCAGAATGTTTAAAGGTCATAACAGTTTTTCCAAAAAGAAAGTCAAAAGTACTAAGGATTTTTTTTTCACATTTTATTTAAATTTTATTTTTTATATTCCCCATACAATTACAACCCCCTTATTTTGACCCCAATCCCTCCCCTCCCTGCCCCCCACCCCCCATAGAGTGTCTCTGGTTCATAGCTGTTTGTTGATTTTGATATTTTCTTTCTTAGAGTTATTCTTTTTCCTGGTTCTTTATTTAAGTTTTCTAGATTCCTGCTATGAGTGAGACCATCCGGTGTTTTTCTTTTTCTTTCTGGCTTATTTCGCTGAGCATGATCCCTTTCAGCGCCATCCATGTTGCTGCAAATTGCATGTGTTTATCTTTTTTGAATGCTGAGTAATATTCCATGGTGTATATGTACCACATCTTCTTGATCCAGTCATCTATTTTTGGGCATGTGGGTTGTTTCCAAAGCTTAGCTATTGTAAATAGTGCTGCTATAAACATAGGGGTGCAGGTGCTCTTTGGAATTGATGTTTCTGTGTCCTTTGGGTAAATACCTAGGAGTGGAATTGCTGGATCATATGGAAGCTCTATGTTTAGTAGGTCCAAAAATCTCCACACAGCTCTCCATAGTGGTTGGACCAGTGGTTGCACTCCCACCAACAGTGCAGGAGAATTCCTTTTTCTCCACAACCTCGCCAACATTTGTTGTTGCTAGTTTTTTTAATATGTGCCATTCTCACTGGTGTAAGATGGTATCTCATGGTAGTTTTGATTTGCATTTCCCTGATTACAAGTGATGTTGAACATTTTTTCATATGCCTGTTGGCCATTTGCATTTCCTCTTCAGAGAAGTTTCTTTTTAAGCTCTTCTGCCCATTTTTTGACTGGATTATTTTCTTTTTGTTGAGTCTGATCAGCTCTTTGTAGATTTTTTTTGTGATCACTCCTTTATCATTAGTGTTGTGTGCAAAAATGTTCTCCCAGTTGGTGGGGTTTCTCTTTGTTTTTGTTATTGTCTCTTTTGCTGTGCAGAAGCTCTTTAATTTGATGTAGTCCCAGCTGTTTATCTTTGCCTTCACTATCACTGCTTTGGGTGATATGTCTGTAAAGATGTCTTTGATGTGCATATCATGTAGTGTTTCACCTATATTTCCTTCTATGTATTTTATGGTTTCAGGTCTTATATCTAGTTAAAAGTACTAAGGATTTTGAATTCCCTTTTCTAGACCTTTTAGAGTAAGTAAACTCTGTCATTTAAAGAGCTTATTAAAATATTCAAGGTTCTAAAAATCCCCCCAAACAATACCTAAATGCAATGCAAAAACAAACTAAAATCTCACTGGGAGTTTTAAAAGCTTAACAAAATTATTCTAAATTTTACCTGAAAGAATGAACAGCTTTTAAAATACTGAAAAATGAGAATAACTTTTGTAAGAGAGAACTTGAACTTACAGAGTTTACATGAAACTATACAGAGTAATTAACACCATGTGTCATATGCTGAAAGAGACAGATCAAAAGAACATAATATATTGTATAAACCTAAGTATTTGGGATTCACTAAAGTGGCATAGCACATTGTTGGGAAAATTATGACTTATTCAATAAATGGTCCTGGGAAAATTATTTAGGGACAAAATATTACATACTTCTCATCATGTTCTAAAATAAAGTGTCCAGAAGGACTAAAGCTTTAAACACATATAATGCAGGGGCCTCCCCAGTGGCGCAGAGGTTGAGCGCTGGGTTGCGAAGCTGCCTGCAGCCTCCGCGGCGCAGGTTCGATCCCCGGCTGCTCCCCGGCCACCTGAGGAGGGTCCCACATGGCACATGGGGTGCAGACCTCTCCTGCCGCCCACTGCTCCCCTCAGCAGTGTACTTCGGTCCTTCTGCCTGCTCTGTTCCCCGCTCTGGCTCTGGTGAATTCTCTCACCCTCCCGTGCTTCAGACTGTACCCAGTGCATGTATAAACAAAGCAAACAAACAAATAAATAAAAACATGCCTCTAAAAAAAAAAATAAACACATATAATGCATATATGAGTAATATATGCAATGTATTGCATATATATCCTCCAATGTTATTATTCTAGTCATAGATAAATACATTTCTTGATATAAACAAATATATACACATACTTAGGCAAAGAGATCACATGTGATCACCTTCATTTGTGATAAGCTCTCCATATGAATACATAAGATACTGCAAAATAACTGTATAGTAAGCAATCATCTCTCATTCTCTATCTACTGTCCATTTCCACTGCAAGAAGGTCTCAATGTACACTAGGGACAGTCATTCTCCTGTGATGGAGAGATGGTGACCGGTAGTTCCGAGCAGTGATCTAACAGGAAACAGAACTTCTTTCCTCCAACTTTGGTGGAAAATCTCCGGTATTTCTTTTCTTTTAAAATTATAGAAAAAATCCCGAACTTTCACAGCAATAGAGAAAATAGTGTGTCGGTTATCCTGCTTCAACATGAACAATTTTGTTTCAGCTATCCTCGTCTCCTTGAATTATTTTGATTCAAATACCAGTCATCAATTCATTTTATTCATAAATATTTCATTACGCACAGCCAGAAGGTGAAGACAACACTATCATCACACCTCAAATAGTCACTAAATTTCCTACTATAATTAACTATCCAGTCCACATTTAAATTCCCCCAGTTATATTATATTTTGTTATGATTTACTTGAATCCAGACTCTCAAACAAGTTCAAGAATATATTCTAATCAACTTGGTTTGGGTTATGTGCTCACACCTGCACTAATTCCTGTGATGTATAGACAGGACTCACTATGATGGCTGATGGAGGTCATGTGCCCACTCCCAAGGTCAGTGGATCTTGTTGCAGATGGACACACAAGTAATGGCCACAATAACCACACAACTAAAACTAGATCTTCACGTAATGTTTCATTTTCTAATGGGTCTCTTCTGCCTATTGACTGATTGCATGGTCTCTAATGGAGAACTGACTAGAAATGAACCATCCTCAAGTTTCCCCTCAGTTCCTTTTGAGAGTTTTCAGGGGTTCTTCTTCAATGTGCTCCAGAACAAGCTTTTCTGGCTTTGTCCCCCTCATCTCCAAACCCTTCCTTCTGCCTCGGGTATGCTTCCCTGGGAGTAGTATGGCTCCTTTGGGAAATGGCTGGTGACAAGCATGAGTGACTGCTACTTTTAACCTAACACTCCTGAGGGGAAGAGACACTTTTGCAATATTAGGTCTACTGCTTTATTGTCCTAAGTCAGTGTTTTCACACAGATTGCAGCACAGTCTATCCAGCAGGTGTCTTTAATTAATCCCCACTTATCCTTCAAGGGCTGAGATCAAGGGCACTTTCTCTGAGTGGGTCGTCTCTCACTATAATCTTTGGTCCAGGCAGTCTCCTAAGTGTACCTTTTTTAATAGGTGTTTCCATTTCTATGACTGCTTTCCCAAGTGTCTAGTAAAGACAGCCTCTGCTCCAGATTAGCTTTATTTATGGAATACTTCCTTTAATATTAATATGTACAGTGAATCACCAATTAAAGATTAAGTGTTTCTTGAAAATTTGAAGGAACTAACAAGAACAAAACACTGAATCACTTTAGATGGAGTGAAAAAGATACTCAAGAGCAAGCTTCAGTTTTAAGAATAAAGATTAAATCAGGATCTGTGCAGAAGTAATGCAAACCTGCAAGTCCACTTTGATTTTGATCCAACTACCTCTGGTCACAGGTTAACAAAAGCTTATTATTTCTCTTAAAGGTTAAGCGCCTAACACATCTATCTCTAGAATGAACCTAGTGGGATTTATAACATTCTTAGTATTTGTTTTAATGTGAGGAGCTTAGTATTTGTTTTATTCAGAGGAGCTCATCAACTCTGATTCTCCACAAAGATATTCTGCATTCTCCATCTTCGTTATTTGGTAAAACTATTCAGCCTAGTTTTGTTGTAAAGAGAAAGATTTGACTCTTGGGCCTCGTGACAGATAGCAGGCCACATAAAAAGGCAGATTCCTTGTTTCATGTGTGAAAACATCATCAAGAAAATTCCATGTGTCCTATGAAAGATTCAGCCTTCTCTTTCCCCCTTCCCCCCACTCCCCCAAAGTGTCTCAGATCTATGGTCAGCTTTCAAGGGTCAGTCTTACAGTTTGTCTTTGTCTGATCCCTTTTTTTGTTTGTTTCTCTAGATTCCACATATAAGTGAAACCATCCATTATTTATCTACCTCTCCCTGGTTTACCTCACCAAGAATAATCCCATTCAGTTCCATCCATGTTGCTGCAAATGGTGTAAGTTTATCTTTTTATCACTGTGTAGTATTCCACTGTGCATACATACCATATCATCTTGATCCACTCATCTGTTCTGGGGAATTTAGGGAGTTTCCATATCTTGGCTATTGTAAATAGTGCTATTATAAACATAGGAGTGAACGTTTCCTTTCAAATTAATTTTTTTTTTCTCTTTAGATCAATACTTAGGAGTGGAATTCCTGGGTCATATCATAGATCCATTTTAGTCTTTTGAGGAATCTTCACACCTCTTTAAATAGGGCTGAATCATTTCACATCCCCACCAACATTCACTGTTAGTAAATTCTTGAGTGCTGTAGAGAGAGGCCCTAGATTTTAGAGTCAGGCACTGGCTCAAACAAAATCTTGCACCACTTAAAATTGTGTCCATGGAAATTCCTAATATGTGACCTGTTGTATGAAATTGTCATCATGATAACCATCTCGGGGGATTGGGTCTTCTATTACTTGAGTTAGGGCATGTCAGTTGCTTGAGACAGTGCCTGAGTCTAGAAGCATCTTAACAACACAAATCCGCTTGCTATGAATTCATTAAGTCAGCATTATATGTTTAACATCTGTTCTCAACAACAGGGTTTTAATAGTTAATACACAAAGCATTTTGCGAATGAATTCACTGGGCAAAACTGGGTTACAAGAAGAGTGAACAGGCTATAGATTTTCTTTTTTGCTTTTGTTTCCCTTTTTTCACCACAGGACATCTAGGAGACTTTTATATGGACTCTAGTGGAGCATTTCTGAGCTTTATTTCAGAATGGAGTCCTTGTATCATGGATCACTAGCAATCTGCTGGACACATTCAGGGCAACACTGAGTTATATTCTATCCAAGAAATAAATCCCTCAGCCACCCAGCTTTTTGTGTACCTAAACCACAGACTTATGATGGGACTGGTTCTCATATATTTTTTTAAAAGAACTTTTCTTTTTTTCTTCTTATTGATGTTAACATACTAGATGGAAAGACAATGGCTTTCTATAAACAACAGATAATTTCTCCCATTATTAACACAATTGGAGCCCAGATTTGGTAAGTGATAAGTGCATGATATGCTTTTACATTTTCAAAGATTTCTAAAAAATATTTTTAATGGAATATTACCAAAAGATTACACAGCCTAATCCCTGTCAGGATGGGGTAACTTTCATAAATGTACCTGAATCTTTTAGGCTAATAATTTTACACAGCCAGTACTGTAGCTTGCTTTCATTACCACATCTGCAAGAGGAGAGGGCCTTTTTCTTTAATTTGGAAGACACAAGGACTGGGGTAAGACTCTACTGCTTAATAAATGTTCTGACTTTCTCTTCCAAATGAGCAGGAGAGAAGGAAACATCAGCCTCTATGAAGGAAGAAGAGGGAAGGAGACAGAGCGGAGGGAGCCGGGCTCCTTGGCTGCAGCCTGTGCAGCTGCTGTAAAAGTCTTGGCATGGCAGCTAGTGCTCTGGTATTGCTGTCTTGAAATTCTTAATTATCTTTCAATAAATTTTTCCACACTTTTATTCTGCACTGACCCTCCTTGAATTATGTCACCAGTCCTGTCAGGAAGAAACTTTGGAGGATGTGACCCTTTCAAGCATTTGGCAGGTGTGTGTTGGCTGAAAGCTAGTGCTGACTCAGGTCATATTTGGTTAGAGCTCTTGACCTAAATGCCTTGATAAAAAATGATGGGGCCTCCCTGTTGGCCTATGGGTTAAGTCTCAGCCCTATCACCACTAGGGCCTGAGTTTTATCCCTGGCCAGGGAACTGACCCACATATGGTGCAGCAGACCTCTCCTGTCTCATCCACTGTTCCCCTCCCCTCAGCAGTGTATTTCAGTAAATCCTCCTGCTCTGTTTCCTACTCTGTCTCTGATGAATCCTCTCACCCCAATACCTCTAGCCTACACACCACTTCTTCAACACAAAAATAAATAAAATTAAAAAAAAAAAAAAGATGAATCAAGCTGAACTGTGTTGCAGCCAAAGAATGAACTGAAGGGATAATATATATTTTGTGGATGAGCCCTTCTGAGCTAATAAAATATTTGATTCATTATTCCTCCCCTGAAACCCTGAGTAACTACAGAACTGAGTAACTGTAGAACTTCTAGTTCTACAGAACTAGAAGAAAAGACTGGGGATTATTATGCTCCCACCTCAAACCCTCAGCTTGCTTATCCATCTATTTTCTTTCTTTTATTTAAAGATTTATTTATTTATGCATACAAGAGCTGGGGTGCAGGCCAGAGATGCTGGGGGTGAAAGGATTCACCAAAGACAGAACGGGGAACAGAACAGGCAGACTGACTGAAAAACATTGCTAAGGGGAGCAGTGGGAGAGACAGGAGAGGTCTGTTGTGTCATGTGGGTAGCTCCCTGGCTGCTGGGGATCAAACTCATGCTGGGGAGGCTGCAGATTGCTTCACACTGCTGTGTTTAACCCCTTGTGCCACCAGGGAGGCCCTATCCATCAGTTTTCCTTGTGAAGAGCATCCCTGATGAGATCTGTCACGCCTGCCAATCACTTCAACATACCCTTCATTTAGAGAGTAAGTAGCTGAAATCTGCCCTAAAAGAAAAAACAAAAGAGCCATCATATTGTAACAGTGTAATCTCCATAAAAAATGGAGGTTCCGTGTTCCTTGCCCCAACTAATGAAATGTGGAGATGAGCAGGAGGGAGAAGCTGAACACTCCTTGGATGAGGCACCTGGAGCAGAGGCATATGAAGAAGAAGGTCTGCTTGCTTCTTGGAGGTGGGCTTGCACCAGGGACTTGGGGGACATGGAAGGTGACACTTGGAGTTGATGCATATAGAGATAAGTGGAAGAAACATGGATGAGAGACCTGTGGGGACTGGCAATGGCAGCTGTTACCTTGATTTGTACTCTGATTTTGCTTCTTTCATCCAAACTTTCCTGGCGTTTTCTACCCTTTCCTATGGTTTCCCACCAGAAGGTGTCTTTGATTTGTCACAAGCTTTCAGGCCTCAGCCACCCCACTTTGGATCAACCCTGTTTAGCTAGACATTTACCCGTGAAGGAATGGGTAACTTAGGGTGTTTTACTGGGAAACTATTACCCATCTTTTTCTCTCTATGCACACTACTCCATTAAAGTTCTTTCACTTTAAGAGTATGCTTTGTCTTTATGCATTGAAGGGCAGAATCCATGTAGAGTGTGTAAGTTTTGGGTTCCTGGGTGGGGGGGGGGACCCTCAGTTTGTACTCTAACAATTTGAGCTATCTTGCATGAACTGCCCATTGGAATGAAAATATTCAAAGCATGTTAATAAGATCAAAATAATAAGTTCCCCACTTTTGCTTAAGAGTATTTTGGGGCCTCCCCGGTGGCACAGCGGTTGAGCGCTGGGTTGCAAAGCTGCCCGCAGCCTCTGCAGCACTGGTTTGATCCCCCGCCACAGGATAAGGGTCCCACATGGCGCGCAGACCTCTCCTGCCACCCGCTGCTCCTCTTTGTCAGTCTGCCTGCTCTGCTCCCCATTCTGACTCTGGTGAATTCTCTCACCCTCCCGCACTTCTGACTGTATCCAGTGCTTGTATAAATAAATAAATAAATAAATCTTTAAAAAAAAAAAAAAAAGAGTATTTTGGGGCACTGTCTATGAATACTGTCAAACCTTTACAGATATCAATGATATAAAGGAAATTTGGAGAATATAAAAATATTCATGGAATTTGGTTTTTAAAATGGAGTTTGTAGCATGGACAAAGAAGAGAATGTATTTCCAGTGAGCAGTAAATGAAAGATATTTCATTCTGAGTCATGGTAGAGAACCAATGGTGGAGAGTGAAAAATTGTAGGTGGAGGCTGCAAGCAGTGGGGAGAGGAGAAAAATCAAGAGGATGCCCTGTCACAGCAAACAAAAGAGGAGTACTTCATAGACAGAGAGGTCTGTTGTGACAAATCCATGCAAGGCACTCATAGACCAGGAGGTTCATTAGTGCTTCTCTATTAAACTTTCTCCTCCTATCTGAGAAACACTTTCTCTTAAACAATATTACTGGGTCTTGATGTCTCATGATCAAATCCTTTTTAAAAAATTAATGACATTTAAATAACTGTTAATAGCTATTTTGCAAATCCCTTTAGATCTTTAGTTTTGGGGAGAACATTTCTTAGGAAACATTTAACTGGAAAAGTCCAGAAAATACAATTTTAATTGATTTTACTACAATACTCCAGAGTAATAAAGCTTATAAGGCATTTATGAAATTTCAAAATTTTCAGACATATTATTTACTCTGCCAAAACTTGTATTTAATTAATTAATTCAAAAGGGTACCTGCACTGCTGTGTTTATAGCAGCACTATTTACAATAGCTAAGCTATGGAAACAACCCAAATGTCCAAAAATAGATGACTGGATCAAGAAGATGTGGTATACATACACAATGGAATATTACTCAGCAATCAAAAAAGATAAACTCATGCAATTTGCAGCCCCATGGATGGAGCTGTAAGGGATCAAACTCTTATTCCTATTCTTAAGTGTATGTTCCATTTATACAGATATTATTCTTTGAAAATTGCTATTGGCAATCTCTTCCAGATAGGGTCAAATTGGTTGCATGTTGGCTTTTCCCAGGGGTCCTATGAAACAAGCTTTGAGTCTTTGACTTTTTTCTTATTTTACTCTCTACCCAGTAGCTGATAAACTGAAGAGACAAGAACAGTCCTTTCCTGGTTTAGTTGAATTGGAAGATTTTCAAGTGTGGCTTGCAGCCACTTCCAATGCTATATTGATTTAGGCTAAATGACTCCAGTTTTTCTATTTTGCAGGCCTCTCTCTGTGTGGGTACCCTCCTCCTATTTAATTACATAGCAGAGAAGGAAGAATAGCTCTGGAGAACAGTCTACAGATGCTGAGAGCTAATGAATCATTTCTGCAACACCACTGTTTCTTCCTCACTCAGAGTTTTCTTCAACATGTGATTCCAAGCTAGATTTCATTCCTCTTATGTGTTTGTTCTGTAATAGAACTGCAGATGCTTCTCTTTAGGTTTTTTAGTTACTTTTCTTTTCCAAATGATCTTTTCACAATACACTCTATTACTGAAACTGTATAAATGAATACACACTGAAGAAAAAAATCAATCTCTATTAGAACACAGCCTTCAGGTTCCCAGATAATGAGTCTCACTTAAATACCTCTCAAGGACTTGAGTAAGATGTGCCAAGAAATAATTCAGTATATTCACCAGATATATGTTTTGTTAGAAAGACTGAGCAGATTTCTTGGCTGCTTTACTAATCCTGGGATCTAGTGTAAGATAGAGAAACATACTGCAGAAAATTAGGTGTAACTACCTTTCAGAACCATTGGCAAAACCAACTGAATTTTGTGTCCATCTGAAAGAGTTTTGGAAACTTGCCTCATTTCAATTTAAATATACAAACTATAATGCAGTCCTTTACTACGCCTTTGAAAATATAGAAACTTGAGGCCTTCCTGGTAGCGCAAGGAATCAAGCACAGCACTATGAAGTTACCCGCAACCTCTGTTGCACAAGTTCGATACTCAGCAGAACAGGGAGCATCCCACATGGCGCAGCAGACATCCCCTAACTCGCCCAGTGCTCCCCTCTCAGTGTATTTCAGTCAATCTGCCTGTTCTGTTCCCCAGTCTGTCTCTGGTGAAGAATCTTCTCACCCCCCACACCTCTGGCCTGTAGCCCAGTTCTTGTATGCACAAATAAATAAATCTTAAAAAAAATAAAATAATATATGGAAACTTAGGGAATGGAAGAGTTATCTTTTAATTTTCAGTTTGGACATCATTTAAAAGATGAAACCCAATATACTTAGTTCACTTACTTTTTCATAGGACTTTCAGGCTTAACATTTTAAGTGCAAACTTTAAACAATAACAGTAAGAAATGAATTTTCAAGGGAACGACTGGAAGTAAAAATCAGTCTAATTCAGATTAATATGGGGGAGTCAAGCAAAGTAGTGAAAACAGAAATTATTAATTAACTTTAATTTCATTTTCAATTACAGAAACTAATTATGAAGAATTAGCTACTCTACATTGTTTCACCAATAGATAATTCATGCACCTTTCTAGCTTTGCAGACTTTCATTTAAGTTTTGCAGCATCATCAGGTACCCTGCCAGTAGAACACAGCACTCCTGCTCCAAGATCTTAAGCCAGACAACTCGTGACCATGTTCATGGACTCTGTTATATGTGTCTTAGACTTCCAGGACTACTTGACTATTAGGACTTGGAGTTCCAGGTAAATATCTGGAGACATTGTGGGCAGATGTGTGTGAAATTTTACAGGGAGAACATAAAAAGAAGAAAAATACCTTGGACATAAGCTCCAAAAATGTCAGCACTTAAGGGAAAAAAGGGATAATAGAAGTTCATACAGGAGCTTAAAAAGCAATAGCCAGACAATAGGAAAATGTTGCCATCTCAAAAGTCAAGGTAAGAGAAAACTGTTTAAAATATGTATTTCTGCTGAGATGGTGGTCATGGCATTTCTGTAGAAATACATTGTTATGAAAAAGTAAGTTTTTACTTAGGGTAATAACTGAGATCCAGGAATATTGATTGACTGCAAAATGTCTAAATCATTTATTCTCACAGATTATATATGCTAGACAAATGAAAAAGCAGTAGAAGTTCTCATATTTCTTCCAGGCAATTTCTTTGGAAAAAAATGTGAAGATTTTCTCAAAAGGCTGGCAAGTCTATTAGTTTAACAGTCAATAAAACAAAGTACATTTATTAATATATTGTTGTTTCCTTCCAACATTTTTATAAAATCAGAAACAATATGTTCCCCATAAAACTCATATCTACCACTACTTATTCTGCTTGTTAAAAACTACAGTTGTGCAAGTCAAGGTGTCTCTGCTATCTGTCAATAGAAGGTTGCTTGCATTTGTTAGAGTGAAAATAAAAAAATTCTGTTACTTGGCACTCCTAGTAATATGAGAATTAAAATATCAGTGATTCAGTACTCCTTTCTTCATGCCCTGCTTTCTATCTGTCATTCAATAATGTTTAAGGTGGCCCTGGGTGACAGTCACTGAGCTAAAAATTGGGAAATATGAATGGAAAAAGTCAGATATGACTTTTAAGAAAAGAATACAGTGAAGAGGGAGCACCTCAGTTTACTGAGGACCTGTGTGTCCCAGGCTCCGCCAGGCCATATTACATACCATATCTGTGGGATCCCTGGTCCTTCTTGTTCTGGGGGGGGATACTGTCTTGGTTTCAGTGTCTCTGCTTGTCAGCTAGGTGTACAGTCATGCAGGACCTCTCATCAGGGACAAAAGTCCAGGTATGAAGAAAATGTTGAGAAACCAGTATCTGCTGAAAACAGCAAGCAGATATTAGAATAGAGATAATATGCTTTGGCTGGCAGGAATAATGGAGCCCCCAGGCTATAGCCCCTGTTCACTCCACCCTAGCTTACATCCCCAATACCAACCCTCACTCATGCACACTCCCTATGTATTTGTCCCACCTTTGTATTCCAATAAATACGAGGCTGCCTTTGGATGGGGGCTGCACATTACATCCCCTTGCAGCCCCTCTAGGCTTCTCATTGCCCCACATAGATTTTGAGTCATCTTTCCTCATCCCTCCCCACTTCCAAAGTTGCCATGAGGCAGCATTTTGTCTCTGAAGCATACAGGGGGTCTTTCTTTATCAAAAGAATATGAGGTCACAAAAACAAAATTAGGTACATGCCTTAGAAGAGGCCTGAATCAGATCATATCAGTTCATTACCTACAGACCTAGGGGAAAAACAAAAAGTCCCTTTACTGTTGCAATAAATCTCAAACTTTTTACCTTGTTTTTAACATTTCCATACTATGTGACCCCTAGTGGAAGTGCTTTTTGGAACCCCAAATTAAATAAAAGAATGTTATATTCCCCCATCTGAAGTGTCGACCAAATTGATGTCTGACTGACAGAGACAGAGAAGTCAATAGACCAATAGTTTCCAAAATTCAGTTTTCAAAGACTATTTGGAAAATTCTTTGATCAGAAGAGATGCCTGATTAAACAGCAGTCACACTGAGTTAGTCTTTGCGGGTGTCCTGCGTGGCTATGCGTTTTAGCTATCCCTTCCAGCCATGACCCTACATAAAAAGTCTGATAAAGTTTAAAATCATTGCTCTAAATCTAGTTCGGAGATTCAAATTTGAAGATCTCTAAAATACATCTGAAAAGGTATGAATCTATACCTCAGAATCATAAACAGTATTGTCTCCCAATATTACCTCAATAAAACTAATATATTCAAAATAAAAGAAAGAAAATCTCTAACAACTGAACATTGGTTATATTAGTTATAAGTGGAAAATTGAAACAGTGGATGGTCCTCAAGCCTGTGATGCTAATAAAATGACTGGGCCCCAAGCACCTTACTTCACTCCCAGATTCAGATGTAACTGACTGACGGGGCTTCTGAATGTTATATGCCCCAGATAATGTCAGCATTATCTAGAGTTCTACACTGATACATCCCATTTGCTCATACAAAATAGCAACTTGAACCAATGGTGGCATTTGTTTTAAAGCTATTATTCTAGGATGGCTCAATATTGAGGTTTGCAAATTTTTGGAGAGAACACGTAGTTTAGGCTTAGAATCTCTCTGTAGAAAGGAATGGTGAAAAAGAATTAAGAGAGTATTCTGATTTAGGGGAAGCCCTTCTTTGTGCCAGTAAATAGACTACATTTATTCTCACTGTCACATTTGCTCAAACTCACATCACGAAAATCAACCTCAACTATAAATGGAGTATTTTTCTTATTGAGAATGGCAAGTTTGCCCTAAAACAAAACATATGGCAAACTGATCATAAAGAATAATGAAAATATTAGAATCAATATTCACATTTTTTAATTTAAATATTTTTTACATCATTTTTCATTTTTGCACAGTGTATGCATTTTCATCTTGGTTATATTCCCCATACAATTCCCACCCTATGGGTGTGGGGAGTGGAGGAGGGATTAGGGTAAATATTCAAATTTTAAAAGTAGAGAGTCTGACGACTCCCACATGTACTGGAAAATACCAAGAACCGTCCACCCAGGACAAGACTTCCATTCACATCCGCTCTGCTTCCTTCACTTTGGAGCCGATATAAATATTGGAAAATAACTAAAAATCACCTTTGTGTTTCAGAAAAATCAACATCATGGAATGGTAGCACCAAATACAGGAAAGTTGACAACTGGATATAAAACCAATAGAGAAAACAGAACAGTGAACAGGCCCAGAGATTTTGAAGAAAATGTTAACCACAAGGCAACAACATCAGCTCTGAGCAAAAACAAGTAGAAAACAATGCAAAATATTTTTAAAAGAGGGCATTATTTAAAACTTTAATCAAATAGGTGATGTTCAACTTTGCCTAGGTATAGTTAAAAATATATTTCTTTGTGTCTTCTCTAATATTCTTAGGGACTTCATGAATTGGAGCAAATATCAAGAATTATGTATCAAAATAAGAATAAACCCAGTCAAAGGTGTACCTTACCTTTTCTACCTACATTGATATACAAATCTTGACTTTGTTAAAGCATAAATATATTTGCTGGTAACAATGTCAAGGATATTGGAAATTTAATTTAAGGCTCTCAAGAAAGAATAGCAGAAATTAGGGCAATAGATAGGTAACTGGTAAAAACAAATCTTTAACAAAGTAACTATAAAACTTTTTTGTAATTGGAAACTTTAATGTTCCAAATTGCCTATAAGCCCTCTCCCAAGTAAATGATCATTGACCTTAAGTGCTGCTGTTCCTAACAGCTGCCACCCCAGACCCAGGCAATACTAGACCATAAGAAAAGTTGTATTTTTCAATACCCCCTGGAGAAAGGAAGGCCTATCATAACTGTAATTTTTCTTGAAAATGTCTTTTTTTTCTTGTGCTGGATCCTTGCATATTTCAATGTCTTTCTCTCTCTCCCGCTGCCCCCGACCTCCCTCTTTCTTCCTCCCTTCCTCTTTATTCCACTCCTTTCTTTCCTTCACACTGATTGACTCAAACTTAAAATATCTTGAATTCCTTCCCATTTAATAAAAATGTCTTCTCAATTTAAAACTACTGAGAAATAATCTTGAAATGGGACATATATTCCATACAATGTGAAAAAAGAATAAGCACAACCTCTTGGGAAAGAATTAAAATTAAAAATAACTCAGCAAGATTGAAGAGTCTAGCACATTATGCTAGCAATAGCAAAAAAAAAAAAACCAAAAAACCAGTTTTTGTTGGGCAAATAATACATCATTTTTTTCAGCTTATATTGTTCTCTCCATATTTCTTCATTTTTCTTTGACTATGTACATAGTCATAAATTGGGTATCAGAATCCCTCTGCTGAGATTTTGTTCAACAGTCACTGAGTTTCAGAAAGTGTCTTACAGAAAAAACCCCATGGCTATCTCATCCTGCCTGGAAACAGAGCATCCTTGTGAGCTGGGTCTAAGGAAGCACAACTCACCTGGGCTTCAGTTCATGTCCTCCCTCATTAATGAACTGTCAATAAGACTCCTGGGGATGGCTAATTGTTTGCAATATGGCACTATTAGATTCCATGCTGTTTGAACTTCAATCCCGCCCCAAGGGGAAAAGTCTGAGATAGTAATGAGAAGGAAGAGTCCAACACAGTATGGGTAACTGCAAACCCAATCTCCATTAGGATTTCAAAGTTAAACCAAAGATGACTGCATTCTCTGTACCTTTGCCATCTCAATCAGGCTTCCCAGCTTTGCAACAAATATAAGGTATCTCTCTGATCTGCGATCTTACAATTGTCTGCTCTAAGCAGTCTCTTATGTCCTTTGCTGCCAGTGAGTGATCTACTGATGCTGAGCCCAGGAGCAAATATGGATCCCGGAACACTGAAACTAAAGGAATCTTCCAGATTACGGTCTTCCACCTCCACCTGCTGCACCTTCATAAATCTCTCCATTACTCTCCTCACCCCTCCATCCTAGTGGAAATGGACTTTACTTGAAATCTGCCACTCCATAGATCCCCTCCTACCAAATCATATGTAACCCTTTGTTGCATTTATTATTCATGCCTGGACAAAATTTTTTTTATAAATGAGGCATTAAAAATGAATGAACAAACACAGAAAAATAAAGATACCATACTCCTGCACTGGGGTTTCTACATAAAATAATCATAAAAAATTGACAAAGGGCAACAGTCAAAAAACATAGGGTCTTAGTATGGTGAATTACCTTAGTCTTGACATTGAGTGATTGGATCTGACTCTATTAAGTCATATAAACTCTGAGTATGGCTCTTTCTCTATCCCTAGCTGGAACTTTGCTAGAAAAGAGGAATGTCTTATACATACTTTAACTACCACTTTATATAGAGAATCCATCTAGGATGACTAATGGGAATTTTTGAGTGTTACTGAATAAAGGCATGCTACTTCTTAAGATCCCGATGTTTACAAGTTTTCTAGAGATTGAAACATTAGAAAAGTTATGTTCATTTTAATTGTATATTAATCATATTTTAATATTCTTAATTATTTGAAAATTGTTATCTATAAAATTGTATGATATTATGATTGATTATAATATGCAAATATGAGTGTGTGTTTTTTGTTGGGAATAATGACCCTCCATGTATTTTAGGTTTTAAGAAATGAGTGTGTAATTAACCATGGAACACAAATTTAACAACAGTTCAGTCATTACAGGCCATCTGCTGTGTTTGTGGATTATTGCATTAGAGCAAGTTTCAGAGAGCCATAAATATCTCACTGGTGTGTGTAGTGTGCGCGCGCGCGCGCGTGTGTGTGTGTGTGTGTGTGTTGAAATAGTGGTCAAAAGTAGATCAACAGAACAGATCATGTTTCAAACTGAGCATAGAGGGGGAGGAACAACCTGGATTTTGCTCTAATGTTTTTAAGTTAATTGATTTTCTTATTGCACTCTACTTTCAGTACTCTTTCATATTATTGAATCTTTGAAGCACAGCAGAGCATAAATATTTCTTTAATAACAATGATATATGTGTGTGTTTTCCACATTTATTATTATTAAAGTTAAAGTTAAAACTCCTTGCCATTTGGTTTAAAAGTGAATCCCCCACACACCTCTGTTGAGATGCTGGTGTTGCATCTGGGGACCTATCTATCCATCCGCAGGGGATCCTATAACAATGTAGTAGAGCAGTGGTTCTCGAAGTGCTCAAATTGAGAACTTACATAAGTATTCACGGAGGTTTGAGGGTTCTATGAGAAATGCTAAAAATTTTATCTCCATTTCATTAGATTTTTTAAAAAAATTCTTTTAAGGCAAACATTTCTTTAAAAGGATAGAGAATATAATAACCACAAAAGAAAAGACTGACAAATCTGAACTTCATCAAAGTTAAGAACTCTTCAACAGCAAAAAAGGTCCCCATTTAAAGAATGAATAAGCCCACTGTAGACTGGGAGAAGATAATTGAAATACATAAATCTATTAAAGGTCTTATGCTTAGAATAATAGAAATCCTACAGTTAGGTGATAAAAAGACAACTCATTTTTTTAATGGACAAAAAAGTTAGACTTTTCATAGCTATATGAAAGAGGCCTCAATACATTCATCAGGGAAATGAAAATTAAAACCAGGGAGAGATAATACACACTCTCCAGAATGGTTAGAATTAAAGGGTGAGAGTACCAAGTCTCTCTTACCCTATTGGTAGGAATTTACATTGTATTTTGTAACATTATTTAGTGATAGCTACTAAAATTCTACATGCCTAACCTATAACCCAGCGTGTCCATTTCCATTTAGCCTAAGAAAATGAGTGTCTCTATCCACAAAAAGACTTCTATAAGTCTTATTCAGAATAACCAAAATCTGGAAATATGCCCATCAAAAGAAACCAATAAATAAGTTTTGGTATATTCATAAGAACAATAAAAACACATCAGTGTAAAAACAAGCCACATGGTTTAATCTCAAACACACAATGTTGAGCAAAAGCAGTCAGACCTAAAAGAGTCCTGTGTAATTCCAATTTAAATAATGTTCCAGAATAGATAACGCTAACCTACAGGGACAGAATCAGAACAGCCATCACCTCTGCAAATTGGGTATTGGTTGGGAGAGGACATGAGGGATTCTTCCAAGGTTCTGGAAAGGTTTTATATTTTAATTGGATTGGTAGTTGCGTAAGTATATACACCTGTAAAAATTAATTAAATGGTACACTTAAAATTTTTTCAGGTGTATATGTTATCACACATATAAATGTCTTTTTAAAAGCAAGGATGAGAATAAAAGCAGAATGGATGTCAGCTTCAGCAAGCATTAATACTGAGGGTAAATTTATTTCTAAAAAGAACATACATGATGTTAAATATGTATTATCTTAATGATTGAAATTATAAGGAAATTAGTTGACATGATAAATATTCACTCGGTTAGAATATATTTAACATATTTAAATAACATTGCCAACTCTCTTATATTATAAATGCAGTTAGTTTTATTTGCATAAACTGACTTTAGTAAGGAGCTCAATTCTACCATAACATTCCAAAATAAATTTGGATCTCATTCCTGCATCATTTTCACTTCATTAATTAACATCTAATTCATAAGCATCTCGACAGTTGAAGCATTCTTGTAAATAGGGCAAACTAAAATAAGTATGGACATATTTAAACATCTTGGCAATACAAATGGCCCTTCACTGTTCTATTTAATAATTTCAAATTTCTTCTCTTGTGAAGTCTTCCTGACCTGCTTAATCATAAGTAATCACTCCATCTTTCATGTTCTTGTAACATTTTGTTCTAACCTCTGTTATAGCACCTGTCTCTTTATAAATAATGTTTGCTAAGCTGTGAGTTCTTTGAGGACAGAGAACAAACCTTATTAATCTTTTAATGCCTTTTGCCTAGTACGCTGAGGGCATTCAATAAATGTCTGTTGAATAGCTGAATATATTATTAAACAATTCTCTCTAGAAACTCTGCTTGAGAGTCTTGAAATGCATTTCCCAACTTCAAAAAGTGCCTGAATTCCTCACTCTTGGTCAACCTGTCCCTTCTGCCTGGTATGCCTTTATCGTACACATCCTTCCCCCACTGACCTTTCTTGAATACCTTTTCATTCTTCATGATTCAGTGCAGATGCTGAACAATTCAAATCACCCCTCTCTGGGCTGGGATTTCAGGATATGGGTATAACACACGGCAGCTCAGACAAGGTCCATGAAAGAGTGCAGGGGCACTGCCACGTAGATGTTGGCATGGAGGCTTCGGACTTGGTTCCCAACCAAGGTTGGTTCCACCCAACTTTCTCCAAATTTATGTTTTTTTTACTAGAGAGATACCTGGCGACCTTGATCCCTCTCAAATGCTTAGAAGCCAGTCTCCTTGGCTGGGAGAGCTTTGTCTTCCTTCAAACCAGTGGTGAGACTGTGTAACATATGTAGAAATAGCGATCAGATGAGTGGCTTACCTCACCACTGCTCACTCTGTCCCCTCATTGGTACCCATAGGAGTCTTGAGTGGTGTGAAAATTAATATAGAGAAGCCCCATTGAAATGAGGTTGGGAGCCTTGCAGTGCCCATGCATGAGCAATCAGCAAACTATGGGACCCAACATGCCTGGCCTTTGACAGGAAGTGATGTTGATCTCCTGCCCCAGTACAGGAAGAGGGAGGTTTCTTCATAAATGGCCCCTCTGAAGGCTATATTTGGGGTGCTGACTGGATCTGGGAAGCACATGTCTGTCTCACCATGAGACTGCATTTTCCAAATGCTTTTTTGTTTCTAAATAAACCCAGTTTGTTGATGAAATAACTGCTTTTTGTTTGAGTTCTATAGTAGGAGGAGGAGGTTATCAGTCATAAATTTGTAGGAAGTTTAAGACCTTGACTTTGGAGATTAGTCTGGCACTTCAGAGTCTACCTGCTACCAAAGTAAGCTATTGTGTTCCTCTCCTCAGGCCCCCAGAAAAAGGCTTTGCCCTGGCCTGTCACATCTCTTTGAGGTCCTTGATGGAAAGGGAATCATATTGTTACCCCTATATATCCCTAAAGAAAAAAAAAAAAATATATATATATATGTCCCAGACTCAGAAGAGGACACAGAAAATGTTAATCAAATGAATTAACTGATTTGCTTTCAGTTCCACATCGTAGGGTGGATGAACACCTCTCAAAGAAGGTAAACAGAACCCAAATGGTTATGGTGGGTTGTTCCTTTGCCCCATATCCCTAGATCTCAATTATGTAGTCATGCAAACCCAAGCTCTTCCAAAGCTTCAGTTTCCCTACAGAGAAGTGAGGAAGGAAGCTTGGGTCCTGAGCTAGGGCTACACCTGGGGCATGATGAACGGTGCTGAGAGCCAAATTGTAGGAGAGGGACCAGGACAGAAAGAGATGGGGAATGTGGCTGAGCACGGTGCATGTGAGCTGTATGAAGAATTTAAAAGTGTGTGAACCTTCATCTCTCTTTTCTAATAAAGCTGAAATATCTCAAGTCCCATACTCCACTGTTTTTGGAGCATTTAACCAAGGTTTATGATCCACAGAGATGATGTGCAATGTTTCCACAGAAATAATAAAAATAAGGATGATGTGATTATTTTCATAAAGCTAAATTAAGTCTTTTCCAAAGAATTACCCAACACAGGGCCTCCCTGGTGGCACAGGGACTTCTTCAGTCTCAGCGCCATCAAGCTATTGCCAGACCACTCCTGTCTCACCCACTGCTCTCCTCAGCTGTGTATTTCAGTAAATCCACCTATTCTGCTTCCCACTCTGTCTCTGGTGAATTCTCTCACTCCCCGTACCGCTGGCCTACACCCCAGTTCTTGTGTGCATAAATAAATAAAATAAATCTTTAAAAAATAATTACCTAATACAGGGCTATGCATTTCTTAGAGTGATTTTGTTTGTTTGTTTTTGTTTTTAGGTGGGAGAAGTGAGGGGGCTATTTCTTTTTCTTTTTTTTTAAATAGTCTTTTTTTTTAAAAAAAAGATTTACTTATTTATTTATACAAGCACTGGGTACAGTCAGAAGCATGGGAGGGTGAGAGAATTCACCAGAGTCAGAGTGGGGAACAGAACAGGCAGACTGACGAAATACATTGCTGAGGGGAGCAGCGGGCGTGGCAGGAGAGGTCTGTTGCCCCATGTGGGACCCTTGCTGGTGGCTGGGGATCAAACCGGTGCTGCAGAGGCTGTAGGCAGCTTCGCAGCCTAGGGTACAACCACTGCGCCACCAGGGGATGCCCGAAAGGGCTATTTCTTTTATGGAAAAAAAAGAAATACATTATGGTAATAGATGGTGGCATTTAAAAAAATGTTTCTAGTTAACAAAAGTTGGCAAAACCACCAACTTTTGTCTGTCTGTCTTATTTTCACTGGTCTGTGGTATCTGAAAGTTTAGAAGCCACCGGCGTTATCTTCCTAACAGATTTTATTTTGAATCTCTCTCTCTTGAACTTTCTATGTTTAAATTTTTCATTTTAGACTTCAAAAGCAAAGCAGCATAAAATCTTTGAGTTTGGTGGTGCTGAACATATTTCAGTCATATTTCAAGTCCACAGTTAATGTCTATGCTTCAGACCTGTATATTCCACTGTCTTATTATCATCTCCATGACATCTCAAAATTAACACGCTGCAACTGAACTCATGATTCACCTCATTCTTTCTCCCTGAACTTCCATATATCTGTAAATGACATGATTACCAACCCAGGGGCAAAAGACTGAGATTCTAGAGTCTCCCTTATTCTGTACATCTACCCCATTGTCAAGATATATCTTGAATCTAATCTAGTAACTGAAGCCAAATGATCTTTTCTAAAATGTAGATCAAATCATGTCTCTAATACTTTTTTTTTGAATAAAATATGTAAATGATCCACCTTGAGTACCCATATTTATTTCCACTCTGTATTAGGATTTGTAAAAGAAACAGAATCCATAGGAAGTGTGTGCTTGTGTGTGTGTGTGTGTGTAGATGGGGGGGAAGAGAGAGACTTTTGATAAGGAGTTGGCTCATTATGGAGGCTTGTAAGTACAAAATCTGTAGGTTAGAGACTGAAGACCCAAGAAAGAGTTGACACAGAAGTTCAGTGCCAAAGACCAGGTGTTGAAAAACCCCTCTTGCTTGAGGGAAGGTCACTTTTTTGTTCTATATAAGCCTTAAACTGCCTGGAGGGCAATCTGCTTCACTAAAAGCCCAGCAACTTAAAAGGTAATCTCACCCCAAAACACCATCGTAGAAACATCCAGAATAATGTTTGTCCACTACCTGGGCACCATAGCCAGCCAAGTTGACACATAAAATTAACCATCAACTTCATCCACGATGTTCTACCAGTACTGGCATTTTTCCAATAACTTTTCCTGTCTTCCAACTCTGTAAATGCTATTCCTTTTGCCTCAGATGTTTTTCCCCATTCTCTACCTGGTCAAAAACGTAGTCATCATTCATTCATTCATCCTGTTTAGTGGCAAAGAGAAATAAGAAGATTCCGTTTTTTATGTCCAAAATGATTGAATAAATTCCACCAACCAGTAATATGCAGTGCGAGAAAGCACCATATTGGGCTCCTCGGATTTTGCCCTTGCTTGGGAAAACATCTACACATACTGTCTTGCCTATCAAAACATCAAGGAATTCAGTTAGAAACAGCCAAAGGCCAGATTGAGGGGATGTTTTGGGATAGCCTATGACTTCTTTGCTAGATAAAAAGCAATATAATAAGAACTAAATTGAGCTTTCCTTGAAGAATCCATTCACATACTCTAACTCAAAGAGTAAGAGTAAGAGACAAGAGTAGGTCTAAGGGATTATGTGAGATAAACTGGTTGGAATCACTCTTTGTTCTGGGAGTCAATACAGTTGATCAGTAGGGCTGCCCCATGAACAAGGAGATGATCCACATGGAACTCAAAACTGGCCTGGAAGGGGCTCAGGTTAGCTCAGTTCTCCAGGTGTACAGTAGGTCCTGGGGACAGAAGTAACAGGAGGTTACATATTCTGGACCAGGAGATCAAAGTTGCGCTCTTCCTTTCTTCCTCTCTAGCTAACTTAACAGTGGGATCCATCTGTGACCTGTGAGTCAGATGGATAATAATCAGGCTCTTTATTTCTGCTCTATAAAATTTCCTTCTAAGTCCTGGTTATTTTAGTCATGCTTTTGTATAGTTAAACGTCAACTGTCTAAAGGGAATTAAACCCACACTAATTCTAAATGCTAAGTGGATGCACATGATATATATAAAAAAGCATATTTTTGGACTTTGGGTTTTAATGAACAGTTCAACATCAAAGATAGAGGCTCAATGATTAAAATAACAACAACAACAACAACAACAAAAACAAAGTGCAAATTTAATTAGCATAATTAGCAAGCTCACCATATTCTAGCCACTGCTATTAGATCACAAAAAAGAATAAATCATGACCTAACATTTAGCCAACCAACAAAACAAAAAGCAAGAAAGGATCAAAACACAATTTTAATAGATTTTTTAGAGATAAAGCATTATAGCTTAAAAACATAGCCACAAAATGAAGTTATTTGAAAAATAAGATCTCTGCTTACAAAAATATATTTCTAGTATTACAGTAAAGGTGGCAATGGCTACATATGACATTAAGAGAAATTAAATTAAGAGAAAATAAAGTCAGAGTTGTAAAGTACAAGTCTACTTTTCTTGTTCTCCTGAAAATTATTCTTTACAGTCTCTAGGGTTATGAATGCCGAGTTCTTGCTGCAGTTGATAGTGTCCTGAGGTGTATCTCAGAGCACCTAATACATAGACCTGACCCAGAACAGATCATTTTCTCAGTCTTTCTTTAAGGACAACCCACAGTACATGAAGAACCAGAGTCAATGCCTAGATTCTGGCTCTAGTTCTACTAATTGTGATTCTGAACTAGTTACTTCATCCTTCTGAATTGAATTCCTTCACTTGTATAATTATCTGTAAAATCACAGAATGATATTGGAGTACCTCCAGGTAAACTTTACACTCTAAAATTACTAAATCCCATGTCACACAGAGTACTAATACCAACATCCTCTATAAGAAGATCCCTAGGTTAATGACTACTTTTACAGCTCATATTATGCACAATATTCTGTTTGTTATAAACTAAATATCCATCACATTGATTTATGAATACATCACAAAAATCAATTAATATTTGTGAGCTCATCACGTCTTAGTTTGAGAAGTATTTCTGATATTAAGAAAGTAATTTTCACTTTGCCTTGATATTTTTAAAGTTCATAGCATCTTTATATATAAAGAAATAAATATATATCAATACATATAATATAGTTGAAATCTATTAAATAACATTTTGCCTTGCAGTGGCTAACTTCCTATTTGAGAAATTTAACAAAGTTAGGATACTTCCCCATCTAGGAATAATTCTTGGGGAAGTCTGACCATTGACAGCTTCATGTTCCTTCCAGCAGTGCCAGGCACTTCGGAGAGTTGTCATGTCATCCTCCAGGCAGAAATTTCAACTTGTTTTAAGACAAAAAGACAGTATCTGAGGTTTAAATATATTGTATGTTTATCTGTATTTCTTTATTTTCATATACATAATGACTTCTGCTTACAAAGGGGCATCACAGACCCCAGACTTGCAATTCATATTAATCACTTCCTTCCTAGAGCAAAGGACAAAAAAATGTATTCACAGCACCCATGCCTGTACCAACCAGTAAGAAAAGAATATTTACGTGATGCTTACTATGCACCAGATACCAACTGACTCATAATTGGACTCCTGCTATCTAAGTGCTTGTTATACTACCATGCAGACAACCCAATAAAAACAGAATTCCTGTTAAAATGAATCCAAGTGTGCATGGAAGTGAAACCATTGAAATTATGTGCAAGTATGTGTGTGTAAGCACACATATACACACTCATGCACAAGCATGTATCTGTGTGAATAGCTATGGGATATATGTTAATATAGATACATAGATGTAGGTACATAGTGCACTATAGTAGATTTGCTGAGAAAACCTAAAATGAATGATACCTCAGTAGCAACAAGCACACCTACCACCAGGTTACGATTTCTTAAGAATACTGTCTGCCCTTCTTTCCTTTAATACTGGATGAAGGACCTAAAATTTATGAACTTTCCCGCTTTGCTCTGCAGGTAGGAAACTAATAGATTACAAGCCAGAGGTTGAAATATGCAGTCCAGAGAAAAAGCTTTGATGACCTTTGACACAGGCAACCTCTGTCTGATCAGCATGGAAGACTCATGTTGTTAAACTGTGCATTACTCATTTCACAATCAATGATTCCTCCCAATAACTATGGGCAATCTCATTATCATAATGCTTTAAAAGAATGAAAGGAAGCAAAAGCTAATATCTAGAAGGTATTTCTATGAAATCTGGCACTTTATTTGACTTCTAAGACTCTGAGGCTTTTGGAGAAAATACAAATAACAAGAAAGAAATCATGAACTTCAGGTAAAAGAAGGCTTGTTTTGGAAATCTGACAAGTAAGATTCAACATCTCCTTTGCTTCCTGTTGAAGCAACCCCTAACTGTCATCTAAATTTGAACTACAGCTGCCATCCTAAATCCCCTTTTGGCTTTCATGTGAATAAGAAATAGATTTCTATTAAGCAACTGAGATTTGGGGGCTATGTTTCATGGCATTTACCCTTCCATAATTAACACAGAAGCTGGAACACCGAAATGTTTCAGTTGCCTGGTTTAACCTGGGAGGTAACTTACCAACCACCCACTGAAGCAAAGAGCCCAGAAGACAGATTGTGAGCAGTGACTGCAGTGGTTACAGCTGTGATTGCATAGCAGTAGGAGAAAGAGGTGCGCTCAAGCAAAAATCGGCAAGCAGAAATGAGATAATCTAGAAATTTAAAGCCTTACATGGTTGGAAAAACTTACTGCTACTAAAGCTCAAACAGTAAAAATAAAACTGAGAAAGATTTAGAGTGACAAATGCTCAGTAATGCCCAAATTCAACAGGACTTCATAGGCATAAAAATAAACCTCTCTTCTGTTAGGCCACTCACATTTATAAGTTTTCTTCTTTGAGCTGTTAATGTAAATTATCATATTTAATCATTGGAACATCCATTCTTTCTAACCAGGGGTTGTATGTGTGCATAAGCACAGACACACACACACACACACTCTTCCACAATAGGCTTTATAATAATTGTATCTTAGCTGAGTGAAATAGGTTGAAGTTTAATAGTGTTAGTGGTGCTCTGAGACTTTGTGTTAGTGACACTCAGCATTTAGTACTGATTATTAAGATCCTTGATTTTAATATCCAACATTTTCTATTTTGCCAGTTGCTAAACCTACATGCTTTCTTGTCAATGAACTCAAAAGCTTAGCTATTTAGTAATGTCATATATTCTTTCAGTTAAGTGAATGATAGAAAAGACATTTAGGTTGAAAAAATTAGAATATTGCTATCACAAGACTACTCAGGTAGACTAAAGGCAAATTTATTACAAAAGAAATGAGAAAAGGACTACAGAAATGACAAACATCATTTTCAGTGCTGTTTTAGTGACTTTATGGCTCTGGTATTATTGGCGAGTTAATATTTTAAAGTAAAACAGTCTTATCACAGTTGTTTTGCTCATCAAGTGAATAATAACAAGGAAACTTTCACAGTCTAACTACAGTGGCTTCCAGATAGCATGAGATGAAGAACGAATTTGTTAAATATACAGTTAATGTGATCAATACAAGTACTCCAACTGACAAAAAATAAACTTCGATGATTATTCCAAATAATTTCTCAGGTAAAGAACATGTCTTCATATTAATAGGTACATAAAAACTAATTCTGAGACATGAATACAAAAAGAAGCATAATAATTTCTGAAATAAAACTGGTCTTCATTAGGAAGACCATAGTCATAGAAAAATATGTTTTTTCAGATGAGAAAGGTCCTAAGAAAACATATTATAAATTTCTTTGGTTTATACTAAACTTTGAAGATGAGACTCATCAAATAGTTAGGCAGAAGTGATTTGTTCTGACTGGTCCAAATTGATTAGTGTTAGAAGCAGCAGTATGTCATCACCCAGGCCTGCAGAAACATGCCTTAATGATACTTCTAGAATCTGAGCACTCTTCACCACTTTGCAACTTCTGCCCTGGTCTGAGCCACCTTATCTCTCCCCATTATCTCAATAGCTTCTCAGCTGATCACCTGGATTTTCTCCTTGAACTGTGCAAGCTACACAGCCACCAAATTGACCTTCTGCAATAAGTCAGATTAAATCACTCCTCTGCTCACACCCCTCCAGTAGCTCCCAGTATCTCTTACTTAAAAAGCTGGAGTTCCTACCATGGTCCCAGGGAACTCAAGGATATCAGTCCCTTGCTTGTCAGAATTTATGTCTTTCTGCTTTCTGCACTTGCTGCCATCTTTGCTGGAAAAAAACTTTCCTCGGGTACAGGTGTCCCCAAATTTTTAGGTTTGCATATGTTACTTTGCTTTCATGAAAAGCTTACATTAGTAGCTATTGTCTCTAAGCAAAAGAAATCCAAGATGGAGTTCCACTTTTATGACAAAAAGCAAAAAGCACAAATAGCAACCAGCATCGGTTTTGCAGCAGCCATTTTTAAGGCAGCCTACACCTTGAGCAGTGAGGGTGGCCCCACACAGTCCTGCCCCAGGAACTACTTCATTCAGGTGGTGTATTTAGCACACAGTTGCTGTCTTTACATTATGTTAGTGTTGATGGTTTTATGTGTCCTTTGGTATATTTTGGTAGGTTACTTTTGAGACCTGGGGGGAATGCTCAAAAGTGTTTCCCATGTAGGTTAATGGATAATTGTTTTTTTTTTTTTCTTTGTGGTATTTCAGCCTGCAAGTGGTTTCATAGGAATGTCCTACTTTTGGATAGTGGAGAAACCTGTATTTACATGGCTAACTCTTGCCTTCAAATTTTGGCTCCAATGTCATCTCTGCTGCCTCCTCTGACCACTTCATTTAAATTGCAACCTAAATTCCTCCTCCCTTGCCACCTCTTTCCACTGCCAACCCCTTCCAACCTGCTTTCTTTTCTTTTTCCATGGCACATTTCACCTTCTATATACTATATAACTTACTTATTAACAATTAATGCTTCTACACATGCCCCTCCTACCCTAATTAGAATGTAAATTCCATAAGAGCAGAGTTTATTTATTTTATTCACTAATGCATCCCCGATTCCTCAAAGGGCCTGGCCCTTTACTATTTTTTTTAAAGATTTATTTATTTATGTATACAAGAACCGGGGTACAGGCCAGAGGTGTGGGGGGTGAGAGGATTCACCAGAGACAGAGTGGGGAACAGAAAAGGCGGATCGACCGAAGTACACTGCTGAGGAGAGCAGCGGGCGAGACAGGAGAGGTCTGCTGCCCCATGTGGGCTGCTCCCTGGCTGGCCAGGGATCGAATTCATGCTGCAGTGGCTGCAGATAGCTTCACAGGTTGAGTCTAAACCCCTTGCACCACCAGGGAGGCCTGGCCTGGGCCTTTATATGGCCATCATTATATGATGAAGGATTAAATAACGTTATCAGTAAATCATTTCAATATTAACATTTGCATAATGATTTATACAAAATACCTTGCTCAGTCACAGAAGGCCCTGGTACAAATTCTTTTTTATAATGTAAAAACAGAAATATTTTTAGTGTTGTAAATCCTTATCCTCATTTCATAGACATTCATTATTGGTTACTTCCTAACTCCAGGTCAACAGATACTGAGTTTTCTTATATTTGAGTTAATGCAAATACTTGAACTTCATAGACATCACATTGATAATTTGACCTTTGAATTGATTTCACTGTGTTTTCAATTTCTTTCTTTCTTTCTACAAAATGCTTATAACAAGATGTTCCTTATGACTCACAAAATTGTTTCTGTCATCCTGGTAAGGTATTTATTTTTAATTTTTTTTTTTTATTTAATTTTTTTTTTTTTTTATAGAGGCATGCTTTATTTATTTAATTTATTTATTTATTTTTGTTTGTTTGTTTATACATGCACTGGGTACAGTCAGAAGCGCGGGAGGGTGAGAGAATTCACCAGATCCAGAGCAGGGAGCAGAGCAGGCAGAAGGACCGAAGTACACTGCTGAGGGGAGCAGCGGGCGGCAGGAGAGGTCTGCGCGCCATGTGGAACCCTCCTCCGGTGGCCTGGGAGCAGCCGGGGATCGAACCGGCGCCGCGGAGGCTGCGGGCAGCTTCGCAACCCAGCGCTCAACCGCTGCGCCACCGGGGAGGCCCCAAGGTATTTATTTTTTAAATAAATGTTCTCAGCATAGCACAAAATGATAACTACAAATAAGGTTTTTGATGTTGATGCTGTTGTTTTGTTTTATTTCCTTTTTATTTGCTATGTTTTCCCTCTCAACACTGGTTCTTTTTTTTTTTTTTTTTTAAGATTTCATTTATTTATACAAGAACTGGGGTACAGGTCAGAGGCGTGGGAGGGTGAGAGAATTCACCAGAGATAGAACGGGGAGCAGAACAGGCAGATAGACCAAAGACACTGTTGCGGGGAGCAGCGGGAGAGGCAAAAGAGGTCTGCCACACCATGTGGGAATCTCCCTGACTGGCCGGGAATCGAACCCGCACTGCAAAGGCTGCGGACAGCTTCACAGTGTGGTGCTCATCAACCCACTGCGCCACCGGGGAGGCCCTCAACACTGGTTCTTAGGAGATTCAATTTTAGGACTAAAGGTCATGTATTATTGCAATAATATTTTACTGCTGGTTATGCAAGAGGCTTTACTATTCATTTGTACATATTCTACAGAAATCATGTTTTGTCTTATTTATGCATACTGTCATTTAGCTAAAATATAAGTCACAAACAATGTCTTCTATAAAACAGCATTATTAGGAATCTCAAGAAAGTTGTGTTCTCTATGACATGGAGACAAGGGCAGCTTCTCTGAGAGGTTTTTGTGTGTTGCAGTCTATCGTAAGAAAAAACAGTGGAGTCCAATTGTATCAGACTACAGTTTTCTAACTACCTGTCATTCCTTAGTGCTAGGCTCCCTGAAGATAGTTTAAAAACACTTATATTAAGTGCATTTAGGAAAAAATTCTCCTTCCTAGTTGTGGGGGGCACTCACTATTGACCCCAGGGTTATGTGCTAATTGGGCACACACTGAGAGTCAGGGATGTGATTCCAGATAAAATACCTCCATTTCCCTGGACTTTGAGTTTTGAGTTGCTCCATGCCACAAGTGAAAGAAGAAATTGTCAGTAATTGTTGACTCTCTGCATATGCAGCGCACTTTGCACCAGCTAACCAATCAAGTTGCTTATTGTAATACTTGGGTGTTACACTTATGCTGTCCTCTTTACTAATCTCTATGTTCTAGATGATATTGACCTTAGATTGTTTTTGGTGTTCATTTCTATTTCATATAACTCCCTCTGACTAGATTTCGAAAGGCAGGGGGGATTTCTAGTTTCTCTGAACACAGAAAACCCTAAGAAGGAAAAAGAGTTTTAAATTAAGAACCAGAGGAACTTGGAATAATGGATTGTGGCTTAGTCAACATGACTCTTCACTCAGACAGTCTGAAATTTTTTCAAATGAAAGTTGCCAACCCTTTCTTTTTGCCCTCCAGAGTGGATTGTGCTAGAGACCCTGACTGGGAATGGCCTGTCTTAACGCTTTTTCCATCACCAAGAGCAACAGGTATTACATCTTTCACTTATTATCAGAAACTAGGACATGATAATATCTAGCCACTTTCAGAGGAAGCTTGAAAGGGACTTTAAAATACACTAAATGCCTTTTATATCATTCAAAGTAGGGTATTATGCTGTGAGTTCATCTGAGTTATGATTCCAATTCCATTAAAAGATAATACTTTAGGGCCTCCCTGGTGGCGCAGCGGTTGAGCGATGGGTTGCGAAGCTGCCCGCAGCCTCTGCAGCGCCAGTTCGATCCCCGGCTGCTCCCCGGCCACTGGAGGAGGGTCCCACATGGTGCGCAGACCTCTCCTGCCGCCCGCTGCTCCCCTCAGCAGTGTACTTCGGACCCTCTGCCTGCTCTGCTCCCCGCTCTGGCTCTGGTGAATTCTCTCACCCTCCCATGCTTCTGACTGTACCCAGTGCTTGTATGTATGTATGTATCAATCAATCAATAAATCTTTAAAAAAAAAAAAAAGAATACTTTATTGGCTTAGCATCAACCCTGTATCTCAGTTTATCCTTTGGTGACCTTATAACCCGTAATTAGAGAGTCACTGCCTATTATAGACTGAATATGTTCCCCCGAAATTCTTACGTTGCAATTCTAAACCACAATGTGATAATAATTGGAAATGAGGCCTTTGGCAGTATTAGGGTTAGATTAAGTCACAAAGGACCCTCACAATGGGAGTGGTACCCTTATAAAAGGGATACATGGGGGTCTCTCTCTCTCTCTCCTTGTGTTAGCAAGCAACAAGATGGCTGCCTGCTTTGCCTTTATTGGACATCAAATCTGCAGGCACTTGATGTGGCATGTCCCTGTGACTTAAATCTGTTATTTAAGTTGCTAAGTCAGGGGTGGGGAGGTGTTGTTGTAGTAGCTCAAGAGGACTAAGACAAGAGGCTTTACTCAGTTGCAGATTAGATTTTCCATCTAAATCTAGCAATACCTTTTGTCTACATTGGTCTTTTTTTGGGGTTCACTTACTAATGTCCCAAGTTTTTTATTTTGAACTTCTTTCTGTTCCCCTGAGTGTTTTCTAAGAACTCTCTATTCTTGCTGTTCCTCTTTGAAATTAATTGCCCACCTTCCATACTTTTCTGGATTCCTGGTTATCTGATATTACCCCATTCCACAACCCTACCCCTTTGGGTATCTTTATCTCTGGGTCCCAGCCATAGCTGATCAGAACTACATCACTATTAAGTATTATTTCTATGAAACATATGATAAACTTAAACATTGAAATGCTTGACATTAATAATGATCTGTTGACCTTGATGAATGATCCTCACATTGCCTGGTATTGGGATTTTTTCCAAAATATGCATCTCCCATAAATCATGATAGAAAATAAATACATAGCACTTTGTATTTTAGTATTCATATGTTGTATGCCATATGGATATTAAATTCTCCAAAGTTAAATGATTTATTATGATGGTTCAAATGAATCATTAGACTTTCTAATGATTCATTGCTAATATAAGGCTTTGTTTTAGGATCACAGCCTAAAAATGGTTATTCTTTTTTTTTTTTTTAAGATTTATTAATTTATACAAGAGCTGGGTTACAGGCCAGAGGTGTGGGAGGGTGAGAGAATTCATCAGAGATAGAGCAGGGAGCAGAACAGGCAGACGGACTGAAGACGCTGCTGAGGGGAGCAGCGGGCGAGGCAGGAGAGGTCTGCGGCGCCATGTGGGTATCTCCCTGGCCGGCAGAGAATCCAACCAGCACTGCAGAGGCTGTGGACAGCTTCACAGCATAGCACTCAACCCGCTGCACCACCGGGGAGGCCCGTAAAAATGGTTATTCTTAATGAAATATTACAGAAAGTTCTACATTATGATTTCTGGAAAAAGTTATACAAATTCCATGGGGTAAAAGAGCTCAGAGTCAATTGTTGTTTCATTAACTAAAATAGATTAAGAAGAGTGTGGTTTTCTTCACTCTAATAAACCATTACTCCCAAAACTGTTCACATAGAGACATATATAGAAAAAGGTAAAATCAGACGGCTTAGTGGGGAAAGTGGATGAGTCTGCTCAAAGCTTGAGATGATCCCGCCCCCCACCCCGGAATCACCCCCAGGGGGATCTCGGAGAAGATGCTGGCTAAATCTTCTTATAGTTACCCCCAAAGACTTAAGTTGTTGATAATCTGTCATATCTGTGACCCATGCTATATTACACCAGATGAGACACTCTGTCATGTACCTAGCAGCCAGATTTACAATATTAAAATCACCAAGTGCACATGAAAACATGCATAGCATAACTATTATTAAGAAAATGCAAATCAAAACCACATGAGGTGCCACTTCACACACACGAGGATAGATATAATAAATTTTACAATAAAACAAAAGATAACAAGTGTTGGTAAAGATATGAAGAAACAGTAACCCTTGGGCTTGTTAGTGAAAATAAAAAATGGTTCAATCACTGTGGAAAACAGGTTGGCATTTCTTAAACAGAAACACAGAATTATCATCTGAACCCTCAACCTCTAGGTCTATATCACAAGAACTGAAAACAGGTACACATACAAGAATATATTCATGTGGTGTTCATAACACTATTCACCCTAGTCAAAAAGTGGAAACAAACTGAATTTTTATCAACAAATAAATGGATGATCAATTTGTGGGATATAGTAGTCCCTCCCTTCCCATGGGTTCTCTTTCTGCCATTCCAATTATCTGGTCAACTGAAGTCTGAAAATACCAAAATGTACAACAAGATCTTTAAGAGAGAGAGGTAATATTCACATAACTTGTATCACAGTATGCTGTTACAATTGTTCTATTTTGTGATTACTGTTTTAATTTGTTACTGTGCCTGATTTATAAATTAAACTTTATTACAGGTATGCAGGTATAGGAAAAGACATAATATATACAGGGTTCAGTAGCATTCACAGTTTCAGGCATCCGCTGGGGGGCCTTGGAATATATCCCCTGCGAATCAGGGGGTACTTTTGCATTCATAAAATATATTATTCAGCCATAAAAAGGAACGAAATACTATGTGAATGAACCTCCAAAACATCGTGCTAAAACAAATTATACATAAAAGGTCACATAATGTATAATTCCACTTATATAAAATTTCCAGAATACATAAATCTAAAGAGACAGAACATAGATAGGTGGGTATCAGAGGCTGAGAGGAGGAATATATGGAGAGAAGCAGCTTAATGCTAAGGGTTTTGCTTTGGAGTAATGGAATGTTTTGGAAGTAGATGGAGAGAATGTTTGCAAAACACCGGAATGTACTGTCAATGAGTTTTTTGCTTATATTTACTGATTTTATATTATGTGAATTCCACTTTAATAAATTATTTTTTAATTACACAAGTGAATAGAAGTGGATGTTTAAAAAATCTCCAATTTATTTGATTGATGTCGATGTTTAGGCCAACAACTCATGTGCAAACTTTACTTTAAATTTATCCATATGTTCCAGAAAATCATTTTCCATTAGCTAAAAGAATTGTGCCAAGGGAAAACGGTTTATTCCACTCCAAATGAGCACTCTTAATACTTGACATTTTAAAAAGGAAGTCAGTTTATTGGGTTAAGTGGACAATAGAGGAAAAGAAAGGTTGGTGAATAGGAGACTCACAAGCCCCTACCCCTTTCTTAAAGCAGACTATGCTTACAGTTTCAGTGTTTGTTTCTCATGGGTGTAACATGATGGAAATGGATGTGACATTAGACCTCTTCTCTTGGGCTATGGTTTGACTATAGCCAGACTTCATTTTAAATTGCTTTTTTTCCATAGTGAAACAAATAGTGGTTGTGCTCATCTGAAGCAATGAAATGTATACGACTGTAATAGTTAACTTTCCTGTCAGTTTGGCAAAGATGTGGGTTTTTGGTGAAACATTGCTGTAAAGTTATTTTTTATACGTGATTAACATTTACAATCAACTGACTGTAATTAAAGCAGATTACCCTCTCTAATGTGGTGGGTCTCGTCTAATCAGGTGAAGTTCTCATGAATCAAAACTGAGGTTTCTTAGAAAAGAAAGAATTCCACCTCAAGACTGCCACATAGAATTTCTGCCTGCATTTACAGTTTTCAGATTCAAAATTTTAAAACTGCAACTTACTTTACCTGAATTTCCAGTCTGCTGGCCTGACCTATATGTTTGCAAAGTGTCAGTTTCCCACAGTTGAGAGAGAGACACAGAGAGAGAGAGCAAGAGAGAGGGGCTGGTTATTGATTTGGTTTCTTTGAAGAACCCTGATTAAAACAACATCAGCATTAGTCCCTCACCCTGAATTAGCCCCGGTTACAATGATCTTGGACACTGCTCCTGACTACTAAAATAAGGCCACCACCACTTTGCCAATCTCCCTCTGAGGCCACAATATAAGAAGTGAATGCTTAGTTCTAACAGATTTATTTACCTTAGACTAACTGAGAAACCAAGGCTTAATGATTGTTGATTCACCCTGCTTGATGAAACAGGTCTAACAAAACCACAAAGCACAAGACAATAATAGTGTCATCAGGTCTCAAGGGCAGCACAAAATGATGGTGCCATTTTAAACCAAAGTATATTCAATAGCTAAATATATTCAATGTAATGATAATCCCTCAAATAAAATAAATTACAATAACATTGAGAAGGAAGTAGCTTTTATTATTTCCCGAGATAATAACACATAATTTTTTTTTTTTAAGATTTATTTATCTATGCATACAAGAGCTAGGGTACAGGCCAGAGGTGTGGGGTGTGGTGAGAGGATTCACCAAAGACAGAGTGGGGAACAGAACAGGCAGATTGACCAAAGTACACTGCTGAGGGGAGCTACAGGAGAGTCAGGAGAGGTCTGCTGTGCCATGTGGGTTGTTCCCTGGCTGGCCGGGGGATCGAACTCGTGCTGAAGAGGCTGCAGACAGCTTCATAGGTTGCATCTTAACCCCTCGCACCACCAGGGAGGGCCCTAACATGTAGAATTTTTAAATATCTTCTGCATGATAACAATACTACTCTGAATCAAATAATTTTGGAAATCACCAGGGTTTTAATTCATCTTATTAGAAGACAACAGAAGATATGTAATACAGACATATAAGTGAAAGAGCGAGTAATCTGAACCTAGGCGTAGTCAGCAGTAGCTCAACCAGTTTTCTCAGAGGAACAAACCTTTACAAGAAACCTCTTAAGAGTCTTTAAAAATTAAGTGAAAAAGCTTTTTTTCTGAGATGCTCAGTGTTTTGGAGTCAAGAGAAATAAATACTAGAAAAATAGTGAAACCATTATTACCGATCAGATTTATAAAAAATAAAACACAACATGCAGTTTTGACCTGGTTATGGTAAAACCAGCACCTTCACACATCGCTGAAATCAGTTTCAATTGCCAAAACAGTATGAAAAAGAAATCTGTCAATATATATTATATCTTTTTTTTTTTTTTTTTTTTTGGTGGGACCCTTGCTGGTGGCCAGGGATCGAACTGGCATTGCAGAGGCTGTGGGCAACCTCGCAACCCAGTGCAAAAACCGCTGCGCCACCAGGGGAGGCCCTATATATTATATCTATTAACATTTATAATGCACTCATTGACCTAACCTTGCAACTTGGAGAAAAAAGCAGTGGAACATGAGGATTTATATACTAGAACATTTATTAAGATACCCATATGTTCTTATAAGAAAAAACTGAAAACCTACATGTCTATAGAGAGTGGATGAATAAATTAGAATATTCATCCTATGAAATATTAGGCATCTACTAAAAGTAATGAGCTGTATCTACAAGTTTTAATGTGGAGGGTTGTTCGTGAAATACAATCAAATGAAAACCTAAGTAGCACAGAGATTGTGAATTAGCATTTGTACAAAGCCTACATTTCTGTCAATATGTTTCTTTGCATATGTTTGCATAAAGAAATGAGTGGAAGAACATATACCTAATACGGACTTTACTTCAAATGCATGGAAGTGCCAAAGGGCTAGTTAGGGGAGAGTATAGTGAGATTGGTAATGTTTCATTCTTATGCTTCTTTGTATTTAACTTTGTATTGTTTTGCATTTAATTTCCTGTATGTTGTGATGTTTTGACACCTTGAAAATTCCTTCCTGGCTCTGGCTAGCCAATTCTTAGAGATAGCACAGGGTTCAGCCAAGCTTGCATCCGATTTCAAACTGACCCATCCAGAGCCACACCTCTTCTGTCTGTGCACCCCAGGATTATTCCTCTGCCTTAATCACCCTAGGGCTAGGTTCCAGGCATCTAGGAACCACCCCTGCAGTTTGGAGTCCCTGGGAATTACCCCAGCCAGGAAATCCTGAACTGTTTTCTCTCTTCTGTTTTGCCTTCCTAAGGCATACACAACAGCTCTGCCTTCATTTTCCCTTTGCTTCTGCCCGTTTCCTGGCTACTGTGAGGCTGCACCATGTGACCTTGTCGTCTTCCTGTTTCCAATGTCTGACACTGTTTGCAGGAGCCTCTCCCATGTCCCCTTTTGTGACCACATCTGACTGTGCACAAAAGAACACAGCTTTGATATACAACCATGAACATTTTTGGTCATTTAAACAGGACTTATAAATAAAATCTAGAACAAAAAATTAAATATATAAAATTTATAGATAATTCAAAAGGCAGGTCAGGGCTTAGTTCTACCTAAAGAAAGAATAACAGATGTCTCTCTCTGTGTGTGTTTTAATATTTTTTAAAGGTTTTTATTTATTTTCTTTTTTTAAAAAGATTTATTTTTATTTATGCATAGAAGAGTTGGGGCACAGGCCAGAGGTGTGTGGGGAGGGATGAGAGGATTCACCAGAGAGAGAGTGGGGTACAGAACAGGCAGACTGAATGAAATACATTGCTGAGGGGAGCAGCGGGAAAGACAGGAGAGGTCTGCTGTGCCATGTGGGTTGCTCCCTGGCCGGACGGGAATTGAACTCATGCTGCAGAGGCTGTGGATTGCTTCATAGTGTGGTGCTTAACCCCTTGCGCCAGCAGGGAGGCCCCAGACGACTCTGTTTTTATTGACAAAGAACTGTGTGAATGAACACCACCATGGGAACTGAAGGCTACTAACCCTTCCAGTCTCCTTTCTGTTCAGGCAGATCCATCCTGCAGCTTCCTTTCTTCCCAAATCCTACTGACCTGTATTCTGCTGCTGGGAATGGTGATGAAACACCAACGAGGGATGTTCAAACCTCATTAAGTCCAGCTCAGCTCTCTGGGTCTCAGTTTTCCCAACTATAACATGGGTGCTAGACAAAGCTGGCTCTGTCTTTGGAGCGCCAGCTCTTGGTCTCTGCCTCACTCACGGTTCCTGATTGCTCTTTGGCTCTAGTCCCTGGAATTCTATGCAGGTCCTTCTCTGTTCCTACTTGGTTTGGTGATGAATATTCAGTAATAATATTCATCATTTATGTGGAACCAAGCATAAGTATTCATAGCCATTGCTTTGTGTAACTGCCATTTTACAATTTAAGGTTTTGCTGGGTAAAGACTGCATTCCAGAGATAGTTTGGACCCTCACTCCACCCTTACTCTCTGGTCACCAATGAGGGCAAACTTGCTGTAATTGGAGCTGCAGGTTGGAGCTGCATCTTGGCCTGGCCAGTCAGCTTAGAATGATAGCCTGGCAAAGTTGGAGAACTCATCCTTGTAGCCAATGAGTAACTGCCAGCATAATTTAACCTTATTAAAAGACCCCTGCTTCCTTTGTTCGGGGCTCTCGGTATCTGCCACTGCGTTGGTAGGTGCCTTGAACCCAGACTCGAGTCTGAAATAAACTCCCTTTTGTGTTTGCATCAGCTGTCTTTGGGTTCTTGGAGGCTATGCGCGCCGAGTCTGCTGACCTTGGGCACAACATTCCTGCTGACCTTGGGCACAACAATTTCCACCTTTTATTCTAAGGCAGCTTTACCAATTCTGGTGTGACTGCCATGAAAACACGATCATATACACAATGGAATACTATTCAGCAATCAAAAAAGATAAACTCATGCCATTCGCAGCAACATGGATGGAGCTAGAAGGAATTATTCTCAGTGAAATAAGCCAGAAGGAAAAAGAAAAAAATATCGATGGTCTCACTTATAGGAGGAATATAGGGGAACCAAATAAGACATCAGGGGAAAAATAATAACAGTACAAAACTCAACAAAACAGAAACAAACAGACAATTATAAACCAGAGACATCCTTCAGGGGAGGAGGAGGGAGAGGGGTCAGAGAGAGGTGAGAAGAGCTCAGGGGACTGAGGTGATGGTGGACGGGTGCATTGGGGAAGGAAACTCTATGGGGACTACACCTGAGAGGGGAAGCAAACATTGTTTAAAAATGAACAACGATGTAAAAAAATATATAAATAAAAAGAAACCAAATGCTTTAAAAAAGAAAACACCATTGTTGTTGAATATTAAGTTTCTAGGAAGCTTCCTTCTCCAAGCTTATGCTCCTTGCTGGAGGTTTCCATGAAGGCTCTCCATTCCAGCTGCAGATTTCTGGTCCAGTGAAGCTACATGTCCTTCCCTTCTGGGATTAGTGATTAAGCCAGTTTTCATATTCTCTCTGAGGACTCACAAAATTACCAATATCGCCTGTGGTTAGAGTAGCTGGTTGGGTTATTTGGGTGCTTGGGTGACTAATGAAGATCTGAACAATGCTAGTTCTTGCACTGACACTCCAGATTCTATTTAATCTTATTTTTGTTGTTCCTGAAGTGAGTATAGTCACAAAAGACTTCCCATTTCAGAAAATTTGAAGTTGGAGAACTTCAATAAGCAGCTGTCCCATCACCACTCCCTAAGAAGAATGGCTAAGGCTGGTCATGTTATGAGGACATTTTACTGTGCCAGTGGGAAAAGCTTTCACCAGACAATGTGAGTAGGGTACTGACATGTGGGTGCAGACCTTCAGAATCAGAGCTACACTGCTGGGCAACCCAATTCCTGGCACCTAGCACAGGAGCTGCTGAGATGAACTGAAGGTAAATGTTCACCTCCCTTCACTGTCGTGTTCCATCTTGTTGGTAAATGGACTTTTTCCTCATTGGCTTTGACTTGGGAGAGGGAAGCCTTTTGGCCTGTTTTGGTTTGAAGGAAAGGTCAAAAGAGTGCCTCAGGTCTAGCCTTTTTCTCTTGAATGCTATTTTGGTATGGAAACCAAGTGCTCTCTTACCTTGCATTGTCTTTGTGAATGTATTCTCTTCATGAGACTGACGAGGAGGAGTAGGGCTTCAGGACAAGACTCAGAATATAGGTCATTTCTGTCTTCATTTGTGAACAGACATCCTCTGTCAATGTTCTAGAGAGCAGTTTTCTAACAGGTATTTATTATAAGAAAAGGGTTTCCAAGTCTATTTTTTTTTAACTTTTATTTTCTTACATGTTAATCTTTTATTTTCTTTTTTTTTAAGATTTATTTATTTCTTCATACAAGCACTGGGTACAGTCAGAAACGTAGGGGGATGAGAGAATTCATCAGAGCCAGAGCAGAGAGAGCAGAACAGGCAGAGTGATGAAGTACATTGCTGAGGGGAGCAGCGGGCAGCAGCAGAGGTCTGCGCACCATGTGGGACCCTCGCCCGGTGGCCGGGGATTGAACCGGCGCTGCTGAGGCTGCATGCAGCTTCGCAGCCCAGCACTCAACCGCTGTGCCACCAGGGGAGGCCCTCCAAGTCTATTTTTGGTAATAATAAGAATATAATGTTTTCACATATAGATGTGTTCATTGTCTTGCTCTATGCAGCTATAGAATATATGGCCAAAAAAAAAAAAAAAAACTTTAATCAACCCTCTGTGCTGTTTCATAAAGAATGATATAAACAAAAAACCAAGTTCAAACCTGGTAATATTTTTGGGTAAAAAATTTTAATGTTATCCTCTTTATATGTTATATAGGAATGCAGAGAAAGAAGAAAAACACAGTGAATAATGTTAAAGAGGAAATTAAAGCATTATTGGTCAATTTATATCCTTCTGCACAGATTGGTAAAGGGTGACCACTCACTGTTCCTGACTAGTTCACCAATGACCCTTTGCATTTGGGACATTTCTGAGATTCCATGATGAGAATCAAACCCTTTGGTTTGTTGAAAGGAAAGTAGAACCAGCAACTGGTGAAGCAGCTCTTGGGGCAGGCAGTAAATCACCCTCATTCAAATCGCAGAGCATGACTGTGAAAGGCACAGATATGACTTTATCATTCCCTTTCCCTCCCCTCTGTGTACTCTAGTCCTTGCTCTGGTCATGCCTGTTTAGTCCTCTACTTCAGCAGACAGTCAAAATAGGTAGGGATCACCTGGGATGTATAACTCATGAACAGAGAGATAGGCATTTTGATAATGGATTTCAAAACCTTTAACTTTTATTACTTTTATTATCAAAACATTTATTAATAAACACTAATGTATCAGGCATCAGATAGAGGGAAACCAGCCAGATTAATATCTCAGGACAAAGTGAACTCCCCAATTTATATAAGGAGAGAGGTTTTGAAATGGGCATTGTTAAAGAATCAAACGTGAATGCCTGTCAAAGATACCTTTGCTACTTAACTTTACCCTTCTCCAACAAGACCTTGACATAAGACTATTTCATTAGGAGAAGCATGAGCTGCTGGTAAGATGCTTAATTTTAGCCTCTCATTCTTTACTTTTAGTATGATTCAGTCTATTTGTTTCGAGCTTTTGGCTTCAATTTAGGAAGCAGATGTTTAACCTCCTGTTCCTTGAGCTAGTAATCTCTATAATTAAGAGTTCTGAAAGAATACTGGAAGGGATACAACCTAGTTCTTGGATAAAATTATAACTCTGCGTGGGAAATGTATTTCCTTCCGATCACTTTAATTATAATCTTGAGCGTCTATAGCATTTGTTTCGCATTTAAATTTTAACAAAACTTCACTTGGAAAAAACTGCAGGGATTCTTGAATGACTTCTTTCAAATTCATCTCTTATTTTCAGTTACATATTTGCAGTGAGTGAATTTTTCTGGACTCATTTCAAATTTTAAATGTTTAATAGACTAAACTAGGCAATGGTTTGCTTTGCCACATCAACAACTATCCTGATATTTCAGTGCCCATAATATAATGGCAGTCTAATGCAAATGGGCTTTCTTTCATTTTGAAATGATGTCATTTAGTGCATGGGGCCTCCATGATCACCTTATAGGGGAAAATAAAATGAACAAGAGAATGGGGTCTTTTACGGAGCAGGACTGAAAGTAAATTGCTTCTCTTTCTCCAGATTCTAATGGGCAGACCCATACCCAACCTAACTTTGACACAAATAGTTGGATATTTGTTGATCCAATGAATTAATGCAAAGGGAAGAGCAAGGGATGGAAGAAGAAGGTGAAGAATATTTAAATACCATCAGTTTTTACATTAGATAGAAGTGTTTTAACTAAGTTCATCAATTAGAAAAAAAAAAAAAACAGAGCAGGAAGAGGATTATTTTAACGAAGAACCCTTTCTGTTTGTCTGACCTGGCTTTAACATTTTATATCAGAATCCATTAAGGATACTAAGGGTGCTGATTCTTACTCAAAACATGTGAAACACTTGTAACTGGGTGATGATGGGTGGTAGGTTCATTTTAGAATGAAGTGAAAGTTATGTGTGGCTCCTATGAAAGCAGAAAACCAAGGAAATAAAAATTAGATTTTCAGTTTCAGTAACTTTCTTACACACATTGATCCTTCCCTCATTCTTACTCACTAGGATTGCCTTGGTATTCCTCTTTTAATTTCTCTACTTCCTCTGCTTCTCCTAATTGGTCACACTTTTTTCTTTTAATTGAAAATTTAATTGGGGGGGGAGGCAGAAGATTAAGGACAGACTGATCTTGACACAATTTTTATAAAGAAAAAAGTAATATATCCAGAGACCTCAGAAAATTAAGCCCTGCAATAAAGGTTATCAAAATGAATGAAAAATAGTTCCTTCCCTCAGGTAGTCACAATCAGGTCAGAGGAGGTAAACTGTGACTTTCAATGTAATATGAGAAGGGATATCAGGACTGTGTGTACAACGTATAGTGAGAACTTAAAGAGCATAGCCTGTACATCTACCTGGGACTACAGTAACTTGTCACAGAAGTGACAAATGTCAACTGAGGTATTTGTGTGTGTTTCTAAAAGTGAAACAAGCAAAGTCAAAGCCAAAGAACATCACTTGGTCTACAGGGTGAGCTTGCTGAATGTGGGGTGAATGAGTGGGAACAATGCTGAAAACAAAGACCGGGGTCAGAGTATGCAAGTCTTCAAAAGCCAAATTAAGACTATCACCAGGCTCGGTAGGCTTTTCACCTCTACCTAAGAGTCTTCTCACTATTTTGCCACATAGACGAGTCATGTTTGAAAATTATTGGGTACATGATAGCAAATCATCACAGGTTTTAAAATAAGGAGTCAGGATCATTATATGAGAAGTTTCCCAAACAGGTGTTTATAGAATAATGATCCTCACTCTTGGTGACGACATGATTTAAAAATTTCACAATGTATCTCTTTCTTGGAGACTCACAAGAACATTGATAAGTATTATACTCACTTGAGAATTCCTGAGCTAAAGAAAATTATTAACTGTTTCACTCAGGATTTCGAAAATATACTGAAGTATGTGTATTTGTTTTCTGTTGTTGTACAACAAATAACCACAAGCTTAGAAACTTAACAAAACTTTCTGTTGGTGAGAAGTCTGATATGACATGATTGAATTCTCTATTCATTCATCACAAGGTTAAAATCAAGGTGTTGCCCAAGCTAAGTTCTCACCTGGAGACTCTGGGGGGAAATTCACCATCAAGGTCTTTATTATTGTTGGCGGAATTCACAATTCCTATCTTTGCTGTTGTAGAACTAGTGCCCCATTTCCTTGGTGGCTGTCGACTGGGAGGGTTTCCTCATACCAGACCCTTCTTTCAGATTCCTTCTATGTGACCCACGTAGTTCACAATATGGAGGTTTGCTTTCTTCTAGGCCCCCCAGAGCCCCTCTCTGTTTCCCTCCTCTGGCCAATGGACTCATGTGATTGGTTCAGGTCCACCAGGATAATCTTCCTATCTAAGGTTTGCTTTCTTCTAGGCCCCCCAGAGCCCCTCTCTGTTTCCCTCCTCTGACCAATGGACTCATGTGATTGGTTCAGGTCCACCAGGATAATCTTCCTATCTAAAGGTCAACTGATTTGGGACTTTATCATATCTGAAAAATCTCTTCACTGCATTAAGTAGATCAGTATTTGATTGAATAGCAGGGGGCTGGAATCTTGAAATGCCATCTTAGAATTCTGTCTACCACAATAAACACTTTATTTTTCATGAAAAAAAAAATTAGGATATTGCAAACAGTTGCTCACTTTGGTAAAAACTGGATTGATGTTGTAGAAAGAATACTTTGGAGAGAGTACTACAAGTTGAAGGTGTGAAAATATGGAAGTTGGTTAAGAAGCTATTGCAGTTATCAAAACAAGGTGAAATGAGCATCTAAATTAAATTACTTGTTAGGTGGAATCAATAGAACTTGATTAGCAAATAAAGCAGGAAATTGGAACATTTTGGATTTCTAGTCCAAAAAATTGGGTGAATTGTGATAGTGTCAAATACAGTAGAAATTCATGATAAGAAGTGGAATTAGGCAGGAAGAAATAATGAGTTTGCTTTTCAAACGCTGAAGTTGAAGTATGCTATAGATGAGAATAGGAAAGTTTGAAACATACAGGAAATGTAGGTAGAGGCAAATGAAATAGATTTGGGAGTCATCACAATGAATAACATTTTATAAGTTGGGTGGATAGGGACAGAGTAAACAAACAAGGCTACTAAAATATAAGCAATGCCAAGTTAAATTCATAAAATCATTATTTGGTAAGGTGGCAGAATGGTATAATCAAATTTAATCTTAGTATTAGCAAAGTATTTTAAAGAATACCCATGATATCCTTGCAGATTAACATTGGAGCTTTGAGGGCTCTGATGATTCATTGTCTAAAAAAATTGTGAAAAAGAGCACTGGTCTTAGAATCAGGGGATAATTTGGGCTCTTCTATTAAAAGTGAGTTCACATATTGATTAAATACACACACATATTTCATGAATAAATTCAAAACTAGTTGTATGCCCTTGAACCAGTCAACCCAATTTCCAGCTGTATTTCTCACCATTATGAATGTCACAAGAGATAGTTGAAAAGATCCTTGTATCACAAAAACTCTAAGGATTACAAACAACAAAGGGTGGAATGACCTCCTGCAAAGTAGGACACAGTTCTTTGTTCTGTACTTTTTAACATTCTTAATGATAATTTGGAGTATTACATTTTTAACAACTATGTAGTTGTTGCAAAACTAAGAGACACAGATGGTAAAAATCAATATTAAATTGCTGGCAGGAATCTGGAAACAAAACCCCAAATAATTAGCCAATACTTTGACTAAATAAAGATTGTTGTTGAAACTTAGAATATACTTCACAATAAATATATTACCAAAGATTGTAATACAGTTTTCAGACCAAACCCGTAAGTCCTATTTGTTCATTCCCTGGGCTATATATGGGTTGCCCAGGCTCCCATTTGATGTGGCTCCCATGAATTGCTGAGTGGGAACAGAGCTCCCCTCTTTCCTCAGTGTGTGTAGTGCTCTCCATTCTATGGTTTCCATGCTTTAAATTCACTTATTCTCTCATTTCTCTACATGTTGTGCCCCTCAAAATTTTCCTTCTATGGATGATCTCAAGTAGATATTGCTCTGGAAGATTTTTTTTTTTAAGCTTAAATGATCACATTGATACAATGAAGTCATAACGTTCATGTTGAAGTGAGAGGTGGGTTCTGAGGTCAGCATGTAAAAATACTATCCTATAGTCAAAACTACCATTGAAAATTATGTAGGAAATCACAAAAGACCTGAGGAGCAAAAGCATCCTGATAAAAAAGGGAGAGAATGGAGGTATCATACTTTTAGACCTCGAATTATATTATAAAGCCATAATAATTAAAACAGCCTATACTAGGCCTCCCTGGTAGCTCAAGGGGTTAAGCATAACCCTGTAAAGCTATCCAAAGCCTCTGCAACATGAGTTCGATCCCCAGCCAGCCAAGGAGCTACCCACATGGCGCAGCAGACCAGTCCTGTCTCACCTGCTGCTCCCCTCAGCAGTGTATTTCGGTCACTCTGCCTGTTCTGTTCCCCACTCTGTCTCTGGTGAATCTTCTCACCCCAGCATGTCTGGCCTGTATGTGCATAAATAAATAAATCTTTAAAAAAAAAAGCCTACAAAACTAACACAGAGACATATAGAATAGAATTGAGAACCCAGAAATAAATTCATATCTATATGGAGTGTTAATATATGATGAAGGAGCCAAGAACGTACATGGGAACAAGGATAGCTCCTTCAATAAACAGTGTTAGGAAAATTAGGCACCTGCATGCAAAAGAATGAAACCAGAGCACTCTCTCACCAAACACAAAAATCAATTCAAAATGCGTAAAATATTTGGATATAAATCCTGAAACCATAAAATACATAGATGAAAACATAGGCAAAACATTTCACAACAAAAACTTTAGTGATGCCTTTAGGGATTCATCCCCAACAGCAAGGAAAACAAAAGAGAACATGAACAAGTGGGACTACATCAAACTAAAAAGCTTTGACATAGTGGAAAAAACCGTAACTGAAACAAAAAGACATGCTAGCGAATGGGAGAAAATATTTGCACACCATACACCTGACAAAGGCCTGATATAAAAGATATACAAAGAACTCATAAAACTCTACAAAAGCAAAACAAATAACCGAATTTAAAAAAATAGGCAGAAGTACTAAACAGAGACTTCTCCAAAGGAGATATACAGACTCTACACAAGCATAAAAAAAATTCACCATCACTTATCACCAGGCAAATGCAAATCAAAACCACAATGATATACCATCTCACTGTGAAAATGGCTCATATTGAAAAGAATAGAAACAATAAGTGCTGGTGAGAATCTAGAGAAAAAGGAACCTTCCTATACTGCTAATGGGACTGCAAACTGGTCCAGCTCTTAAGGAAAGCAGTATGGAGATGGTGGTGTCTCAAAACACTAAAAATGGATCTGCTATTTAACCTAGTAATTCCCCTTCTAGGTATCCTACCCAAAAGATTAAAAAACACTCATTTGAAAGGAAACTTGTACTTTTCTGTTTATTGCAGCACTATTTACTATATCTAAATTATGGAAACAACCAAAGTGCCCCAAAACAGATGAGTGGATCAAGAAGATGTGGTATATATACACAACTGAATATTACTCAGTGATCAAAAAAGATAAATGCAAGCCATTTGTGGCAACATGGATTGAGCTAGAAGGGATAATGCTAAGTGAGATAAGTCAGAAGGAGAAAGGTATCAATAAATACCAGATTGTGTCACTGATATGTGGAATATAAAGTAACTGAACTAAGAGTTAGATAAAGATGAGCTTAAAAATTAACCCTTGATAGTTGATTATGGAACTAAAACATCAAGGGGATAAGAGAAGGGGAAGAACAAAGATGGAAGGCAGCACAATGGGCTACGATGGTAGATTATGAGTGATTTGGTGGTGGTAATACTATGATGGGGGTATCTAAATATTACCTCAATTAAAAATTAATTACTTTTCTAAAGAAAATTATGTAGGAAGAGATCACATTGAAGACTAACCTACAGCTATGTTGTAATTCCAGCACAGCTATTCCTCCATTGTTGTTTCTCTAGCTAAGCATCAGATGAAGTGTCTGGCTTGCATTCAGAAGGCATATTGTACCCCAAATTACAAATCTTAAAACACGCGAGTCACACTGAGCACAGACAAAGGCTCATACTGCGGTTAAAAATCAGTGGTTTTTAATTCCTACCTCATCTGCACTCTGAAGTAGGTATTTGTCGAGCAGACTATGACTAAACAACTTGAAATCAATACCTATATTTCTATGCATTTCAAACACATTCCCAGTGGGTTTTACTGTACAGTTAGGAAATTGGAGGAGGGCTGATTGAACAATTTATTCTTCTCCTTCCGATTCCCTAGAAATTACATCAAGTATATAAGTTTTATTTTTAGTATGCTCCCAATTGATCAGAAAATATGGAAAATCCCTAAAAGACAAGAGATGGTATGTTTGATTGAAGGAGCAGAGCCAGAAACATAAGAGAGCCCTGCCCTCGAAGGTGGATTTCAACGTACCTTGAGGTGGTAGATTGGAGAGCTGAGGCGAGCTCTGGAGCAAACTTCAAGGTGATGATTGGGGAGTGCAGAAAAAGCAGCTAGACTGTCAGTCACTTCCTGTCTGCTCCTGTGCTAATCTAGGAGCTACAGAACCATCTGTCCTTGTGTCGAAAAGTCCAACTACAGGCATTCAAAAACCATTAGCACATCCTATCCTTCCCTACAATCCTTGCAAACAAACTACAATTTTTAAAAAATTAGAAAACTCACCAACTGGGTAAAAGATCAGTAATCATAAAAGAAATACGCAATCCCTTCATTCAACCTTATTCCCTTCAAGCACAAGGTCACCCATTCTTAGCTGTTCCTTCTAGTATGGATGGGCTGATCATTTGTGCAAATTTTTTCATTTATTGGCTGGGAGTTCTCTACACCAATGTTCATCTGCCTCCACTTAAAGAGAGTATAAGGAAAAGGAAGGAAAGAAGCCCCCCCCCCAATATCTTTCATTATCTCTTGCCTTGTGATTGCTATGCACACCTGTAATCAGCTAATCTAATTATGATGAGTCTATTTTACTGAAGTTGAAGCCTGAAAGCACTACCAATATTTCCTCTTTGCCTAAAGGTGAATCCCTGCCTAGTACAAAACTTCCCTGTCAGAGAAGGAAGATGACTCAGGCCCTAGATTTCTCCCAGTAATTAGATTTAGAAATGAATGATTACATTAAAGGGATTACAAATCTTTTCAATTACCTTGATTTAATCTCTTCTATTAACTTAATAGAAATCTTGGTCAGGGATTCAACTAGGAATACTATGTCATTTGCTAATGAAAAAATTGCATCAAAATAATGAGAAAACTATGACCCAGCTGAGTCCATGCAGCTCTGGCACTGCACAGTAATAGTTTTATTTGTTCCTTTCTACAGACTTAAGAAGAAAGAAATGGAGGGAAGGAGGCAGACAGGAAGAAAAAAATAAAAGGAAGATCAGCTCAATTAAGAGGATTTCTTAATCATCATAACTATTGACTTATGATAGCTAAAATTATACCTCACTTAATCCAGTTCTTTAATGAAAGTCAACTGCAATATAACATCTTAGAAGTTTTGCATCCTTGACTATCCTGATTCTAAAACTCATACATGGATGTATCTAGTGGGTCTCTGTATACATGTGGAGTTTGGTTGCTGGACCAAGAAGTATGTTTGCTGGGCTGAGAGTTTTCTTACTAAGAAAATACAAACAAACAAAAAACATACAAACAGGGTCCAAAACCTAAGAACCCTGAACTCAGAAAGGAACATATGAACATATTTAACTTGTAAAGGTGATGTTTAGGAATGGGGGAATGTAGCCCTGAAGTTAGGACTATGTTCAGAATTTAGTAAAGCAGTCTCTGTTTTCCCAGGAGAATACAGAAATTTTGAGGGGAGAGGAGAGGTGGTCTGACCATTCTTTTTTTTTTTTTTTTTTTTTTTTTTATTTATTTATACAAGCACTGGGTCCAGTAAGAAGCATGGGAGGGTGAGAGAATTCATCAGAGCCAGAGTGGGGAGCAGAACAGGCAGACTGACGAAGTACACTGCTGAGGGGAGCAGTGGGCATGGCAGGAGCAGTCTGGTGAGCCATGTGGGACCCTCGCTGGTGGCAGGGGATCAAACCGGTGCTGCAGAGGCTGCGGGCAGCCTCGCAGCCCAGCGCTCAACCTCTGCGCCATCAGGGAGGCCCTGACCATTCTTTTACAAAGAGCTTCAGTTTGCTTCTTGAGCTGTTGAAGCTCTAACTGGAATCTTATTCTAAAGTAGACTAAATTTTGGATCTCACATGTATTTAATTTTTCTCTATGCTTAAATATTTTTTGAGTTATTTCTACCATGTGTAAAGCACTAGTCTGTGTATGAGGGGGGCTAGAAAAATTAATAAGACAGTTGTCTTTATCTCCAAGGGAGTGTGAGAAACAGACCTGAAGCATAAGGGAGAGAACCGTTTGGGGTGATTAATGTTGGGCAGAAATGTGTACATTGATGGTTGAATATGACCTCGTAAGTCAAAAGTTCCAGATTGAAATTCTAATGGGTAGATGCAGCTTTTAAATATTACCTGAGTATTTGATTGTCAATAGAGTGTTTTTCCAAATTGAGGGGCTGAGGAGACACTTGAATAGCAAGATTAATTTAAAAATCCATTCTGATGTCTGGATTGCATGTACTCAGTCCTGCCAAGTAATGTCAATATCTTGAATTACGTTACCTTCCATCTCTCTCGGCAAGTAAGTGGTTCAAATATTGTAAACTAAGAGTTGGGCGATGAGGACTTAAGAGAATGATCTGACCTTATGGCTGAATCCCTTCAAGAAATGTTTCCTCTTCAAGGTCTTCACAGACAGATAAGATAAATGCATTTTAATATGTGCTTCCTGGAAATCATTTCTGTGAAATTCCTGGAACCATATGATTTATAGACTTAAATATTTTGCTTCTGTCAGGTTGGAAGTCCCTTGGAACACTGAGTTTAAGCTAGGACATTAAGCTTGAACTCAATTTTTTAGCAATTGGGTGGAAATTAACTGATAAGGAGAGTGAGATGGAAATGAAAATATACCAAAAGAGTCTTTTAGATGTTCTTTAGTGTGCTTTGATATATCAGCATGTCCCCTGCTGCTTTGGCTCCCAAGGCAAGCAATATAGGTAATCAGAGTCCACTTGTGGGTCTGTATCAATAGTATTGGGGGGGCAAGGAACAACAGGATAATAAGCCTGCTTACTTGGGAGTGATCTCCAATTGTGAGTAAGAGACTTTCTATGTTTGTTTCTAAAACATAAAAAGATAAAATCATAAATCACAAAAATTGGAAACTGAAGGTAGGGAAGAACACTGGTTTTTATTGATCACATACTATGTGTCTGGCTTTAAGGTAGGCACACCCCATTTCCTAGCACATGTAATACTGTAAACACTCATAAAACTTGTTATATGATACAAACTGAATGTTCTTGTCCTTTAAGTTACCTCAAATGTTACTTAGGGAACATGTATTCTGATGACAGGAGAGTCTAATGTCTGCTGATCTTGAGGAAAAGGTGGAAGCATAGTATATATTGGAGAAAGTAGAACAAAACTACCCTGCTTAAGAAAATCAGAGAAAAAAAGAAAACATAAGAGGAGAAGAGAAAAAAGCTTGAGGGAAAGAAGATGTATGAGAGACTATCTAAGAATGAAGAGAAGGAAGTAAAGAACTGATCAGTGAGGAGAAACATCAGGAAGGAAGAAATGCTGATAGGATTTTAAAAATAATTTACATACTAAATGTTTGCACTATAAAATATTTCCTCCATTTTTCCTCCCTGCCCTTCTCCCCAAGCTTTTGTTTTAATAAAATAAACATTGGATTTGCTTTATGGACAAATGCTGTCTTGCTTTAAAGGGGACACAGAGCAGGAACAGAGGCCATCAAGCCAGAGGGCTGGGGAGCAGGAACTTGTGAAATTCACAGGAGAGGCGTCAATTATGATTCCCCCATGAGTTTTAGGAACTTCCTCAAGATATCATAGCCAGGGCTTCCTGGTGGTGCAAGGGGTTAAGATGCAACCTATAAAGCTATTTGCAGCCACTGCAGCACGAGTTCGCTCTTCAGCCAGGGAGCCACCCACATGGTGCAGCAGACCTCTCCTGACTCGCCTGCTGCTCCCCCGAGCAGTGCATTTCAGTCGATCTGCCTGTTCTGCTCTCTACTCTGTCTCTGGTGAATCCTCTCACCCCTCACACCTCTGGCCTATACCCTAGTTCTTACATGCATAAATAAATAACTCTTTAACAACAATAACAAAAAGATATCATAGCCAGGAATTAGAATGAGGATTTGACATCACATCCGTACATTAATGGAGTTCCCTGACGTGGCCCTTGGGTGAGCAGCAGCAGCCTCACGTGAGAACTTGTTCAAACCCAAATTTTCAGGCCTCACCTCAGACCTTTGGAATCAAAATTCTGGAGGTAGGAGCAGCAACCTGTAGTTTAACAAGCCTTCCAAGTGATCCTGATTCACACTCAAGTTTGAGAACCCCTGTTCTATTGTACACACTCCATACCATGCTGTCTCCCGAGGGATTTAGGAGCTGTCAAGTTCCATCCTTCACCCTACAAACAGAAAGCTAAGACTCACAAAAGTGAATTAACTTTCTCAGTATCGAATAGTTTTTTTAAAAAATAGCTGAAACATGAACTCAAGTTTTTAAAATTTTAATCCAAGTAACTTTCTGCATTCTTGTGAAGGCCTCAAAAAAACTGAACATTGCCAAGTCCAATAAGTACTCAATTTCATCTAACCAGACCTCTTGGCAGTGTTTTAAGCAATTGATTGCTTTTCCTTCTTAAATCATTTTGATCTCTTGACTTTGATGATACCTTATTCTCCTGGTTTTCCTCTGAGAAAGATAAAAACAGCTCCTGACATCCCAGAGATAACCTACTAAAGTCAGATTTGATGTTGCTAGGAACTGGCCCTGTACCACAGCTGGTCACTGGTGTTCTTCTCTTGAACATAAACAATTTCACAGAACATCAGACAAGGCCACTCTGTGACCACAAGACATCAAAATAAGAAACCAGACAGCTACAATCCTGTCCTAACACAATCCTACAAGTGATCATTGTCCAAGCCACAAAATACCAAATATCCTTCCATTTGGCCAACCCAAGGGGCAGCTACTTCCTTATCAATTACATCTATACTCTACCTCTTGTCTTGCTTTCTTCTCTAAGAATTATTTAAAATCCAATCATAGAATTATCGTCTTTTTGACAGAATTCAATTCTGACCAAGGCTCTGCTTTACCCTCCTAAAAATTCAACTGGCACAAATAAAATCTTATAATAGAACCTTTCTAATATCCCTTTATTTTAAATGAACACATTTTCCCATGGTGTGTGTTCTCCTTTCACTGCAATGAGTGCTGTACCTACCCTGGTTCAATTACAGATGGGTGCTTGACTCTTTGCCAGAACAGCATCAACACCACTATCCTCACTACTGTTTTTCTATGTCTCTTTTAGTGAATCATCTTCTTCCAAATGTCAAGAGTTTACTTTTGCTATCTACTCTCTCCTCCCCTCTTCTACCATTCACTAGCCAGAATGATACAGCTAAACAGAAACCTCATCATGTCATCATGCTCAACACACCCTCACAAATGGTGCCCAAGCATACTTGGAACAGAAACCAATCCCTTGCAAGATTTGATATGGTTGCAAGATTTGATATGGCAGCAAGTTCTCCTTTCACTGTCTTCTTTGCTCTTTCTCCTACAGCCGCTCTGTTCTGTGACCTACCCAAACAGAAACCATCTGCCTAGTTAGAAGCAGCTACCATAGTTGCTCATTCCAGAAACTGCTATTCTGCCATGATTCAATCCTGTAAAATGAATACCCCATGTCCTTCCTTTCTCTCTAAGTAACTCAGTTCAAATGCAAATCTTTTTTTCATTAACTTGTATCGGTAGAACCAGACTCACTTGCCAAGCCCAAATTATATGGAAGCCTGGAAGGAGGCTGGAATGGTCATTGAGGAAGGCATTCCAATGTGGAGACCATGATTCTTCATCTTGCAATGCAACAACAAACTACAAAGGCATTATAAGGTAATATGGACAAGTACTTGTATAACTGTGGGAAAGAGAAAGATTTCCTAAATAAAATATAAACTTCAGAAGCCTCTGTAAGAGTCTGATAGGTCCAATGACCTAAAAAGTTAAAGCTGGTTATATGATGAAAGACACAAAATTTTTAAAAGACTTGCAACTAACTGGAGGAAATATGTGCAACATTTACAGCAAACAAAGGATTAGCTAGAATTTATAAGTCTCTTACAAAGACATCCAACTCAATGATAAATGGCAAAAGTTGTTCAACTTTCTTAACACTGAGGAGTGTACAAATTAAAAGAACAATGAGGTGATTTTATGTAGAAAATGTATCAAAAAGTTACCAAAATTTTTAATGTTCAGAATTGACAATCTCATACCGTGTAGTTGGGGCAGAAAATAGATGGAATTTTTTTCTGGAAGGTCATTGAGGAACATCCATAACATTTTTTAATATACTATGAATATCCTTTGATACATATATTTCATTTTTCACTTTCAGTCTGCAGGGACACACTTCTACGTGCATAAACAGACACATGCAGGGATTTTCACTGCAGCAGCTCATAATAAATATTCAGAAACGATGAAAATGTCTATCAATAGGAAAATGGTTAAATAAAATGTGATAAATCCACATGATGGATGTCATGAGGGAGTTAAAAAGAATGAGACAAATGTAGAAGTGTGGATAGAAAAAAGAGAATCAAGACATTATTGTTGAATAAAGAAAACAAGTTGTAGAATAATACATGCAGTGTGATAACATTTATGCAAAAATTTCTTTTTTTCCTATCCATCATATTTGTATAAACAAATACATGTTGACAATTGCACAGAAGCCTAGAGAGAGAACATAGTCCTTAACAGAGGCTACTTCTGGGAAGTTGAAGTGGGGAGCGAGTTGGTAAAAGGACTTTTTTTATTAGTTGTACAATTAAAGAATAAAAGATTATTTGGTTATGCTTGTAACATATTGCAATAAATATATATTTTTATAGTTCAAGGCTTACTTTGCAGTCATTCAGCATAATAGCAATGGTGGGAATTTTCAAAGCTTAGCTGTGTCCTCTGAAATCAATTGTGTTCATACTCTGGATGATGGCTATCTTCTTAATAATTAATCCCATGTCATTTTTAGCATCTTACTTATTCACATGATATGCATTTCTGGGTTTTATGATTGGAAAAGAAATATTTTCTCTTTTAATTATAGTACTAATCACTGAGCTTTCAGCAATAGAGTCAGCATCACTGATTTCCACCTCCCTCATTTCTCTCCAAATCACCATGTCTCTGTTTTCCACCTCCACACAGGCATGAATTTGTGACAAATTATCAAAATCACAAGAATAAAGGAATATACAACAGAAGAACCTAAAAACCCTGTCTTTCCTGAAATAATGTGGAGGTATTGATTTGGAGCAGTTGAATCATTATCATCTCTTCTGTAAAAACATCAGTCAGACAGAAATAGCTTATGAGAACTGAACCTCTTCCTGCTCAAAAGTGTAATAACTATAGGATAAGTAAGAATCAAGGAAGAATTGCAAGTTAAACATAAGGAATTTGAGTTAAATTCAACAATAAATTTTCCATGCATCAGTGCTATTAAACATTTGGAGGATTATAATGTTCTGCTGTACACCTACTGTAAAAGAAAACTTTTTACCTGTCTCCATCATCAATCATGAGCAGTGCTACAGTTATTCTACAAACATTTTGGGGGTGCCTCCCATGTGCCAAGTTCTGTGCCTGTCATTGGGAAGTTATAAAGAATACAGAAGACATGATCTCACACACACAAAGACTTATAAAACCTGTGGGAGGAATTAAATGTCCTCATTTATTCATTTTCTGGCAAGTATTATGAGAGCTAGTATAATGCCAGCCACTGGAGTAATTAGTAGCTACATAACACCGACCAACATTCAGCTACAGAAGTGCAAGAAGGGACTACAGTTCTGTAACATTTCAGGGTGGAGCAAGATTATTCTGCCCGCGATATGAAACAAAGCTTCATACAAGATATTTGAGCTGAGTCATCTATTTTAATAGGTAAGACACAGAAGGAGACAATTTCAGTTTGAAGAAATGGTAAGAGAGGGAAACATATAATAAAGAATATATGGCACCACGTATAATGCGTCTTACCAGCTCACTACATGATAAACAAAATGGGGTATTAAGTGTTATAATAAACAACCCCCAAATCTCAATAGCTCACGTAGGAGTGAAATGTAGTATTCCTTCCAGATGGAGATTTATAGATACAACTCTCCAGCGTTTCAGGAATTGTTGTGTGAGCGAATGCAAGAGATGCAAGAGAGAGAGAGAGAGAGAGAGAGAGATCGAGAGAGAGATCATATTACAGAGGAGGCTGTAGGGCCTAAGGACCAGGAGGGAAGGGCATGCATCACTTCTAAGTCACAGGGACATGGTTCCACTAAACGACAAAGGAGACTGGGCTATGTACATTCGTGTGCTGTCTAGGTTAGGTGGACCTGGTATGTTGATCACTTAGCATTATCTCTGCCACCAAGACAACATTATCTATAAAAGTGAATTCAAGAGAACTGCTATTTAGCATTTAAGTATTTGGGATCTAAATATTGATACGCTGAATGTAATCACATTCAGGCATATTGCAAGCAAATATCAAATAGCTATTGGTTGCCGGAAAAGTCATGACACATTTTTGCTTGAAAAAGATAGAGAAAATATGTCATGACTTTTCCGACAGCCCAATATTTTGGCAGATGATGTGATCAATTCTGAAAATCTAAGACATGGTATAATACAGCAGGTCTTCAAATGATGTCATTTCATTCAACATCATTTCATTATAATATTGATAAGGGGGGAGGGGATTGATGTGCATGTTAGGTTCATTGGCACATCTAAATTATACCAGTGGATGAGGATGTGATGTGCCCTTGTGATGGAAGGGCATCCTCCCCAGGGTTGGTTCCCCTCTTGGGTCATGAGAAGCCTTGACCCTGTACTGGAAAAAAAAAGGTTGGAAAATGAATGAATGAATATAAATGATAATTTAATATTAAAAGTGTTTTGGGTCTTTGTTTAGAAGTTTGGTGATGCTTTTGTGATCAGAAGTAGGCCCCAGGGACTTTAATTTTGTTTATATCTATTCATTTGTTTTTGTTATAAGCCATTTAGTTTAAAGTTGCAGTTTCCAAGAACCTATCGATGATGCTTAGTAGTGACATATGATAAAATGAAGAAGCTTACAAATATAGGCAGGAGCCACTAGTTACATTTAATGAAAAAAAATCACTCACTGTAATGTATGGTAAGTGCTGAAAGAGGAGCAGCACCTTATATGCTCTAAGTTTATGACTCTTAAAACATTACCATGTAAGGGCCTCCCTGGTGGCGCAAGGGGTTAAGATGCAACCTATGAAGCTGTCCAGAGCCACTGCAGCACGAGTTCGATCCCCAGTCAGGAAGCTACCCACATGACGCAGCAGATCTCTCCTGACTCACCCCGTGCTCCCCTCAGCAGTGTATTTCAGTCAATCTCCCTGTTCTGTTCCCCACTCTGGTGAATCCTCTCACCTCCACACCTCTGGCCTGTACTCCATTTCTTGTATGCATAAATAAATAAATCTTTAAAAAACATTACCATGGAAAAGAAGCAGATATAATATTCTCTATTTCCATGTATAGTTTTCTTATGTAAAAATGATTTACAACACTGTATTTATCAGTCTTTAAATAGTTTTAAAATAGGCTTATAATGTTCACCAAACACAGAGACAAATGTTTTCCCCTTTTAAAACTCAGATCTTGGAACAAGAAAACTGAAGACCTTGAACAGAGACCATTATTTGCTTTCTCAGGGAAGATTCAATTCATAACAGCTGTCATGGTGATTTATTCAGTAAGACATATGAAGCAAGTTCCTTGATCGCCTGACAAGTAAAAAATGTTTTTGACATTTTACTTGGATCATTTACATTTCTCATGTATATCATTAAGAATCATAATCATAATGATTAAGAATATTGGTTTTAGAGTTAGACCGAAATTGTTCCAAGTCACAGCCCCATCTTATTCTGATTTGGGGCAGTTACTTACCCTCTCTTAACCTCAGTTACCCATCTGGGAAAAAAAAAAGAAAGATGCCTTAGGCTCTTAAGAACTACATGAGTTAATGTCAACACTTGCTTGGTGCATAAGCCATATTTTTTAAATAAAATTCTACGATGATATTAAAATCAGTTGAGACTATTTAACATGTTATACAATGATATAATTCAAAGTATAGACATAATGTCATGCCAGTTTTGATTTAAAAAGATTAAATAGACTGACACATAGATAGAAAGGAAATGCACCAATGCATTAATAATGATGTCTTTAGGTGGTACAGTTGTGGGATTTTTTTATACATAAATCTAAGTTTTCAGATATTTATGAACATTTGTTCCTTTCACATGCACTCCACAACCACAAAAATTCTTTACAGCCTCGCTGGTGGCATGGGGATTAAATGCATCTCAGCAGTATCACTGCTCCAACCTGAGTTTGATCCCAGCAGGTAGCTAGCCCACATATGGCACAGCAGACCTCTCCTGTCTCACCTGCTGCTCCCCTTAGCAGGGTGTTTCAGTAAATCTGACTGTTCTGCTCCCCACTCTGTGTCTGGTGAATCCTCCTGCTCCCGCACTGGCCTCACCCCAGTTCATCTATGCAATTATTATTATTATTATTCCCTACGGCTCTTAAACTTTGTATGCAAACATAATTGCTTTATTGACATGATCTGGTTCTATTACACTGTTTTCTCATAAAGACAAGAAGCCCTCCCCAAAGAAACCCTGTTTTACTCTGCTGTTAGAGTAATTGGCCAGGAACATTAAAAATTAGTTTGCAAAGAAGCAAAAAACAATTTTTGCTCTTAGATATTTTTTCTTTCTCAGTCAGTAGTAAAAAGCTAAAATATCTCTCTAAATCCTTGCTTTTCTCCCTCTTTCACTAATGTGCAGATGGATCCTGAATCAACACATGTTGAAGTAAATTCAAATAATTTCTAACATAGAATTTCACTAAGAGTTGAAAATGACAATTAGAGATATAGAATTCCATCAGATTTTTTTAATAGCTGAAGCTAAGATATGCTGACTTTATATATAATACTATAGCTTATGAATTTAGGTATAAATTAAAATTTTTTAATCCTGTAAATTATAGTTGTATGTTTAAAATATTTTTTAAACATCTTTATTGTTTCACAATTTAGAACTTCTTCCCTCAGGTGCAGTCACCATAGTTTTCCCACACCAAAGTGTCCACAGTCCTCCACACTCCACCACACTCTCTTCTTACCTTGTTCTCTACGCTCCCCCTCTCCCTCCCTTTTCCTCTTCCCCTCCTGAATGTCTCAGATTTGTGGTCTGCTTTCAAAGGTCAATTTTACAGTTGTCTTTGTCTGATCCTTTGTTTGGTTTCTCTAGATTGCACATATAAGTGAAATCTTATATATCACCTGGCTTAGATAGTCCCTTCCAGTTCCATCCATGTTGCCACAAATGGCATGAGTTTATCTTTTTTGATTGCTGAATAATATTCCACTGTGTGTGTGTGTGTGAGAGAGAGAGAGAGAGAGAGAGAGAGAGAGAGAGAGAGAGAGAGAGAGAAAGAAAGAGAGAGAGACATACCTAGTTGTGGAATTGCTGGGTCATATGGTAGATCCATTTTTGGTCTTTTGCAGAATCTCTACACTTTTTTCATAGGGGCTCGACCAGTCTAAATTCCTGCCAATAGGGCTCCTTTTTCTCCAAATTCTCATCAGTACTTATTTGTAGGGATTTTTTGACATGGGCCATTTTCACAGATGTGAGATGGTACTTCATAGTGGCTTTGATTTGCATTTCCCTGATGATAAGTGATGATGAGCATTTTTTCATGTCTGTTGGCCATCTGCATGTCTTCTTTGGAGAAGTGCCTATTTAGCTCTTCTGCCCATAAATTAAAATTTTGAAAAAAAAGTTTATTTTTATTTTCATATAAGATGACTTTCTCTTTTGCATGAACATTTCTTGGTTTAAATGAAGCCTTCCATAGAGAAAATTCTTGTCACATGGATTCAGTTTGGATATAGGAAAATTATACTTGGCATTTCTCTTACATTACTCTCTTCAGGAAATACTGATTTGATTTCTGATCAGATAGATTTATGTTCATGAGAGGAGGCTAACTTTACCAGATCATACTTGCCTATATGTGGAGGGATTAAGTACGTTTAGAAAAGATTTTGCCACGGGGAATGAAAGAACACTGTTTGTTCCTGTAATAACAGAAAATGTACAGGTCAAGTACTTTTCCACCTGTCTGCCCTATGAGTGTGACATCAACCTCTGGGCTATTTATCTGCAGCCTTCCCCTTAGGAAGGCATTTTCTCCTGTTTTGTTATTCTTGTTAGGTAATAGCTGCTTATTTTTGCAGTAGGCAAAAACAATTTAAAAAAGGAAACCCTTCTCTGGCCTTTTTTATTATTTTGATTGCTCAGTTGGATTTTTAAGGCTTTTAATCACCCTCCTACTGGTTATCTTTATTATATATTTTTATATCCCTTTCTCCTTTCATTTTAAATGGGGAAAAGGAAGCACACTTTCCAGGTCAACAGGTATGAGCAGTCTGATGCCAAACCATGGAGCTCTCTTCCCTTATTATCTGGCACAGTGTCTTCATGCTCTCTGAGGCATATTCCTCTGTTCTCAGCCAAATTTGACAAATAATGGGATGAGACCAATCAGTGCAACCTTTTCCCATGTCAGTTTATATCTTGGCATGACTACTATTTCCAAACAATTAGTTTCTTTTCCATAAGACAGAAAATGAAACCATCTGGAGAAGGAGAGAGAAAAAAAGAGTTGCAAAGGCTGTGCTGTGAAAATAACAGGCTCATTATTTGTCCAAACACCTGCAGAGACTTTGTATTCTGCCATTTCTCAGGACCCTTTGTCAACATCACATCAAAGGATCCCAGCTCTGGAAAGGACTTTGAGATGTCTTTGTGCATGGCCTTCTTTGTGATGTATAGACTCCTTCAGCAAACATCAGCAATAGGTGAATTGGCCTCTTCCTCTGCCCTTCCAGAGACAAAGAACTATACCTCCTTTTGAAGGAGCCCTGTTTTCAAGTAGTTGAAACTTAGAAATCTCTTCCTCTAGTTGTGTCTAAATGTTCTCTGCAGCTTACTTAGCTGGTCCAAGTCTGCCCTCTGGAGCCTCTCAGAATAAGTATCCTTCCTCATTCATATCACAAGTTCTTTCTAAATTCCTCACATGCATTAGAAATTATCATCAATCATTAACTTTACATCCAAGTCTTTGCAATTCAGCATCAACATCTATACCATAAATGAATAAAATAAAGAAAACATCAAATCCTCTCTTTATTTTATAACTTTATAACTTTTATAAACAAAAATGACTTTTGTTTTAAGTATTGTGAGGGACCTCAGTGATCACATAACTGAACTCTCTCAAGTTTCAGATGGGTGATCTAAGATCCCAGAATTGTTAGTTGATATCAGGTCAAAGGATTCTGGTTAAATTCTGGTAATAGGATTATAATAGGATCGCCTTGCTTGTTCTCAGAATAGTTTTTAACAAAACTGCAGTTGTCTGAAACTATTTCACATTAAGTTAACTTATACAACATATATTAGTATCTGTATTAAATACTAATTTAGTCTTAAATTTTTCAAAAGTTGTACTCCCCAAGAGTTTCAACTATCAGTGAACACACACAGAGTTAACCTCCTTCTTCATTTTCACTGCCTTTCATATAAACTCAAGACAGCTATTACCAATAGTAGATGAAATCAAGATACTCAGCTAGGGAACTGACCCATTTCACCTAACAGATAGGATGTAAATGCAAGTAATTTAGTTACAATATAATGTGTGGCTGTATCCTCAGTGTAACCATGAATGGCATTTTTGTAGGTGAATGCTATGGCAACTGTGATTTCTATACTATACTTAAAGCAATAGGACTCATTTGAACTGCTGCACTTAAGAATTTAAAATAATAATAAAAAGAAGGAACAAAAGCACTTTTCACATATTGACACTGCTTTTCATATATTTGATTGGGGACCGCAGATTTGAAATATTAATAAAATCATGAGCAAAAAGCTATGGCAACAAATAGGTGTATCTTTGCTCTGAAACTACATGTAGTACTTTTATCTTTAAATATATGTATAAACATATATATGTAAATAAAAATTTTATCACCCAGAGAAAACCTCCATTAACATTGTGAGCACTTGTCCAATATTCTTCCTGTAACTATATGTAAATACATAGTGTTTACAAAATAGTGATTTGCCTCTTCACTTACTGTTATACTGTATTTCTAGGTCATTAAGTTGTCTTCAAAATCATGGATTTGTATTTTCCTGTATGTTGAATGTTTCATTTTCTAATATAACACATTCTCTATTGTTAGAATTTACTTTTTATATTTTTTTCCATCATGACAAATAAGACCATCTTTCCCACCTATTACCTGTCCATTCCAAACTAAAAACAAACAGCACATATTAAAAAAAAATCATATCTGAGATTTTGTGTCTGAGTGTGCTTCTTTAAAAGGAGTTATGTAATAACACTGTTTAAAAAATAGAGTTAAAATAAACCAGGTGACATATGTCGCTCACTGTTCCAGCAGAAGGCTGACTTCAAAATTACAGGATCACAAAGAGAAGGTGAGAACAAACAAAAGGATTGAAAGTTCTAGAAAAAGGATGTAGACGTCCTAACCAAATAGTTTCCGAGATGGAAGTAGGAAAATGTGACAAAGGCTAGCTGGAGGATGGCCTGGTTTCCATGGGGCCAGAAAAACCATGCTGGTTTACCTCCTCAGCAAACAGTATAAACTCTAGGGGAGAGGAGTAATAGGCTCATGTTGGTGATAACAGCAAATTATTAGTGTGCATAAGAACTCTTACCACAAAGTAAAGAATGTTCTTGATAATGCTACTAGGACAAGGAGAATTTATATGCCATCATGCTGACAAAGAAAAGGGGATGCATTTGGAGCTAGATGATCCTTGGATTTGTGGTAATGGAAACAAAAGCAAACAGCTTAAGACTGGAAAAAATCTCATGATTTTTCCTTGGCTCCAGAGAGGTAGATTAGGGCCAGGCTTGGGGGACGCTGTATCCTAATGTATGGGACTTGTGGCACTTAATAAGCATCACAGAGCCGTTAAAGGACCTTAAGGAGAAGGGACATGAAAAAATTTGGATTTAGTGTTTATTGATTAGATTTCCCATATTTCCACTAGATGAGTGGTTAAAAACAATAGCTATGAAATTCTAGACACAATTTTCATAATGATTCAGAGGAAAATGTTATTTTTGTGGAAAAACAGTTTACTAAAATATTCAACTGGAAAAATGTGACTTGATTTGTAGAAATTTATTTTCAGATAACATCTCTAAGAACACATCTCTTCTGTTTTTAATAGGAGGAATCAAGACCTCTAAAAGAAGTGAGCCAATGAGAGAGTGGTCACAGCCCCACATCCTGTCAGGGATGTGTTGTAGGCCATCAGTATGCTACTATACACTTGTGTTCATTCCGGTTATAAAGAAGATAAACAGATGATCTATGGTGACATTACTTTATTATGAGGAAGTGAGGAAGAACAAGCAATGGTCTCCACAGCCACAAACCATTCAGAAGGTCCTAGAGGACCAAGGAGGAAAACACAACAGCACCTAAGAGACTAGTAGGCTGAGCTCCTCAGTAGCCAGAGTAATCACAGCTTTTACAGTGTGAGTTGCTCATGCATGTGGCTTGCTTTAATTCTGTCTGCTGCTCCTGAGGCAGTGCAGAATGGTTAAGAACATACTCACTGGGCCTCCCTGGTGGTACAAGGGGTTAAGGTGCAACCTATGAAGCTCTCCGAAGCCAGTGCAGCAAGAGTTCGATCCCCAGCCAGGGAGCTATCCACATGGCGCAGCAGACTGCTCCTGACTTGCCCACTGCTCCTTCAGCAGTGTATTTCAGTCTGCCTGTTCTGTTCCCTACTCTGTCTCTGGTGAATCCTCTCAGCCCCCACACCTCTGGCCTGAACCCCAGTTCTTTTATGCATAAATAAATAAATTTTTTAAAAAAGGACATATTCACTGCCTATGGTCAAATTCAGATGCTACCTGTAAAACACTAGTGAGACGACCTCATTGGGTCCGACCATCTCTATCCAATGTGGCACATAGCGACCTGGCAGTGGTTTCCAACTGCTGCCTAATGGGCCACAGGACAAACCCAGACAGCTCCAACTAATGGACATGGATCTATGGTTGTGTCTATGGATCTACGGAAGTATGGTGCCCAGGGTATAAGGAAGCACTGTGACCATCTTTCTCAGAAGATGGTGGGTGATGTACTCAGGAAACTATAGCCTGCCATCTGCTTCTCAAGAGGTGCATGCCAGATTGAAAGAACTGTGTTAATATAGAAATATACTATATATGGGCCTCCCTGGTGGTGCAGGGGTTAAAGACAGTGCTATCAAGCTATCGCAGCATGAGTCGGATCCCTGGCTGGCCAGGGAGCAACCCACATGGCGCAATAGACCTCACCTGCCTTGCCGGCTGCTCCTCTCAGCAGTGTATTTCAGTACATCTGCCTGTTCTACTCCCCACTCTCTCTGGTGAATCCTCTCACAAACACACACACACACACACACACACACACACACACACACCCCAACACCTCTGGTTTACACCCCAGTTCTTGTATGCATAAATAAATAAAACTTTAAAAAAAAGAAATATACTATGTATAAAAACAATAAGTGAACTTAGTTAACTAAGCAATGTAAAATGAAGTATAAATTTAGACAGAAGTGGAAACACTTTTCAATGGTTCAGTGTTTCACAGTGGTCTAATTTCTGCTGAGACCATAGCCAACCCACTTCATAATTCACAATAAGAGAACACCTATTATTTCTATATGGATTCTACCTATAGATAGCAATCTTATGTGTGGCATCACTGGTATGCTTGTATTTGTTTCTTTTTTTTTTAATACACAAAATTTCCATTTTAACAAGCCAAGTTAAGAAAGGTACTAAGATTGGTTATGGCTATCAGAGAGGAAAGATTCATTAATATTTTTTCATGAAAAAGTTCATACATCACAAGAAAGGAGACAATAATACAATAAATCCCATGTACTCACACAACAGCAACGTATTTGACAGTTACAGATTATGCTGTCCCCTCTTTTGCTGAGAGATGAAAGTAAAATGCTCATATACAAAAATTGGATAAATGTTAAGAGGTCCAGATTCAGAGGGATGGCTATATTTCTCTAGTGTCCTTTTCTTACACACACTTTTCTTCCCATTTCTTAAGTCATTACCAAAATTCTGCTGGTGGCCATGGAGATGCCTCTTATGATGGCCTCAAATAGAATAATCTATTTTTCTCCCAGTTCCCAAACAAGGAAATAATCATTCAAGCCCACAGGCGTATAATGGGTTCCACATATCTGTTTCAGCTGGTCTGTGAAATCAGAGAAAATATATGCAAATATTGTTATATTTGTTTATTATATAGAAAAGTTCCAAAGCTTCCATTAAATTCTCACAGGGGCTTATTAACTGCGAAAGGTTAAGAACCATAGAATGGTGGGCTAGATCACATGCTTTTCCCTTAAAAAATCTATATAGACGTACATATACATGTAGAAGCATACAGTCTATGTAGAAACATGCAAGGAGAATGCTGCATCAGATTTTTTATTTTTAAGATTTATTTTATTTATTTATACAAGCACTGGGTACAGTCAGAAGTGCGGGAGGGTGAGAGCAGGGAGCAGAACAGGCAGAAGGACCGAAGTACATTGCAACGGGCGGCAGGAGAGGTCTGCGCACCATGTGGGACCCTCGCCCGGTGGCCGGGGCTCGAACCGGCGCTGCAGAGGCTGTGGGCAGCTTCGCAACCTAGCGCTCAACCGCTGCGCCACCGGGGAGGCCCTGCATCAGATATTTTTAAGGGTTATCTTAGCCACAGTAATTTGTGATATTTTGTCTGCTAATGTGTCTATTCTACTTGCTAAAATTTGGGAATTTTGAAATATACTGGCACTACATACATACATACAGAAGCTCTTTATTCTCATTAAGGTGACACGTTTTGGCATAAAATTGATGGTTTCATGTCCATATCTTGAAAGCACAGCAAATTTACTTTCTTACTTCCATTTCTCAGTCAGTCTCCATATCAAAATTATGCATCTGTCCCCATGTGCAGGATACCTGCTCCGACTACCTCACCTATATAGTTGATTTTCCTCATGTTTTTCTGTAAAATTTAAACCCGGTCACTTTCACATTTAACAAATTTTGTTGAGCCCTCATTTCCTGGCAAGTATTTATTAAGCACCTACTATGTGCCAGACACTATAATATACTTAAATAGGTGTATTTTGTCTCCTGTTGCACTGTTAGAAAGGAGCAAGGCATATCACAGTATCCAGAATGTATCCTCTATCTAAGGTCACACTGTAGTCCTGGTTCTGTTGCGTGGAAACAAAAATGAGTAGTGGCATTTTTGTGCACTGGCATTCAGCTCAAGAAGATCATAAAACTAGGCTTCTTTTAAATGAGAAAAAGATGTTGACAGGAAAAGGAAATGACAATTTGATTACCCTGGGCATGGTGATGAAAATGCCTAAGGTTCCCTCCTCCAGACAAACTTTCTGTGGGGCTAGAAAATGATTTAGATTCACAAACTCTAGAGTTAAAATCCACCTTCCCTCTTAGTAGCTACACACACAGACAGACACACACACAGCATAGTTTATAGAAGCCTAGTCAAGTTCCCAGATAAAGCAGTCCTGGAAAAACAACTCAACAAGAAGTCAAACAAAGCATGGAGTCAGGCGCCTTAACCTCATACATTTTTTTCTGCAGCATTTAAACCGGGAAGAAGTTACTAGATCCGATAATTTTTCTAAATCGGGCACGTACATTTTAAAAGTGCATAGGCCTCTGATGTTTACTGAGTTGTCTAATAACAGAAGTTGTAAGGACCAGGCAGAAAGCAGTTAACTCCATTGTTACAGAAAGTCATCTCAATGTTACAAAAGCAGGGGGGAAAGGTGATATCTGATTCCAGTTTTTGACAGAAGCTTGGAGCCTAAGTTGATCTCTCTTTCTGATAGATGGTACTTTGATGGGACTAATTTTATAAAACTCTTAATAGATTACGCACCCGTGTCACTAAAAATTGGAAGAGTCTGAACAGTGGCACCTCTGTGCCACCCTTTGATTTTGGGTTACCCCACCGTACTCAACCGGGACATTGCCTTTGAAGCGGTTGGCTTCAAGGGTCAAATGAGAGAAGACGCGCTAAAGCGTCCTGTTGGTGTCACCCCAGGTGCTGCGCCGCTGTGCTGCGGGCCGGGCAGGTGCACGGCCTGGGCGTCCTCCGCGCGTAGGACCCGCCGCGCGCGCAGGGTGGTACAGTCAGGAGCGCCAGCGGGAGCCAGGAAGGTCACCCCACCGCCCAGACTGGGAGGGAGCCAGCCGCAGAGCTTCACTTCCCCGCCCGTTGGATCGGGACGTTCTTAGGGGACTGGTCAGGGGTGGCCACACCGGCGCCCGCCGACCCTCGGAGACTGTCAGTTCTCTTGGCCCTGGGGCGCCGCGGGCCTCCGTCGGAGACCGAGTCCCGCCTCCGGGGAGGTGAGGACGGATCGGGGAGGCGGGGATCGCGATGGGGGCGGGGAAGCGACAGCCCAGTTGCTGTCGCGGCGGCCGCCCGAAGGCCCCCGATCCCCGGGAGCGACGCTTCCTGTTCGGGGTGCACCGGGAGAAGGGCGGACGCCGCCGGCACTCGGGCTGCGAAGGGAGGCGGGGCTTACGGAGGGGCCACCCCCAAGCTCTGCGGGCCGAGCCGCGGCCGGGGACGCCTCGGGGGGCCTCGCAGCAACTTCTCTCCCGAAGCCCCGACATTCGCTCGGGGGCGCGCGCGCGCTTTTTCTCGGGTAAGCGCGCCCACAAGCCCTCCGTCTATTTTTTTTTTTTTCTATTGCTTTCATTCTCACACTCTAAAATAGGTCACGGGGTGGAAGTTACACCTGGTACAGTCCTTGGCTCGGATGCAAAAGCAGCTAGTTCTCCCTGGCTTGGGTTAAGCTTGCAACTATTCGGTTCGTTGGAGCTTCCCGCCCCCATACCGCGCAGAAAGCGCCGGCGACCGTGGCGCTGACAATGGTCTGCAGAGCAGAGCAGCAAGAAGCCTCCTGCCCAGCCTAGTCCTGCTGGCTCGGCGCCCGCCCTTCCTTGGAGGATTTGGGGTGCGGGGGGGCGACCCGTCGCCTTGCGAGCGCTCCGAAGCCCGTGCCTGGGGTCTGACCGCCTGGGGTGAGTGCGTGTTCTTCCTCTGTCATTTCGGTAGCCGCGGGTGACCTGTTTACCTTGAAAACTTAGACGTGATCAAAACAAGCGAGTCTGCCTTGCAGTAAGGGATTGCGGGTTGTGCTTCAGATGTGAGCACCGGATAAATCAAAACTCAGAGCTGTAGGGAACATGTTTTGCGTCTTAAAGGGGAAATAAATTTGCATTGGATCACACGTGTTATCTTTCCTTTTAGACATCACTTGGGGATTGATTTTTAACTAGCAGAGCGGTGAGCTAAGGTAACTTGAAGCCAGAAAGTTTGTCAGACTATATTTTTTAGTTGATTTTGAAGAATTTAATGAAATAATCAAATATGGCGATAAATTTAAAGTTTAAGAATGAATGCCAACATAGGAAGGTTGGATTAGGTGGTTTATTATTTACTATAGCTATCTCTTTTTGTATTACCAGGTTCTTTGTGATAGATGTGATAAGCATACAGTGCTTTATGTAGAAAGATAAGCCTGTAAACATCTAAGCACAAAGGTATTCATGTATTGAAATGTATACGAGCTTTTCCTATGAGCAAAGAGCTATATTGTTTTGAGGTTAAGATTATTGACAGTATTACAGGTAAGGGTTGGCATTGAAGCCCCTTTTCCTTGACTTTGAAAGTGCTACTATTCATGTGATCATTAGCATTCTTGTTGGCTAATAGAGGTTAATTTGTTTTGAAGTCTTGGGCCAGGAGAATTGTCCATTTTTCTGTCCTTGATGCCTGGCAGAAATTTTAGTGTGGGGGACTCTCCAGTGTTGGTGAGACATGTGCTAGAGACGCCCAGATAGAGGATTATTTGAGAAGAATGAAAATGACTGATGGCCACTGATAGCATGGAACTTCTTTTAGAGGAGACCATGCCAAGCTGAAAAGTATCGCTGAGGAAACTGCTCCAGAGAACTGCTGCTTCATTAATGCATTTGGTCAGATTTGAGACAGGAGCTCCCTATAGACTTTTCTCTTAATTCAAAAGAAATCCTATTTCTAGAAAGATTCAATTACTCATAATGATGTTCTTTGGAAAGAATTTGTCCTTTGTGTGTGTCTTAATATATCTAAAGCACAAAGGTAGTTCAAAGGTTTTAATAAAATTTTACTTACCAGAGGGATGTGAGGTTGAAAATGCCATGTCTGCATGGTTAACTCTGCCTTAAAATGAAAGTAGACTTTCCTAATAAATCTCAAATCTTCTGTTTATGTGTATCTTCTAAAGTCAAATCTTAATGGGGTTTAAGAGGACCTTAATCAGGTATGAATGCTTATAATATTTCCAGTAGGTGGGTATGTGAATACTTAAGTGAGTTTCAATTGTAAAGAATGCATATGCACCTTTAGGGAACTTGTTTTCATGATTTGAAACATATTCTCTCCACTACAGCTTTGAAGAGGATACAAAGGGCCAGACAAACTGGGTAATACAAAGGATTTCAATGCTGAGAAAGAAACCAACTAAATCTTTGTGTTTGCTGCAGGTTGATATTGCAATTTGTAATTTTACATAGGAATTGAATCAAGCTCTCTCTGTAATTTAGTTCTTGGTGTAATGCTTTGTTGCGACAAGGCTGTCAGCTCTTGACTGTGCAATCTTAGAGATAAATTAGGAAGTGTTTTGAGAGGAGTGGAATGAAAGTATTAAGATACTGGGGATTTATTTAAGGACAGACAGAAGGAACTGAATATGGAGCCTGATGCTGGCATAGATTGATTCTGGTAGGGCTGCCAGTATAATGATGCTAAATGGACAGTTGAATGTCCTTCAGCTTTTGTGATTCTCTTCTTGAGATCTTAGGTAGGTACCTTACAAAGAACCTTTAGGTAAGGGGTGTTCAAAAGGAATTAGCATCCGTGTTCACCTTGGTTACCTATTTTCCATCCAGAGAAACTTCTAACCTGTCGAAAAGGAATTTAGAGGTTGAAGTAGATCCCTGGAGTGAATCCCAGCTCTAAGTCACTTCCTGTCTGTGAAAAGGCAGTAATGATAACTTCCTAAGGTGGTATGAGAAGCAAATGGAATAATTGGTGTAAAACACTCAGTAATCCATTGGCACATTGTGAGCAGAAACACGTTGAAATGATGTAGAAATATGTTGACTTAAATATCTCCTGAGGGCTGCAGACAGGTAGCTGCATAATTAACATTTAATTGAATGTTTGGATAAAAGGACTATCTCTCCATTCTGGTATACTTAGTACATTTACAGTATATGAGATAGCATATATAGGCTCTTAGAAGTCCATGTCCTTTGGGAGTTAGAGGCTCACACATTCTAAACCTCATCTCCTACTTTGGGCCTTTAGATTATTAGATTAAAGAAGTTACCTGTGATGGCGTTGGGACATAATGAGCTAGTAGAGGAAGGAGGAAGATGACCAACTGAAATTCTAAAGTAGAGTTTAAACATTTAATTAGCTGATTTCTGTTAATGCCACTAGAAGCATGACCCTTAAATGGAGAATAATTCCTCGTTTTTTCATGGACAGTTACATTCAAGAAATAGATTATTTGGACTTTGGGGATGAAACAACAATAACATTCATTAGTGTTTCAACCCTTCAGCATTCCTGAGACACCTAAGGCACCAGGCTAAGCTTTCAGGATACAATAGCAAGAAAAACAGACCTAACCCTCATGCAATGAAGACCTGTTGGTAGAAAATAGGTAAATCTATAATTACAATTGTGCTAGTGCTATGTGGAAACATATCAAAAGTGAAATGGAGTGAGGGAGGCCAGAAATGCTTATTTAAAGAAGTGGTATTGGGGGAGTAAAGGTTCTTGGGGAAGGAAGAACAACTCCGATAGAGAGTCTGTGCTGCCCCCAGGGAGGGAAGACAGTGGAGAGAACAGGTACTTTTGAAGAAGGGAGAGGCTGCCTAAAGTAGGTGAGAGTTGTGTTTCATGTGAGAGGCTAGAACAGAAATTATGGGACAATAGCCCAGGCTGGGAGACATACTTACATTTATGTTAGGAATTACAGTCTCAGTAGAGCTCAATTGTTTGGTGCAAACATCTTACCTTAAGCTTTTTTTCAAACTACTGTGTTGAATTACAAAGGTGATATTTATAATCTCTCAGTTTTTAGAAATTAAACCAGTATTTACTATCATTGACTAGTTTGTTAGCATTTTGCATTACTGTCTGACTTTAAAACCATTTTTCAGCTAACAGATTTTTGTATACAGACATATTTTTTATATTTCCGGGGCCTTCCTATCCATCAATCAGTCAATCTATCTGTCAATCATCCATCTATATATCTAGCTGGACTACATGTAGGATAATAGGATATACACAAATGTGAATGTTTATACAGTTTGACTGTATGTTTATAGAAAGAACAGTAAAGAGGATGGATTCACCTGTATTTCTGATATGAAAACTTTTAGAATCTATCATTGAGAACCCTCGACTCTCCCAGGCCCTGCAGGGCAATGGCAGGAGGCAGCCTTCACCTTGGTGGGTTGCACTCTGGCACCACCCAGGCAAGGCCATGGAGTAGTTTGCATATGGTGTAAGATCCTCTTCACGCCATGCGTTGTTTCATTCTCTTCTTTATTCTCTGTTCCAGTCTTTCTCCCCTTCTTTTTCTTTTCTCTATCCCATATTTGTCATTTTTTTTTTAATGTTTTCTCTCTCTCCTCCTATGAGTCCCATGGTTATTTTCTCACCTGGTACCATTTATTTTGGGCCTCAACTTAGGCCCGAAGGAGTGTTGACCCTGCTTTGGGTAGTTCTGGATGGTACAGCCTGTGACTTTCTGGGTAACCTTTTGTGACTTTGCTTTAACACAGAGATGCATATTTCCAGTAAGCACAATCTTTTCCCCTTTTGCGGGTCTCCCCAGGCATTACCTGCTGTCTTGGTGCACTGAATATGCTCATCTCTCCCTTCTCTTTCTTCTGTCAGTGAGGTTGCAGATAACAGAAACTCTCCAGACTGTGGCAATGATGGCGGTGACCCTGGGGCACCAGGTGAGCCCTGCTGTGTTGGAGTCATCCCTCCAGCTCAGTCTGGATCAAGAAGCTACTACAAAGTGCCATTTTAGCCGGGAAGCTAGTGACTAAACATGGCTACCAAAATAAACAAATAAATAAAAGCTAGCAAATGTCTTCCTTGTGTGTATCCTCCACCTCACTTCTCATCCAGCTTATCTCACTGGCCAAACCTAATCTGTGCCTGGAATCTTAGCAGCAAGGGCCTCTGAGAAATGTAGTTAAAGCTTTCAGTCTCAGAGAAGAATGCATACTTCAAGAGGATTGGAATGAATGCAGAGTGACACTCCATCACGTTTAACACATCTAAAATGTATTTCATCAGAGATTTAGCTAGAATATTTCATTCAAAGCAGGTAGATGATATATTGCAAGACTCAAAAAAAGGATCTAGTTGCTAACCAATTTCCATTTCAAACAGATGGATATTACCGTCACTGCAGTTGAAATTGCTGGAAAAAGCATCAAGCAAATAAATAACTAAAAATTACCAAACACCTGCCTCTGCATGTGGTACTATTTGAATATGAAATACTATTCCTTTGTTTCAGCTTAGTAGTCAAAGTAAAATATTAGGAAAATGATTTTTACAGAGACCTTCCCACCAAAGTCCCAGACAGTCTACCTGTTTTAATGAATTAGAATAAACAGTTGTGTCCGATTGAAGCTATAACAGCCCCTGGCAAGCTGGTCCCCTCCTTAGTTGAATTATCTGTGTTTCTACTGAATCTTTCTTTGTTCTGTGCTTTTCATGGTGGGTTGGTTTTGGGTTTTTTTGTTTGTTTTGTTTTGTTTTTTGAGGAATACAAAGATAGAACTGCCCTGTTAATTGGAGATTAAAATAAGAGCTTGAATTCATTCTAATCACTTATACCCTGTTGCTTGCCAGATTCCTTTTAAAGTAGACATGATTGCATCGCTACTCTTGCAAAGTAACAAATTATCAGTGTATCTGCACTCAGAGATTACATTAGCACATCAAGGAATTAGTCTTGATGAGAGAATCAAATAATTTTTTCTTTGCCTCTGATGTTTGGAGCTAGAAAATGAGAGAAGAGTAGCTGAAACAAATGGAATTACTTAGTGAATCTGTCAGTCAACTACATATATAATTTTTAAATCATTTTCCTGTCTCAAAAAGTAAGACTCCATTCAGATACCTTCTCTGGTAGATGCGTTAAATGCAGAAATACAAATGCTACATGGGGTAAACCACACTATTACATGAAGATGTTCTTTGATTCCAATTTGGCTACTCCACACCATGCCACCAAATATCAAGATAAAAACAGCACTTTTGCTCACTAAATTCAGCTTCAAGACAAATCCACGGTGGTCTATCTCAAGCCCCCACCACAGTGTGGTCCCTAAACCCCACTTATAGAGTATTTTTAGGAAAGACCTGTTTGAATTAAATTATTATTGTTTGATTAATTATATGGGGAAGCTACATAGTGTTGATCTTTCATTAATGAACTCTCTAATTCCAGCTTCTCCCCGAGTTTTTTTCTTTCATTCATATTTGATTAAGCATTCAAGAGAAAAACCTAGATCTTCCTCCCTTTGGATGATAAGGGAGATGAGTTCTTGTCTTTAGTTATATGGTGCTTGGTTGAATAGTAAATTATAGGACACAAGTCCTCTAATGGATTGAAAACTAAAATCTTTTGATTTCCTAAGTGTATTATAAAGAACATTCAAATATGAAATTTCTCTGGTAGATCACTGATGTGCCAACTGAAGGAGTGCATGGATAGACAGAACAGGGACCATTTTTAAGCAAAACTTGACAACCAAGCAAGACCTGTATTCGATCATTAGGTGACATATTTATCCACTGATTCAAGAAGTAGATATTAAGAACATCCTTTGTACTAAGATTGGTGCTGAGAGCTAAAGATGGGTGCTCTGCCTTTGAGGGGCTGATGGTCTGAGGGAAACAGCAATAAAGGTTCCTTAACATGACACTTTCATCCTGAGTATGGAGAACAGTGGCTTTTCCAAAGAGAAGGTGTGTATTCTCTCATAGTGAGGTAGAAAGTGGAGTTAATTAAAACATAAACAGATGTTTTACTTCAGAAATATCTGCTGATATTTTTAACAGCAAAAAGTGCAGCCAAAAGTGACAAAAAATAGCAGCTGTCTAGGACCACACCTTTCCTTTTTCTGCTCCCTTTCACCCACAGAAATTGAAGTAAGTGAGTTTGTTAGAAGCAAGAGGGTTTGTTTTAGTGTTTAAAGAAATTAGAAAAGGGCTTCATTTGGTATGTTAATGTTCAGAAAGTGATCAGTAATCTGAAAAAAGCTAGGGGAAAATGTTCAGGGTGTCAGCAAGAAAGGGCAGCCTTAGTCTTATCAGGGACTTGGGTTCTACAAGCACACAAAAAAAGAATTTAAGTCCAAGAATGGACTTGGAATCAGATTTTCCCACAGAAGTTCATTTAGAAACTGAGAGCTCAGCTGGGTATCCTGCCATACCCTGAGCAGAAAATCTAGCCATGTTGTGTCCAACTTCTGACCTACAGAAGTGTGTGCTAATAAATGGGTATTGTTGTATGTTAGGGGGAAAAAAGGCCACAGCCTGTAGCATTCTACAGGACATTGAGTTCATAATTGGAGTAATTCAAGAAAATACAGGCACATTCTGAATGCTAAGGCTTTTGTAAACAAACTTGGCAATGCAATGGTTTATGCAGTTGTGAACTAGATTTAGGGTGACTGACTTGTTCACTCCAGGACACTTCTGAGAGTGAAAGGGGCACCACCAGTGATTGCACGGAAAGAAGTTGCACAACTGGAGACTCCCCCAGCCACCGGGACTTATGGTCATGCCAGGTCGAGGGGCTAGTTATATTGCATAATTGCATTAACGGCAACCCTAATTCTTTTAAATTGTGACAAAATATACAAAACAAACATAAAACAGTTAAAAACCACTTTAACTGTCTTTAAGTGTGAAGTTCAGTGGCATTAAGTACATTCACATTGTTGTGCGCCATCAACATTGTTCATCCACAGAACTTTTATCATCTTGCAAAATTAAAACCTTACCTAGTAAACAGTATCTCCCATTCCACCCCTGTCAATGACCATCTACTTTCTGTCTCTATGAATTTGATTTTTCCCATTACCTCATATTAGTGGAATCATACAGTATTTGTCCTTTTGTGACCAGCGTATTTCACTTAATATAATGTTCTCAAGGTTTATCTGTGTTGTAGCCTGAGTTTGAGTTTTGCCTGAAGGCTGAATCAAATTCCATTGTATGTATATATCACATTTTGTTCACTGGCTCATTTGTGATGGATACTTGGATTGTGCCTACCTTTTGACTATTGTGAATAAAGCTGCTATAAACATAAGTGTGTGATCTATCTCTGTTAGCTTTTGCTTCCCTTACTTCAGGATATATACATACAATATTGATTTTTGAATGAAGAAATTAAAAATGAAGAAGAGAAAGAACACTCTCTTCCTCTGCAGGATCTTCCTGGCCATACTTCATTGGCACAAGACTTTGTCAGACCAGAGTCCAACTCTGCCTCAGCAGAATTCATCAGGCAAAGCAGTTGTTACACACCATCTAAAGATTGTCTGCAAAAAGTACCGAGGCTCTCAAATTTCCTCCTTCCTACACACACACACACACACACACACACACACACAGAGGAAAAGAAAGGAAGCTTTTTTTTTTTTTTCTTCTGGCACAATTTCTATGATGCATTGACCACAGATGTTTCTAAATGAAAAGGACTGATACCTAGAATGCCAGACTATGGGTCAAGTAAATAGCCTTCAGCAGCACAAAGAACCAGAAGCTCCCCATGAGGCTGAACAACAAAAGCCTCCATGTGACCAAGAACATCTTTGTAACACAGGAAGAAGGCAACAGAATCAACAGCCATCTGTTGATTTGGAACCTGAGATGAAATAGGCTACAGCAAAATGTGAACCTTACAGGTACAGAGAAAAATATTCCTCCTCTGTTGTGGAAGTAGAGATCAGAAGGGCAATGTCAATAGCATTAATGCATCTGATCTAAACTTAGGTAATCCTTTTATAGAAACAGAAGCATCAAAATATAACTCTTTATCTGAATTGCTAAGTAATTTGATTTACAACAGGGATTTACAGTACTGGAAAGTAAAGCTGACATGCTTGGGTAAAAGCATGGAGTTGTCATATTTACTGGATGAGAACTGCTTCCTGTCTTTGATTTTCTATGGCAGATGTCAGCCCTCTGTGGGGTCAACAGAGGAAACTGGTTCATCTATAATAGCAGGTTTGAAAGTACTTGCTAAACTTTTGGTCATCAGTTGTATCCAAGCTTCAGAAGGTATACCTGCATAAATTTTCTGCCTATAAGAAATGGTAGCTGAGGGCTTCCCTGGTGGTGCAGCGGTTGAGTGCTGGGCTGCGAAGCTGCCCGTAGTCTCTGCAGCACCAGTTCGATCCCCAGCCACCGGTGAGGGTCCCACATAGCGTGCAGACCTCTCCTGCCGTGCCTGCTGCTCCCCTCAGCAGTGTATTTTGTCAGTCTGCCTGTTCTGCTCCCCGCTCTGGCTCTGGTGAATTCTCTCACCCTCCCACACTTCTGACTATACCCATTGCTTGTATAAATAAATAAATAAATCTTAAAAAAAAAAAAAAAGAAATGGTAGCTGAGAGCCAAAAAGTTTTTAAAGGGCTTTGAAAAAAGTAGACCTAAAGTGACTGTTATAGCTGCCCAGAATAAACAGTGTCTGCAAGTCTGTTCTCAAACTGTTCCTTTATCAGTGAGGACTGAAATTAACATGCAAGTTCACACAAATGCCTCCAAACACAGGTGTTTATAGCACCTTTGTTTGTAATCACCAAAAACTAGAGTTAACTAATGTCCTTAAGCAGCTAAGTGGATAAACAATCTGTGGTATATCCATATAATGGAATATTATTCAGTGATGAGACATGGAGGAACCTTAAATGTATAATTGCTTAGTAAAAGAAACCAGTGTGAAAAGGCTAAGTATGATATGATTCCAACTGTGATAGCCTAAAAAGGGAATACTATAGAGACAATGAAAAGATCAATGGTGAAGAGGTTGGGGTTTTTTGCTTGATTTTTTTTTTTGGTGGGGGAATGAATAAGAGGGGCCAGGGGATTTTTGAGGCTGTGAAACTATTCTGTATGACAATGTAATTGTGGATAGATGACATTTTGCTTTTGGCCAAACCCATAGGACTATACTATACAATGAGTAAACACTAATATAAACTGTGGACATCTGTTAATGGTAAGGTACCAATATTGGTTCATCAATTGTAACCATTGTTTCACACTAATGCAAGATATTTATTAAAAAATTGCACAAAATTATTTTTTTAATTAACAGGGCTATACCTGGTGTTAGAGTAGAAAATGTAATCTTCAGGAGCATAGGTAATAGCATGTCAAGTGATAGGATGTAGCTCCAAATCAAGGGGATTAATAAATGAGAACAGTTCTGTCATTTTAATCCCAGCTGAAACATCCAGTCAACTACAGTGTACCTTAGGTGCAGAAATTCCACCCAAGTTCCTAGCATGTTTAAGAAAGCTGCATTCTATCAAAAATCCTGAGCTACCTACTTCCTTCACATTCAGTTCCATATTTTTTAAAGACTTGGGTCAGCACCAACAGAATCCATTGAGAGGCCTGAAACCAGAGAAAATGGCAGATCCTAAAACTGCAAGGTCATTTGCCCTCAAGTTCCTCCAACCTTCTACCATTAATTTTCCTACTGCAGATAATGACTGGATTCTGCATGTAGAAAGCTCTTGAAGTCTGACAGAAACTCAGACTTCACTCTTGTTTTGCTTGTTGTAATTCCTACATGGAACTACAGGAGAGTGGGCTAGACTATATGTCATGCCCTTAAAAAAGCTACATAGATACATATACACATACACAAGTATGCATTATGTGTTAAAAACCTGCAAGGACAATGTTGAGCCATATATTTTTAAAGGTTTTATATTAGCCAAAGTAGATTGTGATCCTTAGTCTGATAATTTGTCTATTCCACTTATTCAGATTAGGGAGTTTTGAAATATACTGGCAGTGTGTACCTTTAGAAGATTTTTATTCTCATTGAGATGATATATGCTGGCATAAAGCTGATGGTTTTCTATATAGTATATCACTTTCAAATGATATTCTCTGAAAAGTAGAAGCTACTAGAAATTCTACCACTTGTGCAGCTAAAAGCAGGTGAGCTTGACACTGTGGCTCTCATGCTGTAGACAGGGATGCCCTAGACTTGTTGTCAGCTTGTAAGCTTTCAACTACGTATTTGGTATCTTGAATTACTCCCAGCACTCTGTGTATTATGATTCATCCATTAGAACAGGAAATTGAAGAATAATTGAATAATTTAAAGATGGAGGGAAAACTATGTTATATTCTGAGATAGGCATTTTTATTAGAGATAGTAGTAATCACAAACATATTTATACAGGTTATTGATCTTTGTGCAGTGACTACTTTAGTTAAGGCTGTGACCAATTCCTGTGTTTCTGAATCTGTTTATTTAAACTAGACTACAGTGGCGCATAATGGACCTCTGTCCTTGATCCTTAGAAACTAATTATACAAGTTTTCTTTAGGGTTGGTCCTTAAGTTTTTAAAAAGTGACAACAATGGCCTTGTGTTTCACCTACTATTTCATAGTAGCTCATTCCACACACACACACCTGATAATTCCTTTGGTCTTACCACCTCAGGCTGCACTATAATGAGGTTCTCATTCTGGAGCAGTCTCTGCCATATACCTGCTACTGCCTCCTTTCATGCCATCCTCAGCTTCCTGGATCCTTCCTTTGAGCAGCACACCAGCTGTTTGAGGCTTTGTGCTGGAGAACTGACCCCTGAGTGACTAATACCTTCAGAAAGAGTATATCTGTGCCACATGCTAATGGCTGGTCCCAGAGCAAAATGCTAGCCTGTGGAATTCTACTGCAGTTTTCCTTAAAGGTGATGTTGCTATGAAATCTAGTTCTAGAAGCAAGTAGAAGGAAAACCTGAGAGACTTTGGAGACAGTATCCTATGGCATCCTGGCTACAGAGAGATGAAAGCAGAATGACAGACAAATAAATAGGTGAAACTTGTGGACCCCTCTAGAGGCCAGAAGCAGGGACTAGGATGGCTTGTAATTTTGTGTAGGTTTCTGTTTCTATTTAAGGACAGAGAAATCTGTATCTGTGCTGGCTGAGGATAGGAGGTCATTGGGAAAGAGACTAAAGATGGGAGAGAGGGGCCTCCCTTTTGTCCTAGGGGTTAAGTCTCAGCGCTATCACCACTAGGGCCTGAGTTTGATCCCTGGTCAGGGAGCTGATCAACATATGATACAGCAGACCTCTCCTGTCTCACCTGCTGCTCCCCTCAGCAGTGTATTTCAGCAAATCCACCTATTCTGCTTCCCGCTGTGTCTCTGGTGAATCCTCTCACCCACCTCACCTCTGACCTACACCCCAGTTCTTCTATGCAATAAATAAATAAAGATATAGATAAATAGATAAAGATGAGAGAGAGAGGAGAGACCAAGGGAAAGGTGCTGACTTTTGAGAGGTATCTGAAATTCTGATATAAGCCAGATGTCCAAGGTTATGGATAAAAGGATAGAAATTGAAGAAATGTTCATTTTCTTAGCGAGTCAGTGCAGAGTTACCTTGACAGGCACTTTCATCACTATCTCAGTTAATTTCTGAGGAAATTAACTTCCCAATGCAAACAAAATTTTAGCTTTGGTTTTACATCTATTTGTCTATTTTTGACTGTAGTTTTGTTATGCGTGAGCTGTGCAACATCTTATTTTCTAACAATTTAAGATGCTATAAAACAACCATCTGATGATTAAGTACACTATTGTTCTTTCTAAGAAAAACGTTCTGTAAAAAACTCAAGTCATTATATATTGTTTATTATTTTTGTTACTTAGGAGCTATATTTGAAAAATTGTGTATCATCAACTTTCTTGGTAAAAGAATTGTGCACATTACAAAATAGATGGTGTTTTTGTAAGCACAGGCTACAGGACAGAGTACCTCAGACTGGGTGGTTTCAACAGTATAAGTTCATCTCCTCACAGTTATGGAAGCTGAACATCCCAGATCAAGGGGCCAGCCAATCTGATGTCTGGTGAGAGCCCACTACCTAGCTTTCAGGGGCCACCTTCTTATTGTGTGCCCACTTGACCTTCCCTATGTGCAGATACAGAATGAGCCCTCTGGTGCCTCTTCTTATAAGGTCATTAGAACCAGAGCCCAAATTTTATGAATTAATTTAACCTTAATTACCTCTTTATAGAGCCCTATCTCCAAGTACAATCCCACTGAGGTAGGGTAGGTGGGGATGCAGTTAGAGCTTCAACATAGGATTTTAAAAGTACCCAACATCTGGTCCATGGTGATGGCATCCTAGATTCTATTAAATATTATAAAACCATTATCAAGAAATAGTTACAACTTGCCTTAAGAGCTTCAAGTTAAATCTGTTGTCTTACTTATTTTTTAATGTAGAATCAGAAATCTGTATTCTATTTAATTTTGTAAATTAGATTATGATAAAACCCTTTGAAGGTAAGAAAATGATATTTGTAGTTTTAAATTAAAGAGTAGACTCTATTTCCATATAGGCTTTATCTCCAAAGATTCTAAGAGTCGTAAAATTTTACAGTCGTAAAATGGAGTAGGAAATTTAAAAAAATTAAACCCTGCAAAACAGTCTGGCTTATTCTGGGCACAGACTTAATAACTCTTGCTACTAGGAGAAGTGCAATTTACTGCCACAGAAAAGCTGAAAATGTCAAACATATTCTTATGAAATACAATGCAAGCTGCCTGCAAATTAGACTATTCTTTCAACTGGCGTATTCCTACTTCTGTGAGGCTTTCGTAATTGTGGCACTTAGAACAGAAAGCCTCTTGCATGATGTAAACATGCAAACCCTACCTCTGCATTGCTTTACATAGATTTTAAGCAGGTGTGGGTTGCTGCAGACAGTGGAGGGAGCTACAAGATCCCAGCTATTAGGAACTCAGTATAATTGAAAAAGAAGTAGCAAGGAAGCAAGCACACAGCAAGGAAATAGATTCATGGAGCCCTGCTTAAAAAGCAGAAGGCTGGCAGTCAGCAGGCCGGTGCCCAAGGACTAGCAGGAGGCCACAGGTGCAGCACGTCCTTCCCAGCATTCCAGATCACATGTCAGAACCAAGACAGCCTGAGAGCTCTCGATATAGGTATCACCAAACTGGCTTATCCAAACCTGACCTCTCTGAGGACCGAAAAGTCTTTTCTTCTTATTTTAGGTAAGACTTCAACAGTTCTTACTGTTTGATTTATTTTAAACCCAAAGCCAAATAAAGCAGCAAATTAGAAAGTAGAAGATTTTCCTGTGACTGCCATCAGCAGCATAGGGCAGAAAAGAGATTAAGAAGTTCTCCAAACAAGAAACAACCTCCTGCTCCCGAGTATCAATGCAGAAACCCCATTAAGCCCTGGAGAGCATCACTGCTCCATATGACGTGTTATCATAATTAGTCCCTACATTCTCTCAATTTTTAAAATGTGTTATTTTGGCAATGAGAGAGCCATAAAAAGTATGTGATAGAAAGATTTGCATAAAAGTGGTTAAAATAAATACATTGCTACCAAAAAGTATCAACCTCGGCTATTTATAATATTAAATTATATGGCAGAGCTTTTATTAAGTGGTTCTAAATTTTGAGTTCAGGACCTATTTAGCATAGGACTTTGCAGACTAATTGAGGAGATGGGTGGTGCATGCTAATACCACCCACCCACCTCTCAAGAGTAGGAAGAAGACGGGATGGTGAGGGAACTCAGAGAGCATCCTGCTTCTAGTGCATGCAACCAGGGAGCTGGCCCCCTTGGAGATATTCCTGTCTGTAGAGAAGTTAGGCGCAGTGGCAGGTGTGGGGCAGAAGGATAAAAGCCTCATTTCCCTAAATCAGGGGAACAAAGAACAGAGTTTACACTACTTTTATTATTTTGTTTTCATTTTCGAGTATCCCTTTCCAGTTTTACATTATGAGATTATAATGCAAAGGCATTTTAGCATCAGGCAGTGTTCACTGTCAGTGCTAAAACCAATGATTAATATTCCAGAAATATGGGAAGTATAAGTAAGACCATTCTAGATATCATGAAAGTAAACTTTTTATTATAGTCCACCAAAAAATGGACAGAGAAGCAGAAAGTTCTGTGGGTTTCAGGTTCCAATACTTCTTAATTCTTGGGTTCTTATCTAGGCTAAGTTATTTCCTGTATTTGTTTTCTCTAGAAATGGTTATCAGAAGATAAACTTACAGGCTCCTGAAATCTTTGATCAGCAAACTAAACCCTAGTGTGTTGGGCAAGAGTACAAGTAAAAAATCATGCAAGTTTTAGGAGCATGTGCTCCATAATAAGACCATCTGGTGGCAGAACTAAGACTTGCGCTGAGGTCCTTAGGGAATCAAATTCATGTTCCTCATTCCTGCTTCACCCCACCATGTTCACACTGAACCGCACCTTACTTCTGGGGGCTCTGACAATCATCTGTCTCCCCAGAAGTTTATCTTGTGACAAAGTTGAGTTGCTTAATAAGATGAGTTTTTCCTACTAGCATTTGACCAACTCAGGCCTTTTCCATGTTTTTCACTTTTCTCCACTGATGTTCTATTACTAAAGTAGCCCTTCAATTACCACTGGTGATCTCTGGGGAAGGCAGAGCCTCCTGAATGTTCAACTTGTTAAGTAGTTATGGAAGTTGTTACTTCTGAGCAGAGTCCCAGTCACCAACCCCATTTCCGAACATTGTCTTTATACTGTGTAGTGATTGTCACTGTGAAAGTAGCCACTGGGACTAAGGTAATAACACACTCTGGATTTGTTTTGAAACACCATTACAATATAATTGTGTCATTGTCATCACACATGCAGAAGACTTTGTAATACATCTAAAAAAGGGCAACAGTAGATACTGATTTCTATTTTAAATGAGATCTTACCCAAATCACAAGACATACATACAAAGGGATGATAAATATCTGCAGAAATGTGTGGCTTTGCTGGGGTTTATCCTCATCCTTGATGAGGATGAGGTCAGGAAGGGGAACAAATAGACAGACCTTCCTGATTTCTGATTCTTTAATCTAAAGGCTTTGGGCTTGCTCTTTAAATTTGCTGTAAAAGAAGAAACACATTGATCCAGTGACAGAAAATTTAGCAGTTTCTGATTTATCTGTCATAAAGAGTTACCATAGCTCCTAAGTAATTACTGAAATCTCATGCTTTCTAATCTGAGGTCTAAGTTGTTAAGGAAAGCAATCAGGTTAAGAGGCATCTTAGAGACATTTCAAGGTAGGAGCTGATGCCCTTGTTGACTAGATGCTTAGCTGCCCAATCTGAGGGGACCAAACCTCAGGATGGTGAAGACTGGATTGAAAGTCTCTCTCAGGGGGCATCAGAAATGCATCTCCACCTCTCTCAGTAGGTATTTTTCAATTTGATAATATGAGTGAGTTATTAGATTTGCTGGGACTTGATGGATATACATACCATTTATTAGCTACACTGGCCTGGCCTGATGAGCATCATTGAGAGAAGCATCAGATCTGCAGTACTCTAGAAACCATAATCCTTACATATATGTGTCCATCCAGAGTTCTTCCTTTTGATTACACCCCTATTTCCATCCTAGGCTCTCAGTGCTACCTGTTTCTGTGCTCACATAGGCTTGTAAGTCCAACTATTTACATATAAATGCCCGCCCACACTACTTGGTCTTTTCTAGCTATATGCAAACTATATTTTAATTTTCTGAATCATATTATATGAAAACAACAACAGAAAAATCCCAGATTTACTCTGTTAACATTTGTAGACATCTGTTATTATAAATAGGCTGTTGTTTCACTGTCTTTCGATTTTGACTTTTTTTTAATGTAAGCCAGTTTTTCCTCTCTTAACACTCTTTATTTCTGCAGTAGCATTTGACCAACTTCTGTATTCTACTGGCTTCTCCATCACACATGGCAGTGCATGTTTATGGCAGTTACACTGTGGCTCGTATGTACTATTATTCCCATCACTCCCACGGTCTACTTTGAGGGCAGAGCTCTTTCTCCAAGACCTATACAACATTATTTACACCTCACACTAGGTCTTAAATTTTAGATGTCAGATGTCAATGAAAGAGAATATTTGACTTCCCTGACCGGATCTTATTAGAGGTTTGCACTATATTGCAACATGTTAGATATTTAATGCAGCTGTCAAAATTAATACTATTCTACAGATCGTCATCTTAAAAATATCCTGCCATGCTTAAAGAGTATCAGCTACAGAAAATTATTATTTTGCTTGGAACTGGAAATAGAAACTGGCACTAATGCTTTTTATTAGGCTGCTCATTGTCAGTCGCTTTACAGTTTTCCAGGCTGTCTTCGCAGAGAAATGTGTGTGGGGACAGAGGGCAGGAAGAAATTCAGGTCTGTATATTTGTTCTCATGCTTTAAAGTTATATTGTGATTTTGAGATGTTCGCATACATTTCTGTATATATAATCAGTGTCTGAAAAGAGGAAGGGCAAGTTGTACATGACCAGTATACCAAAGAAAAAATTATAGATACCTAAGGAAGCTAAGCCCTCCTGCCAGGGAGTGACAGATTGAGCCTAAGTGTTCTCTTAGTATAGTATTTTTTTTCATCACACTAAAATACTCTGAGTTCTACTTTTGATGTTTTATTTTAATATATTGGTGTTTCAATTTTTAAATTGTGTCAATGATTAACTGAATGTAAAGGAGAAACACCCCCTGAATGTTTTCTCGACTCTCAATCCTCTGCTGCTTCACTGCCTCACTGTGGTCCCCAGACATGTGGGGTTTTCTAGGTGCTGGGCATTTGTGACACCAGCTGGGGGTCTTAGAGTTTAACTCTCTTGTAACGGCATCTTCCTGGGGAAGCGTTTTACCCTGCAGCAGCCACAGAGCTCATCTTTGCTGCATCTCCTGATAGCATCCGTGCTTGATTTAATCTCATGATTTTTTGTTCATCACGGCCCCTAGCATTAAAAATCCACTGTTAATTTAAGTTTGCACAATAGGGAATCACCTAAAGATGCTCAGCCCAGTCCTTAAATGAGGCATGATGGCAAACTCAGGCATGGTTCAAAGGGTCTTATTATTAATAACAAAAAATACTCATGTTACCTTTGCTGATTTGCAGCTATTTCAGGAACTAGGAACAAAACTAAATAGTATAACAAAAGATACCTCTGTGGTGCTCATATAAGAAATCACATGGGTTTTGTGGGAGCTATGTGAGCAGAATAATGGACAAAGACCAATACATATTTATTATAAATCATCACATCACACTGAATTTCTAGCTCATGGATATTATGCCCTAATGTAAGAGGAAAAATACAAGAAATCCCATGGACAAAAATTAGTAAAAAAAAAAAAAAAAAAAAGGCAGAAAATGTCTTTTGTTAAGAATTTCTGCACAGAGAGTTTTGCAAAGTTCAGCAACTTATTTTCTTCCTGCATATATTTGATGTGGTGAACTTTTATATATCATAGGCACATTTGCATGACCAAAATGACTTTATTTTGTATTATATGTTTAAACAATTCACATCTGTTTAAAGAAGGAAGATGATCTGGTGTCTGCGCTCAGCTAGGCTGTGTGCCAAGCACTGGAGGTATGCATTAGTGATCCAAAAAATATTCTGATGAAAAATGCTTACCTACCAGTTGACAATAAATAACTATAGCAGGATGTTGTAATGGACCTCTTGTTTTTGTTTTTGTTTTTGTTTTCCCCTTACAGTAGAGCTACTGACTTTAAAAGCAATCAGTTATTCCAACAACAAAATAGGTTTATTGGGAAACAACAGGGAAAAGGGTGAACTGGACAGTGCATGTCTCATAGTGAGATCCACATGACCCCTACATGGCCTCTGGCTATACCTCCCCTCTCCAAGTTCCACTGTGGCTGGGAAACAGCATCACTCACCATGGGAGATGCAAGACACAGTGGGTCCCGAAGTTTGCTGATTCTGTGCATGTGGTGGGCACTCTCTACCTAGCCTCCTGACCTCATTAAAATGTAGTGTCTGCTGTTGGTGGGAGTGCAAACTGGTCCAACCACTATGGAGAGCTGTGTGAAGATTTCTGGACCTACTAAACATAGAACTTCCATATGATCCAGCAATTCCACTCCTAGGTATTTACCCAAAAGACACAGAAACATCAATTCCAAAGAGCACCTGCACCCCTATGTTTATAGCAGCACTGTGTACAATAGCTAAGCTTTTGAAACAACCCAAATGCCCAAAAATAGATGACTGGATCAAGAAGATGTGGTACATATACACCATGGAATATTACTCAGCATTCAAAAAAGATAAACACATGCAATTTGCAGCAACATGGATGGCGCTGGAAGGGATCATGCTCAGCAAAATAAGCCAGAAAGAAAAAGAAAAATACCGGATGGTCTCACTCATAGCAGGAATCTAGAAAACTTAAATAAGGGACCAGGAAAATGAATAACTATAAGAAAGTGAAACAAAAAACTATGAACCAGAGACACTCTATGGGAGGTGGGGGGCAGGGCAGGGAGGGATTGGGGTCAAAATAAGGGGGTTGCAATTGTATGGGGAATATAAAACTAAAATTTATTTTAAAAAATAAAATAAAATAAAATAAAAGATACAGAATGACAAACTGAAAAAAAAAAAAAAGTGCAGTGTCCATTAAAAAAAAAAATGTAGGGCCTCCCCAGTGGTGCAGCGGTTGAGCGCTGGGTTGCGAAGCTGCCCGCAGCCTCTGCAGCGACGGTTCGATCCCCGGCTGCTCCCCGGCCACTGGAGGAGGGTCCCACATGGCGCGCAGACCTCTCCTGCCGCCCGCTGCTCCCCTCAGCAGTGTACTTCGGTCCTTCTGCCTGCTCTGCTCCCAGCTCTGGCTCTGGTGAATTCTCTCACACTCCCGTGCTTCTGACTGTACCCAGTGCTTGTATAAATAAATAAATAAATAAATAAATAAATAAATCTTTAAAAAAAAAAATGTAGTGTCTGAATATTACTATTTAGTTCAAGAATATGGTAATACCAGTATTAGTATTGGTAGTGTTAGAGTCCAATCAGGAAAAGAAAAGCCACAATAGTTATGTGAACAAAGAATTTAATATAAAGAGTAGGTTAAATGGATATTAGAGAATTAAAGCTGCAGAGAGGGAACAAAGGAGGTAGGACAGCAGCAGCAACTGCAGGTAGCAACTGCCTTCTTGTGTTGGAGGAAACAAAGAGAAGAGGCTGGATTTACCAGAATTTGGGAGATTGGAATAGGGACCCAGAGCTGTGTTCTAGACCTGGCGCACTCAGAGGGCCCCTGAGGAATTGGAACTGGACCTCAGAGAAGGGGATGCTGGCCAGCTACTGCTGTTACCTCCAGAGCTCAGGGCAGGGGACATGGGGAGCTGGACACAGATCTCGTGGCCTGGATGTTGGCTTGCCTGTTGCAGGTATCTCTTAGGGGCATGCAAGAGGCTGTGTCTGGAAGTGTGCAAACATTTGGGAACCAACCACCATTAACAAGTGCTGCTGCTTGAGTAAGGGTGGTTGCCTGGTAGCTCTGGCAGGAACAGGAAGCAACCAGAAAGGCCTGGTCCCTGTTCCCTCCTCTGACCTTTCAGGCTCTGCTGGGGGCACCCTGTCTGCAGAACCACGTGGAAAGAAATGCCATTTACAGAGCTTGTGAACACTGCACGTATAGCAGTGTGGAGAAGGGAGGGATGGGCACAGTCTCAAATATGTTAGGTGGCTTTTATTCTCGTGTTCTGCAATGAGTTGCTGCCCAAGTAGGATCTGCAGAAGAAATGGCTGAAATCTGTTGTATTTAAAAGTTGTATCAAAATATACATATGATTCTGCAACCAGTTGCCAGTGTGGGGAAGGGAGGGCTTCCACACATTACCAAGCAATTCTCCAACAGCAGCGGATGTTTTATACATCCAACTCAATTCTGAAGCTGCCTACCTGCAGACAGTGTCAGATGCCACAGGATAAGGATACAGTCCTACAGGACTCCCCCCACCCCCACCCCCACTTCAGACAGGTGCCAGGTTAAGTCCAGCTTGTCATCAAGGGTTCTGGCCAGCAAGCTTTGGATGGGAGGTCGCTCTTCCTTGGATTTGATTAATTTTATTAGAGCAGCTCAAAGAACTCAGAGAAACATTTTACTCACTAGATCACCTGATTATCATGAAAGGATGTAAATCAGGAACAGTCAGATGGAGGAGACTCTCTGGATAAGGTATGAGAAAGGGCACAGGGCTTCCATACCCAAGCAAATCCATTTGTTCACCAAATTGGAAGCTCTTGGAACACCACCCTTTGGGGTTTTTATAGAGGCTTCATTACATAGACATGATTGATTGAATCACTGACTATTGACCACTGATTCCATCTCCAATCCCTCTCACCTCCCCAGATGTCAGAAGGCTTTAAAGAGATTTTTTTGATATCTCTGGATGTCCCTTCCCTGTGTATCTGTCTCTCTTTCTCTCTGTCTCCACTTCCCCTCCTACTTCAGTCATTGCTATCACACTACACCCACCACCCAAGCACCCACAGTCCTCCACTACAGCCCATTCCAGTCTGTTCTCACTCCTGCCTCCCAATCCTGGTATCCTCAGTTCTACAGTCAGATTTCTAGGGTTTGTCATTAGTTTGCTTATTTCCTTTTTTAATATCAGAATAATCTTCTTCCAAACTGCTGTCCAAGGACATCATTACCTTTATCTTAGACTGAGGCTCATTTTGTCAAATTAATACCAACAGCAAATATCTGGGGAAGCTAAGTAATATTTTCATTTTTCTTAAAGCTAATATTTGATTTCCTTATTCTTTTCTGGAATCCTCTGATCTACAAAATCATCAGGGTTACAATGAATATGGCCTCCCAGTCGCCTGTGCAAGAATAACCTTTGTTAACAAAGTTCATCATCAATATCATGCAGTGTGAGTTCTGTTTCCTGCTTTTTGTATTCACCTCCTGTAACCACCGACACCCCTCACACACATACACACACCCAGATCTTATATCACCTTCATTTCCTTTATTTGGATTTTGAAGATAATGTCTTACTCCTTAAATGAAGTCAGTTTAGACATGTAGTCTTTGAAAATTTTCAAGAGAATAAATTAATCTTTGTAGTTAGTTGATCTATCTACTCTTCCAGCCAATGATAGCACCAGCTGCCCCTCCTGCTCTCGCCCTAGCTAACAACAGTGGGGTTAACAGTGTAAATTCTGGAATCTAATATTCTGGTTTCAAATCCTGGTTTTGCCATATACTAGCTATGCAATCTTAGAAAATCATTTTGGTTCTCAGTTTTCTCATCTGTAAAAAGCAGGAACTGGTTGTGCCTATTTCATAGACTTACTGGGAAAATTCAATGAGTTAATATAAATTAAATGGTTATAATGACATGGATGATAGTAAATAATATGTTTGTACATGAACATGTGCGTGTGTGTTGTGCTGTCGTTACTAATTTACTAAGTTCATCAGAGAGATTGTAGCTGGTCTCATGTCTTCTTTTTTGCTTATGCCTGGAACACCTGGCTTCCCCCCACTGTCTTCTGAGCTCCAGCTTAGATGTTAACCTCTCCAGCGAGCCTTCACTGCCCCTCTCTTGCTGAGGCTGTGTGAGTTGCCTCTCCTACATGCTCCTATAACATCTTCCCACATCTGGATCACAACATCCATCCCACCTGATATGGGTTCTTGGCATTTGTGGTTTTGAATACTTGTGATAACCTAAAGGTACATGGCATTTAGTGATTTGTAATGGGATTAAAGACAGGCAGATAGATATTGATAGATATTAATCAATAGATAAATATGTCATATTATCCATTTATTAGTATTAAATAAGGCAAGGCATAAGTTTGAGGAATAAGAAGTCCTTATGAGGGATCTTTCCCCAAAGTAAAGCTTCTATTATATTCTAATGTTCTATCTTTTATATTAAATTCTGCATCCCTGAATGGGGGTAACAATTTATCTTTATCCCTAGTGCCTTACACACACTGGAAATTTAAATAATATTCATTAACTGAATGGAGGTGTATTTTTACTTTAATCTAAAATTTTTTTTTTCCAAAAAACTGGCTTTCCCCCAGAGCCATAGTTTGAGGTGCTGACCTTCTTCACATAAAGCTAAGCTCAAAATTTCAGAAGATTTGAGTTATAAACCTTTGCCCTAAAAGATGACTTCCTACTTATTCGAGAAGAAAAGGGAAAAAAAATGCATTTTTTTAATACTAACTACACCCAAGATATATGGTTAATGAAATAAAAAGGACTCATCTGAAAAATTTTAGATACTAGCCTATTTTGTCTTTTCCCAGAAACTTCTTGAAGAAGATTATATAATTCAGACTGAGACAAACTGGATCATAATTTAGTAAACTTATGGCAAGTCAATTATGTATAAAGGTGTTTTAGGGCTTATTATTTAGAGATAGAGAAAAGCCTCCTGCCCTGCACTTACCACATAATCACAAATGCCTTCTGCACTATCGAAATTTTTTTTCATTTGCTACACTATCTGGCTAACATGTCTGAAAGAGATAATTCATTTGGACATGAATGCCTGAAAAGAAGGTACACAGACAATGGGACTTATAGATCAGGGCAAGGAAGTGTAAATCCAAAAGGAAAGCTTTTAGTTTGGGGAATTAGCACTTGGGTGCTCAGTAAACAAACATTATCTCTTTCATGATTAATGCAGGTTCTAAACTATGAAAGAAAAGATGAGATTCTTTGACTAGTAATTGTTTCAAGATGCTTCTTAAGTGTTCATCCTACAAAGTCAACTTTTGTGGTTTTCAGTGCTGCAGATCATACGCCTGCACGTGATTGAGAGATGACTGGGGTTACAAACTTGTAAGCAAATTCCAAGAGAGAAGACCAGAGAGAAGCTTTCTAAAGCAACCCAGATTAGTGATTCTTAAATAGGAACCAAAATTGGGGTGAGATAGGGTATGGGGGGAGTTGGGGTAAGCCCACCACACTATCCTGAGAATCACTGTATATGATATGAGGTGCAATCTGTGGCACTAGGTATACAAAGGTCCTAAAGACTAGGGAAATGGGCCTCCCTGGTGGTGCAGCAGTTGAGCGCTGGGTTGCGAAGCTGCCCGCAGCCTCTGCAGTGCCGGTTTGATCCCCGGCTGCTCCCTGGCAGGAGGAGGGTCCCACATGGCGCGAAGACCTCCCCTGCCGCCTGCTGTTCCCCTCAGCAGTGTCCTTCGGTCCCTCTGCCTGCTCTGCTCCCCTCTCTGGCTCTGGTGAATTCTCTCACCCTCCCGCGCTTCTGACTGTACCCAGTGCTTGTATAAATAAATAAATAAATCTTAAAAAAAAAAAAAAAAAAAAGACTAGGGAAATGGTTGAGAACTCTGATCCATGTTCAGATGCATCTGGGATGAGGCCCCAAGTATTACAGGGCCTTCTTCACTTTTCATTCTATACGCATGACCTCTATATCACAAAGTGCTTTTTGGCATAAAAGATCCCTTTTTTGTAACTAAATGCCCTTTGATGGATTTCATGACAGACCCACTGTATTTTAAAAAAGAAACAAAGTTATAAAAAAGAATAAGGGGCCTCCCCGGTGGCGCAGCGGTTGAGCGCTGGGTTGCGAAGCTGCCCGCAGCCTCTGCAGCGCTGGTTCGATCCCCGGCTGCTCCCCGGCCACCGGGTAAGGGTCCCACATGGCACGCAGACCTCTCCTGCCGCCCGCTGCTCCCCTCAGCAGTGTACTTCTGTCCTTCTGCCTGCTCTGCTTCCTGCTCTGGCTCTGGTGAATCCTCTCACACTCCTGTGCTTCTGACTGTACCCAGCGCTTGTATAAATAAATAAATAAATCTTAAAAAAAAAAAAAAAGAAAAAAAGAATATGTTTAAAAAAAAAAAAGAAGAAGAACTAGGAACACTTATCAAAGTAACATGAAAGTAGCTGAGATGAGCAATTATTGAGCAGATAAATAGTACTGGAATGATTTAATAAAATTTAGTAACATTATATTAGTTAATATACATTTAATTAAGCCACCAGAATCAAAGTTGACTCTCAATACTTATGATTTTTCCAGGAACAAGATGAAATCATTCAATTCAGTTCTGGGAGAAAATACTGTTACGTCTTACAGAAAGCTTAGGTACTGACTTATAAACTGCTCTTATAATTCTGATAAGCTCTACAGGTTAACAGTTCTTTTTCATCTCTATTTTCTGGGAATGTATGCATAGGTTAAAAGACCAACTTGAGCTGTAGCTGATTTAGTATTTTTATTATGCAAAATGACATTTAACGTTTATGTTTTTCCTAATAGGGTCTGTATTCCCTTCATGTGAAGTGAGTCATCATGTGAAGGACCTCACTATTTGATTTCACTACTACTGCTTTATATGTGCATTCTGCATTGAGAAAGTCACAAGAAGCAACTGTCACTCTTTGAGGGTGGAAACTGCCTCAATTCACAAAGAAAAGTGATTTTCCTGTCATCACAAGATGACTCAGGTTAGTAGCTTTTGGCTATTACTACAATTCAAATAATATGAGCTTTTGGGGAAGCTGTGCATACTCAGTAAACCTAACTAGTTCCAATTCTATCATTTTAACTTTGTTACAATGGATGGAAGGTAAGTTGGAGTTTATTTTGTTCGAAGTACAAAAAGGAATGTGAATAATAGTTGTCATGCAGAGTAAGTTAAAAGAACAAGAATAGATTTAGTATTTTTTTAGAGAACAAAATGCATTTATAAGACAAACATATTGTAAGATGATAGTTATACAAAAATTTGTAGTATAATTTGTATGTGAAAATAACATGTAGATTCTAAGTATCACACTTTAAAAAGTTTTTTTAAATATGTATTTTATAGTGAAGTTTTTTATAATATAAAGTCTTTGAACTGTCCTGACCAATTTGTATTTTTACTTTCAAATTACAGTTTGACTTTGTCTTTGAAATTTAAAGCAATTTTATGCTATCTCTCTTTTTAAAATACTTTATCGCCTGTGGCATTTAAACTTAGAGAAAAATATCCGATATTTACATTTGTTTTTACTTACAAAACATGTCTTCATGGTTTCCTATAGGTTTAGACAATGTCAAAACTTACCAATTGGTACACTTTACATTTGTGCAGTTTGTTGTATGTCAACTATACCTAAATAAAGCTATTAAAAATAAAACAAAAAATTAGGTTTTTTCTATACAACATAACAATATTTCCTCCCAGAACTAAATTGAATGATTTCACCTTGTTCCTGAAAAAATTATAAACATTTTAGGAGTCAACTTTGATTATGGTGGCTTAAATAAATATATACTATTTAAGACAATGTTATTAAATTTTATTAAGCCATTCCAGTACAATTTATCTACTCAATATTAGCTACTTTCATGTCATTTTGATAAATGTTCCTAGTTATTTTTCATTGTTCACATTTATTACTCATTATTCGTTAAAGATATTTAGACCTATTATATAAGTCTAGAGCTAGATCCAAAGGACTAAACAATGTTGTACATGAAAACTCTCTTCTATAGAACTTTAGAATCTAGTAGAGATATTAAGTCACTATAATAATTTGTAAAATACAAAATATTTCATGTTCTATGAAATATAGGAATTAGGGAGTTTATATTTGGGAAGATTGGAGGAGGTCATAGACAAAAATTACTACTTGGTTCCCAATATTAAATTAGGCTTTAAAAAGTGGGATACAGCAGTGGTTCAGTTTTCTCTGATTTTTTAATGTCAGGAAAGAAAAATGTTACTATTTATTAAGAAGAAAATAGGACAAACTTACACAGAAACAAGTTATCTTCTAATAGGACTGGTAGTTTTTACTTTTTCATAATCTAGATAGTCAACCTTTCTTATAATGAGTTGTTGAATACATATATATGTATTCATATACATATATACATATTATATATACACACACACATATAGTTGACCCTTGAACAATGCAGAGATTAAGAAAATTAACCGCCCACACAGTTGAAAATGCCAAATATCACTGCCTCTGATCCAATGATTGTGTCTTATGGCTATGGGATACCATGACTGGCCCAACCTGGTAAGACATCCATCCATTGGAGGGCAAGATACAAGTTATCAGAAAAAGGGTGGTGATGGACAAGTAAAAACAATCACCTAGAGTGATCTTTTAAAATTGTAGATCAATTAGGACTCTATCTGCAGGATTTCTCAAAACCTGTACATGTGTATATCCCTCACAGGAGGCATACAAAATGCACCTTGAACTACTGACCTTTTTCATCTGGAGTATTTTATGAGAGTGGTATTGACAGCATACAGAAAAGGAAGCCTGGGTAAACTAAATTGTATTATCCTTTCTTCACTGGGAACCCTGCATTCTCATTTTAATACTAATCTTACTAGCTTAATCACATGACCAAACTCACAAGATACTTGTTTGTATCTATAAATCATATGGAAATGTTGCTGAAATATAAATCCACAGAATTTCAAAAATGTCATATTGAATAGTCCCAGTTCTACAACTCAGTTTTCATGGTCACTTAACATTTGTAGGTACAGTGTAGCAAATTGTATTTGTCCTAGGATTCTTTGACTTGTATTTCCTGATTAATTCCTTGAGGAGAAAAATATAAATAAATTTAACTCTACTGAGATTTTGATTAAAAAGCAAAGCACTCACTGTCTGGGTTTTCTTGTGTGTAGGCAGTTATAGCCAGCCATATGTTTACTTTGTAAATTCTAGTTGAGGGTGCAATATAAGCTGTTTCAATTTGGGTGGAAGTTTTGTCAGACCTCACAAATGAGATTTGTACTCTGTTAGGAGTTTGCCAGATTTTGTGCAGGGGCTGTGGGCAGTTCCATTGTAATTCAGAAAACCTACTGCTAGTTTGCTTTCTTAAGAGTAAATCCTATAAAGCTCTTCCTTGCAAGAAGGAATGAAGGAATTAGAATTATCACCATTTGGTAACAGTTGTAGTAATAATTGCTTTGGGCAAGAGCCCAAAAGAGCTGCTAGAATTGGATGAGAGTGTGATAAACAAGGTATCTATGTGATCTGAAAGTATCTCTACAAGATATTTCTTAAATACTAAGCGGGGGAGGGAAGATATTTTATAGTGGAGTAACTAATCAGACATCTCACCCCGCTGCTTCTTATTTCTCAGGGTGGGAGAAGAGGTGGTGAGGACAGGTCTCAGAGGTTGTCAAGGGACAATCCCTTCTTTTACCAACCTCGCATCTACAAGCTTTTCAGCACAGTTTCCCTTTCCTTACCACAAAATTCATTGCTCCTTCTACCAATACCAAAGCCCATGCTACCCTCTGTATTCAGAGTTAGATCCCATTCTGGTTCTGATTATTTCTGTTTGTTCATCTATTGAAAGTCTGCAGTACTAGGGAGTCAGCATTAAGTACTAGGGAGTCAGCATTAAGTCACACAAACCCTTGTTCTCTAGGACCTTCCAGCTGGTGCTAGAGAATGATATCTGAGAGACTATTACAGCCTTTTGTAATCTGCAGAGATATGCATGGGATGCAATATGAGTCGAAGGGCAGGGCTGAACTAGCTGATATGTACAAATAGAGCCAAATAGTTTCTTAAATGTGATTGAAAATACTTTTATATTGATTGATGAAAAGTCACTATCTGGGCACCCAACTACTTCCCTGGGATATTCCTCACTTATGTGCCATAAGTGAATAATTGAAAGACCAAGCCTGAAACATACAATCAGCTCTTAATATATTTTCTGCCCCTTTCTGATTGTCCTTGTCCAGTGGGAAGGTCAAAGAAAGCTTCAGAGCTTTCTGGCAGGCTTGAAGCTATGCCAAGAATGAGTAGAGGTTAGCCAGGCCTAGGGCTGACAGATTGTGTTGCCTCTGGGGAAAAAAAAAAAAACAAAAAAACCACCACTACATAGAATGTTGCGTACTGCAGGCTCATCTGATGCTGGGGAAGGATGGTGAGAAACAGCAGCAAGAGGTAGTTGAGACCAGGTCAGAAAGAGCCTTTTATGCTCTCCCAAGACACCTGAACCTGATCAGACAAGCTATAAAATGCCTTTAAATAAATCTAAGTAATAGGAAGCATTGCAGTTATTCAGAAGATACATATGGCATAATTGAAAGAAAGGGACTGTAGGACCAAAAGAAAAATCTATTTATAGACTGCTGAAACAATTCAGTCAAGAAATGAACACTTTTCTAAAATAGAATCGTAACAGTATGTAGAAATTGTTGGGATCCAAAAACAGGAGGAGGGGGAGGGGCAAGAACAAAGTGGGAAGGGAGCACTATGGACTATAGTGGAGGACTGTGGGTGCTTGGTAGTGGGTGCTTTATGGTAATAACACCTGAAGGAGAGACACTATACTCCCCAAATACCAACAACTATGTAAACCATTATTACCTCAATTAAAAAAAAAAAAGGTAGAATCAATAGCGTGTAGTTAGTGCGTTAAAATGATGCGCTACCCATTAGAGATTTTCAATCTATTCAGCATCAGATAGATTTTATCCAAAGTGAACCTGCAGTAAGATTTTTGTATATACTGGGCCTCCCAGGTGATGCAAGGGGTTAAGACACAACCAATGAAGCTCTCCGCAGCCACTGCAGCACAAGGTCGCTCCCCAGCCAGGGAGCTAACCACATGGCTCAGCAGACCTCTCCTGACTCGCCCACTGACCCCTCAGCAGTATATTTCAGTCATTCTGCCTGTTCTGCTCCCCATTCGGTCTCTGGTGAATCCTCTCACCCCCCCCCCACACCTCTGGCCTGTACCCCAGTTCTTGGATGCATAAATAAATAAATCTTGAAAAAAAAAAAAAAGATTTTTGTATATACTTCCAAAATGAATTGATCTTGCACAGGAATCTACAAAGATCATTCTTTCCCCAAACCATCATTTTCTAAAGATTTGCAAGTAAAAATAATGCATCTGCTTGTCTTTTGACAACAATGGTGAAATTACAGTGATGATTTTGTTCTTTGCAGCTAGTAACAGAATATAAAAACAGCACAACCTTTGAAGTTGCTGGTTTCCCATTTTAGTAAGTCTGCTCTTTCAGCGCCTCTGGTGCACAATCTGACCTTGGCCCTCTGGTGGTTTTCTGTTTTTCCCAGGATGAAGCCGCCCAGCTGGAGAAGAAGCATGTGCATGAAGTATATGAGAGCACTGCTCCTTTCATTAGTGATCTACAGAGCAAAGCCTGGCGTCGGGTCCGCCAGTTCCTCCAGGAGCAGAAGCCAGGCAGCCTCATCGCTGACATAGGTAACCCACACTTTTGCCACACAGCCTGAAATATATCCCCTTGTGTCTTTCCTTTTCAGGCTCATTTTTGCTTTAAGCAGAAGTCTGAAACTGTGTCTTTGGCATGCTAAAACCCAGATTAATCACTTTGTGGCAGAAATTCTTGCCGGTAAGCCACCAAGTAGAAAACTTCCTGTACTTCCTATACATTCTATATTGGACTGCAGCAGTCTTTTCAGAAGCTCTGTGCACATCTGCAACAAAATAAACCTGACACTGATTGAAAAAATCAGGATTAAAATGACTGCTTGTGAAATTGACCATTTTTCATTGAGAGACAGTCATATTTGTAAATACAGTGTTTTGGTGGCTCATCTTAAGTGATTTTCATGCCTTTGGAGGAAAAGCCAGAACTGTGAAATCATAGAGAAGGTTCTACAGCCTCTTAATAATTTAATGCACCCCTTCCCTTAATTATTCTGTCAGGGTCTTCTTATTATAGCATATATTTAATCATTTTATATTATCATAATCACTGTTTTGCCTGGGAGACTGATTCTGTTCTCTTCTGAATTGAGACATAGTAAACCATAGCCCAATAGATCTCACGCTAAGGTTTAAGATGTGGTTGGAGTCCCACCTTGGTTATGCCTACCTAAAACTGTGTTCTAGCAACTATATGAAGACAGCACCTGTAAGAATCCTACATTTGTCTAATTTATACTCATCTTTAAATACTGGTAAGAGAAAGTTACCTGTCCAGGTTTGGGGGTTGTTAAAGAAGAAATGAACAGTGTGGAATTTATGGAAGGTGTACATGTCATGCAGAAATGGATAGTTTTTGAAAAATAACTCTGTCTTGTCAATTTTTAAGTGACAAATCTGGTTTCAGAAGATGCAATGACTTTGGAATTCTTGCTATCCAAAATCTAAGCAAAGTATGTACCAGGATCTTAAAATCAATTGCAGGAAAAGGAATTATTCAGTCAATGGCTTTGGGGCAACTATATACACACACAATCTATACACACATGCAGGTATGCACATACCTGTTTTCTCATACCTTATACCACAAATTTTAAATGAAATAAAGATGTGGTACATATACACAATGGAATATTACTCAGCATTCAAAAAAGATAAACACATGCAATTTGCAGCAACATGGATGGCGCTGGAAGGGATCATGCTCAGCAAAATAAGCCAGAAAGAAAAAGAAAACTACCAGATGGTCTCACTCATAGCAGGAATCTAGAAAACCTAAATAAAGGATCAGGAAAAAAAATAACTATAAGAAAAAAAAATCAAAATCAACAAACAACTATGAACCAGAGACACACTATGAGGGCAGGGAGGGGAGAGGCATGGAAAGGAGGGATTGGGTAAAATAAGGGGGTTGCAATTGTATAGGGAATACAAAAATAAAATTAAAAAAAGATTTAAATATAGCAAAATAATTATTAAAGGACTAGATAACAACTAAACTACTAAAAAATATTCTTGAGGCAAAAGGCCTCTTTATATATGCTGCCAAAGAAAGAAATCATAAAAAGAATATACAGATGATTGTCATTTTTCACCGCACTTATGTTCTGTAAAGTTGTCATGAACACTGAACTAGTGAATACTAAATCAGTGCTCGTACGGAAAATGTAGAATTAGGTTCCTATGAGCTTCTGGTTGCAACATCTTTTACCAACTGTTCAATACCTCACCTTGTTTCATGTATGTTTCTGTTTAAAGACACCTTACTTGCTGTATATTGTTGATTCACTAACATTGAAATCACGGTCAACACAACTCATGTCTGAACAAAGTTTATTTGATGCATCTTTTGTCCAGGAAGCACATCACAGCCATAAGCATATTTGCGCATATGAATGTTTTTATGGGTGGATTTTCCCTTTTTGATCCCAGAAATAGTAGTGAATTATACATTCATATACTTAGATTTTGTTTCTTTTAATACATCCTGGAGATCACTTCTTGTTTGTGCTTATAAAATTGGCTAATAAAACCTGCATAGTATTTTATGCTAATAGCTCCATATTAACAGGTATTTATGTTTGTTTGCTATATTTTGCAACTATTAATATTGGTATAAATAAGATTCATTAAGCACCTCTATGAAAATAGTTAACTGTAGTAAATATTCCTTTACCTATTTATATGTTTTGAATTGTACTATTTCCAGTTTTTATTCTCCAATAGGTGAAATAAGTAGTATCTTCAGTATCTTCACCGCACAATGGAAGATGTTTTAAAACAAATTGAAATTTTGTGTAAAATTTATTTTATTAAAACAAAATTGAAACACAAAAAGAAATAAGTGAAAAGAAAGAAACCCAAAGGGATTAGAAGAAAAGAAAATAGGATAATATGAGGATCTCCAAAAGGAGTTTTATCCTTCTAGGTTTTTCACTTGGCTAAAGTCATCCAACTATTTGTTGTGTTGGTTAACTAACTGGTCATTAGGTTAGGAATTTATAATTAATTACTAATAAATCTATACATAAGTAAAAATCATCTAGAGGTAATTGAGTTCCTGTTGTTGCCGCAGAAATTCTCTAGGTTGTTTCACTATTTTAGAGGCACAACTTTTCTTTGACTTGACTGTGGTTTCATTAACTGTATCACCCAATTCCTCACCCAAGTTGACTTGCTGAAATGTGTGAGAATGGCTCTTGATTGAACTTCAGTCTTGGGAGCAGGGATCAGGAATTAGTGAATCAGAACTGCAGCCTAAATGAAAAGGCTTCAGTGATGCAGAGGATCTCAGGTAGTACTGGGGTCTGTGTAACTGTGGCAATGCCTCCACCTGAAATGGACTAGTCAACTTCAGATCATTAGATGTGTATAGTGGGCATTCTATGACTTGAAATTTTTACTTGGGTTAATTTAGAAAGCAGGAGAAAAGGCAGAGCTAATTTCTTTTTGAACAAGGCTATCTTTTTGCCTGCTATCAGAAACAATTGTCCTAATAGTTTAAAACATTTTATTTTTTAATTTATAACAAAATTAAGATTACCTTTGCTACTTAACTCTCAGTGCATTTAATCCCCATCTCTGTGGTCAGATATAATTTACTAAGTCACAGTTTAATTATCAGCCTTTTATTGAGGCCATAAATTCAGCACTCCGACTATGTGGCAGAAACCATTGCAGAATGAAAACATAGTAGTCCAGAAAGAAAAAGAAAAATACCAGATGGTCTCACTCATAGCAGGAATTTAGAAAACGTAATTAAGGAACCAGGAAAAAGACTAATTATAATAAAATCAAAATCAAAATCAACAAGCAACTATTAACCAGAGACACACTACGGCGGGTGGGGAAGGAGGGAATAGGATCAAAACAAGGGGGAAATGCATACATTGTGCAAAATGAAAAATAATGTAAAAATATATGAAATTTAAAAAAAATAATAATTAAAAAAATATTATCTTGCTTCTGGCCTCAAGAAAGTTATATGAAATGGAAAATAAATAGGGTATATATTTCTTTTCCCATAGGGAAAGATAATTTTCTTCAGATAAGGTCTTAGTGAAGACCTCAAATTTTAAAAATTTAGTTGTTTCTGCAAAGTTCAGAGGGAGCACTCAGATTTAGTTATTTTCAGCAAATTCTTGCCTACCTTGGCCAAAATATTTTCTAGAGTTAAAATAATTCAATGTGATTAAATGTTTCCCTCTTTAGTCATAGTGTGATGCAGAATACAAAACAGAGGGGAATGTAAACATGCAGACACTGTTCTAGCTTCACTATTATGAAAGGTTATCATTGTGAGATTTTGTAGGGAGGCATGATAGTTACAATCATGGAGACTGCTACAGTACCTAAGTGTTCTGATTTATTTCTTGCACATTGAAGATAATGGGGTGACTATGCCTGGCAATAGTTTTGATCTCATTAGGATAAAATCTTCCCTTTCTAACATTTCTGTATTTGCACTTAGAGAAATGAATAATTGCATCTTATTTAGGAGTTCCACTACTATCCTTAAAAATAAATGCCATTGGGAACGAATACAGGATAAATCAAGTGTGCCAACAACACTAGGAACATTTCAGGAGATGTTGAGATTTGAAAAGTCTTCAGTTTCTTCATTACTACCAGGTGCTCTCTAGATAGTACTTCTAACTCTAATGGCCTATGCACCTGTTTTTATTAGTATCTAGGAGTAGTTTCCCTTCCATTTCTCTAAACCTATCCCCTGAACCAATTTCAAAAAGGCAAATGAGCTAACAAGATGTTTTTCTTAAAATATATATCATCTTTAAAATGTTGAGGATTTCAATTTTACAGTATTTTTTAAAATTATATTTTCTCATGATTGCCCACCAATATTGGATACTTTTTCTCATAAGCATGCTTAGGAATCAGTGACTATGGGATTGAAACTATTTATAATACCCCCGTCATTTACACTGAAAAAAACAATGTTTCATACACTGTCCATTGTTTCAGCTAGCATCAAGAAACATTAGCATCTTTTGAAGAGGAAATAGTAAAGAGTATGGTGATTTAATGACGTATTTCAGACAGTGCAAACTAATAATTTTTGGATAAACTAGATTTTGGGGGGGGGAATATCAAGCAGAATAGAATACCAGAAGATACAAATATAAGCTCTAATGATATCTTAGTATTTGTGGAAAAGGAATTAAATAACACTTGGTTTATAGACAGCTTTGTTTCATGATGGTTATTCAAGTTACTACCTTCTTCGCTGTAATAGCAGTAAGCTCTGAATGACTTACATCTTTGGCCTGTAAAATATTGAATTATTTGGGTTGCTGCTATCAGAAAATGGCTGTCAATTTTTTTTTAAAGTAGTTCTTATACTGCATCAGTACAGACTATAAAACCTAGCAGTGACAGTAGACTACGTTTTAAAATGTTGAAATCCTTTTTGTATTTAAAATCAAATTTTAAAAAAATTTTAAAAAGCATGTTTTATTACATAAGTTATTTTACTTATGGTCATTGAAAGGTTGCTGACAATAGTCTACTTTGTATAGCCAGGAAGTGCTAAGAATGTTTGGAGAAGCTAACTGGAGAATAACACTATAAGATATAGATATGCATAATGAAATGCATATGTGAAGGCAGCTTTTGTAAAGAGACTATACGCCATCCGTAGGATGCTAAGGAACTATCAATCCCTGCTGGCTAGTGCCATTTGTGGGTTGTGCTAGCCTGCCAACCTCATTAAATATTATTTTTTCCATTCCTTCTTTCCTCTTTTATTCTGTATGAAAATATGTAAGCGCACTCTGATTTTGTGAATACCTTCATACCACATTGTATTCTGTTATGCTAGTTAATATAAAATTACACTATCTCTTGCTATAGGACAAACTAACAATTTTCCACTTTCCACTAAGGTTAGCAAATAACACAGGTTTTTCTCTTGTAGGTTGTGGGACTGGAAAGTATCTTAAGGTGAACAGCCAGGTACATACCCTGGGCTGTGACTACTGTGGGCCATTGGTAGAGATTGCCCGGAGTAGAGGATGTGAAGTCATGGTATGTGACAACCTTAATCTCCCTTTTAGGGATCAGGGCTTCGATGCCATCATCTCTATTGGAGGTAAGGCAGCCCAGCTACATGCTTGCTATTTGCCATGAGAATAAAGTGACATAGTTGAGGCCACTCTCATAGCTCACCATCCATTCTTTGTACAAAGTTCTGTGTAATTCATTTTATCTCATTTTTATAGTATTTCAACTGGTTGAATTATTGACTGATCTTAAATATATATTTGATTGTTTTATCAGTTAAACATTCAAACTTATTTTTGGTGACTCATTCCAATTTCTTTTATTTGTAAGAAAGTATTAGACATATTTTACTCATTGAAAATACTATTTTATGATATTAAAGTGAAATCAGACTTTGCCAAAGGGATATAGAGCTGTAGAAGTCATAATTACATTCTTAGGCCACAAGTGGGCCCTTTTTAATAGAATATTGTAGGACTAATGCATCCAGTGTCATCTGGAAGGACATGTCATGCCACCTGCCACTCACTGGTTCTCAGGTCACTGGGGAAGAAGTCACCTGGTCCAGATTGCCTGTGCTCATACTACCTCTCTGTAATTGTTCATAAATCTAGGGACTGTGTTTCTTATATCCAACAAATGTGCCCATAAGACACACATGCCAAAAATGAAAAGAAACAACAAAAATTCATGCATGAAATATACACAAGTCAGACTCCTGTTACTCAAAATATATATTCCTGAAATGGTATAACAGTCATATTTAAATATGCTGGAAAACTTGCTATTTAAGTGAGTGATATGGCAAGTTCTGTTGCAAAGCAAAAGAATCTTTCATATAGCAAATTATTTACTCCAATACACTTTTAATTTTTTCTTTATTTGAATATAACGAGGTTTATCAAAGCAAGATGATCATATATAAATGTGAATGACTTATGAAAATGCATCTCTCTTTTGAAATAAATAAGAAGTTGATTAATTCAAAAATAAATGGGGACTGTATTTTTGCATAGTGAGGGGATGCAAGTCTGGATGCCATACCTTAGAACTGGCCAGGACCTGCCAGAGATGGTTGTCACGGAAACTTGGTCTGTGACAGCCCTACCTCTTTGCAGTTCAAACTGTTAAGTCTATTTTGGCAGTCAGCATTAAGAGAAGGACTTCTTGTTGAACCAACACTTTGAATATAGTGGAAAGAATGTTTTTGGTGTGGTCATTCCACTTAAGAATTAGAAATTGGAGACAAGTCAGCCAACTATAATCTTTGCTCCTTTTTAGTTTATATTAGTTAAGGTCTGGAAGGCTACATACAATCATGTGTCATTGAGCCATAAGAATATTGTCACATGGAGACACTGACCAGCATTCCTACTACTGGAGATGCCCCCTGTACATATGGTTAGGTCCCTCTCTGCTTTCAGTTTATCACATACCTGCTTTCAGAAGAAATGGAACATACCTAATTGCCATTTTCTAATTAAAAATGCTTTCTTATTAGAAACACAATAATGTTTTTATGAACTATAATTGCAAATTAATATAATGTGGTCATTTTCAATTAGGTTTCATATTTAGGACTCTAAGAAACTTCAATAGGTGGTCTCTGTTGATAATTTTTACTTTCTTATCTAGAATATATATCTGTTTTCCTGTCTAGGATTGTGTACCTTGTCAATTCTTGCTTATCTAAACATGAATAAATATATTTTTTGCATTTTTCAAGTCTCTTAATAATAATGTGAGAGTTAAGCATCATATCTAGACAGAAATTCAATTTCTACTTGCTTTTAGAAAAGATTGCAAAAATTCCATGGAAGTCAGAAATAGGTTGAAATAGTATCAATTAACTATTTTATGCCTGTGATTTTCAACTTGGGGCTACATTGCTCCCATCCTTACAGGACATTTGTCAATATTTGGAGACATTTTTGTTAAAGTGTGCATGTGCATGGGCGTGTGTGTATGTGCACAAGCACACTACTGCTGTGTAGTGGCCAGACCTTGAAAAACAAAGAATCATCTAGCCCAAAAAGATACCAGAGTTCAGGCTGAAATACCCTACTTTAAAATGCAGTTGTGGTCTCCATTATACCACCACCAATATCTGGCGTCCTGTGTCCTCAAGGGAATATGTCCCACAAGGAGAGAGCAACTTTCCAGACTCAAACCTCAAAGACATAGAAGATCTTTTCCTTCTATCAGATACAGATTTCAAAATTGCTATGGTAAAGAATTTCACAGAAATGGAAGAAAACCCAGAAGAACTGATCAAAGATATACAAGAAAATACACACACACACACACACAAAACCAAACCAAATGAATGTCCTGAGAAATAAAATTAATGAACAGAAGATGGCAATTGAAACTTTAAAAAAGTAAGCAAGCAATGGAGAGGCATGGTGTAAAAAGATCAATAGAGGACATTTGAAAATTCTAGAGAAAACAAATAACCCAATTAAAAAGATGTGCAGAAGAGAGAAGCAGACACTTCTCCAAAGAAAACATACAAAAGTCCAAAAGGCATATGGAAAAAAAAGCTTATTGTCACTTATCAGAGAAATGCAAATCAAAAACACAATGAGATATTATCTCACACCTGCAAGAATAGCCCTTGTCAAAAAGATTGGAAATGGCAAGTGTTGTGGGGGAAAAGGACCCCTCATACATTGATGGGAAGGTAGACTGGTCCTGACCCAATGGAAAACAGTGTGGAGATTTCTCAAAATATTTAAAAATAAATCTACCATATGATCCAGCAATCCTAGGCATCTACCAGAAGAATGCCAAAATACTTATTTGAAGGGATAGATGCACTCCTTATATTCACTGTAGTACTATTTACAATAGCCAAGTTATGGAAACCAACTAAGTGCCCAAGGGCAGATGAGTGGATTAAGATGTGGTAGATATGCACAGGAGAATACTACTCAGCTACAAAACAAGATGAATTCTTGACTTTTGCAACAACATGGAAACATGGACAGAACTGAAGGAGATTATGCCCAGCAAAATAAATGGGGAAGAAAACTAAAAATACCACATAGTTTCAAGGAGAAACAAAACAAAGCGTAAAAAAAAAAAAAAAATCAAACCAATAACAAACCCTAGATAACTGTGGAATTAAAACTATTAGGGCGGGGGGAGCCCAACAGACTTTGGTGGAAACCCCTTGGTGGTGGATGAGGTGTAGTAACAGACATCTGAAGGAGTGTGATCCCACATCTCTAAATCATATACCATGCTTAAGCCAATGTTACCTCAATTAAAAAAAAAAAAAAGAAAAACCCTGCTTTATGCAAAACCTGCGGATTGTGAATGCTTGGAGAAATGAGACAGACATACTTGAAAAGTTAAATAACAATACAATACAAAATATCAAGATTTAACAGAACTTTAAATATGATCTTGTGTAACCTCCCATATGATTCTGGAATTCAGTATTTAGTTCAACCTATCTATTTTTCTGGGCTCTCAGCAGGAATACGTTTCAATAGGGTACATATATTTAGTACTAGTTTTTTCCTCGAGATTATGTTTTTTAAACAAAATGTTTTTTTTATTCTTTAAAAATTCAACATAGTTTCCTTACATTGATGATTTAGACAAATATATCTTTGTGTCCCATCTTGGTTTACACTTACAATGTTTCTGAATAGAACATAATGTATGTGCATGTTTATATACAAAAGGAATTTTTCATTTAAAAATGTTTTCTTTTTCAAAAACATTTGGCTTAAATGTTACTTAGTATCACAAGTTAACAACAGATATGAAACATAATATAAAGGATTTGGATATTTTGGGATGAAATTATGGTATTAAGATGAATGAGCACATATCACTTCTCAGCCTTTTGGCTAAGATCAACTGTAAAATGAATGAGCACATAATAAACTTTAAAAAAACTAATAAGGACTTTTCTTCTCTTAAAAAAAACTTCTTTTGAAGCCCAGAATCTTGAAATATAAAGACTTTTAAGTTATTTTTTAAATGGTAGAGTTTTTTTTTCTTTTATAGCCCCCCAAAATGAATACAGTCAATCCTCATTATTTACAGTTATGTTTTATAAAGTTACCACAAACAGTGAATTAGTTAATCCAAACCATTGCCCCCAGGAGAAATCGTTGCCTGTGAACCTCTGGTCACATTTTTTTTTTTTTGGTCAATTGATCAATAATTAACCCTGTTTTAAAGATACCTTATTTAATTTTGAACTCGTGGTCAGCAGCACTATAGTGCATGCCTGAAAGAGCAGCTCACCTAATATATGTCCATTTTTCGTAAGGCACCTCAGAACCTCTTACATTCAGGAACACTACTTAGCACTCAGCACTATGCCCCAGGGGCACTGTAAACAGAAGGAGCATCAATCAATAGCACAAAAATGCAAAAGTGGTGGCGCTAAGTAGACTATGAAAAGGACACTTGTTTGCAGCATGAGAACTGAAACAAGAATGCAGAGCATCATCACATTTGAATGACCTCAGCTGGAACTTGCACTTTGGGAGGTCTGAATTTTTTGCCACTCAGTGCATGTCAAGGAATGACCACAAAAATTCTGACAGTACTGATTGGGGATAACACAAAAATTTTAGGGAATAGCTGAATTGTCAAATACAGAATCCACAGATAACAGTAATCAAATGAATTTTTAAAATACACCCACATATATTGGAGAGTAAATTGGGTGCAAGTTATGGGAGATATGAACATCCATGAGTAGAACTGCCATGAGTGGTCACAGCTAAATCTAAGCATTAGCATTGTCCTACGTCTTAGTCTTGATCCAATGCCTCCTTTTAGCTCAGCAACCAAGACTCTGCTTTTAGGAGCATGTGCTTTCAAATTACCATTAACAAGGGCTCTTGCTCTAGGGATGAGTTAGGGGAACAGTGTGGGATCTACTGAAGTTAAGCGATTAGAAAGGTAAGAGTTAGAATATCTGTTTCACCTTTTATGTCTTCCCTAACTACTCAAAGCTGAAAAAGAGGAACTTCCCTTTGGACTAATAATTGTTTTTTCTTGACACAGTACTGTGATTAAAGTCCCCTAGGAATATAGACACTACCACTTTCTATGTATTGTTTGATTAAGAAAAATATATATGCCGAATAACACTCTTAATACTAGAACAAAGCAATCCTGCTCAACTTTTACTTTCACTTTGCAAGATTAGAAGTAAAGTGAAGACCTATAAGTTGAATTGCTGCAAAATATTCACAACTATTTCATATTACATTAACTTTTTAAAAATTAAAAATAATTATTTGGATTTATGGTTGGCTGGCTTTATCTAAAGAGGAAAGCAATCTTCAACAGGTTTCTCAACTTCTCTTTGTTTTATTAAATTTTATGAACACTGATTAGTGTTGTAAAGTTTTTGGTTTAAAGGTATCAACCATTCCTGAAAGCAGTCAACTATTTCATAGAATCCCATTAAAGAACACTCAGTTAACTTATAGTTCCCTTGCAAATTGTATTGACTTACCCTGATCCTCTTTCTGGTTAGCAAAATTCATAGGATTTTGGAACTGAAGGAGAATTTACACATGACTTATATATCTTATTGTAGGCAAAAAAAAAACCCTTAAAATCCATAGAAGTTAAATAATTGTCCAAGATCAGTTGTCTAATAAGTATAGGAGCCAATGGGCCTCCCCTGGTGGTGCAGTGGTTGAGCGCTGGGTTGCGAGGCTGCCTGCAGCCTCTGCAGCGCCAGTCTGATCCCCGGCCACCGGCGAGGGTCCCACAAAAAAAATTAAAAATAAAAAATAAGTACAGGAGCCAAAGTACATCCCTCTTAAAACCAGGCCTGCCCTGTTCCCACCACCTGCCCCTCCCTGTAGGAAACCCGGGGACTCTCCTACATGTCAAAACTGCATCACTGTTTTATGGGCAATACTAAAGTACAACTGTATAAGTTTATGTATGTGTGTATACACTGAAATTTAGTTTCTTGTTTTTCAGTCATACATCATTTTTCTACAAAACAAAGAAGAATCAAAGCAATCAAAGAAATGGCCAGAGTCTTAGTTCCGGGAGGACAGCTGATGATTTATGTTTGGGCCTTGGAACAAAAGAAACGGCACTTTGAGAAGCAAGATGTGTTCGTGCCCTGCAACAGAGCCTTATGTTCCCAGCTCTTCTCAGAATCCAGCCTGCCTGGGAGAAAAAAGCAGTGTGGACTCCCAGAAAGCAGCCACCCCTACCACCCTCCTGGCTCTAGAAGTAGCTGTTGTGTTTCTTTGAAAGAGCGATGTGAATCAAAACGGTCCCACAGCCTAGATCATGAACCTGTGATGGCTGGAGCCTGCTGTGCAGGTCTTTCTAAGGAAGATGAAGAAGAAAATGGATTCTATGACACACTAGGAAAATCTTTTCGCTCCTTGTTTTCCTCCAGATCCTTAGATGAATCAACTCTGAGGAAGCAAGGTGAGAGAGTGAGACCCTTGAGAAACACAGAAGGCTGGGCCAGGACCCCTGTGTCTATTCAGCCTTCCAGATATTCTAGTTTAGACTGTGATCACCAAGAGCCATTTTCAACAAGGGAGCAAAATCTAGATGAAGAAGTATTTGTGGAGACACCTCAAAAACATTTGGAGTGGCTGAGAGAACCAACCGCAATGAAACATCTAAATGGAGACCATCAAGGAGATGGTAGAAGTGGGGATGGGAACTTGCTGGATAGCACCAATACTCAGGAGACTTGTGTCTATGCAGGTAACTCAGAAGATGGTAACCCCTCTGCTAGTAAAATATTGAGAAGGATTTCTGCAGTCAGTTCCACAGATTCCAACCCGGATGAGGAAATTTCTGACAAAGAACAGCCTGACATTTTGGATTCCAGAGATCTGATGCGCTACTACCACGTGTTCCGAGAGGGTGAGCTCTGTGCCTTGGTGGAGGAGAATGTGGCAGAGCTCCATATCCTGAGCTCTGGGAATGATCATTGCAACTGGTATATAATTGCAGAGAAAAAGGAAAATTGTGATTGATAGGGTCATTTTATTTATTTTTTTTAATTTTATTTTTATATTCCCCATACAATTGCAACCCCCTTATTTTGACCCCAATCTCTCCTTTCCTCGCCCCCCCCCCATAGTGTGTCTCTGGTTCAAGGTTGTTTGTTGATTTTGATTTTTTCTTTCTTATAGTTATTCTTTTTCCTGGTCCCTTATTTAGGTTTTCTAGATTCCTGCTATGAGTTAGACCATCCGGTATTTTTCTTTTTCTTTCTGACTTATTTTGCTGAGCATGATCCCTTCCAGCTCCATCCATGTTGCTGCAAATTGCATGTGTTTATCTTTTTTGATTGCTGAGTAATATTCCATGGTGTATATGTACCACATCTTCTTGATCCAGTCATCTATTTTAGGGCATTTGGGTTGTTTCCAAAGCTTAGCTATTGTAAACAATGCTGCTATAAATATAGGGGTGCAGGTGCTCTTTGAAATTGATGTTTCTGTGTCCTATGGGTAAATACCTAGGAGTGGAATTGCTGGATCATATGGAAGCTCTATCTTTAGTAGGTTGAGGAATCTCCACACAGCTTTCCATAGTGGTGGACCAGTGGTTGCACTCCCACCAACAGTGCAGGAGAGTTTCTTTTTCTCCACATCCTCGCCAACATTTGTTGTTGCTAGTTTTTTTAATATGTGCCATTCTCACTGGTATGAGATGGTATCTCATTGTAGTTTTGATTTTCATTTCCCTGGTTACAAGTGATGTTGAACATTTTTTCATATGCCTATTGGGCATTTGTATTTCCTCTTTGGAGAAGTTTCTTTTTAGCTCTTCTGCCCATTTTTTGACTGGATTATTTTCTTTGTTTGGACGATATGATAATATACATAGAGAACCCCAAAAACTCCACAGAAAAACTAATTCAACTGATCAATCAATTTAGTAAAGTGGCAAGATACAAAATCAATACAGAAAAATCAGTAGCCTTCCTATACACAAACAATAAATATGAAGAAGAAGAAATCAATAAAACCATTCCTTTTATTATTGAAACAAAAAAAAATCAAATACCTGGGAATGAACCTAACAAAAGAAGTAAATGACCTATACAAAGAAAACTATAAAACACTGTTAAAAGAAATAGAAGGGGACACAAAGAAATCAAAAGACACCCCCTGTTCATGGATCAGAAGAATTAACCCTATCAAAATGGCCATCCTACCAAAAGCAATCTACAGATTCAGTGCTATTCCAATTAAAATTTCAATGTCATTCTTCAAAGAAATAGAAAAAATATTGATGAAATTCATAGGGAGCCACCAAAAACCCCGAATAGCCAAAACCCTCCTGAAAAAAAAAAGAAGGGAATGGAGGCATCACTCTCCCAGATTTCAAACTATACTACAAAGCCATAATAATCAAAACTGCATGGTATTGGAACTAGAACAGACACACGGAACAATAGAACTGAATATAAAACCCAGAAATAAACCCACAGATTTATGGTCAACTAATATTTGACAAAAGAGCAAAGAGTATGCACTGGAACAAAAAAAGTTTGTTCAATAAATGGTGCTGGGAAAACTGGGTTGCTACATGCAAAAGAATGAAACTTGACTACTACCTCACACCATGCACAAAAACCAACTCAAAATGGATCAAAGAACTAGACATAAGACCTGAAACCATAAAATATATAGAAGGAAATATAGGCGAAACACTACATGACATGCACCTGAAAGACATCTTTATAGACACATCACCCAAAGGAGTGATAGTGAAGGCAAAGATAAACAGCTGGGACTACATCAAATTAAAGAGCTTCTGCACAACAAAAGAGACAATAACCAAAACAAAGAGAAACCCCACCGACTGGGAGAAAATTTTTGTACACAACATTAATGATAAAGGACTGATCACAAAAATCACAAAGAGCTGATGAGACTCAACAAAAACAAAGGTAGGGTCATTTTAAACAACATTTGGGGATGGCCTACCACTCAGGCAGAATAGAGTTTACCAGATTGGGGCCTCCCCAGTGGCACAGTGGTTGCACACTGGCCTGCGAAGCTGTCCTCAGGCTCTGCAGCGCCAGTTCGATCCCCAGCTGCCGGTGAGGGACCCACATGGCACGACAGACCCCTCTTGCAGTGCCCACTGCTCCCCTCAGCAATGTATTTCATCAGTCTGCCTGTTCTGTTCCCTGCTCTGTCGCTGGTGAGTCCTTTCACCCTCCTGTGCATCTGATGTGTACCCAACTTCTTGTATAAATAAATAAATAAAATCTTTAAAAAAAAATCTTGCTCATCCATAGGACTATCCTTATAAGGAAACGTAAGTCATGAATGAGTTTAAATGTACGTAGGCAAATGTTTAGTCTCCTTTACCTTGCTTGATTATACATTTTACTGTACTATATGAATTAAATTGAAAACTCAGATTCCATTATTAGGACTGGATCAAACAGTGTTGTTCCTGTTCCTTCTCCTTTGCTTGAGATGGCATCACTGCACAGTCCCACTGTCAGAAGTACAGGGGAGGGCCTCCCTGGTGGCGCAGCAGTTGAGCGCCGGGTTGCGAAGCTGCCCGCAGCCTCTGCAGCACTGGTTCGATCCCCGGCTGCTGCCCGGCCACTGGAGGAGGGTCCCACATGGCGCGCAGACCTCTCCTGCCACCAGCTGCTCCCCTCAGCAGTGTACTTCGGTCCTTCTGCCTGTTCTGCTCCCCGCTCTGGCTCTGGTGAATTCTCTCACCCTCCCGCACGTCTGACTGTACCCAGTGCTTGCATAAATAAATAAATAAAAATAAATCTAAAAAAAAAAAAAAAAGAAGTACAGGGGAGCATTTGGAAGGTTATTGGAAGGCCCTGAAATACCTTTGCTGCCTTTCTGGTTTATTTGAGAAATTCCATAGAGTCAAGTGACTTGGGAAAAATTAATGTGAACAAAGGATACAGTCAAAATAAATATTATAGTGAGAGCCATACAAGTGGCCTATTTAAATTACTTTTTAAATAGTCACCACAGTGATGAAACGATACCAGCACGTCATAGTAACTATCAAACCGTTTAAGAAATATCTTGCAGTAGCTCATAGGATTGATCCTCCTTTCTTATCACACATCCCTTTGCAGAATGTTATACAATTCTTGCTCTAGTTTGCCTTTCTGTGTCTTTCCAAATTTGATCATCAATTGAATGGGCAAAATGATCCAAATATATATCAGCTAGTATCAATAATGTACTTGTCTTTAATAATAATAAAAGAATAAACATTGGTGTTTTTTTTTTTTTAATAAAAATCCTCCCTCTGTAAGAGAGCAAAGGGTCTACTCCCTCAGTTGTTGAACTTGGTAGGGGAGTATACTTTTTAAAAATAAGCTGTGAGCTATCCATTTAAGAAGACACCAAGCGGCTGCAGTCTAGGAAGTACAAATTACAGCAGGCCTGAGCTTTCCTCCATTACATATCAAATTTGAAATAATAATAAGAACAGATAATGTTTCTTACTATGCAACATTTATTATTTTATCTTTAATCCTCACCATAGCCAAGTGAAGTAAGTATACTAGTTATTCCCCTTTTACATATGTGAAAACTGAGGCAGAAAAATTAATTCAAGTGCCCAGCACCACACCTGTAGTATCACACATATAGTAAGAGGCGGGGCTGAGATTCAGTCCTGAACAGTCTAGCTTTTAACACCTCTTGCACCCAGTCTTGCAGCTAGACAGATTGCAAGAGCCTTCCAGGGTAAGTGGATTATCCCCTTTACAATGGACTTCAGCAAGGTTAAAGATAACACAGCTCTAGACAATAACTGGATAGCTGTCCTATGTATTTTCCCCATCTCTTATATTAATTGTTTCAATCATAAATCTGGGGGCCTTTCCTTGTGGTACAAGGGGTTAAGACGCAACCTATGAAGCTATCCGCAGCCATTGCAGCAGGAGTTTGATTCCCAGACAGGGAGCTATCCACATGGCACAGCAGACCTCTCCTAACTTGCCCACTGCTCCCCTCAGCAGTGTATTTCAGTCAATCACCTGTTCTGTTCCCCACTCTGTCTCTGGTGAATCCTCTTACCCCCCACACCTCTGGCCTGTACCCCAGTCCTTGTATGCATAAATAAATAAATGTTTTCAAAAAATCATAGATCTGTATCAATTTGATTATTAAGTTTAAAAAATTGTCATTGGTCACAGAATGCTCTGTGACCACTTTTCTTCAACTTTTCAATCCTTTAAAGATTTTATTACTCTTTTCCCATTTTTACAGGTGATAAAATAGAGGACCATTTAGGTATTTTATTCATTTCATTTGCTGACTAAACTATGTCATGTGCAAGATACATATAATAGAAGGCAGTGAGTGTCAGGTGGCTGAGTGTCCACGGAGTATTAGAAGTAGTTGACTTGGTGTACCCATCTAGAACATTTTTCATATATACCTACAACCAAGTTGTATTGTTTAGTTTGAGAAAAGCACTTTATAGAATTCCCTCTTGGAGAATCACAGTGCACATTGACACATTTAAGGCCTCACCTAAAGTAAACCTGGACTTAATTTAAGCCCAACGGAGCTAGCCCTGGACATCTGAAACCCTCTCACACAAGCATTCTGTGAAACACATTTCAGAAAGTAGCGTGTCCTAGAGAATAAAATGCAAATACCTTAGACTAGCATCCAGGTGTTCACAAATTAACTCAATTATTTTTTACCCTCATCTGCAATTGCACTCAATTTTTTCCGTTTGGCAATCTGTTGTATAAACACTGCTTTCATTAGAAATTACATAATGACAAGTATTTATCACATCTTTTAGATGTAAACTTGGATTTCAAATGCCTTAACTGTAATACTTCTCAGAAGAAAAGTGCATGAAACAGGCTTCATCCTGTCAATTCTAAGGGCATATGAGGTAAGTGTTACCACACACCCATCTAACAGATGGAAAACCCATGGGAGTGGAAAAGAATTACAGAAGCATCAGCTGACCCCAATCCAAAATGCTCTACTCCTCTCACCTCCATTTTCACTCAAATCTATCACTATTGGTTTGATATTATGAACTCCACATTTGCAATTTCAATTCTCTATAAAATTGGAGTGGCTATTTTTAAAGAATCCTCACCAACTAAGGACTGAAATTATAATGCAATGGCAAGTTTTGGCATGGCACCAAGAGCACAAACACAGAAACCTGAGAGCTATTCAAAGAGAAAATGCTAACTGTGAATTGTCCTATTTTTTTATTCACCACAGATCCCACAGAATGCGATGCATTAGTGGGAACGTGAACCATTTCAGTCATAACACATTCTGTCCCCCTATAGCTGCAGCTCGTTCTCCAGTTGATTTTGCAGGAATAATCACTTTATCTGGGTGGGATTAAAACTAAAATAGAATCTCCCTGCCAATCTGAATTTACTATTGAGTTCTGTTGTCAAATGAACCCCCATTTGGCAAATAGATATATATTTACTCTTCAGTCAGAACTGGGGAAAATAATTTTACCTCCCCACCCCAACTAATAATTGGTTCATCCACATGAAGTAGTGTATTTTCTCCACATGCAATGTTCATGTTTTCTGGTATCACCTCTACAGAGAGAAGACCATGTTCACTGCAGTGAATCTGTAGCCACAGCTGAAGACTGAACCCCTGGAATGTTACATTTATATTTATGCTCACCCCATGGGGAATTTGGTTGAATGGCAGGCATTTCTCTGATGAATGAATCTGGCCACTTCCAGTCCACTTCCTGTTTATGTATGTGCTGGGACTCCACTAGGAAAGGTCTGCTTTTCTCTCCTGCTCATTCACACTGAACAATGGCCATAGAGCAGCCTCCACAGTGTGCAGGCCAGTGGGTTTCCGAGACACTTTGATGAGTATGTGAGTAGGGTTCCACTTTCTTAAGATGTTTTCTTAAGTATGTTCTGTAAATATATATTTATTCCTAGACATCTAGTGTTTGCTGTCATTAGTGACTGGGAAAAAGTAGCCCTCTCTGTACTTGTGAAAACATTAAATTGGCAATTTTATAGAAACGTTTTTCACTGTGTAGGTGTTTTTGTTTTGGGGAAAGAATTATAAAATGCTGTGAATTCTGGTGTTCACATGCATATATCTGTTAAGTGGAAAGCCTCCTTTTTACTATAATATAATGTTATTTTAGCTTTTCCCAGAAGCTAGCAGTAGTAAAAAAAAAAAGCACAAATTGATGTAAAATATCTTGACTGTTGTCATTATTTGAAGATACTCGATTTGCATTAAGCAATGATATTTAGGATCTTTTTTGTCATAAGTATTATAAAAATGGTGTCACTTGAATGTTTACAAATTGTACTGGATTAAGTTATATATAAATGTACTCTTTAAAAATGTTACTTGATGAACAAAATTTTGTCTTTCCTCTTCACTCTGAGCGTGACAGACAGACACTGTCCTTATCCTCAATCCATTCAGTCAAAAGCTTTCCTTATGCTTCAACTGAACTGGGAATTTGTATTTTAATTCTGTTACCTTTGTCTAAACAAAATCAAAACTAGCCATATAATAAAAATTACCCTTAGGGGGTCAATAAAGTAATGTCATTGACTGAAAAAAGATGAATAAAGATGTACAAGACTATGTATCCAAAAGTAGGCATGTATTAAATACATGGTACTAATATTGAAAGGACATAATTTTTTAATGTTCATGAAACACAGGCATATTTGTTCCTTTCGCTGGCCTCTGTGTGCAGGCTGTCAACTTCTTGTCAGAGCTGGGTGGGGTGGGGGTGAGGCAGGGGGCTGCTGCCTTAACCAGCTCTGGCAGGGACAGGGTGGGGGACATGCTTTCTGGCAGCAGAAGCTGCTCTGATGAGGCTCAACCTTAGCGCCTCCCACCCTGATCGGTTTGCTGTGCTAGAAGCAGTGTTCCCAGAGGGTCGGTTTGCCCCTCAAATACAACTCACTGTTGTATTTGGGAGACAACAAGGAAAAACACTGATAACAAGTGAAATACACTCTGTGCCAATCTTTTGGCAAGAATCAATGAAACCTCAGTCTTGAGCTTTGTACTCCTTGGCAGAAATCTCTCCATTTACAAACATCGCCAATTGTTGTCTTTAGAAAGCATCAATTCTTCCATCTTTATGCTCATCTTCTATTTTTGAAATACCTGAATATAAAATCAGCTTAATAGTTATATGTTTAACAGATTTTTTTTTTTTTTAGCAGTTTGTGGTTTCCTCAGGGGTTAGAAACAGAAGGAAACCATCACGTTTAGTACCTGCTTTTTACTGTGCACCTCACTCTCTACCCAGTCTTCAGGGACAGGGCACAAAAGTGCACCCTTGAGCAGCTGCAACGAGTGGAATTTGCTAGATGCTTGAGCTGCCAGAGACCTCAGATGCCACCAAATTCCAAGAAGGAGGGACTTGTCCAAACCAAGAACCACATCTACATTTCCCCACCCCACCACTTTGACTCTTCCTTCGGGCACACCCATCAGATCCATGTAGCAACACAGCTCCCGAGCAAGTCCCATCTTCAAAAAAATCACCCAGTCACAGGCCGCCCTGGTGGTTCAAGGGGTTAAGACACAACCTATGAAGCTATCCACAGCCACTGCAGCACAAGTTCGATCCCTGGCCAGGGAGCTACCCTCATGGCACAACAGACCTCTCCTGGCTAGCCCGCTGCTCCCCTCAGCAGTGTGTTTCAGTTAATCTGACTGTTCTGTTCCCCCCTGTCTCTGGTGATTCTCTCACCCCACCCCCACACCGCTTGCTTGTACCCCAGTTCTTGTATACACAAGTAAATAAATCTTTAAAAAAGATAATCAACGAGTCACACTGTTCCGTGTAGGTTTTCTTTGTTTTTACCATCTTACCGCCTTGTGCATTTAGAATATTTTACAGCATTATAAAACTGTATTCACCTTTGTCAATTCAAACCTACCTGGCTTCATGCATTTTTTTTTTTAATCTCATGTCTTTCCAATGACAGAGAGAGAGAAAGAGAGATAGAGACATGACTAAAGTCTTTCCAGCCCCAATCACTTTCCTATTGAGTAGCTTTCTCCTCCATGTCTTCCCTGCCCTGATCTCCAGGAACGAATTCACATTTCCACTTTAAAGGTAGTCTGCTATAAATGGGTTCTCCCACAGAGCGACTCGCAGCCTGCCTTCTGCTTCCTGGGCAGGAAGAGTCCAGCTCTGGCTGGTGGAATTCTGTTTCTGGGATCAGTTGGCTGTGGGTGGCTCCAATGCATTGATATCCTGCCTCTTGGGTTCCCTTCCAAGATCAACTCTCCTCTCAGAGCCCGTTAGTCTAAGTCCCCTCCCGCATCCTTCTCTAAGACTTCCGGCTGGGAAGAATAAATGTTCACTAGTTGGAAAGATTTTTTTTTTTGAGTACTGATTAAAATTAATGATATGTCCTTGGTCCTTGGAGTCAACAGATCAGGAGAATAAAGATGAAAACTACCAGTGATCTGTATTTACCCATCATTAACTAACTTTTCTTTCTCTTGAAAGGGGCTGCAGCATTTGGATAAGTATAAAATGAAGTGCATGAGTTTGGGATACAGAGGGAAATCCCCTTCTTTCACTTGCCAATCCTGAAAATGTGTGTGTGTGTGTGAGAGAGAGAGAGAGAGTGTGAGAGAGAGAGAGAGAGAGAAAGAGAGAGAGAGAGAGAGAGTCTCACATTCAGAATAGTATTCTCCAGAGGAGTAAGGATCTGGAATTTAACCCTACCCACACTTTTGAGAGTTCAAGGCCCCCCAAAAGGTTTATCAATGGAGAGGTTCTACTGAGAAGAAGCCGGGAGCATTACCAACAGGGAGCCCGCTGGGCTGGTGGCCTGGGCCCCTGGTAGTATCCTGGGCTTGGAAGGAAGTGGGCTGGGTTGAGCAGCAGGAATGGCACCTGAGCACTGGCCCCATGTTTGGGAACCTGGGCAAGAGACCTGCTCCTCTGTGTGGGAGACCCCTATGCACATTCCAGATGTGGACTGGATGTGGACATCCTCACCAGAGGCAATTACAAGTTTCTCACCACAGGAAATATTACTGACCCCAAAGTTTCACAAAATAAGAGTGTTAGGGTGTCCTAATCCAATCTCACCCACCTGTTTTATTAAGGGAGAACCTGATCGCAGGAGTGGAGTGACTTACCCATTCAAGCTCAGTGTCCTTTCTCTCCTAGAGACACTACTGCACCTCAAGGAGCACTGGCTGAGTAGGATGCTCAGAAAAAGGGTTTTATTGTTCTGGTTCACGCATGGGGGCATTCAGTGAAGTACAGGGAACCGGGAGGCCACAGGGGAGAAGAGGATGATCATAAAGGAAGTGAGTGGCACAGCCTGACCCTGGGAAGTAGAATGTGGAAGGGGCAGGCAATTTGGACAATGGCAAAGAGGATGGGACATTCAGGGTAAATTAACAAGGATGATGATACTGACGGTACCCTTTATCATGGGGGTTCCTTTATGCTTTCATTTACTTATCACCCCAACCTGAACAGAAAGTATAACTGAGCCTCATTTATAGATGTGGAAACAGAAGTCTGAAGAGGTCAGGTTACTTGCAAAGTCAGTGCAGGAGAGTGAAGGCTCTGGGTTTTGTGCTTTAATTTGCATTTGCAAATCACCTTGTTCCACCTAATCTCCAAAATTAGGCTTTTGTGGGAGGGAGTGAAAGGAGGAGCAAACTGGAGAGGCACATTGCAGTTTGATTGTCATGGACCTTGAAGGCTATACCAAGCGTTTGGACTTTAACCTGCCATGCTAGAGACCTTGGAAGATTTTTGCACAGAGGCTTCAGAAAGATCATTCTGTAACCCAGGGAAACTGTGAATGGAGAAGGGTCACGCATCTGAAGGAGTCAAATGGCAGGGTGAGAGGATCTCGGTGAGGAGCTGAAATGAAAATTAGATACCTGCAGAGCTAAGATAGAATGAGTAGACTCTGATTAGAGAGCCAGAAAGAACAGAAGTAAATCATGGCCCACACCCTCCCACCTGTCTGCCTGGGAAGCTGTGCGCCTTTGAACAAACACCAGAGCTGGCAGAGGAACCCGCCTGTGGAGGCCTGCACCATGCAGTGGAGCGAGGGCACCCTCTCCTGGAGAACAAAAATCAGCAGCTGAACGGGTTGGTCCACAAACACTGTCATTTAAATGTCTCCACTGAACTGACTGTGGCTGAGTTCATAGGAACTGATCTCTCAAAACAACTGGTAACTAACAAGTTGGTAATCAGGTAACAATTCTGACAAATCAGGTAGCTGCAGAGGCAACAAGAAGCTATCAAAGCAAGCTGTTGCATCTTCTAATTCTTACTATTTCAGATGTGTAAGTAGTTTCATGATAACAGAAGAGAATTCTAGTTGAACAAAAGTCAGTAAGATTATAATCTGTGGAGGAGAAAATGAAGGTAGATCTTTGGGGAATATTAAATTTGTTCAGAGGTGACAAATGGTTGAAATCGTGATCTGTAGTGGCCAAAGCTACCATGGAACACGAGGCTATACATCTTTCAACTGCTGAAATGTGGAAGATTCAAACAGCTTAAAACACTACATGTGCAACTTGGCGAATATAACAGTGTGAGAAGAAACCGACTGTGGCAGACTGACTGTGGTAGGTGTTCAGGGCTTTCCTGGATAAACAGATACAGCATACCACCCAGCTAGGTAGCCACCACCCATCTATCACCCCAACTTCCATAATGGTTCTCATGGCATAAATAAGTCTGGGACCACTGAAAGGGATTGTTCTTGGGGAGAGTCAAATGGTGGCTGAGCAGTATCTTCGGAAAACCAATTTTTTCAACTACTTCTGTAACAATCGCCTTATGACAGTAGCAGCTTAATGAGCATGTGAAAGAATGAGAAACATCTCTAAAGTGACTTGAATCCTCTATATTTGGTGGTATTGGAACATGGCAAATTGCACTGTGGGGTGAATTATGATGATGATCAGATCTTGTTTCCTTTATTTCCTTTACCAGTTTGTAAGCACATAGAGCAAGGTGTGGTACCTTAGATTCTTTGTCTACAAAATGAGCATCAGAATATTTATCTTGTGATTTTGTCAGCCAGAAGATTTTAAAGACTAAACTGAAGAAACTTACAGAGTATTGTAAACCAAAGATAAAGTCATAATATTTTATTTCAAAAAGTGAATTGTATAAAATTTCCAAAACAGTAACAGAGATGTAGCAGAGCGAAATAAATGAAGACTATTGGTATTATTTCTATACCTCCTGCTAACATTAAACTCTTGAAGGATAGAAAGAACCAGAATCTGAAGTATATACAATCACTACAGTAAATCACAGAATTGTAATGTTTGTGGTCCACTGAAAACATTTAAAGTGGGGGCCTCCCTGGTGGCGCAGGGGTTAAAGACAGCGTTATCAAGCTATTACTAGCCACTGCAGCAAAGTTCGATCCCCAGCTGGCCAGGGAGCAACCCACATGGTGCAGCAGACCTCTCCTGCCTGGCTCGCTGCTCCCCTCAGCAGTAAATTTCAGTACTTGTGCCTGTTCTGCTCCCCACTCTCTCTGGTGAATCCTCCCCCCCTCCCCGCCCGCACCTCTTGCTTACACCCCATTCTTGTATGTATAAATAAATAAATCTTTAAAAAAAGAAAGAAAGGTAGCTTGATTTTTAAAAAGAAAGAAAATGTTTAAAGGATTGGAATGGTTCATAGAAAATTATCCTTTACAATGATAACAAGAGAAATTGATACTAAGAGATATTAAACAACTTGTCCATGTTTTCCACAGGAACATAAATTACCAAGATCCAATATTTGGATCCCACACTGAGAACACAGAAACCTCACTGAACAGTGAAAGACTGGATTTGACTCACATCTAAAGTGAACATACCCATAAATCTTCACTTTGCATGGTCCTACAATTCGTAACTCACACACGTTTGCATGGTAAATAACCAACTTGAACTTTTATAGGCTGAGTGAACCACTGCAAATGTTCTATTACTTGGTTTGAATTCCTCTTTGCCTGCATTTTACAGTCAACAGGTTTTTCTGTAAAAATACAGGTTTTTCCTTCAAAAAATGAAGGAATCAGGCAGAAACGCACCATCCTATCCCATCACTAGATGGCGCTAAACCCACTCGTGGAGGATGTGGAGAAGTCTGCAGAGTGCCCCACTGTGGAAGCTTGTGGAAAAGTAGTTAAAGTCCTGGTTCCATTTTAAACATTCATTTTCAGACATGAAAACAGATTAATTAAATATGCTATTATTCTGCATACTCAAATCTACCTGAATTTAATGAAAATAGAGCAGAGTTGGAGAAGTTGCCCACCCTCCATCTCTAGGCTATATTATGGGCTCAGAGTTAATCATGACAATCTTCAAGCTCTTGACACCCACTTCCTCCATCCCCCCACCCCATAAGAACAGGACCAAACACATTCTGAACTTTCTATGATAAAGTTGACCTCTTATAATATCATTTTAGAGACAATGGGAGCTGAATAATAAGAGCTGGTGGAGGACAGTTTCTAGACTGAAAGGTTATAATGTATGGAAATTCAAGGGAAGTGCAGGGAACAAAGAACATATGGAAAGTAAAATCAGAAGGAAGAAAAACAAATGTTTCAAAGCCACCAGGTTGGAGAGTGAGGCTTTGAATAGAAGCTGGAGCTAAAGTTTCAGAGCTGGAAGGATCCTTATCAGGAAGCACCAGTGGGCCTGAGAATTAAGCAATGTGCCGAAAACTAGACAGCTGATTAGTGACAGACAAGCACCGGACCTGTGTTTGTGCTCTTTTCACTAAAAGAAGTGGCTCTCCTAATGTCTGTCTTACTGTAAAGCTTTCCCGGACTCCAGGGAAATCCAGGGAGAAACACCCTCCCTTCTGTCTCCACTCTCTGCTCCCCAAGCACATGTGCACAGACATCCACCCTTCCACCAATACAGGAAACTGAAGGAAGCCATCTGAACCTTTGGCGACGGGCACAGCCGCCACAGATAACATACCAAACGCAAGACTGGAAATCAGCACTGTTCACATTCTCACAGGAAGTCCAACTCAAGCTGTTTGACCCTATTTAGTAATCAGTTCCATGCTCACAAAAGAATGCCTGAAAATAACAGAAGGAAAACACACACACACACACACACACACACACACACACTTTTCCTTAGGAAGAAGAATTACTCCAAGAAGTTTAAAGAGATGCCCAACTGGTTTATAGAATTTTGTAGGAAATCTGATGACTCTCCTGTGAGACTATTGTCCTTGCCTGCACAGGGAAGCTCTGGCATACCAAGCCAGTGACAGGGATAGTTCACACATGTGCAAGCTATACTGTGCTACAGTGGTGCATATGGTTGAGGAGAAAGTATTTCTGACCTAAATATTTCCAATAATTATCTGATTTTTTTTGGTCTCCTGGGCAGCCCTGTGGTTCTGCTAACTATTATTAGCTGTATGACCTGGGACAAGATACATAACACTTCTGAACCTCTTTCTTCTATCAAAATGGGATAAGTTTTCCCTCACAGGATAGTTCTGAGGAAAAGCAAGAGATGTCCTCCTTCACAAAGGAAGGACTGCGAATATTAGCCTCCTTCCTTTAGTTTTTTTTTTTTTTAATTTATTCCATCAGTGTGAACCTGCATATAAAAAAAAAAGTGAGAAGAAAACACCTCTTGGAGACACTGCTGAGTTTTAAACCTAATCTAGACCAGGGGTTCTTTAAACAATTTGTCTTAGAATACCCTTACACTATTAAAAATTGAGGGTTCCAAATAACATTTTTTAATACTGGTAGTTACCACACTGGACATTAATATTTACTTTTTAAATATTTACTTTTTTGTTTAAAATTAATAATAATAATGCATTGCATGTTAACATAAATTACGACAAACAACGGTTTTCCAAAACAAAGTAAGTTCAGTTAGAAGAGTGATGTCATTTATATTTTATAAATCTCTTTAATGACTGCTTTAATTAAAAAAAAAACAGCTGGATTCTCATATCTACTCTACTTCTACATTCTGTCTGTTGTAAAATCTTGTTTTGGGGTTGAAGTTTATGAAGAAAAATGAGCCTCTGTGTACAAGGGAGTATTTTAATAATTTTTAAGGGTAAGTGTGCATGTTCCTTAATATTATATCCAAACTCAATACCTACCAGTTTCTTAAAAGTTAATTTGAACATGGACTCTTCAACTGTATGATGAACTTTTTAAACTATCTTGTATGAAATCCACTGGTCTATTTGTACTTTGAATGGTCTTTCACCCGCACACGATTTATAACATTAAAAAATATTGGTCCACTGAATTATACAGGCCTTTGTAATACTGACATATTTTACTACACATCAAGAAAAAAAAATCGCATTTTAAAAATTATCAATCTAATCAAAATAATCTCTAAAGGAAGCTGCCAAGCTCACTGTGATGGACACAAGGTTTTCATAATTCTAATTTTCTCTTTAAAGTTAAACTTTTATCATTGCCAAATGATACTATCAGTTGATTTACTTGAGGTGACAAGTTCATTTTACTCCTTTTTGAGAAAATATCTGTCAAATAACCACGTCTAAATAATTATAGTTTGATTTTATTCTTTCAAATAAAAATGGGGTTCCATGAAAATAAAAAAGTTTCATTTAACTCATAATGCAACTGCCAATTATTTTTCCTAAAGAAAATCAAAATATTTCACTATTCAGCAGAAATGCTTTATTGTCTTGGTTCCCTGCTAACCGAAGGTAGAGTGTTCTTATGAAACTCATTTGTAAGCTGAAATGACATATGCAAAGAAACACTTACCATTAATTTATATGGAACAATATTTGAGCATTCCCAGACCCAAAAACTAACCTATCAAATCATACCAAATAACATGTAAAACCTAAAATAACACTAACATGTTGTAAGTGATATATAACATATATACCAAGCAGTAAAGCTATGATAAATACACAGCCTGTGTAAAGGAGAAATAATGTCTAGTCAGTGCATTTTCACTTACCAGAATCAGGACAAGAATGAGGAACTGGAAGACTGAAAGGTGGTGATGATGGTTTCTTAGGCTGAGTCATCAGACCCTGGAGTGTGGGAGGAAGAGGAAGAGGGTCATCTGTTAACATCTTATTGTCACCTGAATCCAACAGGACAGGCAGATCACCAACATCTACACATTTTTCTCTCTGCCTGCCTGGATGTCCAAGGTGAAGGCTCATCATCTGCTGGGACTGATGTGGCTAACTTGGAAGGCTTGAAATAAGACAGTAAGCTTAACTACTTAGCCTCATGCATTTTTCCATCACATAATTCTTTGTGGACACCAGAAACATTCTACAACCTGCCCTAAACCTATGTGCCCTTTCAAAATTAAAAGCATATTTTTCTGATACTTTAGGACACATCTTGCTAACAGATGCACAAAATAAATCGAGATAAAGCATAAATGCTCACACATCTGAAAGCTCGGGCAGCTGGATACTGAGATGCCAAGTGTAGTTCCCACTGCATCTAGTTGGCTGCCACAAAACAAATGCTGATGCCAGTTTCACTTTTGAGCCCTTTGTTGTAAAACCAGAACTACTCTTGGGATTTTTTCAGTTAGCGAAAAAAGGTGCTAATGTAGGTTTTTTCATAAAAGCAAACGTTTAAGTTTCAAAAATCAGGAAATACTTATATTTACCATTTCATCACATAGTATATTAAAAAGACATACTCAAAGGCTAAAATTTAATAAAATTAATTTTTGTGCTAATTTCTCGAGGTCATTCTTAAACAATTTGATACCACTCCTTAACTCTCCAGTCCCCAGTAATGTCTGGCAACAATAAGATCCCCTATAACATCACTCCATAAAATGTCCTGTTTCTCCAATTTCTCTGGTTTACAATTGGATATACTCTCTATTTTCAACAACAAATACACACACTCACACAGCATACCCATTAATGCATTATATTCTAAACATTGAGAATACAGCAGTCAGCCAGGCAAGACAAGTTCTTGTTCTTTTGACCCTTATATTCTAGAGGGGGAAGAACAGACAATAAGCTTATAAATAAATTAACATGCAAGAACATTTCAAATAATTATAAGTCCTTAATTTTAAGAACTTAAGGTTAAGTTCTTGACCATACAAAATCTTACTGTGATGTGACTGAGATAACAGTGTGTGCAAATAGTGAGCTGATCCCAGAATGACAGGTGTCAAGTCTGTGCAGCAATGTGAATAGTGGTAATAAGTGGGTAAAAATGGGAAAGGTGATGTTTCCAGTATACTGGGAACACCACTGCAAAGCCAGGAAGAGGAAGAGGAAGAAGGCATTTCTCTTGATATTTGATAGGGAAAGGGGTGGTACCTAACCCTTTCTCAGGAGGATGGCTCCACACCCAACTCCAGCGGAGAAAGGGAGGCACTGGGGTAAGTGACTCACACAGAGCAGCTGGAAGTGGCTGAGAAGCTGTTCTGTCACACCAGGGCCAAGGTGGGAGCAGAGATGGCACTTGCTGCTACTTGTGCTGCCTAGAGGCTTGTGGCAGAAGGCAGCAAGGTTGGAAGCAGGGTTATTTGTAATATGAAGTTTCTATTATGTGGGTTGCAATATCCAACTTTTTTTTTTAACAAACAATAGCTTAGATCAAGGTATTTAGGACAAAAACAAACAATTTAAAAAATAAAAAAAAAATGCACTTAACTGGAAGGAATAGCTAGAGGTTCATCGGGGGAAGCACTTTGCTGTGGAGGGAATATTAAGCCATTCACCTGAGAAAGTTTCTCTAGAATTTATTCTTCTCTTGGTTTCCTCTCCCCTTTTACCCTACCCAAATGTTGCTGTTATTCCTTTTAAAGACATGTATCCTCTGCAGTGGGGGCTGCATCTCTCAGGCAAGCTTCTGCTGTTTTCTTCTGATGAAGCTGCTCTTCTGAGTGATGAGGAGAGGTCTGTTCTCACCTTGGGTTCAGCCTTTTACTTCTTCCCTGGTCATCTGTTTCCTTCAAGTTGATGCTTTCTCCTCCATGCTTCACTGAAGAGACATGATTTTGTTTCATGGGTTTCACACATTTCCCATAAATATGAATTATTGTATGCCGCAGACCAGCTCAGCGGTGGCGGGAGATCGAGACAGTCTCAGGGTTGAGCGAGAACGAGCAAAAGGTGGTCGAAGGAATTAGGGCGAGGGACAAGAAAGAATGACACACAGACACACTCAAGGGAGAGTGAAAATCTGAGTGTAATTTGCTCAAATCATTGTGCATATTTATACATTTTCAAAAGGCATTAGGTCACACAAAATCTATTTTCCCAGCATAACAATGTTTCTTGTTACCTAGGCATAAAATACAATTTTTTAGCTAATCGTTTACAAGTTGCTAAGCATATATGGTTACATTTCCTGAAACTGATTTTTACATATATATAAAAAGTCAAGTAAGAAGATTAATTATGGACAAGTTGCTAAGTTACTACTTATTCAGAAACAATGATTAACTGGTTAATGGTTAAACTGTTTTGTAGGTAATTCCATCAGGCTTGTTTGTGGGCAACGCTCTTAGCAGCCTTGTTCTCAAGCAAGGAAGGGGTTTTTTACTGCAGGCTTATTGCTTAGATTGGGCTTATAGGCTTGTAGGCCTTGTTTGATCTGAACGCCAAAGTTTATTATGATGAAGCCCCTCGGGGACTGCGCCTGTCTTAGGTCGTCAGGAGTCACAGACATACGGCTGGCCAGTGCCTTCTTTAGTCTGCCCCCGATCTTACCCGTCATTGACTGTCCAGTCCAGCGCACAGGGGAAGAGGGTCTTACATACTTTATTTGTGAGCATCCACAGTACAGCCACTCTTTATTTCATCCAATTACTGGTGAGCAATGGTGGCAACAGTGACATTGCCAACCATGGAGGCAGGAGCTGCCACAATTGTAACACCAACAAAGGCTTATTTTATCTCTTTCTTCATGGGTCATTTCTCTCTTAGTCACTTCTTGTTTTTCAGAAGAGACATAGTGGAGTGGCCATAGGTCTCCAAGCATAACGCTGCCCTTCAGAGAGATCATGTACATTCCACTTTGAGTGTGAATAATAACCCTGTTCTGGAAATGCTCACCCAAGGCCATCCCACTCATTCAATCGCCTCTACCCATTAAATCATAAACTATTCCACCTTCTTATTAAATCAATAAATTTCTGGAGGACAAGGACTATTGTTTGTCATTCTACCCTACAGTCTCAGCCTTGGAGATTTATGGTTTTTACCATTAATGTGATTCACTCTGCTACACAGTCTCCTTTGGGACGTTCTCAGAGGCAGTTGGGTAGGGGTGATATTAATAGGGGGATGGGAGGGAGGGGTTTTTCTCTAATCTCTATTCCAAAAGCAACAGTACTTCTACTGTAACCAGCCCTTCCCCAACCACGTGACTTATTTTAGAGTCCCTTTTGGGTTAGTGCTAAAATGTTTAAAGCCAAATTTATATGTTACTTTCAGCAGCTCTCCAGGATCTTATCACAAGCATCTTAAGAAGCAGATACTTGAAAGCCTTCATCTTAGGTTTCCCGCTCCAGTGGCCTTTGGTCCTGACTACCACATGGTCAAGTCATCATAGTTGTTCCTCCTTCCTCTTTGAACTCTGACATGTGTCGTGACTACATTTTGTCTCCTGAAAATAGGCCCCATAAAAACATTAACAAGTTGGTCCTGCATTTCTATCACAGGGACATTGTTCACATTTAAGTCACAGGAATTATAGGAAGGATTCATGTGGAGCCCTGGGGAGCACTGCAGGGGAGGGCCCACATTTTAGTAAGGAAAAGGCAAGTCAGAGTTACATGGGAGCCCCAGATTTTCACAGTTGCCTAACTCAGGTTGGACCCCACCAGCAGACACCCCAAGTCATGCATGAGTAATCAACACTGCTGCCTACTGACCAGGTTAGTGTGCAAGTGGGTGGCAGCAAGGGGGGGCTACCTACCACCCACCCCATACAAAAGATAGGAAAGCTGGAGAAGAGATGACCAGTTTTCTTCTGCCCATTCTTCTTTCTGAATGGGCTAATTTACACACTAAGAAACGAAGTTAGGAAAACTAGGGTGTTTTCTGTCTGGTCACTTTCTCTTTTTAATCCCAAATTATTAGCTTTATATCTCAGCTTGAGTCCTTGGCTCCATCTCTTTAAATTCTGCCCACATCTGATTTGCCTATTAGCTTCTTGATATGGAGCTTTCTGACTATCTTATTGAGTTTGCACAATCTGTTATTTCGAGTGTCTCCTTTCTCCTTAGAGAACCCTGTTAAACTACTGGCTACATCACCCCTGGCTGAACCAGTAGCCAGTGGGAAGCAGGAAGGAGAGAACACCGCAATCAGAATGATCTGATCAAAAACACATTGTTGCTTAAAAACAGTATTAAGTAAACACAAAGAAAGTTGTGTTTGTGGCCCAACTCTAACTGTTCAAATATTTCCCTTCAACTTTTCCATTTAATTTTTTCAATATAGTTAAACTCATAGAAAAGAGACTTAAAAGGAGCTTGACATCCTAACCAGAGAATAATTCCCATTAGGAAATACCAGGTCATTAATTTTTACATGCAAATTTATCCTGTTTCATAAGCTAACCTCCAGGGCCTCTGTGGAAGATAATAAGCTCTGATAATGTTAGACAGGGAAAAGCTGAGATTTCACATTTTGGTTATTTGTCTTTGGCTCTACATATCCAAAGAATGAAGTATTCAGATGCTTCCCTGAGAACACCCAGTTTGCATTTACATTGTTTACTAAAGCCAAGAGTTGCTGTTAAGGAACAGGAAACTTTCCTCAGCTGAATTCCCAGAATATAGAGATGGAGTGTGTGGGAGGAATCAAGTGGACTTGACAAACACATGACATTCACACGGTGAGGACAGCAGATGGGTGGCTTTAGCAAAAATTGGCTGAGGTTTGGTGAAGACATTTCCTTCATGAGGGAAACAACGTGGCACAGAGGAAAGAACACTAAATTCAAAGCCATATTGAGAAATTTTAACTTTTCAAAGTGCTCCTGGTGTTTAAAGTGACCACTCTTAAAGCTAAATGATGAGGAAAAGCGCTTCTTCCCTCACAATGTTATGAGTACCTGTTTGTGAATCACCTGCCCAACCCTCCCACCATGACTTCTCCACAGTGTATTAGTCAGGGTTCTTCAGAGAAACAGAGCCAGTAAGATATGTTGAGGAAAATGAGAGGGGAAGGGGAGAGAAAGGCAGGGGGAGGGAGGGAGGAGACAGATTGATTCTGAGGAATATGCACACTTAACCTTGGGAGGCAGCGTGTTCAAAATCCACAAGGCAGACCAGCAGACTGGACATTCCAACAGAAGCTGGTGTTGCATTTAGGGTCAGAGATACCATAGAGGTACAATCCCTTCCTCGTCATGCTTTTAATGTATTGGGTGAGAATCATCCACATTATGGAGTGTAATCTTCTTGATTCAAAGTTTTCTAATGTATAAAAAATATTTTTACAGCAACGTCTAGACTGATGTTTGACCAATCCATTGGGTACCACAGCCTATCCAAGTTAACACATAAAATTCACTACCATGCACAGCAAGTACTCGATAGGTTGATGTGATTTGAAACATATCTCCAGACAAAATATGTTGATGAGCTGCAGTTTCTTCAGCTGAACAATGTAGGAATTAGGCTCTATTCCTCTACTTCTGGTAGTCCAAAGGCAAAAACATTAAGTCGAAAATATGAAGACTCATGACCTCTGGTCTCCTCAGAGAAGCTGTAGAGTTTTAAACCAGATGATAACATCACCATGCCCACAGAGACCACCAATATTGGCAGCAATAGAATATTGTATAAAGTTCTGCAATCCAACAGGCTATCCATCTACTGTTCTGATTACCTCTGGCGTAATTGCACAGACACAATACTCAAATTCCACATGGTGTTCAAATCACCAGTTCTCCACAGAAGAAGGGCTCTTGCTCTAACTACTTAGGAATTTAGAACCCAGAAATGAAGGAAATGCTTCTGAAATTGTTGGCACTCCCTGAGAGGCATTCAGAAAAATAGGTTGTAGTTTCACCCTCATCTTTTTTTGTTGTTGTTTGAAACTAGCCCAGGAAGGAAACAGTGTCCTGTGTTTCTGAGAGATTAGTGGAAGAGGGTCACTGAGGAGGAATGAGAGTCAAATCACATGCAGACATTTTTCCTCAAATTGGTGCCCCAGCTTGTTATTGAATTATTTTTACCCTAGTTTGTTGTATTAGTTTTCTTGGTAGTTTGTAACAAAGCTACCAAGACATGGGTGGATTAAGGAACATAAATGTATAGACTCAGTTCTAGAGGCTAGAAGATTGAAAGCAAGAAGCTAGCAGGGTTTGTTCCTTTTGAGGGCTGCGAGGGAAGCATCTATTCCAGATCCCTCTCTTTAGCCTGTAAATGGCCTTCTCATGGTCACATGTCACATGGGTGTCATCTCTAAATTTCCTCTTTTAAAGACACCAGATTAACTGGATTAGGAGTCTACCCAAATGACTTCATTTTAACTTGATAACTTCTGCAAAGATCCCATGTCCAAATATAGTCACAATCTGAGGTCCTGGGGCTAGGTTAGGACTTCAACATATGAATTTGAGGGGATACAATTTAACAGAACAGAGTACAAACATTTGTTCTCTGCATATGCCATTAGTTTCCCATCACTGTATATGCAACATTATAGGGACGTAGAGATTGTGTTTTGCTTCATGCTTTACAGTGCAGTTTCACAACTAGATGATAATCTCCTGGAGGGAGAGAACCCGTCTTATTTACCTTTAAACATTTGGACCCTAGAGCAGTGCCTTGTCCATATAATTAATAAATGTTGATAGAATGAACTGGTCTTTCTCAAATTTTGCCCCTTCCCCATCTCTATATATTTTCTTTAAATCCTACCCAGAGTAGCAGTCAGTATTGATTCCCTATGCTTAGTTCACTCCCAAGCAAATAAAATTTAAGCAGTTAACACCAACACATAGGAGACCTTAAACACCATGGCAATTCCTCAGCTCTGAATCCGTATGTTAAATATGTTTCAAAGGAAGGAAGAAAAGCAGATATTGTAGTTCAGTTCTGATAACACACAGATCTGCTTCTGCTTTTTATCTGATTCCATGTATAGAAGGACTTACAACATAAGGGAGGCAATTTGTTTTAGAAATCTTTTCTTTCATTTAGGTTTTTGTTTGTTTTGTTTTCTGGGGCTTGTAGCTTACCGACTGGGCCAAATGATTAAATAACAAATCTGGTATTTTAAGCACCTAGATTACATCTTTTTAATGTTGCTCTCATATGTGGAGTTTATTTGAAACAAATGTAGAGTCAAGAACAAATCCTTGGACTTGTGGCCACTAAAACTGAGATCTTATGAAACTATAGATATTTTGTAATTTATTTCTACCAATATAAAAAAGTGAATAAAGCCAATCAATGGCTTGTTTTCCACCAGTCTTCAAGCATACTATTTCTTAAAGAGGTTAGTATGGATGTGAGTCTGGAACTTCAAAGATTAATTGTGCATGTTGGAACAAGCCCAGGAAAAAAATGGTCTCCAAGTTGGGTGACCTTAAGAGTTAGATTTGTTTTTTTTTCATGGCTCACAGTCATCTTTTTTCTACCAAAGGGATGTAGCTCTCAAGTAAAATACTCTCTTTCTGCCTTTCAATCTTCTGCTGGAAACTTCTATTGGCCCCAAACCCAGCTGGAATCTAGAGAACCTACTGACATAGTTCTCAAAGGTCAAAGTACCAGGGCAGAGAATGGCTCTAGGACAAGCAGAAGGCAGTTAGATACACATGCCTGAAGCTCTTGAGAGGTATATCGGATAGTTGGAAATAACTGACACATAGTTGAGCTTTAAAGTTTTAGAAATAGATGAGGTCATGGAAGGAAAGAAAACAAAGAGAAGGACCTGAGCAATGAGGAATGCCAATACTGGAGTTTAGGTGAGGAAGAACAGGACTTTGCCAAGGAAAAGGAGTCACCAGAGACACCAGTCACCTAAAAGGGAAAGCAAGATAGAATGCCATCACGAAAGCAAAAGTAGATGTTTCAAGGGATCAGTTGATTCTCTTGAGTCAAATGCTCCTGCGACTGAGTAACAGAAACATGGCAACTTTATTCAACTAGCATGCAGAGCATTGTGCTTGTGGTTGCTGAAAGATGAGTAAGCTCTCAAATCTGAGAACAGCCAGTCTAGACAGAGAAGCAGATACCATAATAAGCTCTGATAGAAACAGGAACAAATGCCTTTTGTTTTTTTAAAGATTTATTTATTTATACAAGCACTGGGTATACTTAGAAGCACAGGAGGGTGAGAGAATTCACTAGAGCCAGAGCGGGGAACAGAACAGGCAGACTGATGAAATACACTGCTGAGGGGAGCAGCGGGCGTGGCAGGAGAGGTCTGCTCGCCATGTTGGACCCTCACCAGTGGCCAGGGATCAAACCAAAGCTGCAGAGGCTGCGAGCAGCTTCACAGCCCAGCGCTCAACTGCTGTGCCACCAGGGAGGCCCAGGAACAAGTGCCTCTTGAGAGTAGAGAGTATGTTGGGAAAAGGTTACTTGGCTATCAGTTCTATATGTGATATGTAAATTCTCTAGAATAAAATATTCCAGTACTGGAAGTTTTGAATTTTTAACAGGAAATGAAACTCAGAAAAATGAAAGAACTTGATGTTCCTTGATTCAATAACCCCTGGGGAGAATGCGGAAAATTTGAATGCTCTCTTGATTTCAGATCTTCTTGATTACACCTTCAGAGGGAAAACCTGTGAGCTATCTTTTATTACAGTAAAAATGTTATTTACTTTTTTTTCCATGAAAGAAACATGTTTACATATGCCAAAACATTTTAACAAAGAAGAAAATTTAAAACATTCATAATTTCATAATAACCATACCCCTAACTTTCTAGTTTTTTCCTGAGTGCATGTATGCGTGCATGAACATTTCTATCTTTAAAAATGTTTTAGACACAATCAACAGAGTGAAAAGGCAAATGGGATAAAATATTTACAAAATATATATCTGATAAGGGGTTAGTATCCAGAACATACAATGAATTCCTACAAACCAACACCAAAGCAAATAAACAATCTGATTTAAAAATAGACAAAGGGAGGGCCTCCCCTGATGGCGTAGCAGTTGAGCACTGGGCTGCTGGGCTGCGAAGCTGCCCGCAGCCTCTGCAGCGCTGGTTCGATCCCCGGCTGCTAGCGATGGTCCCACATGGAGCGACAGACCTCTCCTGCCACGCCCGCTGCTCCCCTCAGCTGTGTATTTCCTCAGTCTGCCTGTTCTGTTCCCCGCTCTGGCTCTGGTGAATTCTTTCACCCTCCTGAGCTTCTGACTGTACCCAGTGCTTGTATAAATAAATAAATCTTAAAAAAAATAGACAAAGGGAGGCTCCCCGGTGGTGCAGTGGGTTGAGTGCAGCACTGTGAAGCTATCCGCAGCATCTGCAGCATGGATTCAATCCTTGGCCAGCCGGCGAGGGTATCACATGGCGAGCAGACCTCTCCTGTCTCGCCCACTGCTCCCCTCAGCAGTGTATTTCAGTAGATCTGCCTGTTCTGCTCACTGCTGTCTCTAGTGAATCCTCTTACCCTCCCGCACCTCTGGCCTGTACCCCAGCTCTTGTATAAAAATAAATAAATCTTTAAAAATAAATAAATAAATAAATAAAAATAGACAAAGGACTTATATATAGGCATTTCTGCAAAAATATACAAATAGTCAATAAGCCCTTGAAAAGTTACTCAACATCACTTGTCAGCTGGGAAATACAAATCAAAACCAGTGGTATTCAACTTCATACCCATTAGGATAGCTAGTACTAACAACGACTACAAAAATAAAGCAGAAAATAAGTGTTGAGAATGTAGAGAAATTGGAATTCAAACTGCAATTCCCGCCCAATATCATAACTGACCCAACAATTCATGTGGCTGGGAAGGTAAAAAGTAGAAAATATTATGATAATTATTATAATCATGAATTATATTAATGTATATAATATTATGACAAATATTAAGGCCCTGTAGAAAATATTATGATGATTCCTCAAAAAATAAAAACATAATTACCATATGATCCAGCAAATCTACAAGTGGTTATATGTCCAAAAGAATTGAAAGCAGGTTCTTAAAGAGCTATTGGTATATCCATGTTCATAATGACATTATTCACAGTAGCCATAATGTGCAGGTAGCCCAAGTGCCCATTGATGAATGAATGAACAAAATGTGATATATCTATGCAATGGAATATTATTTACTCTTAAAAAGGAAGGACATTTTGACACATGCTACAACATGTGTGAACCTTGACAACAGTTTATGCTAAGTAAAATAAACCAATCACAAAACAGTTAATACTGTATGATTCTACTTACATGATGGAACTAGAGTAGGCTAATTAGTAGAAACAGAAAATTGTTACCAGGAGCTTGAGGGAGGGAGGAATGGTTAATGGTATACAGTTTGTTTTACAAAATGAAGAGTTCTGGAGATTGGCTGCACAACCATGTGAATGACCTTAACACTAGTGAACTTACACTTAAGGGAGATGATAGGGCCTCTCTGGTGACAAAGGTGTTAAGCACAGCACTGTGAAGCTATCCATAGCTTCTATAGCACTAGTTCAATCCCCAGCCAGCCAGGGAGCAACCCACATGGCGCAGCAGACCTCTCCTGTCTCGCCCACTGCTCCCCTCGGCAGTGTATTTCAGTCAATCTGCCTGTTCTGTTCCCCACTGTCTCTGGTGAATCCTCTCACCCCCTGCACCTCTGGCCTGTAACCCAGTTCTTGTATGTATAAATAAACCTTTAAAAAAGGGATGATAAACTATGTTATATATATTTTACCAAAATTAGAAATAAAAAAATTAAATTTTATAACCTTTTGTCTTCATTTCATAATATCAAGTGAATACCTTTCTATGTCAATGAACATTGTTCTGAATTACTATTTTAGTGACTACATGATAGTCTATGGTTTCATTGTATTAGCTGTTTAATGAAGTCACTAGTTTTCAAAATGTGGATTTTCTACAAAATTAAACATCACAAGCTGTAATGAACATCACGAACATCATGTTAGCCATGTCTTTGCCAAACATGCAATAGTTTCCTAAGAATAAAACCAACCAAGGAATGGAATTGTTGGGTCAGGCAGGAGATGGGGTGGGAATCATCATTTGAAAGATGAAATGTGAAAACAGATAAGCAGAGAACCAAAGTAGGCTTGATATAAATTCAGTGCTATACAAAATATTTCTGGTTGGGGAAAGAACAAGTTATTTATCCATTCCTTTACTCCTTATTAAATTGTACTAAGACTCTGCACCATTGTTCTTGAAATAGTAATTTCAAATCATCAAAGCAGACATTGTTATCCTCACAACCTTAAAGACTAGGGAAGAAAGAAAAAAGTAAATCAACAAATTCAATGCAGTTATTACATGAGGGAATGGAGATCTGCCCAAGGTTCAATGGGAGCAGAAGAAGGAGTCCACTAACTAGGGAAGGCCCGGTTGTGGGGTAGCTCACTGCTTAGAGGGTTTGCCCATGGTCCTTGCCTCCTGGTATGCAAGTCCCTGCATCGCCTCCTCCCACATTGGATCAGAGCTGCTCTGAGTGGCCACTAGAGCATGATGGAAATAATGGTATGTGAACACTAAAGCTCGATCACAAAAAGCACTGCAGCTTCCTTCTTGCCCTGGTAGATTGTTTGTTCTGGAGGAAGCCAGTTGCCCACCAAGAGGATATTCACAAATAGCTTTCTGGAGACGTGCATGTGAAGAGGTGCTGAGGCCTCCTGCCACAAGCCTGTCCTAACTTACCAGTTGTGTGAATAAGCCACCTTAGAAGCGATCTTGCCAGCTCTGTGGATGTCTGCAACAACTGAACTGTGGTTTCACGAGGAAACCCAAGCCAGCATCAAGAGAGCTGTCATTACCATTTTGGTAAGCCACTAAAAAAGTGGTGGGGTGATTTGTTTCTCAGTGATAGTTAATTTAATACATTATATCTTAAGCATGTGTGAATGTATAACTGAAAATTTCTGAAAATAGGAGCTATTTGGAGCAAGCCCAGAGAAGGTTAAATGTGGGGGGAATAGCAGGAGTTGGAGACTGAGAGGAAAGGTGGGCACCAAGGCACACACTGCCCTCCTCACCTTCTTCCATGCCAACTCAGCCAGCCTCCTACACGTACAGTCACATATCACTCAACAGTTCAGTCAACACAAAACACACATACAATAGTGGTCCCAACAGGCTACGCCCACTGTGGGCTAGGCTGTGCCACCCATCTTTGTGTGGTTATAGTCTATGACATTTGCACAATGACAAACTGGCCTAACAATATATTTCTCAGTGACACATGACTGTACCAGGTGAGCATTTGAACAGGTTTGCACAGAGAATAAGTGTTAGGAGAACAGCTGGCTGAGGGAAAGGCTTGATATAAAGAGCTGGCAGAAACCCCTCACAGAGTGAGCAGAGGGGAAAAAAAAAAAAACTACGGAAACCCAAGACGAGGGGCCACTGATGTAGAAAGAAAAGGAGAAAGTGGAATTCTGGAAGATAAAGGAAGCTTTTCTGAAAAGAATTAGCCAGTAGTGTCAAAGAAATCAAGGAAGGCCTGAAAAACGGGCACTAGAACTGTCCATGTGGGGTCACTTCCACTCTGTGGAAGCAGTTTCAAAACATCATAACTGACTCACTTAGGTTACATGCAAAGTACTCATCATGGTCCAAGAGGCCCCAGGCTTCTAAGCTCTACCTTCCTGCTCTAATATCTCCTTCCCACCTCCTACTTTCTTTTCTTTTCCTTTTGGTCACTGTGGACACATCTCTGTTTCCATGTCACCTATTTTCACCCTTTTGGTTTCTCTGTGCTTGGAACATCTGCCCCACAAAGTCCCACACTGTCCCCTTCTTTGCCACTTCAGGCTCATGCCCAATTCACCTTCCGTGTGTGACCTTCCCTGCAAAGCTGGGGTTGTGCCTATCCCCACCCAGCTCCTTCTCTGGTTTTTTGTCTCCCTAGGCCTGACCACTGTCTGGACCACAACTTGTTTGTCTTGTTTACTGTCAGTCCGGACTCCCCTCTTTGAGGTTGTCAGCTCCTGAGAGGTGTTGGGGAAGATAATCAAGAGACCGTGACCACCTGTGGACCACTGTGCTGGACCCAGCAACTGCAGTCTCCTCACACCCCCCACACACCACTTTGGAACATGCCTCATAGGCATGCCCCTTGGAAAGGACGTTCCCAGAAGTTGCTCCAAGGCTACAGCCTTGACAATGTGTTGTAATGTGTAATGTGTCACTGAGACTATCTGAACTGCATAAGCGACTGAACGCAGTTAAAGTTTCTACATAAACTTTTATGATTTGGCAGAGGGAGGGGGGCTGCAGAAAAGTACTTATCTTGCAGCCACCCAAGACATAATCTTGTAAACAAGTTCCTCTGCTCATTAAAGTTGCCACCCACCAAGCCAGAGTGACCTGCTGCTTTGCCTCTCCCCGCCCTGTGTGTACTGAGGCTGGTCCGGATTATACCCAGAAACTCCAGGGGCTGAGAACCAGCAGAGAGGGTAGTGCTGGGTCTCTCCTCTCTTGCCCCTGAACCTAGTGCTCAAGTGTTTTTAATTATCAGTTAAACGTTGCAACCACGAGATACCATTTTTGTTTTCAAGGGATTGGTGACGCAGTGGGGGAAACAGACCTCCAGCAAGGATATGATAGGTGCTGCATGTGATGGGTGCACAGTACCAGAGAATATCCAGGCAGGAATGACAGCGGTTGAGACATCTGAGGCGAGACTGCAGGTAGAGGGAATAAAGCCAAACCAAAGAGACACCATATCTATCCTTCCATCTGGACACGGGTAGGGGTGGAGATGAGAAAGCTGTGGCTAGGTTATAAAAGGTTTATGAGAGCCAAGAGCCTTAACTTTAGACTGTAACAGGCTCTTTTTTTTTCCCAAACTGTCCCCTGAAAACCCTAGTGGCTTCCCCTCCGCCTCACCATCTGCTGGTGGACAGGAGAGAGTGCAAAGACTGTTTCATATGTACATCTGACCCGTTCTTTTGAAGACTATTTATTCATGTTTGGAATTTTGAAAACCATCGCTCTTGGCAATGGAAGCTGTGGCCTTAAAGAATCAACCAGTCTAAGTAGAATCAATCATTTCCTTTCACCCCACAGGAGCACAGGCAAGCCCCTGGGGGCGCCCTGCGAGATGATGTCCTGGTTTTCTAAAGCCCCTTCACTTGCAAGAGAAGGGGTGAGGGGAGGTTAGAAACCAACACAGGGCTTTTGAGAGGCAGCAGCGGAGCAGGCTCCCCCCGCGCCTCCGGGGGGCTCTCGTGGGGTTAGCGCCTGAGGAGTCCCCACGTCCCGAGAGAGCGCAACTAGCCAGACGCACCCCCAGTTCGGGCGTGGCAGACGTGGGGTCACCTCTCCGTGTTCTGAGGCGAGTACAGAACCAAGTGAAGCAGTAAGGGAAATGAGGGGGGTCGGGGCAACGAGGCATCACAGTCCCTTTGATTTGGGCCAAATCTGTTTCCTTATCTGCAAACCAAGAGAAACGCGTGTCCTCTGACTCCGCTGCGACGGCTCCATCTGTGCCGCTTTGTTTTCAGAAAGTCTGACACGCACACATGTCCTCAATTTCCATGTCCCGCCAGCTTCCAGGGAGACGCGACTAGAATTTTAAAAGGGGAAGAAGCTCCAATTGTGTGTCCTACCTAGGGCAAAGCGCTGACCTTCAGGAGTCGGCACGGTCCGTAGGTGGCGCGTGGAGCCAGCGAGCCGCCGGCCCCGGCTACGTGACTGAGCGCGCGCCGCGCCCCGCGCTGCCCCAGACGCCCCAGCTCCGCCGGCTCCACCGCCCGGGGCCCGCCCCCGGCTTCCCCGACCAACCCCCCCGCCCCTCCCCCCGCTCCCCTTCCCCCCGCGTGCCCCCGGGGCCCCCGGCGCCCCCGCCCTCCGCTCGCCCGCGCAGGGAAAGGCCGGCGCGCGCCCGCGCCCACCCCGGGGCTCCTGCTCGCCGCGCCTCGGACCCCGGGTCGCCGCGCGGTCCTGACGCTAAGGGCCCGGGAGAGGCTCTCAGAGGAATCTTCCGGCGCTCGCGTCTGAGGCCGTAGTTTCGTGAACGTTGCTTTTCTAGGCCACCAAAATGAGCCGGGCCGCGTCAGTAAAAGGCCAAGAATTCACTTCCAAAAAGTGCGGACGATTTTGTCACCCGCTGCTTATGAATGCCACTAAAAGGCATTTTAAAATCAGTGCTTACTTAGATGTAATAATAGTAACGTTCGCTTAGAGTTTATTAATCGCTTTAATCCAGGCAGGGATCCGAATCATCACTTCTGTTTTACAGATGAGGGCATTCGCATTGTCTCATTTATTAATCATGATCACGGAGAGTAATCCATTTCGAATGAAAACCACAAATGCTAAGAAAAAAATCCGAGAAAAGCTTTCTTCTAGAGCCACTTTCAAGGAATGCTTCTCATCTGACCTTACACAAAAGGAAAGGTCGAAGTGATGTTATCTTTTCCGTCAGGAAAATAAACAGCGTTTTCTATTTTCTTTCCTCTCTTGCAAGCAGTGACATTCAAGAGGTTTCTCACCAGCAGGTTTCTGTCGATGCCTGAAAATTATCTGACTGACATGAGCCTAAACAAGGGTGGGGACAATCTGGGGGCACCGCCTTTGCACTCTAAACAGTTTATTATGGGGCTACAGTTCCTAGGGAAACATCCTGCTCATCTGCTGGTTATGTTGCATGGTCTCACTGACCCCTGAAAGTGGTGATGAGATAGAAGGAATAAGATTAGTCACATCTTTTGTAACTCCCCCCGCCCCCACCAACCCACAAACCCTCCATCTGAGGTTACCCTTCCTGGATTTCAGTTACCCAAGGTCTACCACTGTCTGGAAATATTATGTACAATATGATACTTTGATACATTGACAAAATTTTTATTACAGCCTATTGTTAAAACTGTTCTATTTTATTATTAGTTTTTGTTAATTTCTTACTTGCCTGATTTGCAAATTAAACTTTGTCACAGGGATGTATGCATAGGAACACATATAGTAGCTATAAAGTTCAGCCTCTCCAGTTAGGCACTCACTAGGGTACTTGGAATGTGTCTTACCATGGCTAAGACTTGGGACAACTGTACTTGCTCACTGTGGAGTTTTGATGATGTCAAAGGAACCCCAAGGTTAGAAGTCAAATTACTGAACAGGTGGGGGTGGGAGTGTTGAGGGTGGTATTGTTATAGGACAGGGAAAGGGGCAGCCCAAACCCCACAAACCTGCCTATTCTACATGGGTTCTGCCATCTGCCGCATCAACACAAAACATAGGAGACTTTAATGGGAAGGAACTTTAATAAAACTAGGAAACAATACAGGTAAGGCAAAGAGTCTAGTTTCTAAATGAAGCATCCAGAGTTACCCATCCCCTCGTGGGTAAAAGTCCATCCAAATGGGATTGGCCCAGAACAAGGCCCCAAAGCCTGCCACAAGTCTAAAGCATCTTCCAGTGGGGACCCACAGAAAAGGGTCACAAACAACCGGACAAGCCCGGAAGGAAAAGAGCAAAATCAACATCAAGATAAAAGCTGCCATTGTCACCTCCCCACGGGTCTCACCGACATCTGTGTCACCTAGTCCACGACCAAAAGACAAGCGCAGTTTCTTCACGTGTCTCTAGGCTCCATGCACCTCCTCCAGGTCTCCTTCTGGCTCCATCCTCCTTTCTTCCTCAGTCTCTTCTGCAGCTTCTCCTCTTCCTGCTCAGCTTCACCCTCCCTTGGGTGGGGCAGGGAACCTCCCCCTTTCCTGGGGACCACCCTGTTGCAATCCCCCCTTTTAATTTTTATTCCACCATGTCTATGGTGGCACAGATGTCATGGTGTAATCTTAGGAGACAGTCTTTTTTTCAGGGTTACAATGTGTGTAAGAGAAGCAACAATTAGTCAGCAGCATTGTCCATGAATGTCCAGTATGACAGTTTTTCATTACTTGAAAATAGTCCATTATCCAAGCCAAAAGAAAAAAAATTGGAACGTTAGCTAAAACAAGACAGCAAATATGTAAAAATCACAGGAAAAAAAAAATCTTAAAATGGTTCCTGGGGACCACCCTGTTGCAGTATAGGAATCCCATCTGCAGTGCCCCTTGCTATGCTGTTTAAACTGTATAAGCGCAAGACGACACCGATATGATTCTCTCTGTCTTCTAGAAGAGGCTCAGAAAAGTTGCTTCAAGTCAAACAGCTAGGAAGTGATACCCTGGCTTTCAAACATGGCTGGCTGAACTCCAACATCAGTACTCTCTCCTTTCCACAGATTTAGACCTCACACAAGTTCTCAGAGCCCACCAAAGTGATGGCCTTGGGATAGCAAGGGCTTTTGGGGGAACAGGATGTTTGCTGTGATCTGGCAACAAAGCAGTGGATCCATTGGTGATACAGCAGGATTTGGCGAATTATCACCATGGGCCAGATCCAGCCCATCACCAGATTTTGTATAGCTAGCAAGTTGACTGCTTTTTATTTTTTTTTAAATGGCTTTAGGAGGAAAATTAAAAAAAAAAGAATACTTTGTGATATATAAAAATTATATGAAATTTGTTTCCATGTCCATAAATTTTATAGAACACAGCCATGTCCTTTGTTTATAAATTGTCTATGGCTGCTTCCACATTATAACTTCAGAGTTGAATTCAATTGCTTTTTGTTGTCTGAGGTAATTAGGTTCTATAAAGTCACTTGGAATATTAAATCAGCCAATACTAAATAGTGGTGCCTAAGAGAAATGCAGGATTAGGTTCCTATAAGCCTCTGGTCTCAATATTTTTGTCAACAGATCAATATATAATCTTGTCTTTGTTTAAAGAAATTTCATCTTAATATATATTCTTTATTCATTAACACTGAACTCTTGACCAACTGCACTATAATTCATGTTTGGATGAAACTTACCTAACAGATGAAATTACCGCTTTTAAGGCACATCACATGCTTCTTGTGCATAGGGACACCAAAGAACACTTCACATTATATTTCGGTGCCATTTAAAGTGGTAAAAAAAAAAAACCAAAAAACCAACCCAAAACATGACATCAAATAGATCATGAAAAGGACACTTGTAGACAGTATTAGAGCTGAAATAAGAGGGCAGAAAGTTTTCCTTATTCAACAGCCCAGTGGGGGATATGGGTGATCACATTTTTGGCTGCTCTGCCCATGTCCACAAATGACTGCAAAGGCACCACCAATATTGATTTGGGGGTTACAAATAAATTTTAGTGGCTAGTTGAATTCACAGATATGGAACCCAAGAATAATGGAGATGAACTGTACTTGCAGCAGAAACCACATGGACTGCAAAGTCTAAAATATTTACTGTGTGGCTCTTTACAAAAAGGTTTCCAGTCCTGCTGCCCTTGGCCTCCTGCAAGGAGAGTCAAACAGACACAGAGACTGACTCCTCCCTAACAGTGAATCTCTCTAAATTAACGCTCATTCAGAGCAAAACTAAGCCAGTTTCAAAGTCAGGAAAGTAGATTTCACTTAATTGAATGCAGAAAAAAAATTTCAAACCATGTAGTAAATTTTAATTTTTTCCTTTCATAGAGTGTCTATTTTTCATTCAACATTTATCCAGCACTTTCTAATTTGCATGGACCCGTTGTGAGTATTTTGAGTCATTCAGAGTTACTAGTTTAATTAGTAACATCTTCTTACTTGGTCAGTGCATTGAGAACAGAAGTCACAAAAGGAGGCTGAAAAAAGACTTGAAACAAAAGACCTGGTCACTTTATAAATTGGACCATCAGTCTCTGAAAACTGGTGAAGCAATTTGATTGCTTGTTATGACTTTCTAATTTCCAGGAAGGGTTTGAAACATCTCACAAAGCACATGCTAAAATCAGAAGCAGGGAGAATAGTGTGGCAGGGGGTGTTTCTTAGCAGTAATGCAATTCCAGCAGATGGGTCACAGGGACCACAGAATTGTTAGAGTGAGTTTAAATTCGGAGATTCCCATCTCATAAAAGTGGGGTGGTTAGAAAGTCAGATCTGAGTAAGATTTTCTGCAGTCTGAGGTGTGAAAGCCTTTTCTGATGCCAGGTTTCTTGGCATTGCCCCAGGAGGCTGAGGGGCCCCCAGCTCCACCACTTCAGCAGATCCCAACTAAATGCTTAACTGCTTTCAACCCTGGCTCTTGCAGCTTCCCTGATGAAAATGAAGCTCTATTTTCTTTGGAGCCTAAATATTAACTGCCTAGAGATTTACTTTTCTGATGTCTGTATCCAAAGAAAGAACATAGAGTATAAAAAGGATGAACAGAATAATTCTGAAATTGCCCTTCACAGGAAACTGCTTCTCATGCACCTTTGGCTAAGAGCTAGAAGGTATCAGTTCAGAGCTGAGAGCATATTTGGTGTCATTAATCAAGGGACAAATCCATAGACTTTAGAAATATTAGACTGGAAGGTGAAGGACCAACCAGCAAAGCCAGGAATTCTTTTTCAGGAAATCATTTGGTTCCGCCCTAGCCACAAGCAAGTCACAGCTTTATTTTACAGAGAGGGTGGAGGTGACTTCATCCTGGAAGATTTTCAAAGTCTACCGCCCCATGAAAAAAATTCCAGTAATGCTGACATTTGCATGGACATAGAAAGCACGTTTCTTCTTCACGAAGAAGCAATACATGAAGTCCTTTTGTACTCATCCTCTTCTCTAGGTGGCTGATCTATTTCTTCTTCCTACTTCTTGACATGGAGACAGAGGCTCAGACAGATTAAGAATTAGAGTCCCAGAGTACTGACCCCACTTAATTTTCCCATTAATTATGTCCTATTACCCCCAGGCAGACCTGCCTAGAGATATCAAAAGTATAGCCATGTGTGGAATATTAACTAACAAGCTGCAGTAACAGGGCCAGAATCTTGCTCACTTTCTACCCCACCAACACAAACACCTCAGGACTGTGAGCTGGACCTGGACAGAATGTTATTCCCAAACACTGCAGCGTGAGTTTGAAAATACTTGCAGGGAATCAGAATTCATCCTAGGGACTGGAAGTGCTAATAACCCACCTTAGCATTTGCTCCTTTGAAGTGGATTCCTCTTGAGGAGAATCATACAAGGAGTGAATTGGGAATCTCTGCATTGAAAGTCACTTCTCTGTCCATCCCCACCAGGAAGCTCCAGGAGCTTCTGCAGGTTTCTAATTAGCTCCTAATACCTGAGACAGACCAGGTGTTAAAGATAATGCTAACAAACGGATGATCAGATGAGTAGACCTAGAGCACCTTTGCGTGGGGAATTAGTTGGAAGGTATGTGTTAAATGCAAAGGTATAGTTCTGGCAGGGTGGAATTCCAGATCCCAGATGCCTCTGGTGGATAAGGCAGGAAAACCCTCCTGCTTCTCCACTCGCATTCCCCACTCTGCCATCCCCCTCCCTACCAGCCCCCTCCTCAGGTCTGAAACCACTTGTGAACCCTGTGCTGGCAGTTTGCATTTGGAAGCATTTAAAAGATGCTGGGAAGTGTGATTAGCAACTAGTCTGAAGGCCAATCCTTAGCCCTTCAACCTCATTTATGTCTTACTTTTCTCCCCTAGTTTGTTGCAAACAAATTAACTCTCTTTATAGCTCCTAGTTCCTTCTGGAAGAGATGAGGGTTTTGGTAAAGATAAGAAGACATTAAGAGAGGTCTTTATCTGGTAAAAGAGAGGTAGGCTGGAAAACAGAGGGTGGTGATTAAATTACATACAACACATTTCCTGTCTGCTACAGACTTGGGTCTGACAGGTCAAAGATGTTAAAGGTAACCTTCCCCAAAATAGATTTTTATGTATGAGCTGTTTGTGTTAAGTGAAATAAATATCTTAAGACTTTGTTGCTTGTTATTATCTAAAGGATTCTGCCACATCATTTTCCTGAGCCCAGAGCTGGCACTGACACTTTCCTGATAGGAAATACACACTCTTCATCCTCTGTCTTCAAAGGCAAGTCTTACTGTGAAGCAGATTGTGTTCGGCCATAGATTTTCAGAGCTCTGGCCACATTCCAGGGACTGTGTTAGGTGTTGGGGACAGAGAGCGGAGTAAGGTAATATTTGCCCCTAAAGAGGTTACTGTCAAGTAGCAGACCCAGGCCAAAACCAGAATAAATCAGAAAAAAAAAAGACAAATGCAACCAATGACAAAATAATGTGGCAAACCTGAATTCAGAGGAAAGTCACTTCACTCACCCTTGGGGGGCTTCTTAGAGTCTCCTGAAGGAGGACAGGCCGTGGAGTTGGCTAGGCGGGGTTTACATTTTTCCATTCCTCTCTCTCACTGATGTGAGAGGCAGGACCCCTGGATCACTTCAGGGGATGCCTTGCCTGTCACATCCAACTCACTAACAAGGATAGAAAGGCCAGAGCAAATGCTGGGAATTCCTAAGTCCCTCACCACCCAGGACATCCTCAGAGACACCACATTTTAAGATTTGATGTTGTCAATTAAAGTGCATTGATTAATCAACCTAATTAATTTTGACATATAATTTATCCAAAGCACATATAACTGGCAACCGAGACTTCTCATTATCCCTACATAGAAAATGACACAACACTGGGGAGGGTGTAATTTCTTATAAAATCAACAGTGTTTTGATTTGCTTTGTTTTGATTTGATTTGTACAGACTTACTGTGCTAAGACATGATATGCCTCAGCCTTTGCTTGTTTTTGTTTTTTAAGACAGTGAAGTAACAACCAGTACTTTATTCTGGGAAATATTTTTTTTCTAACCCATATTCCTTGATAGCGGGTTGAGAGATGTGATAGCCATCCTTTCCTGATTTTTAGTAGAATATTCTGAAATTAAATAAAGTAGGCTTATAGAAAAGGAAAGGTCCCTTCATCTCTCCTTTTATGCTTATTTTACGATGATAGTATGGCTATATATATATATACACACACACACACACACACACACACACATATATATACATGTATATATGTACATGCATGCATACACACATATTACTTCTCTTTATTATTATTATTCTTTTTTTAGTCCATCCAACAAACCACTAGAGTCCATGCCCCATCTAGGGGGAGGGAAGCAGCCAGGGAAATACCAACTTTGTGAATCAGGAGCTCTGTCTGAATATCAGATAGTCTAGGGCAACTTCTGACTTTTTTATGTGCACATGAATTCCATTTAATTAAGTTTTTGGTTGACAGCAGTCACTATTCGTTCCATTCCTCGTATCTGTGCAGACTCCAGGCCCCTATGGAAGAGTTTCATAAACAAAACGTGCTATCTCCAATAAGCTAGGGAACCAGGAGCTTAAAACCTCAAGCTAAGGGAAAAAAAAAAAAAAAAAAAAACCCTTAGGTTCCTGATAATTATCAAGGAACCCATTTCCCTATCACATGACCCTGGGAAATTATATAAGGCGACCTCAAGGCACAAGGCCAGCAGTCTCGGCCTCTCAGTTCTTCTCAAGGCCAGGACATCTCCCTATCATCCTTGCAAACCTAGGCCTTAGACCAGGCTTCTCCCAGGAACTCTTGTGTCATATTTCCATTGCCTCCAGGGTGGCTCCACTTGATGCCCTGCAGAAGCCTCAGTCTCCCCACAAGTCACCTGACTGTGCTTTCCCAACTTCATCTCAAATCTGTTTCTGCTCCTGAACTGCTTATCTCAGACAGCACTGTTACCATCCAGCCAGACCAGCGAGCTAGGATGGAGACTGCATCCTTATCTCCTATCGCTCTCATTCCAACAAGACTGTCCTGTGGTTGTACCCCTTAACTACCTGTTTCCAGTGCTCTTTCCCTTTTGTCCCCACAGCAATCTTAGCTCTGGCTCTCGTGATTTATTGTGGGTACACTTGCTTTCCCTCCTCAAACCTACTGTACCTACCCTTCTCACTGCCTGCACACCCTTCTTTTAAAAAATTACACCTAATTCTATCGCTTCCCTCCTTAAAAGCTTTCCAAAGCTTCTCATTGCCTGTGGGCTGACATTGAAATTCCTTGGAAAAGTATGAAAGGTCCTTCTCAATCTCACCAATACCTGATTCTCTGGCCCTTTCCGTGCCACACCTTCCCTGACAGGGCACCCTCTTCGAGCCCTCCAGAGCCCTCCCTGCTCCCCACTAAGCCAGACTCCTCCAGGCTGGGCAAGGTTGTGTCTGCTTGGAATGCCTGTCACCTCTCCCCTCCAGCATCCTTCAACACCCAGCTCAGATGTCATCTCTTCCTCTGGGCCTCTGGTTAGAGGCCCCACTGAAGCACATTTAATTGAAATGATTTCTCAATCTGTCCTTGAAAAGGCCATAATGCTTCTAAGTCAAGATGGTGGTTTCTACTTCTGTGGCTTTCCTTTGTGAGTACTTATTAGGTGCTCAATATATGTTGAAAGACTAAGTAAAAATCAAGGGCCAATGCTAATAAATTGTAAAGACTCCGTAAGGAAACAAAGCTGCCAGGACATGACCATTTTGCTCTTGTGGTCCACTGCCAAAGCTTGGATGGTATTCACCTTAATATAATCTTAAAAGTATAGTTTATTAGGCACTTATTTAAACTAGGAAAGAATAAGAAGCAGATATTCAGAAGTGATAGTATTTATATAGTACTCACTATGCATCTGGCACTGTTCTAATTTTTTTTTACTACTATTATCTCTATTTTACAGATATGAAAACTGAGGTTAAGTAACAATTTCCCTGAGATCATACAGTTAGAGTGAATGGTGGTTTGAATCTCTGAGAATCCGTCTGGAGTCTGGGCTGCTACCTGATAAATAATAGTATAATAAGAAATATAACAATTGCTAACAATAGTGTAATAATAAAAATAACAATAGCTAAAAATAATAGTAGCTCACCGTATTCTATTCTAAATGTGATTTATCTGACTGGCATTCGGGATGACTCAATCTATCAGTGCTTTGCTTTCCCCATCTGTAAAATGGAATAATAATGCCTCCCAACCTTACAGGTTTGTGGTGAGGATTAAATAAGATAATATATGGAAAAACTAGTATCATTTAGACCTCCCTGTTTCAATGAACAAAAATTCATGCTGAATTTTGGGGAGTAAATGTGAAGAAAATGGAGATGACATTTCTGGCTGGCAATGATAAGAACCCAGCCTTGGAAGAGTCAGAGGTGTGAATGAAAATTGCACCAGGACATCTGATGGAGGTATACCCAAGAGAGGAATGTCTAACAGAGCGCGTCTGCTATTTATTGGGAAGCGAAGCACAAAGCCCCTCCAGGGTAATCATTCTCACCCACACATGGTTCTAGTCCATTTACTGTTGTTGTCAAAAACCCAGGGCAGCCACAGCCTGTCCAACCCTGCTTCCACTCCCGGAAAATTAGATGCTTGGATGCTGTGGCCTCGAAAGTTCTGTCCAGTTCAATGTTCTCTGACTCCCTGGCCTGAGGCTCTGGCTCACCAAGGTTCCTTATTAGCCTGTCTTTATTCGCTGTTACAGAGAGGCATGCTCCTTACTGTTTCAAAACCTCTTTCCGCTGGTGAGCCCACCCTTTCCCTATCACTTACGTGTGTGTGGGGGGGGAGGAGGATGATTGGGTGTTTGGTGCTTTAGGTGTCCCCTTCCTTTCCACTGGCAAATTTCTTTTGTCTTCAAACAGATGCATCTGTGCCCCTGAACTTAACATTTTGCCCAAATCTGCTTTTTCTAATTTTTTAAAATTTATTTATTTTTGCATAGAAGAACTGGAGTGTAGGCCAGAGGTGTGTGGGTATGTGTGTGAGAGGATTCACCAGAGACAGAATGGGGAGCAGAACAGGCTGAAATATACCGCTAAGAGGTGTAGCCGGCGAGACAGGAGAGGTCTGCTGCGCCATGTGGGTCAGCTCCTTGACCAGGGACTCAGGCTATAGAGGTGATAGGGCTGAAACTTAACCTCAAGGCCACCAAGGAGGCCCCCAAATCTGCTTTTTCTAATCACTTTTACCCACTCTATGGCTGTCTCCTTTACGTGTTCAACACATTGTGTGGCCTGTTACCTTCTATAATATTCCCCCTGCAACAGCTTTAGATAGTTCTCCTTGCCCAAAGGGGTCAAAGGACAAAGAAAGTAATTTTTCTGCTTTACATATTGAAGAAAGTCTCAGAAACTATTTTTTAAAAAGCTTTGGTTGCTATAGTAGGTTTCTTTCTTTTTCCTATCCTTAATTTTTTTTTTTCTTCCTGAGATGTAGGATAGGAAGGAGAGGCAGATGGAGGTATGAGAGATGAAAGAGATGATGAAGGAGAGGGCCGAGGAAAGACAGAGGGAGTAGTCAGCCTGGGAGGCCAGGGCTGGGCCATGCTGTAAAGCTAGTTTGAAGATCAGGAGAGAAAAATAGCAGAGAGGAGACATTTATGTGAAGGAACAGTGGCCAAAATGAGTTGAGTCCAAATACCCAGAGGATGTGAAAAGAAGAGGTCAAGAAATCAGTGTGAAGATGAGAGTGTTGCCTATTGGCATTTCATTAGATTTAAGAAAGACAGTTTGACATTTAAGTATCTTCAAACACAGCGGGATGTGCAGTGAGCTGAATGAGACTTAAGCATTTTAGTGAGTATATTTTAGAAAGCAGAAACCCCATTGAAGTCCTTCTGTTGTTTGCTTCCTGTCTGTGCTGCTTCTTTCTTCTTTTGTTGCTTAAATGAGGATTTTATTTGTAGATGTCATCCCTTCTTTTTCCTGATTGTATCTTTATTTGTACTTTTCTTGGGATTAAATAGATTGAGGATCAGAGAAAACTAGAAAGTGGGTGAAATCAAATGAATAGATTTGTGAGTCTTTGAATTTGCTTTCTTATTCTGCTAGGTCTATTATGTCATGAAACAACACTGTCAACAATCACCAACAATATCACTGGTCCTTTGATATCAGGCTGAAATCCCTACTGAAGTCACTAGAAAGTTGAGTTCATGGATAGTCCTGTTGGATCTCTAAAGTTGGAAGGTTTACTTGGGATACCTCAGGGGACACTGTGGCAAAGATTAATGTGACCCAAGAATGTCTGCAGCATTAGGTTGTAATCCTTGGGAACCAACAAGCCAACAGCTATACCCTTGTCCTGTCTTACCATCCAGTCCATTTTGCTTCTAGATAACCTCTTCTTTCCTTCCTATATGGTAGCAGGAAAACATATTCCATATTCAATATTCTGGGTCTTGAGGTGAAATAGCTCTTGGAAATATATTTCAAAATAACATTTGTGTCAGGGGGCTCAAATTTCTTCTTGCTTTAATAATTTTCACAGATTGTGTGATTTTTTAATTTCCTGCTTTCTTGGAATGATTTTAGTGATCTATTTATAGTTTTCTATTTTTAAATACTACAACAAAATAGAGCTTGGATTATCTTTGTTATTGGAAAAAAATATGTCTCATCTGCTAATCCTAGACGCCAGGAAAACTAGTTCTGAGCAGGGAGAGGTTCCTTCCCTGACCCCCAGACTCATGATTCGTCCTGAATTTCCATGGGAATTGATGGCCCTGGACTTTCTTCAGCTTTTAAAAGTCTCTGTAAATTGCTTTTCACTGAGAACACTCTCAAATCATGTATCAATAGAAGTTGTTTCACATTTCTAAGAGATTTCTAACTTCCATTAGTAATTACAAATAACATTATCTATACTAAAGAACAAGAAAATAAATATATTATATTTTAGTAAGTTATATTGTTTTATAGGCCAAATATGATAATATTGAAAAAGAGCAGAGCATGTTAAGAAATATAATGAGTCCTTTGGAGACAAAAAGCTAGGAACTGCCATGGAAGGTATATCTTTACTTTGAGAGGTTACCAGTAACTTTTGGGTTCAGACATCTTATTTTCATCAAACCTGGATCAAGAATTCCTATCATTGGAGAACCCCCTGGCCTCTGACAGCTGATGCTGAGTGGCCAGTCTCACCAATGTGAAAGCAAGCCTGGCCACCAAGGACAGAAAACTAGGGACAGTGGTACATATACACAATGGAATACTACTCAGCAATCAAAAAGATAAACTCATGCAATTTGCAGCAATATGGATGGCACTGGAAGGGATCATGCTCAGCGAAATAAGCCAGAAAGAAAAAGAAAAATACCGGATGGTCTCACTCATAGCAGGAATTTAAAAACCTAAATAAGGGACCAGGAAAAAGACTAATTATAATAAAGTAAAAATCAAAATCAACAAGCAACTATAAACCAGAGATACTCTATGGGGGCGGGGAAGGGGAGAAGGGATTAGGATCAAAATAAGGGGGTAGGAATTATATGGGGAATATAACCAAGATGAAAATGCATACATTGTGCAAAAATGATGTAAAATATATATAAAATAAAAAAAAAATAAGAGAAATGTAGAAGTGTTGAGAGCGATGCGCATGAACGTTGCTTTCTTTAAAACAGTAGAATATAGGGAACCAGGTACTTTAAGGGAATTTAACCCACTATCTCACTTAATACCTGCAAAAAATCCATGGGTCCTTACTTCAGAGAGAATTACAATTGTTACGCAACATTGAAATATTTCAAAGGAACTGATTTGCTAAATGTGTTTTTAAAACGGTTGTCTATCTAGCTTATGTCAAAAACAGACTGAAACAAATGATAAATACAAGGAAAAAAAAAAAAAAAGAAAACTAGGGACAGACATAGGCCATGGAGGGACAACTGAGGTTGTTCCAAACAACATCTATAAGGGCCCCTTTGCTTCTGGCAAAGAGGAGACTATTCTGAATTATGAAGTTTTTTTTTAAATTTTTTTTTCACATCTGCTACATCTTTATCTGAGCTTCAGAGATGTACAAATACTCTAGTAGCAAAGAAAAAAAGATCACCCAACTCAAGCTTGAGAATGCAGAAGTTGCCAGAGGTTGGGGGGGGATGCAATTTTAATCTTGTGACTGTTGAGTGGGTGTTATCGGACCCAAAATGTGGCCAGTTAAGATTTTTGCAAATACTTTTTCCTTCTCTCCCTCCTTTCTTCCTGTTTCCTTCCTCCTTTCTGCCTTCCTCTTTCCCTCCCTTCTCTTCTTTCTTTTTCTTTTTTTTTTTTAAGGTTTTATTTATTTGTTTGTTTGTTTGTTTATTTATTTATTTATTTATACAAGAACTGGGGTAAAGGCCAGAGGTGTGGGGGGGTGAGAGGATTCACCAGAGAGAGAATTGGGAGCAGAACAGGCAGACTGACTGAAATACACTGCTGAGGGGAGCAGCAGGCGAGTCAGAAGAAGTCTGCTGCGCCATGTGGGTTAGCTCTGTGGCCAGAGTTCAAACTCATGCCACAGTGGCTGGTGATAGCTTGATAGCACTGATACCTTAACCCCTGCTCCACCAGGGAGGATCCCCCTTTCTTTTTCTTCTCTCCTCCCCCAAGATTATTATAAGCTGTAAAGAGAAAGCTAGGAATTGAATTGCTTGGAAATATTCTTATATCTTTTAAATAAACTTGTATCATGGATTCAGCAGCCATTTAGCTACATATAAATTAGTTAAATTTAAATGAAATAGAATGAAGCATTCAGTTCTTCAGTCACATGAGCCACATTCCAAATGCTCAGCAGTCACATGTGCGGGCAGCATGCTCTCGGCACAGACGTGGAACATATCCATCACGGCAGAAAGCTGTGCTGCACAGCACTGCTCTACAATTTCTTGAGTCTCTTTACAAATATTAGTTGCTTTACTTCTATAAGCCTCCCTAGCTTTCATTTAAACTTTTTCTTTAATAAGATCTCCTTCAAAGATCCTCCTGTGGAATTCAGATTAGATATTAATTCATATAAAGCATATATTCCAGTATATCCCAGTACTGGGCACTTTACAATGCTGAATAAGATGGTAGCGCAGCAACAAGCCCATTCAGACTCAAGCCAAACACTTGTATTTAGAAGAACATGTACCCTACAAAGCTTTCTGAAACAACTTCCTTGGAATCAAACTTCTTGTACGGGAACAAGTTGCTTATCATTTTTGATGAGAACCATTTTCAGAGTCGTAAGCAGAGTAGTTTTTGCTTTCTATAGCACTTTGTATCTTAAAAGGAAAGAGAAAGAAAAACTCCTATGAGGAGCTACATTTCTAGCCCTGAACTGATTTTTAAAAAAAAGTCCAATGAGATGAAAAATCTCTGCAAAGAGCTATTTATACTCAAAGTGTCAAAACATCCTTGGGCCCAGACAGGCCAAGCGGCTGCTCTAACGGGAACTGTGTATACACAGCAAGGGTAATTACTTTAGACTGCAGCTGCCAACATGATTTAGCAAACTCTCTGCCTGCAAAAGACTAATCATCCCCTGGAGAATGGACCCAAATTCATCGCCACTACACAGACCTACCTGAGTTCCTTTGCCAGGGCTCTTTGAGGCCTTTTGTAATTTGCATTCCTTGGGCAAATGGAATTTAAATTCCTTAGGCAAATTTCATCGTGATGGAACACCAAGATGACATGCATGCCATGATCTCATTGTTTAGGATTTCTGCTTTATAATCATTAATGTATGCTTCAACAGGCAGGTGAGGTGAAGCATTTGGGCTGAATTCCACTTCACTTTCACGAATGCTCCTTTACATTTAAATAGCTCTTGTTTTCAAAGTACCTTCACAAATATCTCAGTAGCATATTATGATATTCTTGGATGGTGGGAAAGGCATGAAGTATTGCAGAAAGAACTAGGATTCTGGCCCTGGGTGCAAGTTAAGAAGCCTGTAAGTAGACAGTCCCCTTCTACCTATAGAACAATGCAAGAGCAGGCTGTGGGGCAGGTTTTAATCAGACCAGGTCAAATTATTCTGTCCCGGCAAGTGGGGTGAATCACATCCTTCTGTTTCACAGAGAGACCAAAATGGAGTCGTTGTATATTTCAGGACATTTATTCCATTATAAATTCTTTCAAACCTGAAACAAAACTTTTGCCTATTTATGTTGTCCTATGTAATATCACCTTAAGTATCTCAAGAGTGGGGTGAGAAAATTCCAATTTCCTTTGAGACATTGACTAATGTGGCTATTTTGCTATGGGCCTTCATTTTCCTAGGGGCACTTCCATCCTGATGCTGAGGCTCTTACTGTGACGGACGGTCTTCCTGATTAGGGAAAGGTGGACAGATGTGAGGGAGTCTGGGGCTAGTGAACCTGAGCTGTAATCTTAGTACCTAGTGCTTTGATTCCTATCTAACTCTCCAGGCAACATCCTTGCCTTAGAATAATGACAAAACCTATGCTTCATGGAGTGTGTGTGAGCCTTAAATAAGTGTATAGAAAATGGACAAAAGTGGTATAAAGATGAATGTAGCTATAAAATCCCAAATACTTCTATAGTCTATAGTCTTTGTCTCTCTCCCTGTGCCTGTATGGACGTGTACACACACACACACACAAAAAAAAAAAAAACAAAAAAAAACAAAAAAAAAAAACCACAAACACACATACCCTTAACAAGTGATTCTGGAAAGTATCGACTATCTTATATTTTCATTAGATTATTTTACTTTTCAAAAATCAGGGCTAGTCTCCAACAGCCTTGAAAAATAAACCTCTTTAAGAACCACTTAATGTTCCAAGAAATCCCTCAGTCTACTAAAAATGGAGCTACCATATGACCCAGCAATTCCACTCCTAGGGATCTACCCAAAGGACAAAAAAACATTGATTCAAAAGAACACCTGTACCCCTATGTTTATTGCAGCACTATTTACAATAGATAAGCTATGGCAACAACCCAAATGCCCCAAAATAAATGTCTGGATCAAAAGATGTGGTATATACACACAATGGAACATTATTCAACAATCAAAAAAGATAAACTCATGCCATTCACAGCAGTGTGGATGGAGCTAGAAGGAATTATGCTCAGTGAAATAAGTCAGAAGGAAAAAGAAAAGTGTCGGATGGTTTCACTTATAGCAGGAATATAGGGAAACCAAATAAGACATCAGTGTAAAAAAATAGTAACAGTACAAAACACAACAAAGCTAAAACAGACAATTAAAACTCAGAGCCATCCTGCAGGGGAGGAGGAGGGAGAGGGATCAAAGGGAGGGAGGGAGGAGCACAAGGGACTGAGATGAAGGTGCACGGGTGCATTGGTGAAGGAAACTCTATGGGGACTATACCTGAGGGGGTGGGGGGAAGAAAATATTATTTAAAAATGAACGATGTAAAAATTATAAAATTAAAAAAAAAACCTGTAAATTGGTAGGCAGGAGGCTTTAAGTCTAATGATTATCTCGAGTTTTGTTAAGATCTTAGTTAACCCTAGAGTTCATAGGAACCTGCTTAAAGTTCACTACATGCTATTATTTCTAACTTAACCTCAAGGAAAGTAGATTATAATTCTGTGAGGACAGGACAGTATCAGTCTTGCTCACAGCTATGTCTTTAGCACTGGACAGTCAGAGGCATGTAGTAGGTGCTTAACAATGGATTACACTTGTTTTTGTTTTTGTTTTTTCTGTGGGACCCTTGCCAGCAGCTGGGGAACGAACCGGCGCTGCAGAGGCTGTGGGCAGCCTCGCAGCCCAGCGCTCAACCGCTGCGCCACCGGGGGAGGCCCTGATTACACTTGTTGAATAAGTAAATGGATCCTGTGACAAAAGCAATCTAAGTCTACCAAAGGTTCTGTGTCTGCTCCATCCGGAGGGCCCTACTAGTAACTCACGACTTCAGAACGGTTCAAACAACTAAAGTATCAAGTATTTCAGGCCAAAGACAATTTGATCTTTCTTTTATATACCTCTGAGCAGATTAGATCTGGAGGCAGAAGTAAGTCAAAAGGCTTTTTTGGTCTGTGTCTTTTTAAAAATCTTGAGTTTGGGGTTTAGCCCTTTTCTATGGCCAGAGTGAAAAGAGACTGATTAACATTCCATCACAGGGAACTCTTCACTTTACAATTAGCATCGACTCAGAATGTCTATGTCATCTTTTCCAGTTTAGACTTCAAGATTCCATTAGATTTAACAATCTCCAGTTTCTGCAATCACAAATGGGCCATGATGAGTCAAAGGAAGGCTTAAGACAGATGGTATTCTAGATTCCCTGAAATAACAGAATTAATTCAATCAGTTCCATTTAACAAATAATAAATTTATTAGGTGCCTACAAGTACAAAACACCGAAAGCTGCTGTAGGGGGATTATAAAGATGTGTAGAAGACCCTGCCCTCAAAGAGCTTACAATCTAGGCAATTAGTTACAATTTAGTAAGTTGTGGCAATATCACTTTAGATAGCTTAAGCAGAGTTCTTGAAAATGTTCATATCCTTTGAATTCTCCTATTGTCAAATATGTAAGGAATCCTTTCAATAGGAAAGCTAAACAGTGGGAAGGAGACCTTTTGTGGAATTAATCAATGAACTTAGCTTTGCTTAAGAGCATCTTTCTGCTGCTGCTGCTTTTTCTTGTAATTTTCTCAGCACTGTTTCCTCACGACCTTTGTTTAGACTCTCCATGCTTCCTGAACCTTCACCAGGGTTTCCTGTTTGTTAGTGAACGGCTCAGTCGCAGTTGGGCCTTGGAATGACTGGCAGTCTGATTCTTCCTTCAGCAAATTTCTATTTTAGTTGATGCTAGAATGATATGTTTTGCAATTTGTGGGTTAAGGATGGAGTGAGATGCCATACAAATTAAAACAGGTTAGGCTTTTCCCTTACTTGAACCATTTTGTAGTGCACTTATTGATTATATTCTATACAGATATAAGAGCAAGTTATAAACCTCTTCTTTTATTCTTATTTTTTTCTCTCACTTAGACTGTATCCACGTAAAGTGTATTTACATTAGGAAAAAAAAAAAGCCTTGAGGTACAAAACCCAAAAGAATATCTGAGGTATAAATACAAGTATATTTTAAATAATAATCTTTATCATGCTTTATCTAGGTTTGAAAGCACAGTGGACATGTGTACATGTTTCTTAATAGAATGGTATCTACAACATACAATTTTACAAATCTGAAAGCCATTTAAATTGAATATACAAGTATATTTTCATGAACACTGATATCCAAAATACTCAAATTTTAAAACTCTGATCTGTCCCCCCCCATTCTTCAAAGAACCTTTGAAATAACACTGACAATGGTAACTAAATTATAACAAAATAAAAATCCTTCTTACAAGTCTCATTCATACATTACTCACTTTTGATCCATACAAAATAAATTCGCTAATACTGTCTCTTGAGTCAATCTTTACCATTTACAGTAAAACCTGTATAAAGACCACCCTTCCAAAAAATTGTGCTAGTGTTTTCCCTTCCTTTCTTTCTTCATAATTGTGATTACTATTTTCATTGCCATTAAAATATATTCCAAGGACATCCTTATAAAGAAAAAGAAATGTAGAAAAAACATTTATATAGTCATAAAACCAGAAACCTATTTGCTGATAAGGACAAATCCAATTAAAACGTGAAGCTTTCAGAAACAATGCTGGCAACAAACAACTTTTGTGGTGGTGGGGTTAAAATTTACAAGGATTTCCTGGGACACACATAGTAGCCTATGTTCCCATACTGTGTCTTATTGAGTTACTGTTATAGGCATGAAAATGCAAAGAATTCTGAGAAGTAAAGTTTTGATGTTTGATTCAGGAGCAAATGTTTTAGTGTTCGCTTTCTACATACTTGACTTCACCTATACTGGTTAAAACTACATTACTACTTGCAATCAGGTCTATCAACAAACTGCATCGAAATGGGACATCCCAGTATTATTTACGATTTTTAAGGTAAAGAAGAGGTTGGTGGTGAGGGAATATGCTTCATAACTTGGGAAAAAACAATAAATGGGCAATGGTGTTGGGATCTCTTTCTGGATGGATCTGTGGGTAGTCAGATATTCCAGGTTAGACTGAACCTGATGCACCAATACCCTTCTTGGAGGCGTCTCAGTGTGCCAGCCACTGCATTCCAACTTCTCCATCTATGCCACTCAACCAGCAACAAACACACATACACACACTCCTCTGTGCAAACCTTTCTTTGCTCATCTCAGTGAGAAAACTTGTCAGAGTACCAACTATTCCAGTGGATACACCAGTCCCTCAGCACACTGCAAATAAAATGACATAGGTACACATACACCAATATCTCAAGAGAATGAGTCTCTTCATTTATCTTCTGTAATGTATTTATAGAATTTTGCTTCTCAGAAGCAATTTGAATAAGAATACATTTTTCTTTTGCACAGTCTTATATAATTCCAGTCAAGGTCTATAATATAAACCTTAAACAAACAGGAAGCAGCTTTAAAAAAAATGTATTAAATCTCTGTAGTTCATTCCTAGATTCCGCCTTGTAGTTTTGCTGCTGCAGAATCCATCCTCTTGAGGTGGCAAGAGTGGCGTTGCTTCAGGAATCACCTAGATTTGGTGTCTTTGGTTTCAGTGTTCTGAGTACTGAAAGAGTCTCGGATCTTGACAACCTCAGCTGCACACAAATGTCCAAAAGATTTCGTGTACCACTCTGGCATGTGGCCGCTATAACACAAAGGAAAAACAGACAAATTATTTAAATTGAAAAGGGAAATAAGCTAAAGGGAGTTCTGAATACACTTCCATCTCTTTATGAGCAAAATGTGTAAGTAAAGATGACACTTTTTATTGCAAGGTAATCTCCTGGCACATCCACTCTATTCTTGGAACCAAAAGTCCCTTGGGAACAACAAACATATCAGCTGCAGAGCAGATAAAGCTATTCAGGGAAAGCTTTGGCATAATGTGATGAAAAGGGATCCCAGAGATACTTAAAGAAGTGCTGAGATGTAAAGATTTCAAATGAGAGTTGATTTAACACGAGAGCCACTTTGGAAAGAATTTTCAGACGTTCATTTTGTGTTTGTATTGCAGTGTTTCACTGATGTTCTGGTACAAATATCCTGTCTAGCCTGCTGCTCCCCTTAGCAGTGTATTTCACTCAGTTTGCCTGTTTTGTTCCCTACTCTGTCTCTGGTGAATCCTCTCACCCCCCGCCATCTCTGGCCTATACCCCAGTTCTTGTATACATAAATAAATAAATCTTTTAAAAGAAACAACAAATACACACTGATGTATGGCACAGAGTACAGGCCTAATTAATTACTAAAAGTGCAAGTCCCGTTTAACACTTTTGAATAGAAAATGAGAAACATCTGCGTGTTACTTCAAACTCTTTTTTTTTAAATTTTTAAATTTTATGTATTTTTTACATCATTTTTCATTTTTGCACAATGTATGCATTTTCATCTTGGTTATAGTCCCCATACAATTCCCACCACCCTTGTACTTCAAACTCTTATTTCCTAAGGCTTTAAATCCATGGCAGAGCCATTCTATGCACACTGCTCGAGCAACAAGATACTGCTTCACGACCCTCACCATATCAAAAAATCAGGATCAGAACGTACCGTAAGTCAGCTCTGCACATGTAGGTGAGTTTGGACTTCCCTGTCCCGCAGGGTTCGATCAGATACCTGGATAGGAGCATGTTGACCCTCACCCCCACCACCGGTGCGCGGTCGTGGTCCACGGAGGTGAGTAAAAGGGCACATGCCCCCTTGGGTAAGTTAGTCCTCCATGTTCTGTAGAGACAAAACCAGAGGGGGAGGAGGAATTTCCTGGAAGCTCAATTTAAAACAGAGCCTCACTCTTAAGGGAGACAGCTGAGGGGCAGGATGGGTGGTCCTGCAGCCTCTGAACTCACGCAAGGATTCCTGAATGAATAACCCCGTTCAGAGCCACTTTTCCAGTGGGTACACACAGTCAAGTCTTTGAAAGAAAACCAATTTGAAGTATAACTGAAAATTATTTCTATATTTCACAAATGTATTAGAACATAAGCATTCAAATGAGGGTTGTTCTGTTGAAGAAGTTTTGGACTAACGATGTGATATTTCCTCAAACATTTTGGGAATTCCTCGTTCAGTAATGTCTCCAGAGAATTTATGAGTTACATATAAATCATCCTTAACCACAGCTCACTTGGGACCAAAATGTTATTTCCTGGCTTATGCATTCACTAGCTGTTTCTTACAAGAAAATCTATTCTTAAAAGAGGCAAAAATCTGCTACCAATGAGCATATGCAATTGAATGTGCTTCTTTCTCCGAGCTCAATTCTAGAAGAGTTCAAACTGCTTTTAGGGATGAACACACTGTTGCAATAAATGCCAATATATTTTCCATATTTGGAAGGGTTCTACGCTTCTCTGGAGGCACATATTCAACTTTAAATAATTGTACCACCCTGTAAGATTCAGTGACATAGAGACTTGTCCTTACACAATAATCAATTTGGGGGTTCTCACCTCAAAACAACGTAGTCCCGAGCAGGGTGGGGTGCCATGCTGTTTAGCACATACTGGTAAATTTCAGTTTGGCTGTCCAGGGTTTCAATCACTTTTGAATCCAGTAGGTCCACATCCCAGAGGTGTTGCTCTTTCAACAGGCGCTTTAAGATTTCCTCAGGCATAGCAGGGACTTCGATGGTAGCCCTCCAAAGTCTTAGCGGGGGTCCTTCACTCACCTGAAAAGAGCATGTATTTTTCAGTGCTCACACAATTCCCACACGCCTAGCTTTTGAAGGAAAACTGTGGGCTGGGTACATGGCCATATGTTGAGAGGCTATTAATTACCTATGGTCTTAACAGGCTGCTGATCCCAGTATATTTAACAGCAGGCCAGAAAGTAAATAGAACTGCTGGTGTCACCTTGGGTCAAAATTGTTATATTTGTTGTCCTGGGACTCATACTAGGGTCAACGTAATAAAGTCAGTACACTTATCCGCACCCCAAAACCTAAATGACCATTCTTTGTTTATTCTTTTCAAGGTGGCAGATACCTTTTCTGGGTATAACTTGCTGAGCCTCATAAGACACCTCTGCCCTCAAGGGGCTTTCTGTCCTATCAAGTTAATTTCTCCCTCAAGCATTCCCAATTCATTCAAGGGCTAGTGAGTAGAGAAGAGTGCCAGGGGATTCTGACCAACTTATGGAAAAGTTTAAGCATTTCATAAAATACCCTAAAACCCAACACCATTATTAAAACATTCCAGGGAATGCTAGTGTGATTCTGTGGACCCCAAAAATTTCAACTGATAATTTGATTGCTCTTGAAAAGTGTTAGATGAGTATTATTTCTCCTGGGCCAGTTTCTGCTCGCTTTCCCCTGGAGCATCTGACTCCTGGGGCTGCCCAGGTTCACAAGGAATGTGACAATTCCCCACAGAGTTGTGCTGGCACAGGGGTTTGTCTCTAGAGAACCCAAGTCCTAAGCCCTAGTACTGGCTGACAATAGGGAAAAGACTTACCTATTTTTTTTTAGGTCAGGTAACACAGATTTACTGTGTATGACTCAAAGGTATAGGATCACCACACCACACCCACCACCACAGCCCATTGTGTCCCCTCGCGTTTGTATTCCTCCCTCCCATCCGTAACCTTAATTCTGCAGTTAGATTTCCAGGGTTTGTCATTAGTTTGGTTTTGCCTGACCAAGAGTTACCTTCTTATAGGACAGTTCGGCCTGCTCAGAAGTTGAGTAGCTGACCCAGCCTTTAAACTTCTCTTTGACTTCTTTAAACAGGCTGTCCACACAGTCCTGCAGGAAGTGTTGGTAGTCCGCTGATTCGTCATTATGTAGGCGACCCAAGGCTTCCAGAGTGAGGGGCTTCAGTTCTTGTTCAGTATAGGAATTCCGACATCGGCTCATTTCTTCGGGAACCTGGGAGGGATGTGAGCGACAAAAGGTTAGTCTATCTATACTCAGCCCTGTGGCCCAGGATCCTCAAGGTGATGCATGCAGTCCAATCACTGTTTCCAGAGTGGGGGTCCTGCCTACCTCACAGGGTATCATGAGGATAAACACACATCACCTTCATGAGGCTATCTAAAAACCTTATTTGTGTAAAATCTTTTGAAGGTTACAAGAGGAGGCTACGTGACTAAATACAGGGCTTACAATGAATGAAAGCAGGATTCTCAGATACAGACTTTAGTTCTGATAATTTGTTGTTTTTGCCTTTTCAGTAAAAGGGCACAAAAGTAGGTAATTTCATCAAACATACTAATTCTAATGGATTTTACATTATAATATATGTATTAAAAAGCCATTCTCATGTCCTATGTGCCTGTAATCTCTAGCTGCGGAAAAGTCTTTCGTAAGACAAGAACAAATATTGCACTTAAGATTTTTGCCCCTATTCACATGATCCTTAACAAATAACAAGACTTCCCGACTTCTTACCTGGAAAAGCTTCTTGCATTCTGCAATCATGTGGGCCAGCCCTTGAGTGGCAGCGAGGTTTTCATTCAAATCCTTCTGATCTGGTTTGCCCAAGCTTTGTTTTCTCTGCATTACCCTAAGCAGAAGCAATAAGGGAGAGGAAAGATTCATATATTTACATATATTTAATCAATGTGTTATTCGAGGAAATGCAAAGGAGGGACAGAAACATTTCACTAGACCCTATTTGTCATTAGGTGGCTCAAAAGAGTTTTACTTTGGTCACTAGAATTTCTCAAGAGTTTTATCAACAAGGTACAACAAAACATGAAAGAGACTGTTTTCAATGAAATTCAGGTTATTTAAAGCCATTAAGTTAATGGGTTTCTATTTAAATACGGCAGCCTGTAAAGTCTATATATGTGTGATGGGGAGGAAAAAAAGGCAGATTTGAGGGTACCTGAGTAGGAGGCACTGGCAGTTGTGGTAAACAGTATCCCTATTCTATTCTTTCCAGTTTAAATAAACAGGATCCCCTTCCTAAGGTGAGGGGAAGGAAAAAAAAAAGCCTATTGTTTCTTAGAAGTTTTATCTTAATCTTATCAGATCTCTCTATCCCATTAAGGTTAGAAAACTCCAGTGAATGGTTTGAATTAGATAAAAGGATATCTGAGCATTGCATGACTTTCAGAGACAAAGCTAACTTCAACTAGCACAACTAGTCCCACCAGCTAAGAAATTTTTGTCAAGTTCCACAGAGACTTGGAAAAGGAAGAGTCTGGACATATTAGAGAGTGGAGAATGGCAGTTAATGCCAGTGGCTTCTTTCTCACTAGCTTCACTGGGAGGACTTTTCATGAAATAAATACTCCTGTAAGTAAGAGACACTAATTGTCTCTGCCATTTTCTTCCTGTCAGACTCAGGCAAGTTAGTTACTCAAATGACCTTCTCTGCAGCCTCACATTCCGCATTTGTAAAACAGGGCTACTGAGAGTATCTTCCCCTCTTATGATTGTTGTGAGGATTAAACTGGAGAGTGAATGACAGGTAGGTGGGCTATGCCTGGGACAGAGTGAATGCTGAGCCAGTATCAGCCTTTGTAAGTTTCTACATTCACTGACCACACTCACTCCTGCCTTGTATACATTTAAGGAGAAACATAGCCAACAACTGGTGTAGGCCAGATCCTAACTTTGAGGTTCCACATCATCCTTAGTTCTTTTTTTTTTTTTAATAACAACACTTTTATTTTATTTTATTTTAATATTTATTTATTTATACAAGCACTGGGTACAGTCAGAAGCGCGGGAGGGTGAGAGAATTCACCAGAGCCAGAGCGGGGAGCAGAGCAGGCAGTGGGAGCGAAGTACACTGTTGAGGAGAGCAGCCGGCGGCAGGAGAGGTCTGTGCGCCATGTGGGACCCTCCTCCAGTGGCCGGGTAGCAGCCGGGAATCGAACCAGGGCTGCAGAGGCTGCGGACAGCTTCGCAACCCAGCCCTCAACCGCTGCGCCACCGGGGAGGCCCCATCCTTAGTTCTTTTAGACCCAGCTTCTTCCTTTCAATTTCTGGCACAGGCCAAGAGCTAGGCCCCACTGACCCTGCAGAGGCCAATGCAATGGGGCTCGTATCCCTCGTTCAATTTTTAGGTGAGTAAACAGCATGCTGCTTGCTGGCACAGTATGATGACAGTGCACTGAGGGCAATGGGGAGCACTTCCCATGGCAAGGTAGGAATCCAAATCTCTCTCCATACCTGGTTCCTAGACCATCCAGGAAGTCACTTACTTGGGGTTGAGAAGAAAGTGGGGTGCAGTGTGGAGAAGGGGGTGCATGGGCTGTCAAAATCCTTTTATTTTTTGATTCAGGTAATCGAACAAAAATACAAAGCCAACCGTAGAAGGAAAGGAAGGGAACATGCACCCCTCATCTGACCCATACCTCGGAGAAGAATTCTCTCTCTTCAGAGTGTTGAGGTGGAAGAGGGAAGGCGCTAAGCACACGGCCAGGTTGGTTGGAGTCATCTGGTTCTCTTTCACTGCGGCTGTGACATCGCTCAGGAAATAAAGGAGTGTCTGCAGAACCTCCCGATTTTCATCAGGCAGGAGCATAATGGCGGCCTTGATGGCCTGAAGGCGTTGGTCCTTGGGCACATCTGCACGATACCAGCATTTCCCCATCAACTCAGTGATTTTCCACGTAAATTGCAAGGAAATGTCCCAAAGCAAATATCACCATCAAAGACCTCAGCCCAATACTGAACAAGCACTTGGAGAAAGTGTACTTGAGGTTAATATGGAAGAAATTAGGGATGGCCACCAGCGTGACTACTCTCAAGTATTTCCTGCCTGTGGAGGAGCTAAAAAATTTTAAACACCCACAATGCCAATATACGCCTAAATCCACCTCAGAGTTCAACTCCAGATGATACCTGCTCCTTCATTTTACAGAAGTTTTTTCTTTGCTAAGTATGTCTTAGAAATTGAGTTTACTGTTCTCAATTACTGAAAACATTATACACATTTACATTTGCTTATTTTCACTGAAAAAAATCTTATGTAAGATACAAGCAAGAGAATAAGAACTGAGATCTCTTAGTCTTGACTACAAACTCTTTGGTACTGCTGGTGACTTTCATGATTTTTAACTGATCTGCTCATTCTTGAAATGGTTTGTAAAGGAAAACTAAAATAGTAAGTGAATTCAAACAGGTATATTTAACTAATAATTTCTTTAAGTTGTAGAACCCATATTGAGAGGCTATTATAAAAATGTATAAAATAAGGTAGGAAACCCTGGATTCAATCTTGAGTTCTCCTTTACTAGACAAATCTTTCTTTTAAAGGCATGTGGTGGAAAAATCAAGTCACTCAAATGCAGCTCCATAGGACAAACTGATTAAACAGCTCCATGGTTACAACGCATAACAAATACCTCGGTGGGGAAAATGTGACCTGTGTTTTCATAAAATATGAAAGGATGAAACAAATAATGAAATAATCCAGACCAGCTCCATTTCTCATAAAATAAAGTCCACCACGCCAGTTCTAAAGACAATTTCAGCACTAAGACAAGCTGCTGTTAAATTACATTGCTGTAATACCACACTCAGCCAAGAAAAACACAATGCTGTAAAAGCTATAATCCTGATCTTGATCATTAATGCAGAGAACTGTTTGCTTTAAGTTTTACTTAAAAGTTAGAAGGGCATGAGTATTGTTTTCCCCAGTATTTCTGGAAGAAGCTGAGATGAATAACAGAAAAAGATTATTTATTCCTTTTACATCAAGATAAAACACACAAGACACCTGTGAAATTTTAAACACAACAGTCCTTGCTGAAGAGATGTGAAACAACTGAGATTCCCATAGACAAGGCAGAGGGAGAGACTTGGCACCTGCTCTTTTGAGCATTGTGGGCAATACTGTTTTATTTTTTTTATTTTTTAAAATTTTTTTTTAAATTTTCTAGAGGCATGTCTTATTTATTTATTTATTATTTGTTTGTTTGTTTGTTTGGTTTATACATGCACTGGGTACAGTCAGAAGCGCGGGAGGGTGAGAGAACCCACCAGAGCCAGAGCGGGGAGCAGAGCAGGCAGAAGGACCGAAGGACACTGCCGAGGGGAGCAGCGGGCGGCAGGAGAGGTCTGCGCACCATGTGGGACCCTCCTCCGGTGGCCGGGGAGCAGCAGGGGATCGAACCGGCTGCAGAGGCTGCAGGCAGCTTCGCAACCCAGCGCTCAACCGCTGCGCCACCGGGGAGGCCCGGGCAATACTGTTTTAGAAAACAATTACAGAATGAGCTCCTGGATCAGAATGTAGAAATGTACAACTGCTTTGGTAATTAAAGAACAGTGACAAAGGAATTATTATTATTATTATTATTTTTTATTTTTCAAGAAGTATATAGAAACCTGTTCCACACACAGGGAGGTAAGAAAGAAACTGATAACATTTGTTTTCAAGAGGTCATTATGTGGGTCCAGAAGAATGACATCTAAGGAGGTTACAATTTCAGCTGGTCCCACTTTCCCCCACCGCCAACAATTCTAAGACCAAAGAATACTTACATTGGTAGATCTGGAGGAAGGTTTCTGAGAGTTTGTTTGTCATTAGTGGCTCAGGAAGATCTCGAAAATACTGCTTCAACATGTCAGCCACATCATAAGCAGACTGTCCCTCATAGTTGACACAATCTATGGCGCTTTCATTCATTTGGCGCAGAGCCTGAATTCGGGATTTTACACCTGATTTTCGGAAGAGCCCAACCTTTAGGGAAAAAAAAAAAAATCAAGGGTCGAATGGAAGCAATACTTTCACTACCAAACTCTAAAAAAGAAGCATGCATCTGAGCTACCAGGACTCAGTGGGACGCCGAGGCAGAGATTCTCACCTGATCCAAGCAATGGTTGCGAAGGTAGCGCATGGCCTGCTGAATGCTCTGGGGCAGGGGCTGACCTGTGCGCTGCACATTGACAGTCAGAGGGACTCCAAACACATTCCGGTCCTTGTAGTCTGGAACCTTGATCCTTTTCATGAATTTGGGCACAGCCCTATTCCAAAAAGAACATGGGGGAAGAAATTGTATTTATTTGTTTATACCTGTCCATTTCTACAGGAAAACCCTTTGGTTCTAGATCTGTGCTAAAGGAGGTGGCTATTTAAGTAAAATTTCAAATTCATCTCCTCAGTTGTCCTAACCACATTTCAAATGTTCACTAGCCATTTATGGCCAGTTACCAGATTATGCTAATCTAAAACATTTACACCATCACAGAAAGTTCCATAGGATGGTGTTGTTCCATATTTTCTGGGCCTGTGCACCCCGCCATATTTCTTCAGTTGGGAACTCTCCTTCACTGTTACCCATGGGAACTAGGTCTACATTCTTAAGGGAGCAGATGGGCTTCCTTACAAAATGGCAGCAGAGGAAGGGTCAGAAGCAGAAAGCAACAAGCAAGACCCAAATCAAGTGCTTTGTGGCAGACTTTGGAAAACAAGAGCCCATTTGACTTGCAAAGGATAAGAATTCTAAGTTGTTAGTTAAGATCCAAAGTATTTAGGATAAAGAAGATCTGTTAGTGCTGGATGAGTGAAAAATTCACAATGTTGCTTCAACATTATTGGAAGCAACTTCATGGCTCCACAGTGGAGGCCAAACTGAATGGCCCCAAATCAAAATAAATTCTCCTGCTGATGACCCCGGAGAATATAACATCTTTAGGTTTCTAAGGAGGATGGAAAAAAACAATGAGGGTTTTGTCAGCCTGCCCCAGGCTCCCTGGAGTCCACAAACCAGGTCCAGCCCTAGCAGTATATGCAACAGCAGGAAACCCATGTCATGCATTTAATGCTGTCAAGCAGAAATTTCAGCTCTACAAATGACCTCTCTGAATGGGACAAGAAAGGGCAAGGCCGAACAGGAAAAGAACTCCGTGTAGAATTTCTTCCTATGCCAAGGATCCCACAATGCGAGGCTTTTACATTTGGTTTTGACTCACTGGAGAAACTGACCAGAACTCAAAAAGTATTACGGACTGTCAGATTTTTGAGGGTTTGGTGGGCAACTCAGAAAGAAGAATGTAAACTATGCAGTTTTAAATAGCCAAGAGGGAAAATATGACTCTAAGCCCAGAGGAAAACTGCAGAAGACAGACAGCTTTGACTCGTGTGCTTACCAATAGCCACGACAAGTTACTGTTTATAGTTCTAGGAAAGGTAAAACTAAAGCGTGGAGCCAAATTTGTATTTCCATACAGCTAAGTATATGGTATCACGCCTATAAGTGTGCATAATACTCGCTTTGTCGGGGGAGAAAGCCCAGCGGCGGAATGTGCAAAGAACACATTACGATCTCCACAGAGAATCTGAAGCATGTGGGGAGAAACCGGTCAATACTTATTTCTGTCATTCAGAACAAACAACTTCTGTATTTAGCAAGGCTCACATAATAACAGCCTTTGAACAGGAGGTGCTTTGATGCTGAAGTTAAACTCACTAGAGTCCTGAGGAGAGGAGTTGCTGGAGAGAGAAGGAACAGTTACATTACTTGGAGACTCTCTCAAGCAACTGGTTTGTTACAGAGCATCGCTAATGAAATGGGCTGCTCCTCTGTTTTTATAAGAAGTAATGGCTATGCAATTGGATGATAAGCACTCGATTAGTGGAAAGACTTAAGGATACTCAGCTGCCACTGTGAAATGTGCTGGGGTGTCAATCCAGCGACATCTCTCTGTTTTGTGCTGACAGAAGAAAAATTAAGATGCAGAGACATGAGGTCATACCCACCCAGCCTAACAGCCTACGTGGCCCCTAAATACACCCAGGGGTGTATTTTCAAAAATAACTGAAAACAATTATCTAATACATTTTATAACCTTCAGGAATATTTTAGTCTATGTCTCGGAATAATGAATTCCTTAAATGTTTGAGTATTGTTTGAGTTTTTGTTGGAAAAAATATAACCTAAACTTTCTAGCATGGGTAGATTTTTGAGTGACACTGCAAACACTCACATCCAAAATGATTTCCAAAAACATGTGAGCAGGGTTGCAAAACCAGGTACCATCAATCAAGCATTTCAAAGTCAGCCCCATAACGTCTTCTGATCTAATTGTTTTTTGTTTATTTTTTCCTGCTTTCTATAAATACAATCTGATACTGTGTTTGCATTTACCTGTGGTGGGCTACTCCTCCCACCAGGAAAGAGGTATCTCTACAATGGGATGGAAGAGGAATGCATTTGCACCCACCAACTTGTGATGTGTCCCTCAGAGAGCAGAACACTCAACTGAACCTGCTGGTCATTCCCTGAAGTTACAGAGGCTGAAGCAGTATCAAATCAAATGTGGTCCCAAGGGCCTCCCCTGGTGGCGCAGCGGTTGAGTGCTGGATTGTGAAGCTGCCTGTAGCCTCTGAAGCGCTGGTTCGATCCCCAGCCTCCGGGCCAGGGTCCCACATGGTGCGCAGACCTTTCCTGCCGCCCACTGCTCCCCTCAGCAGTGTACTTCGGTCCATCTGCCTGCTCTGCTCCCCGCTCTGGCTCTGGTGAATTCTCTCACCCTCCCGTGCTTCTGACTGTACCCAGTGCTTGTATAAATAAATAAATAAATAAATAAATAAATAAATAAATAATAATGGAAAAAAAAAAAAAGTGATCCCAAGCATGCAGACGCCACTGGCATTAGGATGATAGATTGAAGACATTAATAAAGGATAGAACTGTCATATACTCAGTGGGGGACAGCCTCGAGCAACCATTTTCAGTTATAATTTAAACCCTTACCAGCTAAAACCATGTTTATTAGAAGGTGTGTATTTCTCCAGCAGCGCAGTTAACTTGAGGAGTGAATATTTCTGCAGTAGGTTCATCTGGGCCACAGACTGGCAGTTAATCTGCAGTGATACAGAATTCAAGCTCGGCCGATGAGAGCTCTGGAAACTGTGCCACCTCAGTCTGTGCCTACGAGAAAAGAGCAGGGGAAAGTGAGTGAGATAAAGGCTTTAACAGGTAGCTACAAAATTAGCAGAGGGTTGCTCATTGGCCTCTCATCTTAGGAAATGAGAGAAATCAACATTCCATTCTCCACCCCTGCCACCCCATGATAGAAAATACAGAACCTAAAATTTATCATCTTAACCACTTTTAAATGTACAGTTCAGGTGATGTCCAACCATCCACACCACCCACCCACCGAACTTACTTCACCTTTCCAAACTTAAATCCATTTTTTTTTTTTTTTTTTTGATGTTAGGACTTTCTGGCCTGTCACTTTTCTCCCTGGTCTATTGCGGCACTGAATGCCACACTTAACCCCAAGGCCCCTATACGAGCAACAGCTTTCTGATCCTGCAGAGAGACACAAAGCTCTTACCTATTGGACCTTGTCAGGGAGGCGCCAACACCAGAATCCCGCCTTTCTGGAATGTCTGAGGGCTCTTCTGGTTCATTCAGTGAGTTGCCTGTGCTGTCCAGGTCACTGGGCGTGGCCCGGTCATTGTCCACATCCAGGTGGATCTGTTTGGGAGAGGAGGGGCATGGGGAAACTGAGTCCAGAGCAGAGTCAGAATCTCCCTCATCTGAAAACTTCTCCGACCATTGGTTGACGATCCGTTGCATCCCCTTCACGTGGTAGAGGATGTCATCCAGCTCGGGGAAGATGTCCTCGTTCTCCAGGTCGGCCAAGTCACCTGAACTGGAGTAGAGGAGGGAGCCTGGCACGTTGTCGTAGATGCTCAGGCGGCTGGTCATGGAGCTAGAGGAATTGCGTCTCTTTAGTTCCTTGGGGCTGTCACTGTTTTCCCTCCTCAGGCTGATGTGGCCAGGACCATGGAAGCTTCCAGTCCTCCAATTCACAGAGCTGTTATTCCCTGAGGGAGAGAAACTGCCATTGGAGAGGGCCTTGGGGAAGGTCCCAGGCTTGTGATCTTCTGGGATGTAGAACACAGTGTCCTCTGGGTAGCTCTCTCGGTTCTTAAAGTTCTGCTCCACGACGTTGTTGAAGGTTGACTGGTTGAACGGGTCAAAGCCCTCTAAGTACATGCCCACCCGCTTGTTGCAGGCACTGAGGCTCCGGGTCCTGGTGACGGGACTGGGTGTGCTGACGGCACTGCTGGTTTCTGACTGGCTGCTGCTGCTGCTGGTCTGTGTGGAGTTGGAAACGCTCCTCTTTCGTACCATGGGGACATTAATGTGGTTGCCGTTGAGGGCGGAGATCTCCACGCAGTTCAACTGCTTTAGCTTTTCCTCGTCCACCCCCTCCTGCAGAACGGGCCCACTGATGATCAGCCCCAGCTTGGAGGGTGCCTTGTGCTTGCTATGGTGAGAGCTCCTTAGCTTTAAACTCTCCATGCGTTTCAGCAGACTGCGCGTCTTGGACTTGGCACTCTTCTCATGGCCTTTCAAGCTGAAGCTGAAGCTGGACAGTTCCTTGGGAGAGGGTAGGCTGCAGAAGGAGTCGTCATTGCTTACAAAGTTGCTGGAGGAGCAGACGCTAATGACGGAGTTAGTGCGGGGTGTCGCGCCATCCCCACTGTGGGGTACATGGGTGGGGAGGCTGCTGGTGCTGCTGAGGCTGCGGACTGAAGCCACCTCCTGGCGCTCGCTGAGGTCGGTCAGCATGCTTTCATGGCTCGGGGCATTCTGCAGGTGGGGATCCACTGGGGACCCCGGGACTGGGTCCTGTTTTGGAAAAAAGACATCAAACTCCTCAAGCCGGGACCACCTCTTGCTGTCCCTCTGGAAAGTCCACTTGTCACTTATTGCACAAGGTTCATCCTCATCTGAATCTTCACTCTGCAAGGACAGAATGGACCATTCAAACACTGGCATCAGCAGACAGCAGGAGCAGGCCTTGTGCAGAGGGCCTCTGCCTAGAGGACTGCTCTTTAACACCCCAGCAGTGTTGATTCCTCCTTTAATCTTTAGTTTATTATTTTTTAAAGTAGCAGATAGCTTTAAAGAGTTTAATAGAAAAAAGCCTTGATCGAGTGTTGCTAGCTAAATAAGGGGCATTTTATGGAAGTTTCTGGGACCTATAACTGTCCTTGAATTGCTCACAATGGAAACCTCTCTGAGATCTGTGAAAATTCCAGGCATGCAAAATATTTTGAACTGGAGTCAGCAAGGGTAGGGCTCCCTCTGGTCTGCCTTCAATTTTGCTGTCTGTTGATAGTATGTGTTTATATTCTCTTTTTATACATAGGAAGGTAGTTTTCAAATACTAAGAGTAGTGACTGAAATCTCCAGTCACCCCAGAGTTAACAAATTCACTGAACAGATGAATGGAGGGAGACACCAAGCAAGGTAAGCTATCCATCTCTTTGTTCTGATACTTTTGGTGTCTCACCTGCTCTTTTCCATCCCTTATCCCATCAGACACTGGATCTAGAGCTAATGCTACAAGTGTCCTGTGAAATTTCAAATCAAGACGTGCCCAGGGCAATTTAGCAAGGCTTTGCACAAACCCAGTCCTGACAGCACATAACATTCCCAAACACCACTAACATCTTTGCTGATTATGTCTGATTTATGTGCACGACTCAGGATGTTGTAGCCTTTTAGGCAGGATATCAAAAGGCACAATTCAGTCAGATGCATGTCTTTCCCACTGGTGTGGAAAATATCCCATGACCTAAGTTTCACTGGACAATGAAAAGAGGCATTAATGCTGACATGTAGACTGCTCTCTGCAGCTCAGTGGGTACTGAGGTTCCAGTTCACTTGTTTAAAAGGTTGAACTCCCCCAAGGAGGCAACCTGTAGGTCAAGAACTGTAGGGTAATTAAAACTGGTACTCTGAACAGTCAGAAATATGTTCTTTGACCAAACTTATTCCTGTTTACTCTAATTTATGGAACTTACTCCCAGTGCTACACCCACCTCTTCTCCGAAGACCTCCTAAGAGGCCTCACATTTTATCAGCAGAAGAAAATACCATCTTATCCAGCTATGTGCTGCCATTGGAGTAGAATGTGTGGGATTTCCTGTTCTCCACCTCCCCCAACTCCTTTCCTCCCTCCAAATCTCTTATTATTCTTCAATATCCCACAGGCCAGCCTTCCCTTCCAACTCTACAGCTTTGAAACTTTTATTTATGGGAAGACAGAGACATCCCAAAGATGTCTTTAATTTCTATAGAGAAAGGTGAATACAAAATCCACTGCTTTCCTGAAGCCTCATCTCTCTTTAAAATGAAAGAGAGAATTAATGAAGCAAAATGATAGATGATTTGTCCACAGTAGGAAAAAGAATCTGTTGTCTGGCTGAAAGTATTGGTTGCAACTATACAAGGCTACAGTCTTTGGTAAACTTGTCTGGATTCTAACGTTCAAAATGTAGAAGTTTCTGGAAGGAAGAGCTTGAGAATCAAAACCCACAATCCAGTTTTTGGCCTGCCCCTTTCCCTCACATTATTTATACATTTTATATACTTACTCTCTTCCGGTGTGGACTAATCTCCAGTTTCATCACCGCACATTTGTTTAAAGTATTTAGACGCCTGTATAGAGCAAAGAAGTAACATTAACAAAGTAGGAAACCACTGATGGGTGGACAAATTTGTATTTTTTTCAGTTGACACATGTCATGAGTTTCTTTCAACCTTTAAAAAGTAATTTAAGAATATCTTTATATTTAAGATTTTTTAAATCTAAATTTTTTTTTTTATAATTTACTATATTATAAGGTGGCACACTGCAAAGGTATTTGTTATTCTTCATGTCCAGTACATGTTATTCTTCATGAAACAAACAACACTCAATGAGGAAATTTATGCCTCCTAAAGCTCCTATGTTGAGCCATTAGGTAGGTCCACAAAGTGCCTATAAATGAAAGCCAGTGCTATTTCACACAAAGGACAACAAGGGAACCACATGGAGTAAACAGCATATTCTATCTCAAATCAAAGTTTACATTAAAGAAAAGCCCAATTTTTAGTTATTTGCCAAAAACATCTTAGCCTTGTACAGAAAAGAAGTCTGAGCCCTCTTTAATCCCTAATTATTTTTACAACTTCCTGTCTAGGATGCCTTAATGTTTGGTATAGTTACAACCACAGTGCAAATAATTATCTTAAACACTTATTTACTGCAGCTTCAAGGATAAAAATCTTATAGAGTTCAACAAATAAGCCACTGGTTCAGATTCTTCTTTGGAACAGCAGTCATGTGTTAATTGTGAATATTTCTGACCCCTGCCAAACAGTAAAGTTAATTTAAAATTGGGGAAATAATTGAGTTTTGTTGAATATAAAATGCCTTAAAAACAAAATAAAACACAAACACAACCCTCACTGGGAAATAATGGAATAGCTGGGGGGGGAGGGGAGTGAAGAAACCCTTTAAATATGCAGGAATAAATGGTATGTGACAGTGTGAATGACAGCCCTTCAGGCCCCAATTTTTTCTAACATCTTCCAGATGATCATCATTGTTGTCTTCTTCAAATGAACCTTTAACTTATTTATTTCCACTCTTGCTCACAATGCAATTCTTCCATTTTCACAGGATAGGAGCATATCATTCACACCAATTCAAACTGGCCAGGGACCTCTTCACGGCTTTACCTTTGCATCCTGTCCTTGCAACTTGTCTAACAACTTAGATGCACTAGGATAGAAAGTATTTTGCTTGCTGATAAGACTGCCTTTGATTTCAGAGTATGTGGTAGCCTGCTTATAGTATAAACAAAGATAATTCAGAGTGCCTATGTTCAGGAAAATTTTGAAGGGAAGAGAAACAAATAACCAAAAAAAAAAAAAAAACAAACAAACAAAAAAAAAACAAAAAGGGTCCATAGACCTTAAAATAAGACCTTAAAATGTCCCTTAGGAAGGGACATCCACTCCTTAGATGACTTAGACCCACAGTGTTTTAGTTCTCAAACATTTTCAAGATTTAAAGTATCTGGAATGGTTACAGTTAGTCTTAGGCCTGAGTTCCATTCATCAAACCCGTAATCAAATATCCACTTGACTTCATTTGGACTTTAATGGTTGAGTGGTGTTTTTAAATCAGGTTTACTAGGCATGGAGGCCTGTGGGGGTGGAGGAGGGACTCACTTTAGATTGGAGTCAAACAAAAAGGACCCAGGAGGCCAGCTTTATGAAGGTCAATGTTATTACCTTTTTATATTAATAGCACCAAGTTAGTGGCATTTTAATTTTGAAGCCCAAAAGTTATTCTGGGGCTTAAACTCAAGAAAGTTCCCCCTAGGACCTCCAAAGACTACCCACAGGTAGGAATTTACCTGAGAGAAACAGTTCTGACATGAAATAATCATTAAGAGTACAACGGGGGACTCCTTCAGGGTGCTATGCAGGTACCTCATATGTATTATTTCCTCTTAGTCCAACAACAGTCCTATGTAATAGATGTTACTATTTATTTCCATTTAACAGATGAAGAAATGGGAGAAGTCACACAGCTTATCCATGGTTACAAGACTAAAACATGGCAGGTCTGGCACTCAAAAACAGCATCTTCTGCATTTTTTACTTTAATAAATGTATTAAGATAATGTTGGAAATATATAGGAGCAGCTCATATCCTAAGTGAGATTCCTCAGATGGATGTTATACACCTTCTGTCCTGAAGCCACAATCACCCCCATCCCCCAGAGCCCCCAAGGGACTCAGCCCCACAGGAATGTGTCAGTCTTATCTGCTGGGCAACTTGTACCCTCTCTGAAGGGGGAGGAGCACAAGGAGAGGGTATCAAGGGTCAAGAGCTTTGCTGCAGGGAGCTGCAAGCACCCAGATAAAGGCTTAGCAGGCAAGGACCTGGGCCGCCTCCTATATAAAAGGAAAATGGGAAAAGCACAAGAGAGAGAAAAGAAAAAGGAACAATTTTCCAAGTTAAATATTGACAAAATTGTTCCAATCCTTAAAGAGATTTTCTTGGAATAAGTGCAATTGCTTTAAAAAATTACTTGCCTACCTTTTAACAGAACAGAAATAGTAACAAAGTTAAATTTACTATACAGAGGCAGTTTTACATAGTTTAATCATTTTAAGAGCGGTTTTACAACCATGGGCACACTGGAGATGATAGTGTGGATATCTATTATTATACCATGATTACCTTATTTACGTAATTATTCAGAGTGTTTAAAGGAAGAGTCAGTTGTAACTCCAAAGAGATTTAGCAACATGGAATAATTTTCAGAAGTGATAGACAAAAATCATCTCATAACAGTGGATCACAGTTTACATTATTATCTGTATATGCTTTAAGACAAGGGAATTACTCTCCAGTATTAACAGTGAATGTAACTCATAGTCTTGGCCTTATCACTGGGGGTGGATTATATAGCAAAGCTAGCAAGACTGGGACCAAAGCCAATCTCTCCAAGGAAACAAATACATAAATCCCTTAACAAGTGTGAGTGTAAGAATGTTGGTTAACAATCCAATTCCAAAAAACCTAGCAGGTTCATAATTGCGACTTTTGGTGACCACCAAGCTCTGAACTGAAGATATTTTTGGGATCATTTTTAAACAAAGAAAAATATCCATAAGTTTACAAGTCTGATACTCCAAGTGAATATATTAACAGACCAGCTCCCACCAGTTTTTGACAAAAGGAGCTGTGTAGAATCTGCAAATGTTACAGGTATACAAAAATTTATAATAAATCTTTAAATGGAAAATAAGAGTGTATATGGGAGCACTTAGTAACACCCAGGGGTGTGTGTATGTGTTGGGGGGAAGAAGGTGGCAGGAAAGAGAAATCATCTAAGAATTATTTTATTCAAATAAATTTTAATGTATTTAAAGTAAAAATACTGAATTAAGTATTTAATAATACTTTATTAAAGTAAAACTTTCCAACTGAGTTTCTGTAACTATATTACCACATATATTTAAAATCAACTGCTCAAAATATTTCCACATGGCAAAAGGGGAAGTCTAAAAAAAGACTGTCAGTCTGGAAAAAACTTCACAAATCACAAGGCAAATTTTGAATAACACTGTAGCCTCATGATTTGCTGACTCTAGATTTCTAAGAGCCAAAGAGGCATATGGAACAGGTTAGTCTAGCAAATGAGACGAATATCACACAGTCAGGAAAACAAGTATTGCCCAACTACTCTGCTGACAGCTCAGAACTGTAGTGCATTACAAAGGCTGGTGGCTTGAAATGTACTATGCAAGGCTCCTATCTTTTCTTCTGAACATTTGTTTGGGTCTCTCAAAAGGAGAATCGTTTTGTGAACGTGTGGACAAGAGCCCTTGGGGTTTTCCATTATAGGCATGTGATGACGTTCTGTGAATTCTTATGACTTTCTTTTTTAGAAAGAAATTCAACCTGAAGACTTTCTCCACATACTCAAATGGGCTTCCGTTTTTAAAGTGCTGTGCCATCCATCACTGCCTTTCCTTCTTACACTTAACTTAGCAGCTATTAGGCTGTGCATCAGAGAAACTGAAGCCCCCTCAAGAATACAGTCCAGGGCCCTCCTGGTGGCGCAGCGGTTGAGTGCTGGGCTGCGAAGCTGCCCGCAGCCTCTGCAGCACCCGTTGGATCCCAGGCCGCTGCTGAGGGTCCCACATGGTGCGCAGACCTCTCCTGCCGCGCCCATTGCTCCCCTCAGCAGTGTGTTTCCTTGCTCTGCCTGTTCTGCTCTCCGCTCTGGCTCTGGTGAATTCTCTCACCCTCCCGCGCTTCTGACTGTACCCAGTGCTTGTATAAATAAATAAATAAATCTTAAAAAAAAAAAAAATACAGTCCAGTTGTTTTAAGATTTTCTTTTCACAAAAGATCCAACCAGTTGCACCGATTTATTTCTTTCAGAGGGAGTTAGCTTCTCCAACGGTGCTGAGGGCCACTGGAAATCACAATGTACAAAGGGTGTCCTTCCCCTCCAAAGCACAGAAGCTGATTTTCAAACTGGCATTCCAAAAAATAAAAAATTTAAAAAAATTCAAGACTCTAATCATGACCTTTGGCTTGCAATGTTGCAGTGATATTTTTTGGTGCAGGAATTCTTAATCTGTTGCTGCTGTTCTGGGGGTCCACTCACCAAGTGGCTTAAAATGTGTGAAACGGTTCATCTGACGCAATTTTGTAAATATTTCCTAGGATACATCTTACCAGTGAGCTCATTTATATGCGTTATCACCAATGATGAATAGGAAAGAAATAATTTCTGCCTCATAGCTAAGCATTAAAATATTTTAAAAATGTCTGGAGTAGCTTATATTCCAGATGTTGTAAGACTTCTCTCCAAAACAGCATCAGTGACATTTTTTTTCTTATTGCAGATGACATAGCTATGATATTATGCACTACAGTGCTGGAGTTGGAACTGGGTTTCTTATAGAAAATGTGAACGTACTGCAAACATTTCTAAGCCTTCATTTAATTGGATTTGAAAAGCAGCAGTGTTTCTGTGGTTAATATGGTACTTTTTTCAGTTTTAAACCATGAGTCTACTCCACATACTATCAGCCCACCTATTTCCCTACAAGCACTATGTAAGCTTGCTGTTGTATTACAACATTGTATTACTTCAGAAGGCAAAATATAGTACTTTCATTGCGCCCTCACTGCTTTCTTTGCCTATAAAGTGGAACTAAATACTTGGTGCCATTTCACCTTACCAAGTTTTTCCATGTTAAAATAAATACTAAATTAAAAGAACATTTATTTAATTTTAAAATCAAACCAATATGTGAATTTTATCTGACTACATCCACCACCCACCCAAATTCCCCTTTTATGGGTTGTACGTTTTGAGAAAAATTACAAAGATAAATAACTTAAAATGAATAAAATGTTAGGAAGAGTTTGAAAGGATTATTGGTGTCCCCTCATTGTGGGCTACATGTTTTATTACTTCCATTCTACCACCAGCTGCTCCTCAGCCTGAAGATTCACCAGTACAATGAACAGAGATCTCTGGCAATTTTATTCGCATTTCAGCTCAGTGCTCATTTACTGCATGTCTGCTGTATGCTCCTGGTGACGCTGAGTTATTTTATAGTCCTATTTCATCCTATGTTTACTATTTTGTAACTGGGAACACTGAAGAGGTTCAGAGATGTTTCCTGGAATCAAGTAGTGTGCTCCTTCACTCTTAAGAAGCCATAGCCCCTCACTCCACTTACGCCTCTAAGTATTTTTTAATTCAACATAACAGCAGCTTTAGCTGTAGTAGTGTTACCTGATTGGGAATGTAACACTGTTTTTTAATAGCTCCCATTCCCATGTTTCAAACCATCTAAATGCTATCTGTTTCAGCAAATCATATGATAGAAAATACGAAATGGTACTATTTGAGTACCTCTTGGAACAGTGCCATTTTAACGCTAATACTAAATAACAAGACTTTGCTTATTTTAATTAAAGGGTTATGGTTCATAATGAAGTAAATCACTATTTGCATTCCCTAATCAAAGACTCGTCATAATTAGCTGGAACAAAAGTAAACAAAAACCATCTCAAATAAATAATGTTATTTTAAATAAGAAAAGAAAAATACTCAAAATATTTCATTTACCTGCATAAAGCTTCAATGGCATCTCTGTCCAAAAAATCGTGCTCTCTCTTGACCAAGGAAATATCAATAGGGAACAAAAGATCTAAAGGAAAAATAAAAACAAACACATTTACTGAGCACCTAAAATCTTTTTTTAAAATAATTTTTAAAACTTGATTTATGCAAACAAGAACTGGGGGTGTAGGTCAGGGGTGCAGAGATAAGAGGATTCACCAGAGACAGAGTGGGGGGGGGGGCAGAACAGGCAGACCTACTGAAATACACTGCTGAGGGGAGCAGTGGGCTAGACAGGAGAGGTCTGCCATGCTATGTGGGTTAGATCCCTGGCCCAGGGATCTAACTCAGGCAACAGTGGCAACACCATGATATCGCTGAGACTTAACCCCTGAGCCACCAAGGAGGCTCCTAAGCACCTAAATTCTTGCCAAACAAGTCCAGTTCAGCAAAAGAAAAAAAAGTAATATATTGAATATCTTCCGTGTGTAAGATACTATGAAGTGCTATGGGAGAAAAAAAACAGCTTAAGATAACACTGTATTAATGTTCAAAAGGAGTTCAGGTCTAAAGTAATATCTCTTCTTGTTAAAGACAGGTGGTTCAACATACTTTCTCACCTTTACAAACAAATCAGCAGGCAACAGTCCCTTGCTGTAAATTATATAATTTAAGCCAGAAAGAATACCAAAAGGATGCTTCCTTTTAATGTGGTTGGTTTTGGTTTGTTTGTTTTAATCTGTCTGCTCACATTTGATCAAGGAAGAGGTCAGGGGAAAAGTGGGCCAAACAAGAGCTGGAGAACAATGGTGAGTGGTAGCAAAGGGAACCTAACCATTTGCATGACATCAAAAGCTAAGAGAATTCAGGATATGCTACTTTTAAACAAATATTAGCTCTTCCATATGGCTTTTAAGGAGTTTATATAACTCCCTCTAAAACAAAAGGCCAACTATAAAGTCTATGGAACAATAGAACCCCAAATCCCTTAATCTATAGAACAGCTTAATACTTTTAGAGTCAGTGTATCTGAACTGAAAAGCAGAAGGGGGGAAAAAGTCAACTGAAGGGAAGAATTTCCTTTTTTTATCCCCTTGTAGATCAATGCATCCAAGAAGAGGAGGGAGGAAGAGGACAGCAGCACTCTGGAAATTTACAACACTCTGGAATTGCCTTTAGGTAAACACCAGTTATCCCTCTTTGGAGTTCCAGCTATTAGGGTAAATAATGGGCTTTCCCACTGGAATGCTTATGTAATATCATGAGCAAGAGTTTTCCTTTGCAACTCTGTGGTTCCGGAAAGGGCAAAATAAGTCAGCATGGCAGGAAACTGGGATTACCATACCCCCAAAATCCCTTTGGCCCAAAATGGCTAAGGCTGCATACTAGAAAAGGCAGGGCTATGTAGTTTTGAAGATGCTAGTAACTAGTGATCTTCTAATTCTCAGCTTGACTAGGAAATGCATGACTTTGCATCATATTTTCAGTATCTGGTTCTAGCTTTGATCACTCATTACAGAATGGTATGGAGCTCCTCATTTAAAAATCTATTTTCTAGAGTTAATGCTTTCTTAAAAATAATGCTGAAAATGAACATAATGAGTGTGACTGTTTTTTTTCTGATAGCTGGTTATCAATAGATTACTGATACTGATTCCTGAATGATAACATGGACAGATGAATGAAGGTCTATCTCCCAAAGAGATATGAAGAAATGTATGAGATTCAGTATCACAGGATATGTACTTTCACTAATTTATAGACCAAGTCTCTTAGGCAACTGACTAGTGGCACTATTAAAGTGCAGGTAGAGAGGCAGCTTATAGTAAATGTAAACTTTTAATAAATAGAAGCAAAGTAGATTGTAAGGCTGTTTGAAGGTGTAGCAACTGCATTTCACCTTGAATAGACCACAGGAACTTCAAGTATTAAATACCAGAGCAGATATTAAAGAATATATTTTAAATACTTATAGACTGACTTTTTAGCAGTTCGTAACTTAGACTTTCCTGGTGGAAGTTAACTTTAGAAATCTGTTAACAAATTTTAGGGTAGGTGGGAGCTAAATGCATGTAAGGGCTGAAAGAATTAAAATTAAATCAGCAATTTCATTTAATTTGCCTAGACTCTTTCCTGAAAGGACTGGCTTCTAAAATATGACAGGTCATTGATGTATAGAAGGTCTAAGAATTTTTAAGATTAGTAGTGAAACTTCCAGTTAGGGTTTAAGGACAGGAAGTACAAATTGCCAAGGACCAAAATAAAGTTAAACAGGAAGACAAAGAATGTGTGGGTTGGTGTGTGATATGTGTACTCACTCGGCACACACAGTGACAGGATGCCGGGGATAAATTATAGCCCAGAACAATGTAAGTATGTCTCAAAAGCAGACTTGTGCTTCAAAAGACTTACAAATGTGAAGGGAGCCTGAAATGTAACTTAGGAAAATGCACTCTGTAATTTAGGATTCAGAAAGAAGCAAGACAGAGACTGGAACTGGGTCTTAGCAAACATGCACAGCATAAGAAAGTACTGCTTGGCATTAGCTCAACACCCAAAATGGACATAATTGAAGGAAATTTAATTTCTAAATAGGAGAACACAAGGACACCGTCATGTTCCTGCCACTGCAAATGCAATTATCCTCCTCCATGACCATTAGAGCTGTGAATTGAAAATCCAGTAGAATGTTGTAATGTTCCCATCCTCCACCCACACGCCCTATTGAAAGAGGAAGATGCTCTGAATGTTAATAGGTCAAAAATTCTCTCCAAAGCAAAGATATACAACGCCATCCTAACAACCACGCAGGTTAACTAAACACACACACAGAGAGACACACGAAAAGGAAAAAGAAAAAACAATCAGAGACAAAGTGATATTCTCTGAAATAAAGCAACAGAAAGGTATTTTACATAGTCTACCAAGAAAATAATTCTGAATCCACATTCATGGGTAAATGTCATGCATTTTATAGGCACTGCAAAACCAGGTATTACAAATTAAAATGAACTAATTTAGCTCAGTGAGCTAGAGAAAAAAAAATATACCTGTATTGTCTGTGACCACTTTGGCTCTGAAGGGTACTCCCACTCACTCTGTACCATTCTTCAAAGCAACCTGCTAATTACACCAAGGAGTTCCAAGCTTACAAACTATAACCATTCTGAGCATGGGCTCATAGTACTTTGCTTATGTGTTCAGGAAGGTTCCAGTGACACTAGGTGACAGCGGGCTGCCACTGTTAGAAGAAACAATCTGCTTGTTATCACACCAGAAGAACAGAAAAGCAAAAGACACCTCTAAAAATTACTGCTGGGAAGAGCTGAACATTACTGGTAAAAACACTTAAGTGACATCACTTCAACTGGAACTTTTAGAGATTTTGTCACATGATGGCTATGTCTTGGAATCTCCTTCCTTCTTAACTGATGACAAAGAAATATTTTTAAAATGTAAATCAGCCAAAATTATGTTTGCTTTTTGATATTTTGGCAATCATTTAAAGGTATTCTTTGAGGTCTGAACTGTCTGTATAAAATACATAGCGTACACCTCTGTTGGGGAGCTCTACTGTCTTGTGAGTAGTTGAATGTATGGAAGAATGAATGAGACACCAAGTGTTTTTATCTCAGTAGAGTTAAGGAAATAAAGAATGCTCAAGCTGGAAGAAGCTCAGTTTAAGAATCACTTCACTATTGACCCAACCTTGACTTGAAAGTTACCCATAAAATGGAGTTGACTAGTTCACAAATATGAGTGTTTTTAAACTACTGCATGTAGGGTATAAATTTCCATTTAAAAGAATAGCTTATCCATCTCTTCATGCAAATCCTACACAATGGGCAAGCAGATGAATGAGATGTGAGGGGCTTTTCATCCTCTACCCTCAGCATCCAAGAAATTCCATGACACTGATGATGAAACGAAGTATTAAAAATTCAGTCTAGATCTTTGTTTTTTTAAAAGAAAGATCAGTTTTTCTTGATAAAATTGTTGAGTGCCATAGAAAGAATAATATTAGTCAGATAAAAATCTAAAAAAAGGTGAAAAGCCTAATTACAAACTAGGTGAAGATATTTGTCATGCATCACCAACAAAGGCTGGGTATTTACAAAAAAGGGCTCATACAGGTTAAGAAAAAGGCACAATCAACTCAAGATAAAAATGGGCAACTGACACTTCACCAAGGAGCAAAGACACAGAAGTGTGCATTACCATGAATGATTAGGGAAGTGCAATCAAATCTATAAAACATCATTTTATATCCATACGATTGGCAAAAATTAAAGTCTCACAATATCAAGTATTGAGAATACAAGGATAGATGGGATCTTTACATATTATTGGTAGGAATGAGAATCAGTATAGGAACTTTTGAAAAATTTGTACTGTAAAATTGGACATATGTTTTTTCTATTACTCAGTAATTATATCCTTAGATATACAAGATAATTTGCTGCACCTGTTCTACAAGAGTACACAAATGAATAAGAATGTTCATAAGTCAGTATCTTTTGTAAAAACAAAAGAGAAAAAACAGAAATGGCTACCAAAGTGTGGATATGAATAAACTGTAGTATAGCCACATAATGAGGTATAATACAGTCAAAGCAATGAACTATGGCAACACACACATTACAAAAGAATGTTAACACTACAATAAGGGGAAAATAAATCTTGCAAGAGTGTACAGAACATAAACATTTTTCATAAAGTGTTTATAAAATATATACTTTAGGAAAATGCAATAAGATCATATAAAAGGAAAGCAAGAAAATGATAAATAGAGATTTCAGAATGATGGAGACTTTGAATAGAGGGTGGGAAAGGAATGAGTCTTAAGGTGACTGCTACAATTTTTTAATGCAATATTTAAATAATAATAAATGAACTGTTGGTCAGTGATAAGTCATGTAAGAAAAATACGATTATGCCAGCATAAAAAATATCAGTCTTCCCAGCTTACCTTCATAAAGCTGTGCGTACTGAGGGAAACCTGTTGCCCGTAGCCAATCACAAGCTTCTTTGGCTTCAATTTCTGTGATAGAACACAAGAAGGACAAAGTTGTTAGCTATGTGTATCTCAGCCTATTTTTTTTTCTTTAATATAATGACTTCTGTTATAAAGCAAACAGGATGAAAACAGAATTAAAAAAAAAACAATTATTTTACATGGTTTACATTTTTGTGCTTCTTTCAGAATTTCTAAAGATCCATATAATTATTTGACTTTCCTTTGAAAAAAGAAAAAAAAAGGAAGCTTAGCAGTAAGTTAGTCTGCTGCTTCTATGTTCTAGTTACACATGATTATGAAAATAGGGCATAATGAGAAAGTTGCAGTCGAATTAAATAACTTATTTTAAGACTGGCTGGCTTAACTTAATTTACTTTTCAAGTTAGGAAAAGGCCACCCACTACATCTGATACCCTGAAAAATGAAGTGACCTGACCAATGGCACAGGCCTTCTGACACCTCACGGGATGCTTGAATGAGCCCCAGGCGCTGGGCAATGGCCTTCAGGGGTGCCCAGTACCAGGGAGACCCCACCGTCAGATGCCCAGGACAGCATTAAGTCAATAAATCCCACAGTCTCAGCAAGCTGAAATGCCTAATAAAGCGTCTCCTTTCCGGTGGTTAACATCTTGAAGATAGTATTGATAAACAGAAAGGCCAAGAGCAACTGACACGCTGTGTTCAAACTCACTCAAGCACATATTTACAATCCCGTTAAAACAGACTCACAGAAGAGGTCCTGGGTACATTAATTAGTTTCTCTGTTTGCACAAAAAATATTCTTTCAACCCTTCTTCCCTCTTCCTCAGGCCATTAGAAAAGTAGTTATGTAAGGCCATTCACTCATTCATAAATGTCTCAACATGGCTTAATTTATTCCAGATTCAAATCATCATTAAGCATCTCTCCTCTGAACCAGGTGGGAGGCGGATGGGCCATATTAGGAGCTGTCTACATGTCTTACTTTTGTCTAGTTAACTTTGTGGTTTCAAAGCTTTCTCCACAGGAGTTCCTGCCCTTTAAAGAAAGGTTACTAAGGACACTCAAATTCATTAAACCAAGTAGGAATGACCTTACTGAGCAGGCTAAAGAGAAAACCCTCTACCTTCTGATGAGTAAGTTAATACTAACTAAAAACAATTAGGGCCTTAGGATGGATATACATGGCATGGTCACTTACTTTCTTGAATTTTTTCAATGCAGCCATGAAAGTAGTACATAATTAAACATAATTCACTGAATTGTTGGTCAAGGACAAAGTGCCATAGATATGTAACAACTTCAGTGTCTTCACTGAATAAAAGAATATACAGTGATTTATATTCAAATGTGAATTAGTTGGTGTGTAACTTTTTTTTTAATGCATTTATGTTTTATACCTTGTCTCAGAAAGGAATTAGGAAGCTTTGAATAAAATCATGAACATTTTATAAAAACCTACAGTGCTGGAAAAGCATATAAAAACTCAATATTTTACTTTAAAGAATAAGGAAACTTTCCCCACTATCTCAGTGGCCCCTGGGGAGCAGGGAAGGGAGCTAAGTGTTCTAAAAAGTATTTGAAATGCTGTGCTTCTCCTATTCAGATGTTATTTTCCATTGAACAGATTATTAGACATGAACACTAAATTGGCTGCTTTCTTAGTACTTTATCTAACAAGTGATGAGTCACCAGAAATTCTCAATGTTCACCCAGTTTTCAGATATGACACCAGGTTAGCACACACACAAAACCTTAGACATTATTATCTGGCTGATTTTTGCCATGATTTAGGATATGTCCCTGACTTCCTTTGTTAAACAATGGTTTTAAGTGAAAGACTTGAAAGATATTTTCCTGAAAAATCTTTACATTTATTTATATCATAGTTTATAATTTCAAAGTGTTTCCACACACATTGTTCACTTAAGGCCTGAGTAATTTCAGTAACACATAAATACCTATAGCTGTCATGTTAATCTCTTACTTCCCATCACTAGGAAAATGAAATGACCTCAAATGACCAAAACTTGATCTAACAAGCTGTGTCCACAGAGTTACGCTTCTGACACTTGGTTAAAAATGATGTGAACAGGTGAAGGTTTGCTTCTTTGGCAGATAATTTAATTAGAGGCTTATAATGAAAAAACTTTACTTCCAAGAACTGCAGAGATTACATAAGTATCACCCTAAAATAGATGGAAATGTGTTTTTTAGATATAAAACTACAGGAAACAGATTAAGTGTAAGATTAATTTTATATTTTTAAATGTTCACTCATGAAAACTTAGGCTGTATAGCAAATGAATCTACCTTCTTTGCAGAACAGTTGTGAAAACTCTTTGTGAAAAGTTGTCACTGATGTTTAATAAATGGAATAGTTGCTAACCTTACTCCCAATCCTTTCCAATTACCAGTAGGTCAAGAGAAAATGCTAACAATCCAATGTAAATGCTGATTATTTAACAATCAATATTTTTGTTTTATTTAACGTGAAACAAACCTGTGTCTACATTCAAGTCAGGTAGAGAATATGCTTCCTAGTTTCACCCTTGATCCAAGTCATAACTTTCACTTGCTCTCCTTTCTTCAAACTTGGCTCATCAAACTATGAGTTTCAATATCTTTTCTCTCCCTCAAAATCTCTGTTGTAACTCCACTGCCTAGAAAATCAAGTCTAAACACCTCTGTGTGGTTTGCAAGGCTCGCCACGTGGCATCAACCTAATTTTTCAGCTCCCTGTCCTCCTTCTATATCCTGGCCAAAGTAAACTTGGAGTTTTCCTTCCCACACATGGCTGTGACCTCCCTGGTCTGAAATGTTCTACCATTCTCTCTATATCAGATTTCAATCATCCTTCAAGGCCCATTCTCAAGGCTGCCGCCTCTGTGCAGTCCTCCCAGATGCCTCTTGACAAATCTGTTAATGACTAACTGTTATTTAGTGCTCAATGTGTGCAAGGCCTTGTCCAAGCATTTTTAAAGATTTATTTTATTTATTTATGCATACAAGAGCTGGGGTGTAGGCCAGAGGTGTGTGGGGAGCAGAATAGGCAGATCCAGTGAAATACACTGCTGAGGAGAGCAGTGGGTGAGAAAGGAGGGGTCTGCTGTGCCATGTGGGTCAGCTCCCTCGCCTGGGATCGAACTCATGCTACAGTGACTGCCAATAGTTTCATGGTACTGAGATGTAATCCTTGCGCCACCAAGGAGGCCCTGCCCAAGCACATTAAATCATATTAATTAATTCACTCCTCATAGTGAAAATGCAGATTACTAACATCACTCCCAAGAGATAAGGAAATAAGTGGGGAAATAGCCACTTCTCCTTAAAAACGAGCTTTCTCTACATTCAGAGAGCAGGGACTAAGATACAGAAATGAGCAAGACAAGTGACTCCTTAAAAAATATAACAATAAACATTTAAGACACTAAAAAAAGCCCTGTCATGTTACATTACCAGTCACCTTACCTCCCTGATGCCTCTAACTGGCTGTCAGGGCACGATTTTCCCTTCAGTCTATTTGAGCTGTGGGGTGAAAATGCGAAGATTTTAAAAAATCATTCTCCAATGATTTGGCCAAAATGCCATCAAAAACTAAAACTACAATGGACATATGAAGCTTTTCTACCTAAGTTTTCTCTCAGTAAACAACAGACAAATGTGTTAAGGAGGAAACAGGAAATTTTTACTGGAAACAGCTTTAAGGAATAGTTATATTACATGAATGATGGCCAGGAGACCCTTTTTGTGTATGGCTGGGAATCATGAGACCATATTTGCCCATTTCCTGGCATGAGGGGATGACCCTATCTTCCCCTTACCCCTCAACAATAAGTTCAACAGAAATTCCCCCAACCCTGTCATCATTCTGTTGAAATCGCCGCTCGTAGGTGGCTGAGTCACAGTAACTGGGTCAAAGCAGGATGTTGTTTGGTCTTCAGAGTGGGAACTCTCAGGCTCTCTGCTTTCTTTGCCAGCAGGCTACCAACATCAAGGCAAGCACTACATAGAATTTATCACGTCAGGGAAATCCTAAGGAATTAGAGGAACTTAAGAAAATTCAAGCACTTTCCAGATTCCTTGGAATACCCCAACTAGGAAAAGCTCTGTGGAGAAGTTAATGCTTTTATAGCCACAGAGAAGCAAGTGAGCTGTGTGAAGGCAAGACGGTGCTTTCTGATCCAAACCAACATGTATCCCACTCCTTGGTCTCACAGATTCCCTGAAGAAAGGTAGACTCTGCTAATTGAATCACAAGGCTTTGTCAAAGTGGCTAATCTTACAGGTCTGCCCAGCAGATGGGAACTAACAGCCTATCTTCACCTTGTGTGGTTGGGAGATCATGCATCATGGAGAGGTAAAGCAGGATCCCACACACTTTTAGCAAGATGAGATGTCGTGACCCTCAGCTCTGATACAGAAGGCATCACCTCCAGGGGCTAACCCACCACCCACCATCACCTGCTCCCAGGAATTCTGATTTTCTCAGCCTAGAGAGAGCCTGGACAGAGCATTTTTATCAAAAATTCCAAAAGTAAATCTATAGGTATCAGGAGTGAGAAGTTAGCCAGACAACATTTCTTCCTTATCGTGGACATATTCTCCCCTGGATTTTCCTGACAGCCTCCCAGCTGAACTCTGATAAGCCTTGCCACACTGCTCTCAACAGATCATATTAGACCAAAGTGCCACGGGGTCTCTGAGTTGATTTTTAAGAAATACATGATTATTATGTCACTGTCTCCTTGATAACTCTTCAGTGACTCTCCACGGTCTTCCAGATACATCCCAAACTCCTCAGCAAAGACCCCCAGCCTTCACAATATGACTTCTGTGTAATTCAGCTACTGAGAGGTCTCCAAATGCAAGCTTTGCTCTACTCTTATTGAATTCCTTAGGGTTCCCAGAATGCACTATGCTCCCTCACACTTTAATCTCTTAACCTGTTCTCTCCCTGTCTCAAATGAATTCCCCCTATACCACCCTACAACTTCCTCAGTCTGAGTGAACTCTGAACTTTAACTCATTAGTACAGTCTCAAAGACTGCCTTTTTCTACATTGGATGCAGGCACATTTGTTTGAAGGAAAAGATGGAATCCCAACATATTTTCTCTTCTTCAAAAATGGATTAAGAACTATGACTGGAGCCCCTTTCTCTTTGCAGTGAATAAAAATAAATGCCAAAGACTGGTTATCAGGAGTTACCTATGTAAAATGAATCTTTATTAAATTCTAATGTTATCTAATCACAGCAAAGATTTTAACTAGTGCCTAGCAGCATTCCTACCCTTAGGTACCTAAAAAAAATTTCAAGCATCTGCTGTACATATTCTGAAACAAACCAGTTTGGAAGCTTCTGGGAGACTGGTGAGTACTCATTCCATTTCCAAGGCCACCTGACCTAAAAGGAGCTGATGCCAATCCACCTTCAGGTATAGCTAGTACCATCACACAAGTAAGGGAAGCCATCCTTCATTTTCCCATTCCTTTTTCAGGAAGTTATTTCTTGAACATCTCAGTGTGCTGCCAGCGGTGTTCAGAGACAAAGACAGGAGTTCCTGCCCCAAAGCAGGAAGCCAACTGGAAAGGTAGTTTGCCATTGAGTATGAGGTGATGGCTATTGAAGGTCCACATGTTTAAGACCTAAGTGACCCTGGGCAGATAGTGCCAACAAGTTCCCATTTGACAAGTGAAAGCCCAGGTACTGATCGTGGTCCACATGCCCTACCTCCTTCCACATCTGACGTGGCACCCTGTCTCCCCTGGGTAAACTGATGTAGTCAGATTGGTCTCTTCTCACCCACCCCACCCACTTTGTCCTGCTTTATTTTTCTTCTTCCAAAGCACTTATTCATTATGTTGACTTTATGTCTCACCCCTCTAAAGCACCACAAGGGTGGTTTTCTTCATCTGTTTCACTCCCTTAAATATCCCCAAGCCTCTACACAGTGTTCAGGCTTTAAATTGCTCAGTTACTCAATAAACATTGTATGAATAAAGAAAATAATGGTATGATTTTGTTCTAGTGAAGCGGTCATAACTTTTCCGACCAATATCCACAAAAGGTACAACCTTTACATTGGAACCCTGGCACACACATGTATTTTTCTGTGTGTGTATGCATGTATACACACATTCATGTATACATATGTGCAGATTAAGCATGTGTAAAATTGAAACAAGTTGCACCAAATGGCACTTACAATTACTGATGCATTCTTAAATTTTTCTATTCTGTTTTCAAAATGCTATCTGTTACCTACCAAAGAAACCACTATAACATGCACTATATTATCTCATGTATAGCTTTTTCTTCAAAACAAAAATAAGAAAAGAAACTTAGATTTCTGCATAGCATGGGGAGAGTGTGATGAGACACAGGAAAGCCATTCAGAGGTGGACAACCCAGATGTCCCATCCTGCTGGTGGGGATGCTGCGTGAGCATGTTTCAGCCGTGACCTGTAACTAAGGGGTTGTTATGACCTTATGTGTATGACTAGTTTGCAGGTAAGGAGATTCAAAGTAAAGGAGACAATCTGCTAAGTGAACGCTGGCACAGCACAGAAGGAAGAATGGTAAACTGTCTGGATTTAGTGTAACAGAGCAAAGAAAGGGAAGGTTATCCCATAGCCTAGATATAAGCACTTCCTTAGCCTGGTCACTCAACGAGCAGCCAGTGTTACTTCCTCAGATGAAAAATAGCTTTGCCTCCGGGTGTCCCAAACTTCTAATAATCTATCACAGAAAGAAGGCAAAGTGTTACCTATACCAGACCAGGAAAACTGGTCTAGGAACGAATCCACCGCTTAGTTATAAAGATAATCTCTCAGCACCTGTTTCCCTTGGATTGCCATAGGCTTTGTAAATTCCCTAAATTTCTGACTGGAATTTCCTTTATGCCCATTTCCTCTTCTCACTAAGATAACCTTTAGGTTTTGCTTCTGGTGTTAATGTTTCAGATTTATCAATTACATAGACTCTTCTTCCCTTAAAAAGCTGAAAGAAACATACCGAATGGTCTCACTCATAGCAGGAATTTAGAAAACCTAAATAAGGGACCAGGAAAAAGACTAGTTATAATAGGGCCTCTCTGGTGGCACAGGTGGTTGAGTGCCTCACTGTGAAGCTGTCCGCAGCCTCTGCAGCATGGGTTTGATCCCAGCTGGCCAGCCGGCTGGCTGGCTGGTGAGAATCCCACATGGCGAGGCAGACCTCTCCTGTCTTGCCCGCTGCTCCCCTCCGTAATGTATTTCGTCAGTCTGCCTGTTCTGCTCCCCACTCTGTCTCTGGTGAATCCTCTCCCTCCCGTGCATCTGGCCTGTACCCCGATTCTTGTATAAATAAATAAATCTTTAAAAAAAAAGACTAATTATAATAAAGAAAAAAATCAACAAGTAACTATAAACCAGAGACACACTGTGGGGGTGGGTGGAGGGAAGAGAGGAGGGATTAGGGCCAAAATAAGAAGGGGTGGGAATTGTATGGGGAATATAACCAAAATGAAAATGCATACATTGTGCAAAAATGAAAAATGATGTAAGAATTATATAAAATAAAATTTAAAAAAAGCTGAATCAATGCTAACTTCTTCAAGCTTTCCAGTTTTGTGAATTCTTAAGTTTATTGCTGAAATTTCTAATTAGCTTCTTAATAAGTCAATTCCTTGATTTGTGAAACCTATGCCCATATTATAGAGAACTATAAAAAAAAAAATCAAACCCTAAAGCCTTTGCTTATGTATGTCTCTATAGCCCACGCATTAAAATTAATAGTTACAGGAAGAAAATACTCAACCCATTGAAAATTCTGAGTTTAACTTTGTTTATTGATCTTTTACGTTCGTATTTCAGGAATAGCCACATCTCAGTTTTTATAGAATCAGTGAATTTGGAGCTGAAATGCGACTCGGACTTTTCATTATTTCTCTTTACAAATGAGGAAGCTGGTTCAAGAGAGTAAGTAATTTAAGTTTCCAGATCCTCTGAAGCTTTCATTCCAGGTTGGGGCATTTTCTACACAATTCAACAATGTCTACAAAGATTACCATGTCTTTAAAATCACTGGACTGTTTTTCAGTACAAGTAAGAACTGGAAGTTTTGGGGGTATTATTTATAGTTTTTTTCTCCTGCTTGAGGGTTGGAGACAGATATGTTGCTTTCTAGTAAAGAAGATTCCTAGAAATAATATAAAGGGGGGAAAAAAGGACCCATTTTTGCCAATGATGTTATGACAACTTAATAAATGGTTTTGCTTACAAAGAAGGAGACCCTATAAATGTATACCTGGGATTATGCAGTGAAGGGGTTCTCTAGCATTGCACAAATTAAATCAATAGAAATCCCCTTTGGGGATCATTTACTTCAATGTTCAAGTACTTGCAAAATACATAAACCAGGAAAAGGCAAGTGGTTCACATCAACAAGTATGTGTTCCTCCCTCACAAAGGCAAACAGCTTTCTATAAATTTGAGCCCCCAACTGACATGGCTCTATCAGGACTCCAGATGTGAGCTGACAGTTATTTCCAAGAACAGAAAATATCTTCCAATAAATGAAAAACTGGTACTTATTTCCCAGCACCAAAGAAGTCAAGTTGAAATAAAAATAAGCTAATAAGGAAATGGATGCTACATTATCACATCTTATGGTTTCATTTCAATTTGGTTTGGGTTAAAATAAAACAACCTTGGTCTACACACACACACTCTTCCAATATTCAATATCAAATATATATATTTCAACCATGCATTGCTAAGAAAAATGACTGGAAAGAGCTATTAAAATATTAAGCCCTTTAAAGCTGATAATTGCATAGATTAAGGAGACAAATTCAAGAAAAGAAACAATTCAAATATACTTTTCAGGACTCATTCTCTGAGTCTGATATTTTTGGTAAAATGAACTTTTGTCTTCACTTATTATTCAAGGCAAAATACTTGGTTCCAAACCTAAAGCACCCGCTGCTCCATCTCCATCATTAAAGGTTGGCAGGCACTTCAATTCTTTTACTTACACATGCTAACAAAGTCTATCCACTGAATCTAACTCCCTCATATTCAATGTTAGCCCTAAGTTCTCCAGTGCAATACAATACAGGAAATATAAAACACCATGTAAGCCATAGTGCTACAACAACCATAAATCAAAAATAATGGGAATAGTGAGGATTTCTAAAGAAACTATTTACTCATATTCTAATCAGACCTGACAAAGAAGAAAGAAAACAGCAAATCAAATGAAATACCAAGCTGCATTATCACAGACCAATGAAAATAAGAACACGGAAGATACTGGTTAATATAAAGCTGCCTCTAGCCATGCCTCTAGCCTCAAACAGAAACATTATTCTATCTGACTTCTCAGCTTGTGCCTAAACGTTAAAGAAAAACAAAACAACAACAACAGAAGTCACTGTCTTCCAGGTGAGTTATTTCATGGGGACACCCACTTCCCCAAACACACACATTTGTCGATTAAAATTTGATTCCAATGCATCTATATATCTAGGAACATTTCTGATTTTGTAAGTGATCTTCTCCCTACACACACAGTAGCTCCTCATTTTGCTGCTGTTCCCATTTTGCTTACACACGTGGCAGGACGGGGTGTGAAGTTCCACGTAAGGCACACATGACCTTGGACTAGTCACTAGACTTCCGGGCACTGCAGCTGTCCCTCAGTAGGGAACAGGCAATGTTTTTCTAGGCTGCCCTTGTACAGTTCTGGAAATTCCCAAGCAAAATGGCTGCTACAAAGGCGCAAGCACCAAATAAGATTCCCTTTGTCAAGTTACACAGTTTGAAAAATGCATTGTGGGGAGATGGCCCTTTAGGAGTTTCCAGTTTCTCAAGAGATGAAGATGATTTCAGAGTTTCAGCAATTTCTCTCTACATTGTCAATTGACTGGAACACACAACCTAGTGTGGCTGAACTACAGCCCAGTGCAGGGGCCACTGGCCACTTCATCTCCAAGGGTCCCTTCCTCCAGGGCTTCCTAAATGTCACAGCCTGGGAACTGCTACAAGCTCAGGGTGTGGAAAACTTTTGTCCCTCAGACATCCTCTGGAGACTCCTGCAAGAAGGAAGGCGCCTTTCTGACAAGCTTCAGGAAGCAGCCCCAGTCCTCTCTGCAGGACACTCAAAGGTGGGGCAGGGAGGAGAACAAAATGTGGATGGGAGGTGTCAGCGGCATCTGAGGACTCAGCTTCCCTGACCTCAGACTTCACTTCACTTGCTTTTGATTTTTCTCTTGGGGGCTGGAGGGGGTTAAGACATGAAAAGTTCCCCACACCTCCCATGAGCAGATGTCTGTGTGAATAAAAAAGGAGCATTTGCCACTAGAAAATTCAGTTTAGCAGCAGAATAAAAAATAAAGATGGGTGATTAAGAGAAATGCATTCCTTACAGTTTCCTTGATTTTAAAGACCTGATCTTTTAGGTGCCCAAAAGCAGGCATCTCCAAGACGACACTCCAGTGTTTTCAGGACCACCTGGGAGCAAATTTTCCCTTAGACATATAGTCTTAAAACACGTCCACTGAAGTGAGCATTATTCAGTACGGAAGCTGGAAACCAGCACCCCGGACTCCCTCCCCAAGTGTTAAAGAAGGGGGCTGAATCACTATTTTTGTCATTCCTGATCCCTGAACATAAGACCCTAGGAAACGGTAAAGTTACAAGGTTCTATATGACCACCAAATACTGTTTCCTAAATTGAATAAAGTCCTATCAAATGTATCTTCATAAATTGGACTCTATCCTCATATCTATGAGGTTGAAATCCTAGCTCTACGTGTCCAGCGATCTCAGGTATTTAACTGTCCCAAGCCTTAGGTTCTTCATCTGTAAGATAGGAATAATTATAACCATACTTTGTCAACTTGTCATGAAAATTAAATGTGACAATGAATGGAAACTGCATGAAAAGTTTTAGTTTCTATAATATTGCTATTATCTGGAAAGTTTATGGATTTCTTATAAAAGTTAAAAAGGAGGATCCATTCTAGACTGTTGCTTGTGAGAGACTATAAACATACTGGCTAAATAAGCAAGGCTTTCTTCCTGTCCACCACCAACTTTGATGGCAAGGAGGGAACAGCTGGTGAAAAAAAAATGTTAAGATAGAATAGTCCTAATTAAAGAACCCCCAGCAGGACTACACCCTACTCCTTATCACTGATCATGATAATCCTTAACAATAACACAGGGTCCCAACAAGGAAAAGTACAGAGACAGGAAGAGACTTTCTCAGATGAGAATCTTACCCTTTCACATTAACTGCATTTCTGACTAATTTGAGGTTAAAATAAAACAGCATTATCTGCACTCACATCAGCAATCTCTGCCTATAAAACATATTTTAATCCAATAACACTGCCTTACATATAAAGAGGAATTATCCTCTTACCTTCAAATCTCTGTATTTTTCCTGCAATGGCTAAGAGTCAAAGATAGATCATTGTAAAAGCTGCTCCCGAGAAGTGTTTTCTTTCTAACTTTACAGCCATGAAAAAGACTTGAGACTATTTTAGGACCAGCTTTGGATATTTACACCGTATGGTTGGGTATTAGTTTACCTTGTGGGGGAAAAAAAATTCTTTAAATCCTTAATGTATATTTCTTTGCATTGTAGCTTGTAGCCCAATAACTCCAAAGTATTTTGGGGGACAGATCTCGATAAAATAAGCACTCAGAGAAACGCAAGAGAATAACCAAATTTAGAAATAAAAATTTCTCTCCTTTACTGGATCCCAACTCATGTAGTTCTAATTATCGAGCTATGCAAACACGAAAAATGAAAATCACCCTTCTCCCCTGGTCTGGTTTATCATTTCAAGAACATGCCTGGCATGGTGTGAGCCTCTCTGCCAGTGACACCATGGGGCCAGGTTTGCTATAAGATTCTAAAGCACAGAGAATTTGGTCTTTAGTGATTTGGCAATATCCAGAGAGGAAGGGGAAACATCTGAAGTTATTTTTACATTTGCAAGTCTTCTGGTTGTTTCAGTGAATGGTAGGGTGGGTCAGGTATTGTCTGGAGCCTTTCAGGGTCTTTTTTTTTTTTTTTGCATAGCCTCATTTCCTTCTTCCTGTTGCTAGGAAGGAGAATGAAGCATGAGAAACTTGTGTTTACAATACTGGACCATCCTGTCCAGCTCAGGCACTCTTCAAAAAGAGTACCATTCACTTCACCCACTGTACTTTGGATGCCCCCATACTTCTGAACCAAATCGTCCTTCCCCGAATGTTCAAATTGCGTATTTACCCACCTAAGTCATAAAAATGCCACTCTCATTTCAGCATTGCATCATGGCTTAAAATCTCCATGGGGACACCAAGGGAAACCCAAGTACTTATTTTGGTATCTGAAATCAACTCTTGGAATCCCACCAAGTCTCTGATTGGAAGACATCACTGGGGCCTTCCAATTCCTCTTTAAGTCCCACACTAGTTCTAGAAATAAAAGTCGAAGTTTTAGATATATTTTTTACTCATGTTATAGTAATAACTTGTTTAATCATGCCATACTTTTCTATTAATCTGGTATATTTTCCAGAAGCATCTGACCATTCCTTTCTAATGTTAAAATGCTCTTAAGTTTTGTTTGGTCTTTGCTCTTTGGCCTATAGTAGAAAATAACAACAAAATCATAAACAAAGAGAATCCTCAGGTGAAAGGGTAACTAACATCTCATTTTTGCTCCAGAACCAGTCTTTTGATTTGTGCAGTTAAGACTTGTTTTCAGTTAGCTATAGTTAACTGCTTAAGTGTTCCAACTTTAAACTCTTTAAGTAGGATTATTTCTCCTAAGATCTGCAATTGGGAAGTTAAGACACATATATGTCATAGAAATCATGTTTCTCATCCACTCAAGGGGAACATTTAAAATGGGACCTATGTATTCTGATTCTGTGAGTTGGGGAAACCAAGTCAGAGTCCCTTTTGAACTTCCAGAATGTTTGGTATGAGGTGTCATTTAGCTGGAATTAAAATAAAATTTGTTTTTGTCAAAAGCAAACTTAAAAAAACAGCTGGGAGAGAAAGTTAGTCTTTAGTGCTTCATTTTAAACTCTGAACAGTAGTGGTAATGAAAAAAATATGCACTCAGGCTTTGGCCAGGCTGTAAATCTGGCATGCCACGTTAAAGTACACGCAATTGCCAACATTTTCTCAGAAAATGTCTCGAAATAACTTCTGAATGCACATCTGCTAACTATTTGACACTCATTCCCCAGGACTTCAGTTCTTCTACTAGAGGGGCTGTTGACTTACAGGGCACCGCTCTGACCATCTGCTGCAGTCTGAAAGCCAAGATGGCACTGGGTGCCTCCATTAATTCCACACTTATGGTCTGCAAATTATCTCAGCAGAGGACCAGCCTGCAGTCCAGATGGATGCTGAATTAGTCAACCTCTTGGAGCTGCTGAGAGATTTACATTCAGAGTTCTGCTGGGCTATTATTTTCCCTCATCCCTTCAGCAAACAGTTTTGAAAAAAAAAAAAAAAATGTAATTTGAGACTCAGGATTCTGCCTTCCCAGAGCTGTGATTTTTTTTTTTCCTGCCCAAGTGCGTCATATATGCCACCCTCATGAATGTGTAATGGATGGCCATGCCTAGGCTGCATTCCTTCACCTCACCAATGGCCCAAACAGCCCCTGATTCCTGAGAATGAACCCCTTTGCTAATCATGTTGGGTGTAAAAAGATTAACTCAAAGCTTGTGTGGAACAAAGCTTTCTTCTCCACAGTGCAGATTAATGACGACATGCAAAGTTTTCATTCTAGAGGAATTAGCATAAATTGGATGTTGGCTTAACATCTGTATCAGGCAATGTGCTAACCACTTGTATCAGCTACATTAATACAAACTCCCCACCTGATAAATATAGTCATTACCCTCATGCTGCAGATGAAGGAGGTACATACAGAGAGGTCGTGTCACTTCCTAGATTCGTCCAGGTAGGAGGCTGCAAACCCAGGATTCCCACCCTGCCAGTCTCACCCCGGTCTATTCTAACTCCCCAAGGACCATGAGGCTGTGAGCCAGTGAGACGCATAAAATGACACGTGGCAAGGTCGGTTGGCCACAGCCAGGAGTGTAACTCTTGCGAAAGATCAAAGGCTCACCCCACGACGTTGGAGGTGGGGACCAGGGCACAAACTGAGGCAGCTTTCCAAAAAGCCATCGCCTACGACAGGAAAAAAAGGCCGGACCGGCGGCGTGCTTCCTTCCTTTTGCCTGCCCGGGAATCGCGCAGCGGCGTCTCCTCCGAAGCCCTACGCCAAGGGCATGGACATCACCAAGGGGGTATTTTAGGCAACCTCCCAGCACAGGAAGGCTCACTGCAAGTCTTTGTAGCAGGAGACCCTCACCTGAAAGCCATGGGGCTGGCTAATAGCTTCAAGAGTCTCCAGGGACCCGCAGCCACCAAACCTAGACTTTACTGCCTGAGTGTGAGTCATTTTCCAGCATTTACAATACTTGAATAAGAACGGTTTAAATTAAAACTTTTTAGTAAATTTACCTTTAAGCAATTAAAAAAAATCCAAGTGCCATAACAGTCTAGGCGTCTCTAAATAATAAACTTCTGGCTAGCCAACGCTGATTTTGGACTTCTATGGTTCGGGACAGCAAGCACCGAGCTCTGAACGGTCCCCAAGGGAAAGGTATGCAGAAAGGCGGTCGTGCCTTGCAGAGGTTTAGAACAAGAACAGCACAGCAGGGCTGCCTGAGAAGCTGCTGGAATTCACCGGGCCTGCGCCCCCAGCCCAGTCCTGCGCCCACAGCCTGCCCCGGGCCCCCAGCCGAGCGGGAAGATAAAGCTGGCTTCACTTCATCGGTTGATTAGCTCCCCAGCCCGCAGCCTTTCCCTGAGTCCACCAGGAGCGCCGGCACGCGCCCCCCCAGTAATGAGTACAGTCAGGGCTCATTACCCGCGATTAAAACCTCCCTCCCCAAATTATGACCCTTGATTTCCCCCACACTCCACCTCCTTCACTCCAGAAACCTCGGGCGACTCGATCCCGAGTCTCTTCGAAAAACGTTTCAAAAGCACAGAACGCCAGGCACCGACTTGACAAGGCGGGGTGACATTTCCTCCGCGGCGGATCCCCTCCGCAGCTGGCTCCCGCGGCTGGCGCGACGGCAAGGCACAAGTCTAGCTTACGTGTTAGGATCATGGTGTCTCGCTTCTCTCTGCACATCAAGTGCGGCGGGGGGCTGCCGGCGCGCGGTTGGGAAGTCGAGGCAGCCCGCGGCAGCTCAGCTCCTGCGCCAGGACCCACGGCGGCACCCAAGACGCGCGCCTCGGAGGTCTTCAGCGCATCCTGATCGCTGCTGGGCGCTCCCCGCCGCAGCCCCAGAAAGAACGCGGACTTTTCAGAAGCCAAGGGGTTGAGCGCTTAGAGAGCGGGGCGAGGAGCTTGGGAGCGGTAGCTCCTGCTGCGAGAAAGTTCGGCCATGGCCCGGGTAGGAGCCGCGCGCCCTCACTCTGGCAGCTGGAACGCACGGCCCTCCGAGCGCCTAGCGGGCCGCGCCCTCCCGAAAGGCCCACCTCCGAGGGGAGGGGCGAGGTCCGGCAGCGTCTGCGCCCCGCGCCGCCCGGGTCAACGGCCGCAGCATCCCCGGTGTTCAGGTCCCACCCCGCCCGCTCTCCCCCGCGCCCCGCCCGCGCCCGGATCCCGCCCGCCGGCCCACCTCTCTCCAGCTCCCCGCGGCGGGAATCGAACGCCGCAGCCTCAGGCGCCACTGGCCCCGCCCCCTCACCCCGCCCGCCCCTCCCCTGCCGCAGATTGGAATGTTTTCCTCGGGCCCCCAAGTCTGCAGCGGGAAGCGCCAAAAAGTCTCCCAACTATTGGCCTGGGGGGAGGGGTCGGGGCAAAGCAAGGACTGTACATACCCTCAAGGAGTTTACTTGCTGGGGAAGTCTAGGCTGGACTCTCGGACACCGCACACATTTCCTCTTTTTCTTGGTAGTGCTGCACTTTTTTTTCTTTTTCTTACATAGGTTATTATGCCTTTCATCTTGGTGGGGACCGCGTAAAATTCGCGGGAATGGAGGGGAATTAGGGTGTGAATCGAATCGTGTTTCCAGATCTGTAAAATGGGAAGAAGAATACCTATCCCTTGAACATTCATTAGCCTGCTAGACCCACAGGGGTGCAGAAGGAATGTAGGTAATAAACACTGCTGTAGAAAAGGATTGAGTTTTTGCTCAGCACGTGTTGAGTCTGTTTGCACAGTTATAGCCAGTGTTTTTTCAAACCTTAGCCCTTGGGCCACGATCCAACACAGCTCCTGAACTGTTAGGGGCCCACTCCAGACTGCATAATGAGAATCGTCCATGGTAAGAATCTGCATTTTTACAAACCCTCAGGTCACTGATGACTGTAATTTGAGCACCCCTGATACAACCGGACGCCTTTTTTTTTTTTTTTTTAAGATCACAATTGAATACAACTCAGTAAGAATTAAAAATTCAGACCAGAGTTCCATAAAAATTTAATTGGGGCTAACTGGTGGTTTTTTGCCTAATACCTCTGCGCAAAGCAACTACTAATCTAAACCCATTCGTTAAATAAACACACTAAGAACATTTACTATGTGCCCAACACTTTTCTAGATTCTGGAGATACAGCAGTGAGAAAAAAATCCCCTTCACTCCTAAAGTCTACTTCCTAGTGAGAAAAGAATAAACAAAATTAATAGGTGAAATGCACAGAGTGTTTTCAGGGGAAATAACATCTGGGGAGAGGAGAAGCAGCTGGGGGCAAAGTCTGTTTTTAAATGGGGTTACATGCAAATGGGAGATTTTAGTATCTCTTATAGTTTAAACTGTATTGATTTCATAGTCACATTATGGTTTACACACACTTCGGGGTGGAGGAGGATTCCTTTTCACTCCACCTTTTCAAAAACAAGGAAAATGAAAATGTTCTCACCACCACAGGCTCCCTCATTGCTCAAACCAGAATTCAGGTCTGGAGAGTGGCATTCAGGAGGGCATGGGGATCTTTGATTCGACAGGTATCTCCATTGCTTCTACCTGATTACAGTTGCTGGGGACACAAAGGTGGGGGTTGGGAGAAGCACCAAGGGCTGTATGAAAAAGGGGTGTTTTGAGGGCCCAGGAAATAGGCAGGGAACCTCACTGGGCTCAAGGAGACAAGACAGAGCTGTCCTCTGAAATTTGGGTGCCAGAGAAACTGTCAGAATGTAACAGGGTGGTCCCCAGGAAAGGGGACCAGGTTTCCTGCCCCACCCAAGGGAGGGTGGAGCTGAGCAGGGAGAGAAGAAGCTGCAAAGGAGACTGAGGAAGGAAGCAGGATGGAGCCAGAAGGACACCTGGAGGAGGCACATGGAGCCTAGACACAAGTGAAGAAACTGTGCTTGTCTTTTGGTCGTGGACTGGGTGACACAGATGTAGATGAGACCCGTGGGGAGGTGACAATGGCAGCTTTTATCTTGATTTTGATTTTGCTCTTTTCTTTCTGGGCTTGTCTGGTTGTTTCTGACCCTTTTCTGTGGGTCCCCACTGGAAGATGCTTTGGACTTGTGGCAGGCTTTGGGGCCTTGCTCTGAGCCAATCCCATTTGGATAGAGTTTTACCCATGAGGGGATGGGTAACTTTGGGTGCTTGATTTAGAAACTAGATTCTTGGCCTTTCCTGTATTGTTTCCTAATTGTATTAAAGTTCCTTCCCATTAAAGTCTCATGTTTTGTGTTAATGCGGCTGATGGCAGAACCCTATGTAAAGTAGGCAGGTTTGCGGGGTTTGGGCTGCCCCTCTCCCTGCCCTGTAACAAGAGCACCAAGAGTTACCAGTGAGGGACAGTGTGACTCAGGAAGGCTGGAAAAGGAAGGACAGGAACTTTCAATTCTCTGCATGTCTGTGTAGAGGACTGTTTTATCTTTAACAGTGAGAAACAGTGAGAAACCAGTTAAGTGAAGAAAGCATCCCATGATCAGATCTGCATGATGAAAATATCATGAGACTGCAGTGTGTAAACTTAGAAAATAGGAATACACCACCTCAACATATTAGTTTCCCACATTTATGAAAAATGCAAACCTTAAAAATATAGATAAGCTAGGCCTCCTTCAAAGCATGTCAGTTCTTAGAATAACTTTTCAATGTTTATTGCCAGCTGGGTAAAGTTGTATTTTAATTTAATCAGGTTCCAAGCAATCTGTGCAATCCTCATAAATCTATCCCCACTAAGTACTATCTTCTAATAAAACATGCTAATCTTTATTGTCTCTTGTTCAAGCCCCATGTCTTTCTCTTTGATTCTCATGTTCTCCTCTCTGGATCTTCTCTAGTTTCATTACATCTCTCTGGATGCTTGTATAATATGGATTGCTCATCATCTAATAACACTAATAATTCCAAAATCATTTTCCTTACTGATGCAATGCTTTGTGTTTAGCCTTCACTGAATCACATCATCTTCCATTCTTTGGTTTATTGACACAGCCTGTGTCCTGGGCCAAAGTCCAGTTTTCATAGCTTAATTCTTGCTCCTTTAGAAATTGACATGCTACATTTTGAAGGCTGAAACACTTGTAGAAAGAATAGTGGTTGAAAGCAGGACTTTTGAGCTGAGTGATGAACACATGTTTAGCCTCTTAAACATCAGCTTTTTCATCTTTACAGGAGGTCAAAATACTGCATACTTTATAGGGTTCTTACAAGAGTTGAATAAGATAATGTGCATAGTACTTAGCACATAAGTGCTCAATAATGTTAATCTTTATTATTTGATAGTACTAAATGGACACACATAACAAGAACATGGCAATTTCTATTTAAATAACTATCCAAGAGAAGATTAAAACAAAACAAAATAAGACTTGACTTTAACCTTTGTATATCTGAGGATTCTTTACAAACTGGGGAAGGAAGGAGTGAAAAAGTCTTTAAGATGGTCCACAAACAGTGGCACTTTACTATTGATAGATGAAAGCTATCCATTGGATAACTCGGTGTTTTCTTCACTGAACTTCTACTCACTCATCACCCAAGGTTTCATTTGTCTGTCATAGGCAGACAATTTTAGAAGTAGGTTAGCTTGTCTACATCACATAAAACTTAGTGTTGAAACACTCGCTCTCAGGGGCAGGAATGAGTATAGCCTATTTTCCCATAGCAGTCTTGTTCTTCCAAAATCCCTTCTATATCTGAGAATAAAAAACCATCACAAATGACACCAGGTCTTATCACTACTGTATTGTTAATTATTTGTTCTCAATGGCAGATTTAAAATAGAGATAACACAAGACCTGTGGCATTCCCTTCCTGCCATGTTCTTTTCAGTTTGTAAGTTTCATGGAACCCATTCAGACTCTATTTGGATGCTTTCACATTCAGCTATAGACTTATCAAGGAAAGAAAATCCATATAACTGATGCCTAAACTGCATGTGACAGATGACTGAGTAAGAGAGCCACTCTATTTTAATTATTGATGCTAGAGATAACTGATATTGCCCAAGGACAAGTTTTAGCATTTCCCCCTACTCTATTGTGTGTCCCCTCCTGCAGCCATGCTCCTCCATATCCTCAGTCAGGCCAAGAAGCACCCTAGCTTGACCTGCTCCTTTGTATTTATTGGAGCCAGAGGTACTAGAACAGTGCTGTACGTCATGCTCTGGCTTTGTTCACGCCGGTCAGTTGGGACAGAAAGAATAACTCAAAACCATAGAACAAAGTAGGTCCCAATGATCAATACAAGTACTACTCAGTGAATGTAGATTATAGCAACATGAAGAAAGAGGGTCCAGACTTCAAAATGAAGTATTTTACGATAAAGCTGCTTAAAGTGAAGGTCTTACCAGAAGCCATCCACACAATTTTCCACTTTCCATTTCCTCCTTAACTGCACAAAATCATGTTGGTGTATTGTGTTGGGGTTTATTTTACACTGATTAATAAATATCTGAAACTTGGTACATGTCCCTATTTAATGTTGAAAATCTGCTCTGAACTTTAAAGTAGGGTATAGAAAATAAACTACGAGAATTTAAGGAAGAAAAAAGACAAAAAGCGAGTGTCTCCAGGCACATGGCAGGTACAACTGGAGAGTAGAGCAAGTCACAATGGGCTCGTGAGAGGCAACCTGGGCCTGTCAACCTGTCTGGTATCAACACGTGTTAACCCAGCAACCCTGCTGTTCAGGGCTAAAAGATTTTTCAAGAAGTCCAGTTTCTCCCAATTTTTTTAATATCAAACCTCGAAACTTTTAGTTTTTTTAATATCAAACCTGGCAACAAATTAAAAAAAAACCTAAATCCATTTCAAGTAATTTCAACTTTGGACTTCAATTAGCCCTGGGGCAATGAGTTTAAACCTCTGCTCTAGTGATCTGAGCCAAAAGATCTCTTTGGAAATGTATTCCTCTCCCACAGGAACGAAAGACTCCCGCATTTGGAAAATGTCGTAACATAATTTGTGTTCAATGGGATATTGTGAAAAAGTATGAAAAATAATTTTTATTTGTAATGTTCAAAGGCTATATGACATAGTAGTACATTTTGAAAATAAATTTTAAACAGTATTTAATTAAGAGAGATCGTTAACTTTGAAATTTAATGGTTAGCCTTTAAACAGTCATTTCTGATTAAGTTCAGTGACCCACGTATGAGTTCTTTCCCCACCATTTGCCATACTGGGTAATTAACTTTTTTCACAAGTATTTAAAATCCAAATGCTGGTGGTATAGAGTGGGGTAAGAGGAGACAGAAAAGGCTTAAGTAGTGAAATAAATTTGCCCCCTGCAAATGTTACCTCGGATAGCATTTTTGTTCAGTCAGACTTTTTTTGACTATGATTTTTGACCACAATTTAATCATGAATTTTATGATTATAAAGATATTGTGTAAAATTAAAATATGGAGGTTAATGTCTCTCAATAAATAGTCCTTTCAGTTGAGAGGGTGGAGTCACTTATTCTTGCATAAATGTGATATAACTCTACCTTTTAGATCATCACTCAAGCCCCAAGTATGAACAAGCCTGGCGTTGTACTTTTCAAAATTCAACAGATACCTAGTCAATCCCAGAAAAAGTAGAGTCCTGGGTTAAACACTAGCATTGCACAATGAAAAATTCAACAAATACTTAGTCAACCCTAGAAAATGCAGAATCCTGAGTGAAACAGAATGAACATGAAGAGGGAATTTAAGGACATCGCTCTTAGGCAGAGAGTAGGAAGAGACAAGTTCTCTGTGATGACATTCAGTGAAGAGGGTGAACACTGAATTCTCAGTCGTGATTAGGTAAGTCATTGGGTTTGATTTCCTGACTCATTATCAGTAGACTCCCTCAATTGGACAGGCTTTATGATTGAATGATCATAAAGGTTGCTTGATCTGTGGCCTCACTGTTGAAAGTGGCAAAGTGAACACAGGAGGGCTGGCACCGGGGCAATTCTACCCCAACTCCCATTAGCTCCTATGGCCTCGGATCACACAAAAATCAAGCACATGGGTGGGCCTCCCCTGGTAGCGCAAAGGTTGAGCGCTGGGCTACGGAGCTGCCCACAGCCTCTGCAGTGCTGGTTCGATCCCCAGTCGTCGGGCGAGGGTCCCTCATGGCACACAGACCTCTCCTGCCGTGACCCCTGCTCCCCTCAGCAGTGTGTTTCATCAGTCTGCCTGTTCTGCTCCTCCCTCCGGCTCTGGTGAATTTTCTCACCCTCCTGCGCTTCTGACTGTACCCCGTGCTTGCATAAATAAATAAAATCTTTAAAAAAAAAAATCAAGCACATAGGAAGTAAAAATTGTGATCATTTTTGACTCCATGAAAGAAACTAGGCTGCTTTTCTATTGAATTAACCTATTTAAACAACATGTGTTGATTCTTTGTAAGACATTATTTTATAACTGATAATATTTATCTTTTGATTTATTGTTTAAATTTTAGATTATAAGATATTCATTAAAATTTAGAAAATATGGAAAACTAGAGAGAAAAATAAAGCTTCTCATAGTCATACCACACAGATAATTGTGTGATATATTACATTTTCAAGTCTATTATCTCAGTCATTTTTCAAGCACAACATTTTTTATTGTGCAAAATCTGGATCACAGTACATATTGTCTGTAATATACTATTTTACTTAATATACTTGAAGAATATGATTTTTTATTTTTTTTTTTATTTTTTTTTTTTTTTAACCAGACTTTTTTTTTTTTTTTTTTTTTTAAAGATTTATTTTTTATTTATTTATACAAGCACTGGGTACAGTCAGAAGCGCGGGAGGGTGAGAGAATTCACCAGAGCCAGAGCGGGGAGCAGAGCAGGCAGAAGGACCGAAGTACACTGCTGAGGGGAGCAGCGGGCGGCAGGAGAGGTCTGCGCGCCATGTGGGACCCTCCTCCGGTGGCCGGGGAGCAGCCGGGGATCGAACCGGCGCTGCAGAGGCTGCGGGCAGCTTCGCAACCCAGCGCTCAACCGCTGCGCCACCGGGGAGGCCCAAGAATATGATTTTTTATATGTAGCACCATCCTTTTATGGATATACCATAAATAAGTTGATCAAAGTTGAAATTTATATTTTATCATTTTTTAAACGAACATTCTTTTATAACAAATGTTAAAGCATTTGCACTTTAAAGAGCAAGACTGAAAATTCTTTAAATTATGAATTAAGAAGTTTAAGGGTCAAGGGTATTAGGATATTGATAGAAGACATTAAGTATTGCCTCTTATAACTTCAATTTCTGTAATAGGCAAAAGTATATTATCTGATTGTTGTTTCAGTCTACCTTTGTTTGAATACAAAACAGACTGAATTTTTTAAAATGATACTAACATATACATAACATAAAATTTACCATTTTAAGCATTTTTAAATGTACAGATCAGTGGCAAGAATACATCCACATTGCTGTGTAACCATCACTGCTACCTCTCTCCAGAAATCTGTCATCTTCTCCAACTGGATCTCTGCACATTTAATAATAATTTCTATTCTCTTCTCTTCTTGCCCTCTAACAAATTCTATTTTCTGCCTCTAGGAATTTTACTATTCCAAGTACTCATGTAAATGGAATCAGGCAGTATTTTTCCTTTTGTGCATGGTCTTTTCTTATACCGATTGAACATTTTCATGTTCATTAGTCAGTTGTATTTTCTAATTGTCTATTTAATCCTATAAATGTTTTTTGGTGAAATTTTTTTTACCATTATTTTACTGATTTTTTAAAATCATTATTTATAGATTAGGGTTATTCTCCACTTGTCATTTATGATAAAATATTTTATTAGCTCATCATTTGCCTTTTATATTTATTTATCTATTGTATTAAAAAATTAACAAGATTTAAACAAAATTTAAAAGTCTTACTTAATTTGTTCTTTTTAGTTACTGACTAGGAGTTTTCCATAAGTAGCTTTCCTTATAGTATTTGAAGTCAGAAATGCTAAGACACGAAATCAATCTGCAAAAGAAAATAATTTAACATGGGATTTTCTGCTTTATTTTTACTTGTAAGTGTCATTATTTACTCAAAAAGAATTCTATCTGGCTTATGAGCTCTCTTTATCCTCCTTAGTGTCACATGTAGCTGTCTGGCATAGAGTGATGTCTCCATAAATGCTTGCAACTAAAAGGCCAGCAAGGTCAGAGTATAAGTCGCAGAACTAGGGGCAGTGAGTTTTTGAAAAACTTTTTGATTTTCAAATGTTCCATGAGTACAATGTACATCTATGTGAGCATGTATCTCTACTTATAAATCAATCCTGGAGTACCTACAAGTTTTTCAGGAACTAAGTACAATGTTAAGGTGGTCATTTTTAGCCTTTCATCTTGTGAGGAAAAAAAGACACTATTTTTAGTTTTACTCTCTATGACCTTATTTAAAATTGCCATTTATGTGTTGCTCCTAAATGCTGACTTTTAAATCACTATCCAGATGTCATTCTAAAGCATCTACTCAAGTAAAATTTCTACTGTAGTTTTTTGAAAATCTGAGTGTAATCACTCATGAGTTTGTTTTCATTAAGGAGATGTTTGGATTCCGGTTCTGTATGTTGCTGTTTCTTCATAGTGACTGGGCCCTAAAATAAAGACACTACAGGCTGAGTATGAGCAATTGCCTGGAAAATAATAAACAATTCTTTTTCTTAGCTGCTAACTGCAACATGCTGGGCATTATAATGTTATTTCTGGAAACTCCTACACAGCTCTTGATCATTAACTCACTTTAATAGTCAACAGGAGAACAGAGATGCAGCATTTTGTCAAGCTTGCTTTTTCATGGATAACTAACTCAATCAATTACCACTTATGAATTCAGTTGAATTATGATATATTTTGGTAATTGAAAGGCAACAAATAATATAATTTTAAATGTAAACCAGTTAATAAGAATTATGAATTGTGAAAGGCTGATGTTGAAGATTTATTATGAGAGAAAGGACTAGATTGGCTCTAGTAAATATTTCATGTAAATATTCTATTATTGAACAAACTATTTCTTTATTGACTATTGCTCTCTTTTTAATGGATTGACAAAACAAGCATAAAAGGCAAAAATAAAACTAGAAAAGCCTGCTATATTTTATAATTGAGTTCCCCAGTTGTCTGAGTTAGAAAAATGAATCTCTGAGGGTCCTTAAGTTCATGCAGGCTGAGAAGAAAGAGATCAGGTATAAATCATGTTCCTGACTTCGTCACAGATATTATCAATGTCTTTGAGTTACCCAAGTGATGATTATCTCTTGTTCTTTGTTTTATTTCATATGCATAAATCATTATATAAAATACATGACTTTGTATATAATTATATTTTAATATAGATAAATAAATGAAATGTAATTTACATGACAAAACAAGGATGTTAGATCATTTGAATAAGGATTGTATGGTGAAGCTGCATTATAGTTTGGTGGTAGATATTATTATTATAGATAAGGAATTTAACTCAGAGGTTACATGTCATGCTTGATTTCAGCCCACCAATAAGGGAGGAAGTAAGAGTTTGAATCTGGCTCTTTCTGAAATGATGATCACGTTCATGGCTTTAAAATCAAGCCTTGGTCTTGTCCCTGAAGTAGAGAACCAGGTGAGCTTGTTTCCCTATTTCAGGTCGCCTTTCCTATAATGTAAAATGAAGGGATGGGTCAGATGTCTTATTACCAAAGACTGTGATACCAGACTTTGCTTGCTAGCTGAGACATTTTCCCCCTTGATACTCAATTTCTCATAACTCCTAACTCTGGATCAGAAACACACGTCTCCGGGCCTCTCTGGTGGCGCAAGGGGTTAAGCACCACACTGTGAAGCAATCCCCAGCAGTGTCTCCAGCATGAGTTTGATCCTCAGCCAGCCAGGGAGCTACCCACATGGTGCAGCAGACCTCTCCTGACTCACCTGCTGCTCCCCTCAGCAGTGTATTTCAGCCAGTCTGCCTGTTTTGTTACCCACTCTGTCTCTGGTGAATCCTCTCACCCCCCACTCCTCTGGCCTGTACCCCAGCTCTTGTATCCATAAATAAATAAATCTTAAAAAAAAAAAAAGAAACACATGTCTCAGAAATTCATGATTTAAGCTTTTCTCCTTCCAGGATTGCCACCATTTTAGAGACCTCACAAGGTATGTGGTGTGGTCCCTATACTTACTCATGAAATTTGGACTATGCAGTTTCATTTGGTAGCATTTCAAGGCTCTTCACTCAAATGACCTTCACAGCAATGATCTCGTCTCACTTTTGTTTGTCCCCCTCCACCCCCATGTCCTGTTTTAATTTGCCAATCACTTTTTAATTTCAATTTTCCCCTGGATTTTTAAATGGAATGTTTCTATCACTATTTGTGATTACTTTCACACTTTTTATAAGAATAGCTTACCACTTTTAATACACTTAATCTCTCTTCTAAATTCATTCCCCCTTCCAAGAAACTTATCATGATTCTTAGAACACTCAACCTTCATTCTAAAATATTACTGATTGAATGCTTTGGAACCAAGCCTTTCCTCATAGTTACACACATACTTTTAAAACTGATAAAGAGATGACATTGTGTATGCTGGCTATCTTGCTTTCTTGTGCTACAAATTTCTACCTCTGAACCTTATCTAGTCTGTCTGGTATGTAATAATCTACATTTGCATGGGGTTCTTTCATATAAATTTCATTTCTCATAATGTTCAAGAATCGAGCAAGATATTTTGTTTTATTTCCCTGTGATCTTTTTCTTCTCTCACTTTCCCTTTAGACCCTCCCAAATTCGGGTTGTACATGGCTGCAATTTTATATTTATTGAGAATGTCAGAATTTCAGTGCTTTTCAAGCATATTTTAGCGTCTATGTTATTGCATCAAATAGAAATGAATAGATTGGCTATTTGGGTCCGTCCCTTCTTGTTACACATAAATTTCTTGTTAAGCATTATTTTATGTCATATTTCATTTTAATTAAGTTCAAAAGAATTTCTAATTTCCACTGTGTTTTTTTCCTTCAATCCAGAATTATTTAGTGTGTGTGTCTCTTAATTTCCTAACACCAGAGAGATATTTCAGTTATCTTTCCATTGTTGATTACTAACCTCATTCCATTATGGTCAGATATCATGTTCTATATGATTTTAACTCTTTAAAATTTGTTGAGACTTGGTTTATGACCCAATATATGTACTATTATATTATTATTTTAAGAATTAATATAATTTCTGATTCCAGCAGTACTCAGTCCAGTTACTTTGAAGGACTTTGCTACTGTCAATAAAATTTGATTTTGAATACATTTATATCAAATATTATTTTTAAAGAATTAATGAGTTTTTAAGGAAAAAAAAGGAAATCTCTAAGATGGGAAGGTTGGGAGATAGTAGTAGAAATAATCAATGACCAAGAAATAAATTGGAAATAGCAGATAACCTGGAACAAATGTATAGGTTCACAGTCTCTTATCAGCAATATTAAAATTCAAAATGCTCTGGAGACTTAAGGTTTTTGTAGCCCATTTGGTGACAAAACATTATTTGACCTCATATGATGGCAAAGAATGACATTAACTAATTTGAGGTTATTTATAATCTTTATTCCATGTATTATGAATATCTATATGCATTTTACTATAGAAATATAAATGCAATATAAATGCTGGGGAGCAGCCAGTGATCAAACCGGCGCTGCAGAGGCTGTGGGCAGCTTCTCAACCCAGCGCTCAACCGATGCGCCACCGGGGAGGCCCTACAGATTTTTTTATATACAAATATGTCAGTTACTCAAAGCAATCCCCTACACCTGTCTTATCTCTTCCATTGATCCTATTTTGCATTATTAAACTAAATCATATTAGTAACAGTAGTGATGATATTAGTAATAGTGATTTAACTCTGTAAAGGCACACATACTTCCAGTGTGAAATTCTATTATATAGCGATCACTTGGCTTCTAATACATGGATCGTCCATATTTATTTCAGTTCTATGTTTTAAAATAATTGTATCATATTGTCATTGCTCATGCAGTTAGGGTGCTTAAAATTGAGAGAATAAAGTCCAAATAGGGTTATGGGAAAGTTTATAATATTCTCAGTACAGAGAATGAAAGGGAAAAGCAAACCAGGAAATTTAATGTAGACATACATCACAGGACATTCCTGGTTAGTTTTGACTTCACCTGGTTCTCATAAAGCCCTGCTTCTAAATACGCTTTGAATCTTCATCAAATTTAGAGAGAATGAAGATTAATGTGGCATAAAATTTAAATCATTCTGGGACAATCAATCTATTTTAGGTAAGCATATTCCAAACAGTGTTGAATAGGAATCAATCAACTCACAATTTATATATATTTTTTTCTTCACTTGCCTGACAAGGTAGATTTGCATGTATGTATTTAACAGTCATATAGCATTTCAAAAATAAAACAAAAACATGTTTTTTCCTCTTATGAGACTATATAATAGAAATTAACATATCAGTTGTATTATTTGGACTCTTCCTTGGAACTGAGCTTCTAAACAATACACTCAGTCTCCTGGGGAAGTGAGAGATCTAACCAAAAACTCTGACCTAAATAAATCTCCAGAACAGAACAGAAGAACAGCCAAAGTAGGCTCCGCCAGCTTCTCTAAATTATTGTGATTTCTTTTTTCTCTTTTCAAATGATTTTAGTACTTCTCTGTTCTAACAACTTTGTGAGCCAAATTTTTCTATTCCAGTAGCTTCTATTCCTTCTATGACCAGTCTCAAATTTTAAATTCAGAAAAGGGAGTTCTTTCATGCTAATTTTCAAATCTGTGGTTCATGCCGACAATGCTCATTTGGATATTCCACAATTATGAGCCCTAACCTGAAAAAACAGCACATCTGCTGAGCAAGTTTACTGCAACTCCGGTAAGGTTTGAATAGTGCTTGCCAGCATCCTCTTTGATTGAGAAAAGTAAGTTGTCAGGGATCAGCACACACATAACTGCTCAGCAGGGCCAATGAGGAAAAATCTCAACAGCTATAGCCCGTGTGTGTGTGTGTGTGTGTGTGTGTGTGTGTGTGTGTGTGTGCTGGAATCAATGCAAAAACGTAGCACAGACATGCTGGTATATTTTCACAGGCAACATTGTGGGCTTAAAGGTTTTTCTGTAAAGACCTAACCTTGTCAAACTTTTAGGCTTGATGTTCTTATTCTTCCGAACATTTCTTGGATGGTAGATACTCAGTTGATCAATAATGGGGTAAATAATATTTTTATGATACTAATTGGAAATTCTCAGCAGAATGTAGAAGGCACAGTGTCAGTCTTAGCATCCTGATAGCATGTATTCAACAAACTCTCAAACCCTCTCCATCTTCATCTACTAGTGTGGTTCAAATCCTACCTTAGAATCAAGCTTGTTTTGCTACCTTCTTGCTCATACACGAACCCTGTTTTTTTCCTTTAATTTCCCCCAAATTGCCAAACAGCGTGACTAAGCTGCCCTATTATATTCTGAGCATTAGTAATCGCCTCATTTCCTACTCCCAGAACTTGCTCTGAAACAGTCTCTTTCTTTCCCACGGACAAACTATTCCACTCAGTTCTTTCTTCCCAGGCCTCTATTACAACAATGCGCTGCACATGGTCAATTCATCAAACCTTCATAGTCATCCTCGCTTCATCTGTTCGGCACCTCATTCTACACAATCTGATCTGGTCCTTCCTGACTCTACACAGGCCTATTGACCTTTTCATTCTTCTCAGCCTTTTATGAGCAACATTAACATTTCTTAAGCTCTCTTTTATAGTTACTTGCTTTTCCCTCCATCTTCAGTAAGGCAAAGAGGTCCCACATAGTTGGCCAGCCTTACCACCAGTTGGAAGAGCTAAAAGAACATCTGTATGTAGGAAGGAATGGGATATAAACAAGCTTAAGTCGCAGCTGACTGGGGCTGGAAAAAACAGGTGACTGTGAGACAACAGTCTCCATTAATAGTCACTGGGATCATGGGGTCTCTGGCTTGCACTTGGTGGGGGAGGCTCGCCTAAGTGAACTACTCTCAAGTCTGAAACTGAGACTTCACTCTGCTGGTAACCACAGCACTTGTTTAGAGAACACATCCAAGGGCCGTAATAGGCATTTCCCAAGATCTGTCAGGTCTCTGCCAGTATTAAATCAGCCATTTGTCTCTGATGGGTGTAGTATTGCCCATAAAATCAACACCACCTGAATGTCTTGTATACATGTGTGAGTGAGGGTGTGAGTGTGTGTATCTCCTGACTCTTTAGACAGCTTATGAGGAATGCATAGGAAAAAGGACAATGGGCTGGGCGGGGAGTGGTCTGATGACTTCTTTTATTACATGTATGTATTTTCAGGAAGTTTTTTGTTTTAATTAGAAAAAGTTTAATGAATGTTTTCTCTTAAAATCCATCCCAACTCAATGAGGTCAAGGAGTCATAACCAAGGAGAAATGATGAAGAATATAGAATTGCAAATGGCGGGTGCAGCAGGCTCAGTGGTTCCTTTAAAGGTGTGTTTCTGTCTTCTAATTACATTAAGCAGTGATTGTGAGGATAGTAAGTCACAATAAAGGCTTCATTGTCTCTTTTTTCCTTTGTCGCCAATACTCTAATTACTCACTATAATGTTCTTTACAGGGAGCTCTGGAGGAGCCTGTGAGGAACCCCCATCACCCGCCTCCTTAGTACAGACTTGGGGTTGGGAGACACAGGACTGGCTGTAAAAGAAAGGAGCTGGGATGGCTTTAATATCCTGTTAGACAGAAGCATGACAGATTAGTGGGGGACTCCTTCCTTTTCAGGAAACCAGGCCTCTGGCTATAGCTTTGTCTTTAGCTCAGTCCTTAGATCTTTATAAACACTTTCCCCCTGAACTTTAAAGGACCCATGCTTTTTAGCAACAGTTTAATGTGCATGAAACAAAAACTCAGATAAAGGGTTCAAGCATAAAATCTTATTGAAGGGTCTGATTTCTCAAGATGCTTTCTACACTCAGACTTCGTGTCCAGGAAAATAATTCAACAGAGAACTTTTTCACCAAGAAAATATCAGCCTTAAGAAAGCATGAGCATTTATAAGGACTACTGAATCCCAATTGTTTTATTTTTACTTAATTTATTTTTAATATTAATGTTGCAAGTACTGTAGTAATTATCTCTATCTTGTGGATGAGGAGACTGAGACTGAGAATAATTTAAATGATTTCTTCAAAGTTACAGTCAATAAGTGACAGAATTTATTCAAGTACCTGCACCTACCTCTAAAACTTTTTTTTTAAAGATTTATTTATTTATTTATACAAGCACTGGGTACAGTCAGAAGCGCGGGAGGGTGAGAGAATTCACCAGAGCCAGAGCGGGGAGCAGAGCAGGCAGAAGGACCGAAGTACACTGCTGAGGGGAGCAGCGGGCGGCAGGAGAGGTCTGCGCGCCATGTGGGACCCTCACCCAGTGGCCAGGGAGTAGTCAGGGAGCAGTTGGGGATCGAACCAGCGCTGTAGAGGCTGCAGGCAGCTTCGCAACCCAGTGCTCAACCGCTGCGCCACCGGGGAGGCCCTACCTCTAAAACTTTTTTAATTATATTTTGTGTTGCATTAAAACAAATATTTAAAAAAAATAAATTGCATCATTTCTATTGAGGTAACATTGTTTTACAATGCTGTATATGATTTAGGTTCATACCTCTATAGATGTATGCCACCACACCATACCAACCACTAAAGTAACCATATTCTGCATCCTAGTCCATTTATCCACTCCCCCATTACTCCCTACATTTACCTACTGTCTCTGGTAGCCATAATTTTGCAGTCAGTTCTAGTTTGTTTTGGTTTAGTTCCATCAATTCATTTGTTTTGTTTCTTTATACTCTAATATGAGTGAAATCATGCTGTAATTGTCTTTCTCTTAACATATTATTTTTCTCATAATCCCCACCCCAGTTCCATCCATGTTGTCGCAAATTGCAAAATTTCATCTTTTTTTAAAAGGATGAGTAGTAAGTATTCCAGGGTGGGTGTGTGTGTGTGTGTGTGTGTGTCACATTTTCTTAATCCGCTCATCTTTTTTTGGGTACTTAGTTATTTTCCATAGCTCGGCTATTGTAAATAATGCTGAAATGAACACTGGTGTATATATTTCCCTTCAAATTAGTGTTTTTGTAATCTTCAGAGGGCTAGCTAGAAGTGAAATTGTTGGAGCACATGGTAGATCTATTTTTAATATTTTGAGAAATCACCATAATGTTTTCCATAGGGACTTGATCAATCTTCATCCCTTCTAACAGTTTTAAAGAAATACAGCAAATTGCTACATCACTAACCAGGGGCAGATTGTAGCCAGAGTATTTAGTTAAATGTCTTGTGTAAGAGATGTCTGAAAATGGGGCAGGGCAATTTAGAGGCTATAACAGGTATTACAGAATTTGGAATCATGTGATGACAAAATAAATCTGGGGAAGATGAATTAAGAGGAAGATATGAATCTTTATAAAACATGCATAAAGATTTGTGGTCAACTGTCTGGAGAAAGCAGACACAAAATAAAATCCAAATACATAAAAAAATGGTATTTACTTGGGAAGACAGTATTTACATCATTTCTTCCTTAATTAATCCATCATTTTAGTAAATACCAATTAAAAACAGCCAGAGTGAGTTTTAAGAATAATGAGCACTAACATATATTGATTACTATCTATGTTATGCATTTTCTGAGAGTTTTCATTTCTTATTTTAATCCTCACAATAATCTTATGATTATTCTGATCTCCATTTTATAAATGGGAAGTTTAGGCAGAGATTAAGCAATTTGCCTAAGGTCACACAGACAGTAAATAGAGATCTGAAACTTAGCCCCAAGGATCCAGGTTCTAGAGCTTAAGCATTGTCCATACTTTCAAATCAGTGGAACTGAATAGTGAGTCTAAAAATTCACTCAAATAGATACAGAAATTTCAGTTTTATTAAGTGTAACACTGTCTATCAGGAAAGGAAGGAATGGATGATTATTCAACACCCAATTAGTCATCCGGAAACAGTTGACCACAGGTCCATTCTTTACACCAAAGGATTTTTCAAGAGTACCAAAGATTAAAAAGTGTAAAACAAAATGAAAACCACCTAAAGAAAATCTAAATGATTAAATGGCAGTGCTTGGGGGGATGACATTTGAAATTTATATTATTTGCATTTATAATCTTTTAAAATTCATTATTTTAAGAGGAAGAAAAGAAAATGGTCAGACTGACTACAGGGTGTGTATATGTGTGTGTATGCATCTTTGTTTGTTATGAATAAACAGTAGTAGTATTCTGACCTATTCCTGACGGAATATATTTCTGGGGGCTTCCTCTATCCCAGAAAAATGTGGCTGTCTAGTGTCTCTATCCAGATGATATTATAGGTTGCACATTTTTTATAGTTTCTTATTAATTCTACAGAATGTATTTTCCATCTAGGTTACCAAATTTCGTGTCTGAGTTGCTTTGAATGAAAGAATGTGCTAGATAGAATCTGAGGCATGCTGTGGGCAGAGGTTGACCCTTTGGAGAAGTTCAAAGCCTCCCAATTATGCCAGATTTTCTGAAGTTTACAAGTCCCGGTCCTGAAATGGCACAGACGATAGTAGTTGATCATTGCTAACAATTGTTGACAAGTTTGTGTGCTTTTCTTGACAGGCATAAATAATTTTTTTTGTTTCATTCTCAAATTTTTGGATAAAACACAATAATTCTGAATTTACAAATTTATATAAAGAAGAGAGGTCTTAATATATTAATTTCAATGGTATCTCTCTCTCTAAGCATCTTTGTTTAATGAAGTTACAGATTATTCTCAGTAAATGAAGCAATGACTTTAATTTCCATAGAATATTTAGGCAACTATTAGAAGTAAATTGAACTGGGCCTCCCCGGTGGCGCAGCGGTTGAGCGCTGGGTTGCAAAGCTTCCGGCGACCTCTGCGGCGCCGGTTCGATCCCCGGCTGCTCCCCGGCCACCGAAGGAGGGTCCCACATGGCGCGCAGACCTCTCCTGCCGCCCGCTGCTCCCCTCAGCTCCCCTCAGCAGTGTACTTCGGTCCTTCTGCCTGCTCTGCTCCCCGCTCTGGCTCTGGTGAATTCTCTCACCCTCCCGCGCTTCTGACTGTACCCAGTGCATGTATAAACAAAACGAACGAACAAACAAACAAAAAAAAAAAGTAAATTGAACTTTTCCTAGTTAAAAGCCAGTTTTTAGAAATCTGACTGATTGTTGGCTTCACTATGAAATGAATTTTGTATTTTCATTATGCTTAGGAAGTGACCACCTGGGACCTCATCAGTTATGTGAGAAGTTGCTGCCATTTTGCCTTGAGGAAGTAGTTGGAATACATTTTAAACTTGTGACTTAAAAAGCTTTGTAGCCACTACATATTTTTAGGCATATCCTTTCATAGTAGTTGCCTCTGCACATTTTCCTTCTAGGAATGCTCTGTTTTCTGCTTAAAATTTTAAAAAATGTACCCTTTCAAAGTTACACCTATTTAACAGAAAATATAGATAATACAGATGATGAAGGAAGAAAATATAGACCTATTGTCTTTTATAGAGATAGAAGCACTCTTAATATTTTGAGATGCACAGAAGGAAACACTATTATCTCAATCATTGCTTTTTACAAATCAACAAAACATATATGTGTCTATCAATCCTCATATTTAGACAATTAAATATTTTTAGAACTCAAAAGTAAAGTTCCCTCATTTATCGCGGTAACAAGTGTGATTATTATATCATATTCTACTTATTCATAGTTTTATATAATTACTAGTATGCTATATATTCTCATATATGCATGTATGTTTATGTAAATACACATTCTTTTTATTCAAAAATAAAAATTTCTGTTCTATACTTGCTTTAGATATATAAATATATAATATAGACATATATTATTCACATCTGTGTGAAAGGCATTTATGGAAAACCTTGCAGCTGATTTACTGGGAGCTCTTTGGAACTGACTGTGGGTGTGTCACTGGCCTTGCAAACTCAGTCACCTAAGTCATAGGAGGCAAGATCCCACTTGGTATCATACTGTCTCTCTCTCAATCTATATATCTTTACACACATATTTATATAATGTATATGTCTCCATGTCAATTAGATATACCCAATTTCTTTTAAAGTTGGCATAGAATTCTGTTATGTTCTATAACCTAGTTATTTAACTAGTCCTCTATGGATGAACCCCTATAGTGTATTCGGTTTTTTACTGCTACAACACTTCTCAGTGAATATCCTGGTACCTGTGTCTTTTATGCAGTGCATGTGACAAAAATACCTCTTCTAAAAATTAAATGTAAAGAAAAAGAGACTATATGGTTAGACATCAACATTTTTAGTCATAGAATCTTAAATACTATAATTATAATGAATTTCCTAGCTTGTAATTTTTTTAGGTTTTAAACTTATAATCTATTCATATTTTCTAGAAAATACATGTTCACCAAATCAGACATTTTCAATGCCTCAGGAATTTCAGTAATAGAATATGCAAATAAATCTTTCTAGTTATATAAACTAGTCTAACACTTGTTTTGTAAGCCCCCTTATATATTTAAATCTACTGTTTACTGTATTAAATTATAATTGGAAGGCCCTCATCATGACTTTGTTAAAAATCTTGCTAATTGAATCTTGCAAATTTACCCCCAAATTTGAGTTCACCTGGTAAATACTTACCAGTGAAATTCAATAAAAATGATTAATAATTCACACAAAGGATAAAAAAAAATCCCATGACCAGAAATCAATAGTGACTTCACATGACTATATTGACTCTAAGTCCTAAGTCTGTAAGATGGAATGAGAAATCTCCTACTAGTCTTTATTTTATAAACTTGAAACATTTTCAAATAATGAAACAGAGACTGATCCTGTTTGATTTTGCATTCTGGCTCTTAATTTTTAGATGTTTTAAAAGTAATGGGCTCTCTAGATTTATTCTGCGTCTGTCATCCCTCATTTTCCTGGCTTTCGAAAATGTGACAATTTATTTCTTTATTGCTTTACTTAATCAGCCAGGAGAATCAATACACCAATCTAGCAAAGATGTGGCTATACTACTCAACATTAACAGTCTCTACAACACAAAACTTCTTTTCTCCTGGAAAATTAATTTCATCCAGTCTTTCATTAAACTCACTACTCACCAACCACCATAACCCATTCTGCAAGCTGTTCCTAGAGCCATGATCATGACCGCCAAAGAGGCATCCTCAAGAACCGGTGTTATAACCACACAAGGACAGGGAACCACACAAGGACAAGAAGTGCATAGGTTTTTCTTTCTGTTTTTGTTCTGATCCCTACCCCCTACCACCTCCCCTGCCAAATGATTACAAGGTTACAAGGTTAGAAGTGCACTGGATGCGCCAGATGCTTTTTATATATTAGCTCTGACTTTGCCTTACATTGTTCTGCCAAGTGAGAGCCCGGAGGAAACTCTTCTCTTCCTTCCCACCAAAGCCTAGAAAAACTCAACAAATATTTTCTCTTGGAAATTCTGACTCTTGAGTCAATGGTACATTATGAATTCACACACTTCCCATCCCTTCCTTCCAGGGCTTAATCATAGTTGTTGGTAAAGAGGAAAGGGTGGGTGCTGACATTTTATAAACTCTAGAGTCAAAGGTTATGAGAAGTCCAAATGTTCCTGTATCTGATCTGGCTAATGAGAATGTTTGCAACTCAGAAGTCAGAAATTTGAGGCGGAAGCCTTGTTCAGAGCATGGCTAGGTAGGATGCAACCAGCATATAATACCTACTACAAAATCTACCCAGGAGCAACCTTCTGCCTCTGCTCTCTTTGGAAGTAAAAACCTCACTAAAGTCAATGTATATTTTCTAGATATATTCAGGACAGAAAGAATAGCTACTTTCTTTTGTTTTTGTAAGGGGATCTTTTTTTTTGTTTCAAGTATGAAGGTTAGACTAAAACACTAGGATTAAGTGCAGTGACTGGAATCAGATTCCTAGACAGGAAGTGTAAACAACTGTGTGAATGGCATTTACAGAGAACTTTCAGACTGATTTATACTGGAGCTCTTTGGAACTTGCCATGCGTGTCGCTCTGACCTTGCAGACTCAATTACCTAAGTCATAGGAAGCAGGATCCTTGTTGGCACCTTCATTTACAAATCAAATTGTTACCCAATGAAACTACTCCCCTGCTCCCCTTTGGTATACATGATCAAGTTGAAATCTCTGACACATTAAGACGCAAAGACTCTTTGGTAGTAAAAGAAAAAAAAAACTTAGATGCAATTTGAGGAGTTGAGGTTATAGAAAGTGCAAGAGAGGAAAATGAATTTGAGTCTGGAGGAGTAAGGAAGAGAAGACAACTCACCACTGGGAAGAGCAACATGTGCTATTTTGAGAGAGAGAGATCCTACTAGCAGTTAAGCTTCAAGGTTTGCAAATGGGAATAAACAGAATGATTAAAAAAAAAAGGTGGGTGGGGGCATGTGGAGTGATTCAAGTTAATATAGCATTTGAAAAATAACAAAGCTTTGGAAATCACCACATAGCTATAGGTATTTATTGCCTTCCAAATCATAGGCTAATTTAGTTTGCTCTGTGCAGACTAAGTGAAGAAGGGACTGCCTGCCTCTCCCCAAAATAAGAAACTAAGGGGGCAGGATTAAAGGAGAACTTCTTGTTCTGGGCTGGTGAATTTAAGTGTGCAACAATGTGGCCATATTCAAATTTTTTTTAAATCTAAATCCTTGGAGAGTCTCAGGTATCCTTTTCACACTCTGAATGGGAATTTAAATTTTATAGATTTTATCACGATCTTCCCAATTATATTTCTTTTTCTTTCTAGCAGATTTACATTTTTCCTCTCAATTTTTATTTAGCATATGTAATACTTGATAACAAAAATAAAGCAAATTTCAAAAGGAAAAACATCCCTTACCAGTTTAGTTGGCTCACTAGTTTACAATAGTAGGATTCTTTGAAACTAGATATCATGGGAATATTTCGGGGTTTGGAACTTGCGCATATAAACCAGCTGGGCTTTGTTTAAAATTTTAAAGCTTTCAAATAGTTCACTGAAAGAAACCCAAGATATCTCTTTTTATAGATGCCAAGAGGTCACATTTTCATTAGTTCATTTGTGTGTCATTTAATAAAAAGCCCTTAATATTTTTTAACCATAGTAGGTCTCTCAGTTTCTCGCCCAATCACCTCATCTCATCAAGTGGGGTTAACTGACAGTCTAACTAGTGTTAAGTAAAGTCATGAAGACATATTTAAGCAAACTTGTTCATCTTTCTTTGAAAAGGAATGCAGTAAACAAATGCAGCAAGATCTTACAATGCCTTTGTTCTTCATGGAGGAACCAGGTTATGTTTTCATTTAGAAACAGCTGTGTTGAAATAATTTGCGTATTGGGGGAAGACTTGTAGTTTTTCAACTGTAACTTTATGCTAAATTTTTTATTCTCTATGAAAGGGAAGATGAAAGTTGTTGTCAGGTAAGGGTGGTGAGGTTCTGGGACAGATATGAGAGGGGGGCGCATCTTATGGAGCAGAATCTTAGGGGCACCTTCTCAAAGGGAAATGTGGGTCATACTAAGGGAGGGGATATTATTATTATTATTATTATTATTATTATTTCAGCTATAATCTTGCTTCTCCCCTCTCTATGAGGTTTCTGTTCTTAGTCCTTATTGCTAGAGGTACTATTCAGAACACATGCATACACACACACACAGACACACACACACACACATCTCTGTCTCTCATTTTTCTTTGACACCTCTGCATCACAGGGCAGTTGTTTAGTTTCATTTCATGAAAGAGTGAAATCAATCCAGGCTCACCTAGTATAGCCAACAGAAATAGACCAACACTTAAGAAGAGTTTGAGTCCCAGGCCAGGCATGAGGGCTCTGGACCCCTGTGTTGAGAGGTGCTACTTCTGGGAACCAGAGCTGTATTCATATAAACAGCTGCAGAATCTAGCAAGGAAATTTATGTAATTAGCGAAACAGGCAGAGATAGGGTTTTTGGCTTCAGATGCAAATTCCACTTCATGATTCCAAGGTGGAGAGTGTTTTGTTATCTACCACGTGGGACTGATTTCCCTTGCAGGCCTCTAAATCAAATACCAGGATGGTGGCATGAACCCAAGAAACTGTAAGAGATTGAGGCAGAAAATTCTCATGTGTCCACTCCCCAAAGCCCTGGTTTGCACTTCCTCAGAGAAATTCTAACAGTGGCAACCAAGCTGAGGATTTCAAGCTTGTCCCCTTTCAGGCGGTGGGGTTAGCCACCCCAGAGACCCAAGACTGGGTCACTCAGAATGACTCCAGGGCACTGTCCTTTATCAAGCGATTGGGAAACAGCTGCACATTCTTGCTTTGAGGTCTTTCTACGGGTGGATAAGGTACTTAGTTGGCTCTCTTGCTCTGTGCCCCAACATGAAGCCTGAGAACCCTCTCCCTTGCTTGAGGCACCATCTCATTCAACATTCCCTCCTTTGTTTATTTATTGTGCAACCTATAGGTGTATCACCTCAATTATAAACTCAGACAGGGGCTTTCCCTCCCCACACCCCCACTCCCCATCATCTAATAACTTTCCTGGGTGCGCTGGCACCAGTCCTATGGAACAGATCCCGCACATGTCCACTGTCTCTCCAGGTGGCACCCCGGGCACTGTCTGCCTCCATCCTGGAGCCCTTGGTGGGCTCACTGATGCGTGGTCTTGGAATTTTCTTCCAACTGGTATGTGACTCTGAACATCAAATGGCAAAGGGGAAGCCAGGAAGGGACAGAGGGAAGAAGGGGAAGCTTAGCAGGAAAGGGGAGTGGGAGGCCCACAAGCATGGAAGCGCCAGTTTTAAGCCATAAACCTTTGAGTCATAAAGAACAACTCTGGTGAGCGCACCAAGTGCTGTTTGACTCAGAGAGTATTCCACTACCTGTCCCAGCTTGTCTGCAAACCTGGACACGTTTCTCATCATCCGTACATGGTTTTCAGGGGTTCTGCCCTCCTGGATTTGGTAGTAAGGGGATCCCCTCCCCCACTCAGCTCATCTCAGAGGACGAGGGCCTTGGAGATGTCCCCTACTTGCTCTTTCTTTTTTTCCTCTCTCTCATACTTAATATGACTTAAACTTCCAGAATGATTTGACTTTGGAAACAGAAAGCTTAATGTATACTAACTTTCTGTTAAGAGAAAAGACTTTTATCAGGGAGAGGAGGGCAGATAATGATTGTCAATGCCCTTGATTGTTTTTGGGAAATACTATGTAGGGGAGAGGGTGGTGATCAGGATGGATTTGGAGTGTTGACAGTAACAGACCTATAAAAGATTATTCTATATCTAACTTAATCTAATCTAGGCTCTTTCCTCACACAAAAGATACCACCTATTTGTACATGAAGCAGACCTGAAACCTAGATATTTATTAACAACACTAGTATAATAGCTACAATAATACCAAAGTTAAACATTCTACATGCAGTTTTCAGTGGAGTGAAAGAATGGTGGTGATCTTTTTGCTTAATCTGTGGGGGCTTTTCCAAAGAAAACTCATGCCCAAAGAAAACTCATGATCCTGCCTTAACTAACATTCCCCACTCCTGCCCCTTCTGGGGGGAGATTGACGGGTGTAGGTACCTCTGTCCCATATGGAAATGGATCCCAGTCCTTACAGAGAGCTCCCCACCCTACCCTACTCCCCACCCCCAGCCAGTCTCCCTTCTAAAATAAAGCACAAACCCAGCAACAAGGTGCTTTTAACCTTTGTGGTGTGGACCCCTGTTAGGAGCCTTGCTCTTCTTGTAAAAGGTCCATAAATCAGTATTTGTAGTATTTGGAGACTTAGGGACAAACAATTTCACTCAGATATGTACACTATTATTAAAATATAGGTAGGTGTTTTTGTAATGAATACAGTAAAATATAAATTAACTTCAAAGTGCACTAAATTTATAGCAGCTTCTTGGTACTCTGTCAGTCAATAAGGAATGAAGTACAGATATAATTACATGGGGTTTATAAAAGTTTTGTCTTTTAATAAAGAAGTTGTACGCATAGATTGAGAAAACCCTGCTAAGAGTGCCTATCCAGATATGGAGACTTTTGCTAAAGCATATACCGTAGTCACTCTTATTGGACCAGCTTTACTACTTTACAGAAACATCATTAAGAAAGAGTTGAGGAAAAGATAAACAAGTGCATTGCCCTGGCAGAAGAACTGAAACAATTTTGGAGACTGAAGAATATCAAAGTATAAGCAATTACTGTCTTGGCGACTAAATGGTGGTAGGTTTTAAACAAGTGGATTTGGGAATTCTTAGATATCTATCAAATTGGCAGGAGATGGTTCCCAAAGTCATCGTCAACACTGAGTATTAAGTTAACACCATGGAGACTTCCCAAATAAAACTATGTGTCTCCTCCTTAGGTAATAACTAGATCTTATTATTTTTATTAAAAATGTAGACCTATGTACATTTGTAAATGACTGTGGGACAGTCATGATTTTTGCCACAACTTTAAATATGTGTTGTCTGGCTAGTATGCAGCTAGCGTTCATCCTCTTCTAATAATACCATACTTGTTAATATAAGTTAGAATTGCAATAAAACAAAAGCACTAGTTTATACTTTTGCAGCACAGGTTACTTACATTCAGTTAGTACTAGATATCAATAGTTTGGTGAATTGCATGGAGTAAGGGACATAATTCATTTAGGTTCAGCATTGCCTGTAAAATCTTCCAGGAAGTATCCAAGAGCAAGAAATTATTTTGAAAGTAGATGGCACATTCAGCATAGCAGGGCTGGCAGACATTACAGCAGAGGTGGAGTGACTCCTTCAAATTTCATTTGAGGGATTAATTCAGCCAGACGAATGGGTTGAGTGCCTGTGGTAGCACCAGTTGGGGTGGCTCTGCCACTTGGATGTGTGGGAGTGGAGTGGAAAGGTCATGGGTGGTGGTAGATTTGTGGATGAGATACCAGCAAGCAGAAGGAGGAAAGGTACCTAGTGCTTCTAGAGCAGGTAGCTAACATCACTCAGGAGGCAGTTTTGGAAGGAGACAACTAGGTCTATATGGTGCTGATAGTCCAATGAAGTGTGATCATACTTATCCAACAAGGAAACTGAGCTGGCAGTTGGGCAATATGGCCAGATTTCTTCTTCTGGCTTCCTAGCACCTTTCTGTGACATCTCATCTTCCAAGGTTCCCTTGAAGGCATTCTGTGACACTCACTTTTACCAGGTCTTATTATGTATATGAAAATATTAATATGGGGCCATTGCTATGGGACACAGTGTGAGATTTGATGTGGAGACAGCTTCTCTGGAGGTAGTAGGGCGCAATGAGAGCAGACATTCATACTTCTAAATTAGGAGAAAGCTCTTGTCATAATTATGTTTAATCTAGATACTTCTTCAGCGCTTTTCTAAATATTCTACTCAAAAACTGTTGACTAAATTGACCAGAACTAAAGTTGTTTGGCAGTTTGTATAATTCAGTAGAATAACCTGTAAAATTACATTAATAAAAGAGCAACTATGGTGATTATGAAATTAAATCTGAACTAGTGGAGACTGTGAGTTTGAATTTTCCATTTTATGGTGGTTTTTGATATATTTCGTGGGTGCAGATAAATGTGAGATCAGTAAAGGGGAGCACCTTCAGAACATGGAAAATTGCAGTTTGGATATAGATCTGGTTCTGTGACTAGTTCTCAGTTGGCTTCTTTTTTCTAAAATTGACAAATAAAATGCAGTATGGTTCAAGACTTTTGAATTTCATATAATCAGCAAGTAATTTTTTTGGAGTAAGTAGGTTTTCATGAGCTAATTTTTTTTTTCATTTTTACTTATAGCAAAAATGAAAAAAAAAACTAATTGTTTATCTGAAATCCAAATTTTACCTGGCATTCTTTAATTTTATTTGTTAGTTCTAACAATCCTTTATTAGGGCCTCTGTGGTGGCACAGGGATTTAAGACAGAGCTATCAAGATACCCTCAGCCACTGTAGATTGAATTAGATCCCAGGCGAGCCAGGGAGCTACCCACATGGCACAGCAGACCTCTCCTGCCTTACCTGCTGCTCACCTCAGCAGTGTATTTCAGGAGATTTGCCTGTTCTGCTCCCCACTCTCTCTGGTGACTCCTGTCAATGCCCCCCACCCTGCACCTCTGGCTTATACCCCAGTTCTTGTGTGCATAAATAAATCATTAAAAACAATCCAATCCTTTACTATCTTGTAATCTTAATGGATTCTCAATGTTAAGTTAAAAAATGTAATAATAAAAAAGGATAAGTGTCCTAATTCAAAAAGAGAATAAGTAGGCAATGAACTTAAAGTGGTTGGGCATGATGCACTGAAAGAGTAGTGGGTAGATAAATGGCAGATGGACTGAGAAGCAGTGTTTCTCTATTTTCAGAGATTTTCTGACTTTGTCACAAAGTGCCACCACCCTGAGTACTTAGTTTCAATAGCCAGCTAGTGGTCTTTGCTTGAATATCCTGTTGGCATCTCTTACACAGTGCTGTTAGCTGTGAAGGTGGATGCATGGCCAGGATTTCTGTTTGCTATGATTCTTTTGGAAAGAAAGATTTGGCTAGGTTCTCTGAAACTTAGACAGCTGCTACTTTAGCTACATTTTCCTGAAGAGTATAGCCAAAGCAGTGGAAGGTCCAATGAAAACATTAGCTTCCACACCTCATATATTCCATGACTCTGGTGAAATGGGCTGACCACACATGGGTGGCAGCAATTCTCTTTCCACTTGGTCTTGTGATCCTGACAAGAAGTAGGGCAAATGGCCTCCTTGGGTCCACTTTCTTAAGCACACATCATTATATTAGCTCATCTGGGTCACTCAGATGGCTAGATGTGTCTAGAAAAGAAAACTCAGGAAAAAGTACTTAATCTAGGTCTATTGATATTACACCCCCTAGTGGTATATCCTGTCACCATAGCACTAATTATGTCTTCAGAGGTGCAGAGGGGCTTCTGCAGGTTGAGCAGGGGTTGTATCTCAGCATCTTAGCTTTTTGCCAGTGAACCTCATCATCTTTCCTTTGAGTCTTTTCTTAATACCATATCATCCAAGTAACACACTCAGAACCCCGGCATCTTTTTTGATCCCCTACTCTTTCATGATATTCTCATATAGTTAATGAGTTATTAAGCTTAACACATTCTACCTCTACAGTGTGTATCTCCCATTGTCCTTGTTAGTACCTTAATTCAGGTCATCATTGCTTTTCATCAGGAACATGGATCATTATCTAGTCTACATGTATCTGATTTCTTTGCTCTTTAAGCCATCTTATTTAAATTGTTTAAATAAGCCAACTAATTTACACTGATGACTAATTTTTCCCAAATACATCTCTGATTATGTCTTTAAAATTCTTCAGAGGCACCACATTCCATACCAGCTTCACTTATGGGAGAGATAGGAATTGACAGGTAAGTCCAGAGGCCACTGAGAATTTGCTCTTTTGTGGCCCTTGAGAGAATTCCTTATTTGTCAAAGCTGGCAGGAAAACAGGAAGGCTTCCTAAGCCATGAGGCTACTTTCATCTGATGGAAACGAAGAAAGTTAGAGAAATTTTGTCTAGTTCATCTCCTTTCAAAGAAAACAAAACCCTGAACACGGATTGAATTCTGAATGATCAATAAAAAGGCGCCAAATGAGCTGAACTACACAACAAGAGGAAATGAACAAAAGAGTTCTTCTAGTGGAAGGAATCTGTGTACATTCTAGGGTAAACACAGCAAGAAGACACTTAGGAAAATGGTTACTAAGGGAGTTAAGGGGGTAAAGGTACAAAAGCTAAGTAAAATAGACTTTGCTAAGCTTCTTTTTGTCTTAACATTTACTATGCTCTTAAGTCTAATTGGTTCAGACCTTTTTTTCTGAAAGGTTCCAAGGGAATTTAATCTTTATATTAAGGTTTTGGGGGCTCTTTAGTAAAAGACTCTGATTACACAGAATTACATACATTATGTGTGTGACCTGGACCATGGCTCCCCTTGAATTTATCAGAGGTCCTTACACTCATTTTCCTGAGGATTAGGGATTAAAACTGAATGGCTTCTCAGCAGGCAAAGTTGGGTATTTTATCTACTGGGTCTTGATGCTGTTATTTGTTGCCTACTTGACGATGCCTGAAATCAGGGCCCAGCTCCAAAGGGAAGCACAGATTTCACATGAGCCTTGCCATGTGATATGGCCAGGCTTTTGTAGCATGGTAGCTATGAAAATGAATTTCTAATATAAGCCACCAGATTAGTGGATTTGCTCTAGGAGGAGTCACACAAAACTGTGTTTATCAGATCCACACTGTCCTGCAAATGGAATCGCTTGCTTGGATTATTTTAGCCATGTGATCTCCATTTTGATTTAAAACAAAAGCTAAACTTATTTTTAGTCTTCTCCATCAAACAATTTGGTCTCTCATGACTGACACAATACACTGAATAGCATTTACTTAGTCCAGATAGGGTGTTACTTTGTTTTCTAAAAACAAAACAAAACAAAACAAAACAAAACAAAACAAAACAAAACAAAAACATATTTCTTTTTATTTTCTGTGCTCTAAGGGAAATGAAGCTTTTGAAAATGATGCATCAGACAAGATATTATCTCAGATAAGGGACCTCTGTTACAGACACCATCTCTAATAAGGGTGCCATGACCGACTCCCCCTTTTATTATTTCCTTATCTTTCTTAAGAGGCCAATTATAAAACATTTTTAAAAATGCGTCTTTAAGACTTTTCTTGAATGAGCAAAGCAGTGATGATCATCTTTACATCAGAGTTGTTGCTCTGTAAAGAAATATTTTAATTTTAATATAAGATGGCTTTACAAAATTTTAATGGTTGGAAGGACCGGTAATTATTTCCTAAATGATTCCTCTCAGGTTCTAGGTCTACATCTAGATCTTGCCCTGGATTGAGTTTATTATAACTTCAGTTCATTGTCACATCAGCTGTCAGTAAGAAAAAGCTAGCAGGGTATTTTAAAATCTTTCTTACCCCGGACAGTAACTTGATGCTATTCCCATTGTTCCTGTCACGAGAATAAATGAGACCAGTCCCAGAAATTGATTTTTATGCTTAAAATACATAGATTAATGGTCAGGATATTATTGCCAATCAGGAAAGGGAGTGGAAAGGAACACACACAGGAACCTCAAAGGAAAGGAAAAGACATGGTATCATTTGTCTTTTGTTCTGAGATGGAAATAAACTGTCTCCAGTCCTGATAAGCCTCCTTTTGATCTTCCTCTTGGAATAAGGAGAGATAAACAACTGACTGTTTTATATTTGCTTTTAAAATTCACAGTGAAGTCTACACCAAACCAATTATTGATGGGCATTATTTCGGTCGGAACCAAAGCAATGACCTTCTGTTATTAGATGACTCTGCTTTTCCAAGGAGGCCCCCAAATCCCCCAGAACAGTCAGGAAGTGGATTCGATGATTTGATTCTGTTTTTCCTTATGGTCACCCTGTGGTTATGACCACTGGCTAGACGACTCTAATTTATTATCACAATGTGGGGTGGGGGGAAGCACACAATCCTCTTTGCATTATAGAAAAGGTCATGGGTGTAGGAAGTGGGACTTAGAATTTTCTGTGATATTTATTATTAGCCCACAAATCATACTTAGGCAGATATCTTTATCTTCACCATGTTATGGGTCAGAAGGAAATGAGACATGCAGTACTTGGAAATTTGGGGACTTTACTATGAGGTAGTTCAGTTAGAACCTATTCAACACTACTCATTGTAAAATTTTGATTTCTGTATTTCTCATAGATAAATCAACAAAGTCCAATGATATGTAATGTTTACATCTTAATATTTAAGAACTATAGAGGGGCAGTGGATGTAGTTTTAATTTATTTATGCTTTGTTTCAGGGTGTACAATATACAAGGATTTAAATCTGGATTCTGTTATGGAATTATCTATAAGAATTTGGGCAATTTAATCCATTTATTTAATGGTGATAATACTACCTTGTGTTTTAAAGTTAGAGCTAACATATAGTAAACTATTTTGGACTACTGTCTGGCACATGGCAGAAAAGCAATAGAGAACGGTCCTTTTTACTCATAAAAGCCACCACAGGTCAGGTGTCAAGGTATTTAGGTTTCAGTTCACACTTGAGTCCCTGAACTAGATTTGTGGCTATGCCAGCTCTTAATCTGTGGAACCTCAAACACCCTCTCTGAAAAAATCAAAGGGTGGCTCTAAATCAGATTTTTTTTTAAAAAAAAAGGTATCTGGGGCCTCCCCCGTGGAGCAGCGGTTGAGCGCTGGGTTGCGAAGCTGCCCGCGGCCTCTGCAGCATTGGTTTGATCCCCGGCTGCTCCATGGCTACCGGAGGAGGGTCCCACATGGCGCGCAGACCTCTCCTGCCGCCCGCTGCTCCCCTCAGCAGTGTACTTCGGTCCTTCTGCCTGCTCTGCTCCCTGCTCTGGCTCTGGTGAAATTCACTCACCCTCCCGCGCTTCTGACTGTACCCAGTGCTTGTATAAATAAATAAAAATAAATCTTTAAAAAAAAAAAAAAGAAATCTGTTGGTGATACTGTTTTTCATCAAATTCTCCTATGGATTAAGAACATGGAAGAACATTTCATGATAAGTTCTGTAAGCTCTAAAATTCCATAATTTATAAAATAAAGCTGATTTCAAGCTTATCTAGTATAAAACATTAATTTTAAAAAGATTTTATTATTTATGCATACAAGAGCTGGGATATAGGCCAGAGGTGCGGGGGTTGAAAATAGGGGGGAGGGGATTCACCAGAGATATAGTGAGGAGCAGAACCGGCAGATCTACTGAAATGCACTGCTGAGGGGAGCAGCAGGCCAGACAGGAGAGGTCTGCTGTGCCATGTGGGTTAGCTCCCTCGCAGGGGATCCAACTCGTGCTACAGTGGCTGCAGATAGATTCGTAAGTGGCTGCATATAGCTTCGTAGTGCTGAGACTTAACCCCTTGTGCCACCAGGGAGGCCTCAAAACATTAATTTTTTGCTAATTATTATTAGGGCAAGAAGGCTGTCAATGTATACTAAAATTCTTTTGTGATAGAAGATATGAGGGACCCCTTTCTGTATATTCTTCAATATTTGAAAAGCCAGTAGTTCTTGTATGATGAGACAAACACAGTAGAATGTCTCATTTGAAACAGTCTTTGGCACTGGGCAGAAAACAACCTTTCAAAGTAATTTGAAATTAATAGATGTCTTATGAATGCACTATTGATTCCAGAGGACCCCTTTGAAAATGTTTCTATACAGGAGATAAAATGTAAGCTAACGCTGTTTTTCAAGCATTGACTGCTAGAAGACTAGCATCCTTTTGGGTGTCTGCAGAGAAAAAAAAATAAGAGATAGTTTTATTCATGGGCTTTAACCTGGAGGTTTTAGCCTAAGGGTCCAACCTCTCATACATCTCATGAAAGGTTTAAGATCCACAGAAGACTACTTAGTGTCTGAGGGCTCTTCTGTTTCCAAAATTCTGTGACTTATGAGCTACATTTCATTTCACATTTATTGAGGACATTTCACTTTTATTTACCATTTATTAGAAGTGCCATGGGTAGCAATCTCAGAGGTGCTGAAGCAGTGGGAAAAAGTAAATTTCTAAACTTATAAAAACTTAGAAACACTTCAATGGTACTGGAGGAAAAAAAAGAGAATATCTTTTCTCTTCCAGTCACAATTAAGGATATGAGTAATAAAGAAATAGGGAGACAATACCAAATTATAACGCCAAAAAAGTGTCAAGGTTTTTAATGAAGGACTAGGTGAAACTTTCAGGAATAGTACCATTTACGCCACTTAGGCTGAACTGACCTAAGTTTATTTTTGTTCTCAATTCATGTGACTTAAATTTCTTTTCTATTAGATGTCAACTTAGTGGAACCAGAGGGTTTGCTTCCATAGGTGCTCCTCTTCCTTTAAAAAGGTAGTTTACACACAGGAGAAAGTAGATTTTTCTGTAAGGGCTAACATGTAATACCTAATTAAGGCTTTTCACTGGGTACAGCTAAGGATTACTTTGAGGCTCAAATCCCCTCGGGGATGATTTCTCCCCAGTCATCATGAACTTTCAACTTCTCCCATGTACTGACTGGGTAGTGAGGTGTTTCTCGCTTAGGCCCAAAGTGAATTCTAGATGAATCCTTCTGCTGCAGACCCAAGATGCCTGACTTTGGGAGGAAGCTTACTTCCATGGTAAAGAAAAGCTCAGGATTGGTTTACGGACCCAGAACTAAGTTAAGAAGATCAGTAAGTCCACACATGATCACCCCCACAAAAACGTTGATCCTAATAACAACCCCAAAAGAGCAATAATTATGCTTCATTTACATGGCGCCATTCTTTTGAGAAAAACGTATTTTTTATAGACATCATTTGGGGGTGTTATTTTAATAACTAATTTATAGAGTCTGGGAGTTAAAGAGGTAATTATTTATTTAAGAGTTAAGTTCCTAGTCTTGTAAGGCGCTTAAGCAAATATTTCAGTAATATTCTTTCAACTTCACTAATAAAGACCCCTGACAAAGTGTGGTTACCAGATACTTAGTACCAAAATCACTGCTAGGAAACATTTTGAATAAAAGAAACCTAAGTAAGTAATTCAACTTACATGATCAAACATTGAGTTGAGTTTTTTACACACTGTAGTTCATTTATTCCTCACATTTAATCACTTCCTGTGAGACAAATAGTACTTCTGTGTTACTGTTACGAAACTATATCCATATAGCATTTAGATCAGGGCTTAAAACATAGCAATCCCTAAACAAATGCTAGTAATTATTATAATTCTTTTTTACACATGATGCAATTTAAACTCAGTTTATTTTAGAGACTTCCCCAATTCTTACTGGTAGGAAGTAACAAAACAGGAACTTGAATATGCCAGAATTCAGTTGGTCTGTTTAGAGCAAACCTTTGGTGTGACTTGTATGAACGTTTCTTTTTCAAGTATCAGAAAATGAAAGTTCTATTCCTCAGTCTCCTAACAGATCCAACAGGAGTTTACTATCCATATCAAATGGAACACAGGAATTAACTCTCAAAATCTTCCAGAGGCTGCAAGATTCAATTTTAATAACCTCCAGGCTACTCTCATCAGGAGTTCTTTGTTTTGTGTTAATTTCTGATCCTTTTCCATCTTTCTCAAATTGATCTTGGTGCTTCTCTGATTTCAGACCTCCATCAGGTAACAGAAAGTCTGTATAAGATGTTTTCTTCTCTCTATATGTTTAATAGTAATTGATACCGTATTGCTCCCCAGCACTGTTATGATCACTGTTTTGACACATCTTGAACTCAGAGTAAACGCACACACATTAAGAATCAGCATATTTTTGAAAGGTGCTTTCTAGAATTGTCTTGAATAACTTAAAGTGAACAAACAATTGAGCCCCCATTTTTAAAGTTCCCTTTCAGAGGTCTGGTCTCTTGCAAACTGGGGAAGACAAACTCTGAACACATAGCAGTTCTCGAACTCACAGGGATGGAACTTAAGCTCTCCACATAGTCTCCTTTTTCAGACCAATCTGAATATTTAATTTTTGCTGTTTCTAAAGTAGCTAAATTTCATTTCATGTCCTTTCCCCCCCCCATCTACTGGATTAAAGATAAAGCTATTAAGTTTACTGAATTTAAAGTCCGTATAAGACTAGAGATTTGGAATGATTTGAGAATCAGAATGTGCTTTTGTTGAATTTGTATCACATTTAGCTGGTTCATGTCTCCACCAAATGTTAAACCATAAATAAAGTCCACTTTTTCTACCTTCAACATTGCAAACAGATGTTTAAGTATACAGCTTCAATTTTTAAGCATCTGTCCATACTCTCACGTGCCTCTTATTTTTTAAGTACACATTTTAAAAATCAACATATTTTTAAATAGCTACTGACTCACAGAAAGTAGCAAAAGTAGCACATCCATCACTCAGAATTTCCCCATGTGCATGACCAAGATCAGGAAATTGATTGGCATAATACCATTAAGTAGACTATAGACTTTAGTCAGATTTCATATTTTTTGCATGTCCTCATTTAAAAAAAATCTTTGTAGGTAACTCTATGACATTTCATCATGTGATTGTATAGGTTCATATAACCATCATCACAATCAAGATGCAGAACTGTTCCGTGGCCACAAGAGAACTCTCTCCTGCTGCTCCTCATAGTCACTCTCTCTGCTCTTCCCTAAGCTCTCAGTCACTTCTCTGTCACTTCTCCATTTCCATAATTTTGTCATTCACAGGATGTTATATCAATGGAGTTATTCAGTATGTGTTGCCTTTGTTATGCAAAAAAACTTACGTACTTTTTAGATACGTCTCTAAATATCAAACTTTAAACTTTACTAATAAAGACCCCTGACAAAGTGTGGTTACCAGATACTTAGTACCAAATTCACTGCTAAGAAACATTTGGAAAGATGTTTTACAGAATCTTCCTTTGTTACATGTTATTTCTATCTTCCTGCTTTGTTTTTATGGATACACACCACTTCCTTATTTTATTTCATAAAAGCAAAACATGTTATAATCAGGTCAGGAACTGCTTTTGTTTTAGAGTTTCTGAAGCAAAATTTTAATATACTTTTCATTTGTTCTCCATTTCCTCTACAGACAAAAAGGAAACATGAAGTTTTAAATTGCTGAAAGAGGGACAAAACTTGCTGATAAATAAAAACTTTCTTCCTTGTAGAAAAGATGATCCAGAGAAGGTAAGGGTTAGGCAAGGGTGAGAATAAAGAGGGAAGGGGGCACAATGGGCTATGGTGGTGGACTATGGGTGATTCTGGGGGGGCTGTGCACCCCAGATGTTCCCTCAATTAACATAAACAAATTTATTTTTGAAAAAGAAAAGATGGTGTGGTAGGTTGATGAATGCCTCCACCTTCTATGACTGTGTCCTTCCTAATCCCGGGAACCTGTGAACATATTATGGTTACAAGGCAATGGAATTCTAGCCAATAGAACTGACTTTGTTAATCAGTTGAACTTCAAATAAGGAGATTATCCTAGATTTTCGAGGTGGGCCCAATGTCATCACAAGAGTCCTGACATGCTGATGAAGGCGATAGAAGAGACAGTTGGAATGATGCAATATGAGAAAAACTCAGTGGCAGTTCCTGGCTTTGAAGATGGACAAAGGAGCCTTGAGCTAAGGAATGTGGGCTGTCTCTAGAAGCTGGAAAGGGCAAGGAAACAATCCTCCCCTAGAGCCTCCAGAAAGGAATGTAGCCCTGCTGACATGTTGAATCGGGTCTGGTGAGACCCATATTGGATTTGGTTTCCAGAACTGTAAATGATAAATTTGTGCTTTGAAAGTCTATAGTAATTTTTATAAATGAATAATAAACCCATGTGGTTTAAGGACATAGAAATGTGAACTCATAGTATATTAACACAATGGTCAACCCTAAAACAATTAGAAGAGACTTTTTGCAGAAATACTTCTCTGTGATATTTGGGAACAGAATAAAATTTTGCCTGTCTAGGCTGATTGTGAGTTAGTAGAAAAATGAGACATGAGATAGATCTATTCTTTTAAAATTTAATTATTAAATCAGAAGGGACTTACTTTGAAGAGAGGTTTTATTGCAAACAATCCTTTCAAAATTCAAAATATTTCCTAACCAGCCTTCCTATAAACATATAAGAAAGCGGGCCTCCCCGGTGGCGCAGCGGTTGAGCGCTGGGTTGCGAAGCTGCCCGCGGCCTCTGCGGCGCCGGTTCGATCCCCGGCTGCTCCCCGGCCACTGGAGGAGGGTCCCACATGGCGCGCAGACCTCTCCTGCCGCCCGCTGCTCCCCTCAGCAGTGTACTTGGGTCCTTCTGCCTGCTCTGCTCCCCGCTCTGGCTCTGGTGAATTCTCTCACCCTCCCGTGCTTCTGACTGTACCCAGTGCATGTATAAACAAACAAACAAACAAATAAATAAATAAACATGCCTCCAAAAAAAAAAAAGACTCTTAAAAAAAAATATATATAAGAAAGCATAGCAATGAGAAACTCAGTTTCAAATAATCTCTACTATATGCAAAATAAATAAAATATTTCATCCTTGCTACTTTTAAGAATTGAAATGCAGCATATTGGAAACTACTTTTAAGAATTGAAATGCAGTAGTATATCATCCATTACAAGTTTTTATTCAGCATGTAAATGAGCAGTATGGTAGGCCTGTGAGAGGTAGAGATAAACTTCTTGGGCATTTATAATTCTGTTTCTAAAGATAAGATTCACATGCTAAACCAGCAATAATAAACATTTCCAATTATAAATAGATAACAGTTCTCATTTATGACAGATCTGAACTTGGTAGCATGATGGGGTTGATCTGTGATGGCAGTGAGTTCTCGGAGGTCCATGAGGGCCATGAGCAGGTTCAGGAAGAACTCAGAACTCGCCCAAGTGAAGGAGGTGTGGTTCAACAGTGACAGCAGCAGTCACAGTAATACTTACTAGTGGTAACTGTGCACTGGTCGCTGTTCTGAATATTTTAGATCAGATTATTTAATCTTCAAATAAGTTTATGAAGTAGGCATTATTACTAATCCTATTTTACAGTTGAAGAAAGAGACCTATTGATAGTTAAAAGAAAGTTAAAATTAACTGGTATTGAGGAAATCACTGGGTTCTATTCAGCAGAGAGGGTTTCACTCGAAGCAGTTAATTAACCTTACTATTGCCCATTGCTTTCAGATTGGCATTGGCTCATTATGTGTCTGCTACCTTATCACAGGTCCTCATCAGTCACATCTAACAATTGCCAGTGACCAACCCTGAGTAGTTCACCAAGAAACATTTGCAGAGGAGAGAACAAAAGTAGTCCCCAACTGCATACGCTTCAGAGAAAATAAAATTATTTAAGGTGGTAGAAGGACTTTTCTTAAAGAACTAAGAAGCAACCAGCTCTACTATGTGTTTAAAGAGTTGTTGCAAAAGAAGAAGGTAGAATAAGATGGAAACTTAGTTGTAAAGGAAACCTATGTTTCAATAAGCATGAATTGTGTTCAGGGGCTAGAGTTGGTGATCTCTAGGAATAAAAGTGTACTTGAATGGGAATGGCTGTTGTCTGTGGAGAGAGGAAAGGAGTGTTCAAAGGAAAGTTCCAGTAACAATTGGCCCTTCCTTCGGTCCACTGGCTTTTTAAAACATTTACAACCAGTGCTCAAATAAGAAGTTTCTCTGTTGGGAATGACTGGTTATGCATACAAACTGTGTGTAGGTATCATCTGCAGTATACAGTCTTAACACCTAGATTATTCCTCTTTAAAGTTTAGATTTGGCCTCCACAAAAAAAAAAAAAAAATGGTTTAGATTAAACTACACCTTCAAACTAGAAAAAAAAAAAATTCCTCTGCATAAGTGAAAGAAACTTTTCCTGGAACCATTATTTCCAATTAGAAGGCTGAACATCACCAATAAAGGTGGACCAGTTATGGGCAAGGAAGATGGTAGGGTCAAGGCATGTGAGTGAGAATAGAACCACACTGAATATTATTGAATAAAGTTTCTTTCCCCCTCTTGCAGAAGAGGTAGGTCGAACATATGTATGTTAAGTTTGCTTTAGCAGGTATATATTTGCTTATTTAATCCATATGTCAAATGAGTGATGCAAAATGCCTAAAATCGTTAATGTTTGTATTGTGTTAGTGCATCTTTTTTGTGTGTGTGCATATAGATAATGAATAGGTGATATTACATCAAATATGTCCATACATATATTTTTGTACTATTCATATTATTTTTAAATTACAACAAATTTCCAAAATGAAACAGGAAATTTTAAGAAATCAGTATGTAGATCAGCAATATTGTTAGAACTGAGGAAAAGCATTAAACAGTAGTACAAGAAAAAATACAAAAATGTGGGAAAGAACTACTGTTTCAACATATTAATGCATAATATCTTAAATGAAACATTTTTAAATCTTTTATTGTGGGAAATTAAACATTTACAAAAATAGAGAAAAGTGCTAATATCAATTTGCATGAATGCATACTTAGTTCAAAAATGATCAATTCATTTTCAGTCTTATGCTGATTATATCCCACTCATTTCATTCCAACTTCAGTGGCTTATTGTGAAGCAAGTCCCAGGCAACTTATCATTTCATCCATCAACATTTTAGAATGTATCTCTAAAAACTAAATCTATTTAAAAAAACTAAATCATGCCTAAAAATTAATGGTTGTTTACCATAATATCTACTATGTGTTCAAATTTATGAACTCTCCTACAATTTTTAAATTTTTGATGCTTATAGTTGAGTTTCAGGATGAAATAAAATAGTTTTATATGACAATAAATCTATTGAACAAGTGCCATGAAGTTAAACTTTGCTTTAGGGAACAAATTGTTAGTTATGTGGGTTGTATTCAACTTCATAATCTATTTCTCATATTTCCTGTCATTTTCTGAAAGGGTCCATTTTTTTATAAAGGCTGCATACTGGATGACATGTCATTAGTCTTCTATATGTTATCTACTTACTTTGAGAAATGAACATTTTCATTATTTTCATAATTACAGGGACTGTGGAGAATTCTAAACTAAATATTGCAGTTAACTAAATATTGCAGTTAACTAAATACTGCAGTTCTCAGCAAACTGACTACAATGTTTATGTTTATAACCCTCCAATTCCTTTATAAGAAATGTAGTAATACACTCAAGGTTTAAAGGATTATTGATATGTAGATAACTAAATATAGTCATTTACATTTTCAAATGGAATTTGGAGGAAGTAATACACAGTGATAGAGAGAACTGCAAATTAAATCATGGTAATCTAGAGCAATAATGCCAACATTCCTATCCATGTCGCTACTTTATACTTCAGAAACTGTTCCAATCATTAGTGTAACCAGGAGAAATTTTGGTACTTGGACTGGGAATCATGTAAAAACCAGCACTACTTCTGGACAGAGTGGAAAATGCAAAATCATAGTGAAACTACTCCAAGATAGTATTTGTAGAATAGATTTATAGTAGTGAAATTAACTTACTCCTTCTCTAATTTCCTTTCTGCTGTTTGCCAGAAATTTGAACTAGCTACCAGAAAATGATCCTGATAATCTAGGATTTCTGATGGTAGAAAATGTATTTGACATAGGATATATCTGATTCTTACTTATTTCAGTGGATATAATATATCTTAACTGAATTAAAATAATTGCCTATTTCAATAAAAGGTTTCTGAGTTACTTGGATATTCTATGTAGGAAAAAAATCTCAACAATGATATTAGATTTAAAAAAATAAAATTGCAGCTATAGATGTGAAAAGCAAAAATACATAGCTTTGAGAAAAAGATAGAATTTCTTCCCGACCTGAAGAGAAATATTTCATATACCACCACAAAAATCACTAATAATAAAAGAGAAATGATAGAGGTTTGATAATAAAATTAAGGATTTCTATTTATCAGAAGACACATACATATATCCAACTGTGGTTTTATATCCAGAATACGTAAAGAACTCCTAAAAATCAGCAAGAAAAAAAAAGGTGATTCTCTCTGCACCCGCCAGAATGGTTAAAATGAAATATAGAAAATATAAAGTGTTGAATGTGGAGTCAAAGAAATTCTTATAAACTGTTGGCAGGACTATAAATTGGTTCAGTTTTGAAAACTATTTGGTGGTATCTATCAAATGTAATACAGTAATTCTACCAGACAGATAGCAGATAAAAATTTACCAAATACAAATGTACACGTGTCCACCAAAACACATGCACTGGAATGCTCACCACAGCATTATCTGTAATCGTTCCAAACTGGAAACCCTCCAATTGCACATCAACAGTGGAATGGAGAAATGGACTGGGATATGCATCAGCTCAACAGAATGCTGCCGAATCTACTACAAAATCATTTGTAGTAGAACAAATACTACAACCCTGCATGAAAATAGGGTGACTCTCAAGAGCCTAACACTGAAGGAAGGAAGCTAAGAAACAAATAGTGCAGGTTGTATGATTACATTTATGTGAAATTAAACTGAATCTCTACTATTCAAAACTAGCCTTGGGAGTGGGTTGTGATGGTGATTAGAAGGGGGTATGAGGAGTCTTCTGCAAAGTTGGTCATGTTCTATTTCTTGATGTGGATTCTGGCCAAACAGTTGTTTTCAGTTTTTGAGACTTACCAAGTTGTACACTTACACATGCACTTTTCTGCATGTATATTGTTCCTTAATAAAAGGTAACAAAAGGGTGATGACTTATATGCATGCATGGTATGCCTATTTGATTTGATTCCCTTTAAAGAATGAACATGTCATTGGTTTTGTGATACTAGGTTTTCTGAGGATCATTGAGTATCAGCGGCAGCCCTGGATGTAAACCATGAGTATGTAGTGAATTCATGTAGATTATTAGTAATTTAAGCACTTTAAAAAAAAGATTTATTTATTTATGCATCCAAGAATTGGGATGTAGGCCAGAGGTGTGCGGAGTGAGAGGATTCACCAGAGATATAGTGGGAGCAGAACAGGTGGATCTACTGAAATACACTGCTGAAGGGAGCAGTGGGCAAGACAGGAGAGGTGTGCTGAGCCAGGTGGGTCAGCTCCCTGGCAGGCAATGGAACTTATGCTGCAGTGGCTGGTGATAGCTTGATAGCACTGACTTTAACCCTTACGCCACCAGGGAGGCCCAGTAATTTAAGTACTTATGAAATGCAGATTGTGTTTGAGACATTCTTTTACTCCCTTAATTCATATTTCATGATTTTCAGGAGAGGCTATCTCTTTCCTGAAACCACACTATTGTCTTTAGTTTTTGGTCCTGTCAAACTAACCATCCCTTGCTCTACACTTCCATGGTGCTTTGTTAGTACCTCTACTATAGCATTAACTTCATTACTTCTGAAGTATGACTTAGTTGTTTATTCATTTTTTCTTGCCCACTGGATTGTTAGCTCCCTGAAGGCATGCACCTTTTCTTTGCCACAGAGCTCAGTGCTAACGTCCACCAAAAATAAACCAAGTATTAGATTGCCTAAATATTCCAGGCTTTTAAAGCAGTTATTGCAACATTTTTTTTCTCTAAAATTCATTATAAAACTTCAGAAAAATGTATATTTTATATTCAAATCAGGCATGACAGATTCTGTGCTAGACACAAGTACAGGAGGGCTGGCTTTGGATTTGCTGGTTTTGTTCCTGATGTTTCATATAAGACCAATGCCATGAGTCACTTAAAAGTTCAGGTAAAGGACCTCAATCAAAAGTTCAGATAAAGGATCTGTGCCAAAATGGACATTTACTTTACATATAACCAGATCACACATTTTATTAATACAATCATGCCAACTATTTAAGACTTATTTTTGAATGCAGAATCTACTGAAGCGGGGAATGCTAGATTTGTAAATACAGGGCTCAGAACACAAATTCATTTTCTTCTTCATAGAAAATGCTTCAAAAACAATTTTTTAAAGTTCCCTATCTGGCATGAAAGATTCTGCTTTCGTCTGGCAAGAGTCTAGAGTTTTAAACAGGTTTAGAACAGATCAAAGATTAACTGTGAAATTAAAGATAAGGAATTCACCATAAAGAGGTTGTAGCAGAGTGCATTTAAGGTAAGCATTTTCTTAAAATTCTTCACTCGCTGTTCAAATGACATTAAGAAATATTTATATATCTCCCACAGCACTATGCACAAATAGCCAAGATATGAGAACAGCCTAAGTGCCCCCAAACAGATGAATGGATCAAGAAGATGTGGTATATACACAACGATACTCAGTGATCAAAACAGACAAACTCATGCCATTTGCGGCAGCATGGGCATGGACCTGGAAGGGATTGTGCTAAGGAAGTAAGTCTAAAGGAAAAAGAAAAACATCAGATGGTCTCACTTATATGTGGAATATAGAGAAACCAAACAAAGGGCCAGGAAAAAGACAAAACTTACAAGCTGATACTAGCGCTATGGCATATAGCAGGGGCAGGGAATCAATAGAGGGGAGGAAGAGGGGCTTCCCTGGTGGCTCAAGGGGTTGAGATATAACCTATGAAGCTCTCCGCAGCCACAGCAACACGAGTTTGATCCCTGGCCAGGGAGCTACCCACATGGTGCAGCAGACCTCTCCTGACTCACCTGCTGCTCCCCTCAGCAGTGTATTTCAGTCAATATGCCTGTTCTGCTCCCCACTCTGTCTCTGGTGAATCCTTTCACCCTCCCACAGCTCTGAACTGTACCCCAGTTCTTGTATGCATAAATAATAAAACTTTAAAAAAATAGAAAGGAGGAAGAGGAGGAGGAACTGAGGTGTTGGATCATGGGTGCTATGGTGGTGGGAGAACTACGGGAATCACATCTGAGAGGAAAAATCAAATACTGTCCAAAAATTAACAGCAATCTAGGAAAATAAGTTCATTAATTAAAAAAGAGAAATAGTTCTATACTACGGTAACCATACCTGAGAAGTCCTATACTGTCCAAAAATTAACAAGGATGTAAAAAAAAGGGCACTTCATTAAAAAACAAACTAACAAAATAAGTCAGTGAACAAAAGACCACATTATAGGAAATAAAAGAATATATAAATATCTATTAATCATCATCCCTCAATACATCCAACCATCCATCCATCTTTATTCTTAAATAGTGACCTTGTTAAAAAGAAAGTACATTTATTTATTTTGGACAAAAGGAACCAAAAGAAGCATTTTGATAATCTTCAACTGATGATTCTTAATTTTTCCCTCCCTCTTTTGTACAATATCCCCCTAAAGAATTCCTTAGTGATTATTGTTAGATGCAAGCATTTAAAATGTGACACCTAGGTCCTCCCTGCTGGCTCAGGCAGTTGAGTGCAGTGCTGTGAAGCTGTCTGCAGCCTCTGTAGGGCTGGTTCGATCCCTGCCAGTCTCAGAGCAACCCACATGGTGAGCGGACCTCTCCTGTTTCACCCGCTGCTCCCCTCAGTAGTGTATTTCGTCAGTCTGCCTGTTCTGTTCTCCGCTCTGTCTCTGGTGAATCCTCTCACCCTCCCGCGCATCTGCTCTGTACCCCGGTTCTTGTATAAATAAAAAATAAATCTTAAAAAAAAAAAACAACAAAAAAACTGTGACACCCAAAGGAAAATAATTTCTGTGCACTTTGCTTAATTTTGAAACATAATTTTTGCTAAATTTAAAAATTCTTCTTCAATGACTACTAACTAAATGCTTTGTAGCCAACTAAATGCTTTGTTTTAGCACATTAAGCTAACTAAATGTGCAATAATGTAAGTCTACCTTTTAAATTGTTCTCTAACATGGCTAAGCTGGAAAAGTTTTATGAGGTTTTCAGAGTTCAATTTGAAGTCATTTTGATTCTCATGGCTTTCTTTTTTGTAGGCAGAGCACATGTCTGTAGTACAGAGTCCAAGGAATTCCTACTAGGATGTAATCTTAAGCTTGTTTTTAAGCTAATGGAACCTCATCTTGAAATGGTAATGTTAGTTGATTTAACTTTTAGTAGGATTATTCTAACCGCTATACTAATAATAGACTTGAAAAGGCCAAGGGTGGAAGCAAAGAATCTAGGAAACTATTGGAATAATCCAAACAAGAAGTGCTATTGAGTTGGACCAAGTTGATAGCAATGAATGTGGTGAGATATGTTCTCAGTTGTGGATATATTCTGAAGGTTGAGTCAACATGCTGTGCTGATGGATAGGGTATTGGGCATGAGAGAAAGAAGGATTGCAAAAATGAATAGAGTTTTGAAAAACTGGAGTTGCTGGAAACCAATGTAGGGAGAAGCAGATATTAGGGGGGAGATTAGGAGTTCATTATGCGTTAGTATTAACTTACAAATGCCTGTTAGATATTCAAGTGCACATGTACCTAGGTAGAATTCATGGCAGAAATTTGGACTAGAGCTATAAATTTGAGAGTTATTAGCATACTGGTGCTATTAATGCAGTCAAACTGGCTGAGTTCATCAAAAGGGGAATTTACTTAGAGATGTCAAAAGTGGTGGGTATTCTAACATTAAAGTCTGGGGGGATATTAACAAGAGTCTGAAAAAACATGGCCAGTGAGGTAAAAGGAGAAACACAAATCAAAACACAAATTAATAATTAAGAGTGTACAGAGTTCTGGAATCCGAGAGGAAGAAGGTCTTCAAAGATGATGGCAAGTGATCACCTTAGCAAATAAAGGTGCTGCGTTGAGAAGATGAAGACTTGAGAGCTCATCATGAATCTTTTGGCATGAGGGTCAGTGGTGTCTCCAGATGAGTAATCTCAAGCCTAATTGGGGTGGAAATGAAGACAGCTGAATGTGGAAAACTCTCAGGAAGTTTCACAGTATAACTGTGAACTGAAATACCTGGAGTGGAAGTGAATTCAAAAGAGTGTTGTTTGGCTGGTGGGAGAGTCTTAAGAAAAAGAAAATGTGTGATGCAAGAAAAAAAAGAGAACAGCTCGAGTTCTTGAATGGGCAAGAGGAGATGGATTATCTAGTTTTTGTCTACAGTTAAATGAATGCAAAATTAAGATTGTTCTTTGTCATTCCAGCTAACTTTGCCTTGCACAATTGCCTAGAGTTCCTTCCATTTTGCTGCAAGTGACAAAATTTCACCTTTATTCATAGGTGAATAGTAGTCCACTGTGTATATATACCACATCTTCTTTATCCAATAATCTATCAGCAGGTACTTAGTCTGCTTCAGTATCTTAGCTATTGTAAATAATGTCTCAAAAGCAATGTGGGACATATAAGTTTTCTAACTGATGGGTTTGTATTCTACAGATATATACCCAGAAGTGGAATTGTTGGATTATACGGTATTTCAATGAAGTGATATATCAGTGTGGTTTTGATTTGTGTTTTTCTAAATAAAAGTGCTCACTTCAAAGCTAACTGCTTTCTCTGCTTGGAAAGCTCTCTCTCCGGAGTGCCATGTGGCTCCTACCCTATCCTTCATGTATTTATTAAATGTCACCTTCGCAGAGTTCTTCCCTGACCATCTTATTTCAAATGTCACTCATGTAACCCTCTGCTCACCACCTCTGCCCAGTTCCCCTTTTCTGCTTTACCTTTTTCACCTTAGCACTCATGTCCTTTAAAATGAATATTACATACATAATATGAAATTTACTTACTCTCTACTGCTTGCCTCTAGCCATGGAATGTAAGCTCCATGACAGTAGAAATTTTGTCTGTTTTAGTCATTGACATGTCTCTAGAGTCTAAGAATATTTGGCAGAAAATAGGTGCTCAATAAATATTTGTTGAATGAAAGAGTCTTTTTAACCTCTCTGCTTTTCTCACTAGAATATAAATTCCTTAGGGGTAGGGATCATGTCATAGTCATCTTTCTGTCTTCAGAGTTTAATATGATATCTGGCAAAGAGTAGGTGTTCATTAATATTTGTTGAAGGGAACTGTTAAAGAAAAACACTTTGATTCTTTGACTATTGCATTCCAAGATTGGCAGAAAGATGTTAGAGGACGGTACAGATAATACAGAGGAGACATAGAGAAAGTCAGCCAAAAAATACAGATATTAAATATTACTTTATAAAAAATGTAGATAGAATTTGGGAAAGCAAATTGAGGTCAGAGAGATTCTGGACTTGTATTATTAACAGAGCAGGAGTAAAGAAATTCATCATAATCACCTGTGTATGTTGGGTTAGGAATGTTCTTGACTTTTACTATCAAGAGAGCAGGAGTGAGGAAATTCATCATAATCACCTGGGGATATATGAGTTAACATTGCAACCTCTTCAGGAGAATCACTAATATTTGTGGAATTTTTATTATGTGCCAGACTTTTGGATGCAATTTCCAGTGTCTGCTCACTAGTATTTTCTTGGCCACTCAACCTTCTAGCTTTAGCCTGAATAGTTGTGTTTCCCTATATGGGGATTCTTTCTTATCTAAAAAGTATAATCATATTGGTTAATAATATATATTTTTTTCTTTTGCCCTCCTTTCCTTTCTTCCTTCTACTTAATGGAAAAGTACTCATAAAAACAGAAGAGTAACTTTGGGAGTGTAGGTTGCCATATAGATTCCAGGGTAATTATTTTAAATAGGTCCATACAACAGAGGTTTTAAATGGCTAAACCAACATTTAAAGCAGGTCCGTTGGTAGTAAAATTCTTACTAAAAGGAAACTAATGATAAGCATGAAATGTAGACTAATGGTTACTCTGGAATGAGGTATTGGAGATAATTTCTCAAGATGTATAGTGAGTAGAAAAGTTTTCAATTTATTATTTTTGATATATTTCTATAAAATATATTTTATATATATTTTATAATATTTTATATATTATTTTTGATATATTTCTATAAAATATATTTTTATGAAATATATAAAAAATTGCTCCTCACATCAAGACATTTCCAAAGTAATTATTTAAAGAGCTTTGATGCATGCTAGATTTAAATTTACCAAAGTTACCTCAATAGCATAATATTTTTTCATGATAAGATAATTGTAACCATTTCAGTTGTCCCTGTGGAAAGCTTTTATGTAAGAGTCACTTAACAATAGAGACTAAAATAGTCTTCCTGTTAAGATTATATACCGATTCATTTTGTTTGTTTGTTTATAAGTCATTTGCTTTAAACTCCAAGTATTCTTCTCTTAGCACCAGCATGGTTGGAATTCCAGCCAAGAAGGAAAATATTATTTAACTCAAGGAACTTTAGTGATGATAGTTAGGCCGAAACCACTAAATGGAACCATAATTAAGTAAAAAGACACTCAGATACAAATTAGGAAGGTTTAGCATGGAGGGAAAAGAGGATGGATGTTTGCTTCCCTATTAGCTCAAAGCTTCAGCAGGCCAGGATGGAAGCATTTGACCTGGAATAGGTGTTAGAGACTTTGGGGCAAGGCTGTCCAACAAAAGTACAGTGTAGCTACCATGGTCATTAGCCTTCTTAAAAAAATAGGTGACACACGGGCCTCCCTGGTGGCACAAGGGGTTAAGCATCGCACTATGAAGCAACCCGAAGCCTTTGCAGCATGAGTTCAATCCCTGCCCTGCCAAGGAGAAACCCACATGGTGAAGCAGACCTCTCCTGTCTCACCCGCTGCTCCCCTTAGCAGTGTATTTCAGTCAGTCTGCCTGTTCTGCTCCCCACTCTGTCTCTGGTGAATCCTCTCACCGCCCCCACCCCAGCCCCATCGCTGGCCTGTACCTCAGCTCTTATATGCATAAATAAATAAATCTTTAAAAAAAAAATAGGTGACATTATATATAGTAATCAAGCTCATTTAACCCCACTAATCCCAAATACCATCATTTTGACAATCACTGTAAAGATTATTAATGAACTATTTAATATTTTTTATTTTATAGCAAGTCTTTGAAACCTGGTGTGTATTTTATATTTCAAAGAGTGGAGCTGGATATTGTGAACCTAATGATAAGTGATGTAAGACAACAACCTCTTGAAGAAAGGGTCAACATTACTAATACAAAATGGAATATGAAAATAAATATAAATTTAGGGTGAAAAGAAGACATCATGAAGAATTACTGGAGATTTGAGATCCAGCTCTTTTTCTTTTGACATGTCTTCTGGCGATTTATCGGAAAAACTGATTTCAAGGCAGCTTCTCCACCCTACCTTGAACACTACAATCCTGCTATTCACAGGGAGCTATAAGTCAGAGTACCTGCAGTGTAAATTTCATTAGTGTTATGGAATGAATCGTATCTTCCCAAAATTGTATGTTGAAGTTCCAACCCCTAATACCTCAGTATATAATTCTACGTGAAAATAAGATTAGAAAATAAGGTCTTTAATGAGGTGACTGAGTTAAATGAGGTGATAATGATAGGTCCTAATCCAATAGGACAGGTGTCCTTATAAGAAAGGAAGAGGGGCCTTCCTGGTGGCCTAGGCATTAAGCCTGGTGGCCTAGGCATTAAGCCCACCATGATGGCCTGAGTTCAGTCCCCCACCAGAGAACTAACCCACATACGGTGCAGCAGACCTCTCCTGTCTAGCTCACTGCTCCCCTCAGCAGTGTATTTCAGTAAATCCTCCTGTTCTGCTCCCCACCCTGTCTCTGGTGAATCGTTTCAGCCCCCTAACACCTCTGGCCTATACCCCAGTTCTTGTATGCATAAATAAATAAAAAGAAATCTTTAAAGAAAAAAAAAAAGAAAAGGAAGAGACAGCACAGAAGGCAGACCATGTGAGGAAAAAACTGTGAAAAGGAAGTTGCAAGTCAAGGAGAGAGATCTTAGGAGAAGAAAGTAACCCTTGTCAGCACCTTGACTATTTGGAGACTAGTCTCATGCACTATTACCTGGATTTTTCAACAGATCATATCTTTTCTCCCTCACTAGGTAAATTACTTGAACAATATTTCAGGGACAATATCTTATGTCAAACTGGAATGCTAGAAAAATTTCTGGAAGATCTACGTGAATTAGACGACAGGGGTCCTATTTGGGTCTGTGGGTGGTTAAAAAAAATTGTTTTAAGTTATTTCCAAAGTTATAAGATAGTAGAACCACTTTACCTAATGACAGTTTAGTTCCATGTCTGCACTAAGTAGATGGAAGAGCATGACCACAATTATGGCTGAAGTCCCCTACTCCCTTCACTGTGTCACACTAATGCAGTAGGTGAGAGGCATCTATCTCTGTTTCTGCTGTAGCAACCCAGTCCTGGTTATTGCCTTATGTTTTTCTACTGCTTATGCCAGCAACGGAAGTTCATAAGAATATCTTCCCAAAAGCCTTGGCCAGAACTGAAGGAAGTGAGTATGTTCAAGGGTGAAAAGATGATTCAACCCTTTGAGTGTTTAATTCTTGATATCCCTTCTGAAATTACTGAAAAGAATGCCAACAAGTTGTAATTACAATGCTGCTCCTTGAGAGGTGGAAATCTGCCAGTACTATTGGATTTCAACCAACAATCCATTTCAAATAAGTCATCGAAGGAAATGAACATCTATTTTGGTAATTTATAGGGAATATCTGTAACCTCTAAAATGTCCACAAGCATACTTGATACAGAGTTTCATCAAACTATGCTTCTTATCAGCAATTTTTGGTGCAGGCTTGAATGTTCACTAATGTAGCAATTCTTAGAGAGCTGATGATGAGACTGGCTAACACTTAGTCTCAGAATAAGAGTAAACATGTCAGCTCACAAAAATCTACATTAGCTATCCTCAGAAATGCACACTTACCCTTCTAGTAAGAAAACACAGCTGTACTCAAAATATTTATCAAATGCTATATTTTTTCCAGTGAAACCAAGGTCCTTTAGGGGGGCCATCCATCACTTTCCTTGGAAAAGTGAGAGGACTGCTTTTGCAATCAGAACATTTCCAAGGCCTTCATGCCAATTGCTATGTGGAGTGATTCAACATCAGCTTAGGAAGCTTCCTTGGGAGCTGAGTGGGCAGTCATGAATCATCTCTCGCCTTTTTCACTTACCATGATTGATCTCCTTGGAATATTACTTGAAAATAATACCTTGCATTTTTGAAAAGAATGCTTTTCCTGATGGCAGCAGACTGTCACAGAGTAAAAGGAGGCCCTGGTGAGCTATGGATCCTGGAATCGGGATGTTCCAGAATGTTTGGGAGTGATGGTCTGCGTCTGAATCAACACAACTGATTTGGGGGCCATCACAAGTAAAAGCTGGCAGTACTGGCATAAACACAAGGTCTCTTTGGGAGGATTAAAACAACAGCAGCAACAACAACAGTTTCAAGGTGAATGGTGGACTTAAGTCATCCTGGGTTTTACAGATAAGCAATTAAACTCAAGAAAATCAACCTTTCCTTAAAAAACATGCTACATATACACTGAGAAAAACACCAAGTGTGGTTTCACCCTTTGATAAAGCAAATTCTCATTTATTTGGCCAGAGCTGATACACAGTATTATATCACATGGGAACTAACAGCTGGAACCTCAGTCTTTGGAATCTACCTTACCTACAGATAGTTTAGTGCAGAACTCTGCACTATCAATTATCATTTATTATCAATTATCATTTAGTGCAAATATAGCACTAAACTAATCTCAAACTTATCACCAGTTTGCCATGCAGTTTCCCAGTTGTAGCTACACCCCAGGATACCTGTTGAGTTGACTAACACACATTGTCAGCAATTGGAGGTGAAAACCATTCTGTTCCAAGATCAGAGGCAGACAAATAGTCTCGTCAGACAAGCTGTTACAAATTGCAACAGCTTTGATGGATTTTTTTTGAGTCTTCATATATATACAGCTCCTTTCAATGAAGAACAATTGAGCTAAATTGACTGTGAATGCAGTTTGTGGTTACTAGAAACATGTTGATGGAAATGAGGATACTTAATTTGTAGAAGAAAGATTCAGAGAAAACCTAGTAGTTTCTCTGTGTGATTGAAGAAATTCTATAAAGAAGGAGAATTAAACTTGTTTTGCTGTGTGGCCTCACAGTACAGAATATGACCAGTAGAAGGCACATGACCAGTAGAATATGACCAGTAGAAGGCACATGAAAACAGAGTTCAGACCAGCTCAGGGGATTATTTTCTAACTAAGTTGTTTGGAGATGATGCCACAGGACCAATCTGCATGCACTTCCTGGGGATGTCCACAAGGACATTTGAAGGTGATGTGACAGAAACACTGATTAAACTACAGCAGTTTTCTCCTTCTGGATTTCAAGGATCACTAAGAAAAATAAGCAAGGGACCACTGTAGGAATATATTCTGCAGTTTTTCAATTTTACTAGTAAGGATATTTGAATTATCATTTATTATTATTATCATTTAGCAAAATAAAGGACATTTCAAGCCTTCAAGAGAATTAGAAAAGAAACAACGTAAAAATGAAGTACAGTTTTTGAACAGATATACCATTTGTATAAATTAAAACACAGTAATCATGCTACTTCTACATTCTCTCTCTCTCTCTCTCTCTCTCTCTCTCTCACACACACACATACACACACACACACACGAAATATAAACTTGTGGAAAATGGGACTAAAGTGGTGTTTAAAGAGGAATTCGACTTTATCCACAATATTTATCCTTTAGGAAAAAATGGTAAAAGAATGATAAAACATTCACAATTTTTCAAAACTGGATACAGGAAGCAAGGGTGCTTGTTATATTATTCTTTCATGTTTTTCTTTTTTTAATATAATTGCCCTCTCCTTTTAAACAAAACACTGAATGTTACTAAATTTTCTTTGTTTTTCTCATTTGAACATGCACTAAACTGTATCATTCAATACTACTGATCCAAAGGCCATTAGGGGAGAGAGGAGACTTCATTTATGGAGTGTACCTCACAGGTCTACTATGAGCCATGCACTGTTTATGCTGCATCTAGTCCTATGATTCTGTACTTTTATGATTCTTAATTTTCAGCAGATAATTCCCTTACAGTTTCTTTTAGACCCTATACTTCCTCTGAAACCAGAAAAAAACCCCTCTGCTCCAGGGAAACTTCGTGCTGATTATCCTTTGGGGCTAAGAGACCCCTCCCCATATTACCGTCCACATGAAACCATGTGGCATCATACAATATTAAAATCTCTTCTGCAAAATTACTTACAACCATGGCTTGAAATGAGACAGATAAATTTCTGGTAGTGGGGATATTTGTGAGTCAGAGTACAGGTGGGGATTTAATTTGACTCCACTACTTCAGAGAAATTAAAAATCAGCCTAGAACTTTCTCCATTTTTTTTTTCTACTCAGTTTTTCATTATGTCTCCTTTAAAAGTACCAAGTCCATAAAGAGGTCTTTTTTTTTTTTTTAATAGATGGACAGATGAGGACTCACAAAGTACTTCAGTACTTTTGTCTATTTCATACTTGTTGTCTAATCCTGGAAAGTATCCAATCTGGAGTCTAAGGACATCTGGTGCACTCAAGAAAGTAATGTCATTAAGCCATTTTCAACATTTTAGAAAGCTTCAAGAAATCTGAGTAAAAATGTCCAATTTATTTGCTCTCGGATATAATTATATCAACATCATTAGTTAATGAAAGCTACCCTATGCCACTGGACTCTTTAATTGGCATCTATTTAAACCCTTGATTTATTTCAAAAAGAGGGAGTAAGATTGAAGACAATAGGTTGAAAGATAAAAAAGACTGAAGAAATCAGGAAACTAGGGCCAGTCTTAGGAAAAACCCACAATCAGATATGTGATCTGAATTTGTAATTAATTTTTAAAATAGTGTTGGCAAGGGGAGAAAGCAAAACGTGTTCAAATTAATGAGTAATTCTCACTTTCATAATTTTGCCTTTTACAATGGTACCATTTGCAAAGGCCAAGCAGAAATGCTGAGTTGGTTTAAGATGTTACCACTGCCAGTTTATCAGAAACAGATAAAGCTGCAACTCTTGCCATGGCATTTAGATCATGAAGTTCAACCAATATTCCCAACTAATAGTGATCTACAGTTTGTAAAGGACTGCTGCACATGATCTGATTCTCGCCACTGATCTCCAAGTGTGACTTCTTTTTTTATTGAATACATAGGCCAGCAAGTTTCTCCTCAATCCTTAGAACACCACTGAAACATCACTTCTTTTGGAAGGAAGTCCACTGGTCCACATAATTTCTATGTACTTATGGATAATAACACAGAATCTGGGAAATGAGTAAAACTACAAAACTGGTTAAGTTTTAGAGCCTGAGTTTGAAATGAAGTCATCTGTCTCCAACTCATGCTGTTCCTATCCTGAAGCACCACTCTTCACAGCATGCTCAGTGTTGCTGAAGAGTGCAGTACCACCACTGTTTGCTTTTCTTAAAATTATGGTTACAAAAATTTTTAAAAGTTAATTCAAATAGCTTGCATTTATTGAGCCTTTACAACAGATCATGTGAAGTTCTAAGAGATTTAAATGTATTAATTCATTTAATCCTCATAACAATCCTGTAGGGTAAGTGCTAGTATTTTTATTTTATAGGTAAGGAAATTGAGGTGCGGACTAATGGGTTAGATAACTGCATGGATTGACCCAGCAGTACTGTGATCCAGACTTAGGTGGTTTGGCTTTGGAATCCATACTCCCTCCCTCCCTCCCTCCTTCTCCTCCCTCCCTCCCTCCCTCCCTCCCTCCCTCCCTCCCTCCCTCCCTCCCTCCCTCCTCCCTCCCTCCCTCCCTCCCTTCCTTCCTTCCTTCCTTCCTTCCTTCCTTCCTTCCTTCCTTCCTTCCTTCCTTCCTTCCTTCCTTCCTTCTTCCCTTTCTCCCTCCCTCTCTCCCTCCCTCCCTCCCTTCCTTCCTTTTTCTTTAAATTGAGGTACATGGTATGTGATTTGGAGGTACAGGATCATCCCGTTCAGGGTTGTAATCACTTCACACCCATCACCAAGATACCCATAGTCCTCCAGCATGGTCCATTGTGCTTCCTCCACATTCTTAATTAAAATAGACAACTACTGGAGTTTTTTCTTCTCAATGGAACTTTGGACATGAACACTGTAAAACTGGTTTCAATTTTGACACATGCATACTATGGAACAAAGGCTTGCCTCTGGTTCTCTACTTACAGTCTCAACTATAATTATAGTGTATGAAAGAGATATGGAGTTGATTCAGTTGATTGGGTTGCTTGTTGATAATTATTACAAAACAAGTATGGATTTTATTTTTTAATTTCCGCCCTCCCATGCTTTAAATAATAAAGCAAACTTGTAATCGAGGGGAAAAAAATAAAAACCAACAACCTGGTTCTGATTTGTTTAGGACTGCATTCAAGGTTTTAGGAATCATTTCAGAATGTTCAAAGCAGCCATTCTCTTTTGAAATAATTTAGATAAAAAAATGAAAATATGTTGTCAAGTTGCTATGTGAAAGGTTTTTCACATATAGAACAATAAAAATTGAAACAAAAACATTCAAAACAGCTTACATTGTAAAGACCACCTGAGTGGTCTTTACATAAAAAAGAACAAATACTTCATATATTTTGTGCCCTCTGATTAGAATTATCAAGAAATTATTCTATTAAGAAAGTAAATTTAAAAAGGAAACATTTAACAACTAAAAGCATAAAAAAGAACAAACACTTCATATATATTTTGTGCCCTCTGATTAGAATTATCAAGAACTTATTTTATTAAGAAAGTAAATTTAAGAGCCTCCCCAGTGGCGCAGCAGTTGAGCGCTGGGTTGCGAAGCTGCCCGCAGCCTCTGCAGTGTGGGTTCGATCCCAGGCTGCTGGCGAGGGTCCCACATGGTGTGCAGACCTCTCCTGCTGCACTCGCTGCTCCCCTCAGTAGTGTACTTTGTCAGTCTGCCTGCTCTGCTCCCCGCTCTGGTTCTGGTGAGTTCTCTTACCCTCCTGCGCTTCTGACTGTACCCAATGCTTGTATAAACAAACAAACAAACAAACAAACAAATAAATAAATAAATCTTAAAAAAAAAGAAATGCAAAAAAGAAAGTAATTAAAAAGGAAACATTTAACAACCATAAAATATAGCTGCTAATATGTCCAAAAAGAAACACCTCTAATTTCTCATATATTAGAATAGAACTCACAGTCACCATTATAGTTAACTAAATATTACTAGAAGAAAAAAGAATTTATGCCACTGAGAATATATTTTGGACATTCTTGCGAATACTTTAACCATTACTTTAACTAATCTCTGATAGTTTCTATAAAATACATCTTGGTTGTGGAGTAATATTCCATTGTGTATATGTACCACATCTTCTTGATCCAGTCATCTCTCTTTGGGCATCTGGGTTGTTTCCATAGCTTAGCTATTGTAAATAGTGCTGCTATAAACATAGGCATGCAAGTGCCCTTTGGAATTAATGTTTCTTTGTCATTTGGGTAAATACCTAGGAGTGGAATTGTTGGATCATATGGAAGTGTGGTCAAGAAATCTCCACACAGCTTTCCATAGTAATTGGACCAGTTTGCACTCCTACCAGCAGTGCAGGAGAGTTCCTTTTTCTCCACAACCTCACCAACATTTGTTGTTGCTAGTATTTTTAATATGTGCTATTCTCACTGGTGTAAGATGATATCTCATGGTAGTTTTGATTTGCATTTCCCTTATTACAAGTGATGTTGAACATTTTTTCATATGCCTGTTGGCCATTTGCATTTTCTCTTTGGTGAAGTTTCTTTTTAGCTCTTCTGCCCATTTTTGGACTGGATTATTTTCTTTGTTTTTGTTGAGTCTCATTAGCTCTCAACAATCAAAAAAGATAAACACATGCAGTTTGCAGCAACATGGATGGAGCTAGAAGGGATCATGCTCAGCAAAATAAGTCAGAAAGAAAAAGAAAAGTACCGGATGGTTTCACTCATAGCAGGAATTTCGAAAACTTAAATAAGAGACCAGGAAAAAGACTAATCAATACAAAGTAAAAATCAAAATCAACAAGCAACTATAAACCAGAGACACACTGGGTGGGGAGAGGAGGGGAGAGGAAGGACGAGAGTCAAAATAAGGGGGAACGTGCAATTGTATGGGGAATATAACCAAAATGTTAATGCATACACTGTGCAAAAAAGAAAAATGATGTAAGAATTATATAAAATAAAATATTAATTAAAAAATAAAATACATCTTGGACGCTGTGTATACAGTTTTGAGTCTTGGACACCCCAGCCAAATGATTTAGGTGCTTAGTCTCCACACTACCTTAAATGACCTTCTTTCATCCCTCTTTATATTCCTAACTTACTTCTCTCCTTTCTGAGCTTCATCTTTTCCCTCTTTATTCATTCACACATTGATTCATTCAGTATTTATTTCACTTCCCCCACCATGACTTTTCTCTTCTCAAAATTGGAGCTTTCTGCTTTTAACACATTACTTGTCCTCTTTTTTCCAAGGAGATTGGGAAGTTTTGTTTTAGAGTCAGTCTTTGATGAAAAATGAATAATATGAAAATGGAAATCACTCCTATACTTCTTCTGAACACCCATATCACGTACTTTACCCCTCTTTGCTCGTCCTTAAAACGAAGATAGTGTTTACTTTATAAACACTTAAGTTGTGTTCACTCACATACTATTCCATCACTAGTTTCTATGTTTTCCATCTTAGGTTGTAGACTATTAGAAGGAACTCAGCGTCAAATGTCAGTAATTGCCAAGCTTAATTCCCTCAAAAATTTTATTTGGGTGATCTCTTTTTTTTCAAATATATCAACACTTAGGCTCTTGTAGGCCAAAATAATGTATAGGGAATTTCACTAGAAAATTAGACACAAGGAATGGAAACAAGAGGGGACAAGAGTGTCTAGATTTCTTACATCAGTTTTGGAATTACGTTGGGGATGAGTATTTCCAACTTTTGGACATTTCCCAAAGTGTAATGGAGACTGAACTTTCTATAAAAAAAAAAAAAAAAAAAAGAAGTCAAACAAACTTCGAGGCTGTGTATGATCCTGTTTAAATGATGAGTGGGCTCTCGGCATGTAAAGAAAAGCAGCTTGGTAGAGTAGACCTGTGTCTCATCTTCTTTTGCCAATTTTACTAAGAACATCTTTACCCCTCATCTGTACTTTGTTGTAAATACAGGCTCCTACTTTTTAAGGCTAGTGTTCCTCAGGGTTATGGACAGAAGAGGAAATTCCCTTTAAAACTGCTTTGTAATAGAATTCATGTTCCTTACAAGAAACTCTGGGGAAACAAAACAGAAAGGATAGGAAATAACATGATAAGAAAATAGCTCTGTAGTTTTGCATTAATTATAAATGCAATCTTGTCACTGGGGCAATTGTTAATGGTTTGTGCTGACTCATTTTCCCGCTAGTGCTATTACCCTGAAGGGAGGCACCATTACAAGTCTTGAGACTATTCATAAGCATTAGTAATTTCTTAGGTCTTTGATGTGTTTTTGGTAAACAGAAGCACTACAGCATGCCTATCACGGGAGTGGCATTGAACAGTCTAGTCTTGAGGTTTGGAGGGGCAAAAATGCTCAGGGATAAAAGATTCCTGTTAAGGAAAATACTGCTATCAAATCAGAGATATTTCTGAAGTCTTTATCTGCTTTGGTCTAGTGAACTCCAAGGTTTAAGACAGATGAACACAAGAACTAATAAACTGCTGGGAACGCTATCATCTTGAATCTGTGTGGGGTAAAGGGTTGGAAAACAGGTTTATGGGCAGTGCCAAACTCTAACAGAAGTAAAAATCTTTACAAAGTGAACTAACTTTCAGGTATTTGAAGGTCAAGGTAATGAGAATTTCGAGTATTGATTAAGGTTCAATACACTAGTTCTCACAGACTTTAAATATAGCTTTAGCAGTCTGTTGATAAGTACTTATATAGGTCAAATTCAAAATCCAGATTCTTAAAAAAAAACTTTGAATCAATCAATCAATCAATGCAGATATAGACAGTTACAGGGTAATTTAAACTCTTCCATTCACACACACATACACACACATACACACAATTTTGGAATATCACATGTTCAGTTTTAAATGCACAATTGGTTTCCCTGTCTTTGGTGTAGGGTTTTGAAATTAAAAAATACCTAGAGGTATAATAATCATTCTCCAACTTTAAATTTCTCTTATTTGATATTCTATCCAATTCTGTATCTTTTCTGCAATGCTCAGAATTTCAGATCAGTCATACATTATGACCAAAGAACAGAGAGCTAGGAATTGAATTATAAAATTAAAAATAAAATGAAAATGAAAATTTTCATAGACATTTGAATTTAGGACCAGAAACACAAACACTCACACACACACACACACACACACACACACACACACACACTTTGTTTAGTGTGCCTGCTAAACATAAGAAGCAAGATAGTTCTACAAGTACTTCCTAAAATTTGGAGGAGGAATAAAACCTGGGGGGAAGGAACTGGTAAAAAGTTTCTATCAAAAAAGAAAAACTAATTGCCCAATATTCATTGTTTGTCATTTAAGTGGTAAAATATTATTAATAATGACTGTATTAATTATACTCCATATATAATTTCATTTTTTTGATGTTAAAGAATAAGAAGACTATAAAAATAGGAAATAAAAAGAATGTTTAGGGTCACTGACTTTGTTATTATTATTTTTCTGTAACTTTATGCATTCTAGAAAAACCAATACTCCTTTAAAACATATTTTTTGGGGGTGATAGTGATGGAGGGTACTGCCTATTTAGGAAGTTCCATAGTGTAATGGATTTTATATATATATATATGTGTGTGTGTGTGTGTGTGTGTGTGTGCTCATGCATATCTGTGTCATTTTTTCTCTAGACATACATGTAGACATAACTTTAAAGATTATCTCAAGAATTTTTGAGTCCATGAAGTCTTAATTTCCACAATTGTACAATTGTGGAATTAATTTAATTTCCCCATGAAAAGCATAGTTCTTTAGAAGAGTTACTGATTATACAACTATAAGCAGAGAACAATTAAGCCTGGGTGAGACATAGATGTTGGATAGTTGGTTAAATTCACTCGTACGCTAGATGGCTCTGTCCTTTAGTCTCTCTGACAATGAAATTAAAGGTTATTTGAGACTACAGAATATGGATTTACTCATAGAAGTACCATAAAAAAGGAAAAAAACTGAAGAAAATACTGTAAATATTAAATATGGAAATGGCAAATACAGGCAATAAACTAAAATCAGTAACACTTTCAAATGCAAAGATTACAGTAATTTTTAGTGTTTTGTGGTGCAGAGAGTAAAGGGGAAGTGTTTTTTTTTTTCTTGTTAAGTTTCTATAGTTAAATGTTACAGAAAGGGTGGGAAGGAATTATAAGTTTATTGTCCACCTGTCATTATTGCTTGCTTGCTCATTTCTTGCTTTTATTTTCTTTTTCAAATAGCTAACAATACACAGCATGTTACCAGAGTTCTCTTCTACTCTTTTAAGCAAAATCCCTCCCTCCACCCCAATTCTGGCTATTTTTAAATGCTGTTATAGAAATACAAAAATATTCATCAAAGGAAAAGATCACAGGTTACAACACTGAAATATATCAGTGACGATTACAATATTTATTTGGAGGCAAAATTTCAGACAAAGAAATAAATCAAAATATACTATGCTTGTCAAAAACTTGTAAAATTGGAGCCTAAACAGAAGTAATAGTTGATCTTTGATACAGATTCATGTTTCAAAAACAAATTTACGAATTCACTTACTATGTTAAATCAATTTTGTACATGTTATTTCTCTGACTTGCTAAAAAAGAACTGTAAGGTATGTATATCTGTATCATTTTTTTCTCTAGACATATATGTACACATAGCTTGAAAGATTATCTTAAGAATTTTAGAGTCCATGAAGTCTTAATTTCCACAATTGTACAATTGTGGAATTAATTAAATTTCCCCATGAAAAGCATGGTCCTCATTTGTTATTTGGTACCTGGTGGTTCACCAGAACCACTTCAAGTTTTCCTTGATAGTTAAACATGTATTTTGACATCTTTCGAAGAAATCCCGTTTCCCTTCATTATCCTTTAAATTAAAAATATACAAACTATTTGTCATTCTTGCTGCCATTAAATCTTTTTCTAGTCTGAAGTTCTCCATATAAAATAAATAAATCTATATATTTGTCTAGGTCATTTCATCCATAGGAGCAGAATATAACTTTAAAATGAATTAGAGTTTTAATTTTTTCATTCTTCCAGACATTTTATTACCAAACAAATAAACAATGAGGAAGGAAGTAACAGGAAATAGAGCAATATCTTCTGCTGGGAACTTCTGAGATAAGTGTTGATCTGTTTCTAAAACTCACTATTTTAGTTATTAACAAATACTAGTCATGCTTCCTTTCTCTATTAGACATATAACAGAATAAAACAATAACACAATTTGGTAGGGGAAATGTCAATTTATTATTTTACCTCCTTATAGTTGAATCTATTAACTACCTTGTGATAGCTATAAAACAGAAATAAAAAGTAGACTGGCATTATAAAGAAAGGAAGGGAAAGGAAAACAAAATAAATAACCCAACAGTGTAACAGGGACCTTTTTTCTAAGTCTATATGAAATCGTACATGAATAATCCTATGGGTTGCTCATACCAGTATTGTATAATGAAAAACAGAACTCACATGTTGGCAAACTAAAGCTAATCAAGGGCGAGGTTACATAAATCAAAACCAGGACTTTAACACCCCATAGAAAAGTCATTCCTACAAAGAGTTGGTACCATGCCTGATAGATCAGAAATAACCAATGACTTTAATTTAAACTAACTGGTATAAATATGTAAGTGCTCTATGGGAAATTAGGGTAATAATACAAAGACTTCCACCTCCACTGCATGACAATCAATATGGCATTCATTTTATTTTCATCACATGAGGAGCTCTGGTGTCCTTCCAAGCTTCTAGAGTTGCCTCTACCCTGCCTGTATCCCTAATCTTTCTCTACTAAGTTATGTCACTTGCCAATGCACTATGCTTTTCTTTGGAATACTCAATAATAATTGCTATCTCTTCTGTTGAAATGCAAGCCTCATGAGGGCAGGGATTGTTTCTGCATTGCTTATTGCTATGCCTCTAGTGCCTTGCACAATGTTGGACATGAACAAATAAATGTATGAATGAATGAATCCTTCTTAGCTCATTTTCTTTTTCTTTTTTTTTAAGACTTATTTATTTATGCATACAACAGCTGGGTACAGGCCAGAGGTGTGTGTGCATGAGGGCAGGGGGGGCAGCGGCAAGAGGATTCACCAGAAATAGAGTGGGGAACAGAACAGGCAGACTGACTGAAATACACTGCTGAGGGGAGCAGTGGAAGAGAAAGGAGAGGTCTGCTTCACCGTGTGGGTTGCTACCTGGCCGAGGATTGAACTTGTGCTGCAGTGGCTGCGGACTGCTTCATAGTACGGTGCTTAACCCCTTGTGCCACCAGAGAGGCCCCCTTAGTTCATTTTCTTAAGGCCATATTTTCTGCTTGTTCTGGCTCAGGGTTTGGTTCTGGTATTGCTTGCAAAGAAGGCCAATTTAGAAAATGCTTATTATAAAGTAATATCTTATTGTGAAAAATATAAGAGAAAGATGAAATGGATGAAAGTGATCGCTTGTTTTTATTGATGTACTGCATGGTATTACTGACAGCACTCATGTTTTCTCAAGTAGCTTTCTCAGAATAGTTTCAAGAACTTCAAATATGCCTTTCATCCTCATGTTATCTCTGTGATACATGAAGTATTTTCAATATCACCATATAACAGCTTAGAAGGCAGGCAAGTCTGAAAAGCAGAAGTCCAGAGATGTTTTCCATTTGACCAATTGTTTGTTTCCAGTTCTGGACTTCACATATTTTCCTTTCACCTAGTCAAAGTTTGCTTTACTCAAGGGTTCCATCTTAATTTTTATTTGTACAACTTTCTGCTTTCTACAGTAGAAATTAAAACATGGTTTTTACTTGTTTTTGAATCTGTGAGTTTCAAGAAGAGATATTTAATATAGGATTTTGACAACTACAATTCAGTTGTAATTTCACATTTACAGATATTATTTATTTACTTTCATTGTATTAATTTGTAGCTCTCTAATCTCATTTGGAGACAAAGTAAAATAAAACAAACTCACCTTTCAATAAAAATCATGCAAAATAATATCAGCTTTAAAAATGCCTTAATAATGAACTTACAAACACTGAAACAGAATTTTCCTCAAGAATTATTATTGGCAGTTCAGGAATATAAAGCAAACACACATGTGCATGTGTACATACTACCACACCCACTGGGCACAGGTTCATAGTTGTGCATCTCACACCTTTCAGGATACTATTTGATTCTATGAAACATTTTATGTTTTGGAAATATGTAGACCTAACAACATATACCTAAGATTAAGAGAGGATATGTGGCTGAATTAATTGTGGCTCTTGATATTTTTGAAAAACATGTAAGTTACAGCTTGGAAACATGAGAAATTATCGATTTTAAACAAGGATATTTATTTTAAAGGACGTGATATTAAAAACATAATTAAGTTGGCTTCTCCCCTGAATCAAATATGAAACTTGAAGGGCTTCCATTTCCAGTGAAGAGAAGCCCCATGCCTAATTCCTTTCTTCTTGACTTTTCGATGATGTAATTTCATCTTTTAGGAACTGAGCTTACAATACGGCTCCACATTTGCAATAAAATCTCAGATCAATGTTACATGAGAATTTGGTAATTTAGTGCATTTTGGAAGTGTTTTTCTATTTTCTTATTTTTCTTGGTAAAAACATATATTGGGGCAAAATGTCCTTGGTTCGTTCATTCCTACCTCCTCCCCATGAATACTTCAAGTATCATTAAGAGTAACTTACAAGATGATTTAGAAGTGAGCAAACATTAGCAATGGCTAGGAAATACTCAAAATGGCTAAAACAAATGGAAAAATATGCATATGAGGGTATTTATAAGTAATAGTGTTTTATTTTTTAAGATTAATTTTTATTTATTTAGGAATGCAAGAACAGGTATAGGCCAGAGGTATGGGGGGGGGGTGAGAGGATTCTCCAGAGACAGAGTGGGGAGCAGAACAGGTGGACTGAGGGTGAGACAGGAGAGGTCTGCTGCGCCATATGGGTTAGCTCCCTGGCCAGCGATCGAAATCATGCTGCAGTTGCTACTGATAGCTTCATAGTGCTGAGACTTAACCCCTTGTTCTGCCAGGGAGACCTCTATTTAGTGTTTTTATAATGTTTTAATCAGTCTTTAGCAAAATTGTTCTTTATACTTTCAGAACGCTGTTGGCAAGCTTTTGAAATAATTCCTCGATTGGCTTTGTTTGGTGGGCCTTGTAGCTCTACATTGGGAAATACGGCCTTTGGTGATGTTGGTATATCAGGTTTTTCTTATCATTGGTGGAACTGGCACATTGTCAAGTCTTACTGAAGAGCCCACATTTCTGCACAGCCGAGGCGGTTGGCGTGCTTGGTCCTGCCGGGTGCACACCCGGCTGGGAGATGTTTTCTTCTCCAGGAACATGGAAAGGCCACTCTTGGAGAAAGGTGTAAGGAGACAAACTAATTGCCACTTCCGAGGGGGAAAAATTTGATCCCTTTGTGCTCTTATCTTCACCCACTTCCAACTTTACAGATTTACCTCTGCCGGGTTCCAGAGGAGGTAAAAAGGAGAGGAGAAACACTTGCTTTGAGTACCTGTGGCAGTAAATGAGTGACAGTAGCTGGGTCTCAGAGAGACAGTTTCAATTATAGACTTAGTTCATGGCTGGGGTCAGGTCCTGTCACAGGCAGTAGCACAGTTACACGCAGCACTTGATCAGTCATGCACACAGACAGCATATGCTGCTTCTCCTGTTTGTCACGCATTTATGCAACAAATCCCTTATTGAACGCTACCATGTGTGGGCACTGTTGTGGGCACTGGGGTTACAGCAGTGAATAACACAGCCCCAAGTCCCTGCCCTTTGGAAGTTTGCACCCTAATAGAGCCTATGGTTTATATTCTCTGTATTCTTAAGATGTGCAGAACTTCTAGACCATTTCCCAACTGTCTTGGAAAATAAATTATTTTATTAAAAGCAGTAAATATGAAAAATGTTCTGTTTTGGCACCAAGCTGGGAGAATTTGAATTTAAAAGTTAAATGTGGGGAAATTAAACTATAAATACTGTAAAAATACATCCCGCTATTCATGTATGCTTTGAAAAATGTTACCATTGTGGTGCTGTGGAACATGGGACGGATTCAAGGAAAACTCATAACCACATTTGCTTAGAATTCTATGTTGAATGTAAAATATTAAATACTGTGTCTTACAGACCACATGTACTTTTTTAAAAAATATATATATATATTTAAAGATTTATTTATTTTTATACAAGAACTGGGGTACAGGCAAGATGCGCGGGAGGGTGAGAAGATTCACCAGAGACAGAGCGGGGAACCGAACAGGCAGACTGACAAAATGCACTGCTGAGGGGAGCAGCGGCCGAGACAGGAGAGGTCTGCTGTGCCATGTGGGATTCTCCCCGGCCGGACAGGGTCGAACTGGCGCTGCAGAGGACAGCTTCACAATGCAGCACTTAACCACCTGCACCACCAGGGGGGCCCTAAATGTACTTTTTCCTTGTTGTGTTCTATCGCATTACATGGGACTAATGCACATGTGTATGGAGTAATCGGCTTATTTTCCATTCACCTTTACACTCTGTTCACCTCCTTCCCCAAAAGGCCCCCAGGAGAGTGGCCCCACTCAGTTTACTGCCACAGGGATGTCAGGGGTAGCAGCTGCCTGTGTAAAGCAGTGAGGTGAAGTCTTCCCTTAGCTGCCTCCATGCTGACCCTGCTCATCTATTCATGCTGTTCCTTTGGATGGTGCTCTAGAGGGCTTTCCTCAGCACACTGCCTCCCTGCTTCCCCAGTATATGATGTCAAAGTGAGCCATCTATAGCATCACTTTCCTCTAGCAGCTTTTCTGCTTGGATGATCCCATAAGAAGAAACAACCAGTTCTTGCCAGGCTTTCAAGGCCCCTCACAGTCTGGAATGACCCTGATCTGGTAATAAACACAAAAATAAAGTTAACAGTAATACTCTGTATATTTTCAGTATAAATTGTTTGTACACAGAGGATCTCAATTGAATAAAATGACCCCATTGAAAAGGGCTATATTGCATGTTCTAAATGTTAGGTGATTTGCTCAAAGCCACCCAGGTGCTCATAGAAGCAGAGCTAGATCCCAATCCTTCTGAATTCCAACCCACTTCTTCAGTCATGGCTTCTCCTTTTCATGAAACACCCAATTGGCTTAACTCCATTTCTAGTTCCCCACACTGGTTGCACTCCTCCAGACTGGTCATGCTCTGCTACTTTCTTTGCTCTATCCTCCTATCTAGCTGAACCTGCCCAAACTCCAAGGCCCACTTAAGAATTCTGCTATCCCATGGTCTTTCTAAGAGTTCCAGCATACATTTGCCTCATTTATTGGAAATTAGCAAGGGTTTAGTGAGAGGTTTCTCAAACTCAGATTATTGACTATTGGGTCAATTATTTCTTTTCTGTAGAAGGTTGTCAGGTGCATGACAGAATAGTTATCAGCATCCCTGGCCTCTGCCCATTAGATATTAGTAGTACTCCTGGTTGTGACAACCAAGAATGTCTCCCAATGCCTGCCAATGTCTCCCAAGAGTTAAAATCACTCGTGACTGTGACCCATAGGCTTAGTCTGTAGCTTTTTACTAGTTGAATGATGTGGGCCAAATATGTCTCCTTGTCAGATCTGAAGTGGGGGCAGAATGTTTGTGTTTTGTTTGTACTCCTTAAAGATGTTCTTTACTCAATATGTATTATGGGCCCTGCCACACCTTACAGTTTTCAGCTGGAGCCACCAAATATTCCTGGTTGATTTTGAGTTGTAAAATACAGTGATTAAGAGCTTAGGTTATAGAATTTTAAGAAAAGGGTATAAATATCACCTCTACTTATTATTGTGCAGCTGGGCTACACATGCTTGATTTTCTCTTTGTCTATGCCAGTATTAGCCAATGGAAATATAATACAAACCACATTAAAAGAGTATAAAAAAGTGAAATTTTATAGTATATTTTATTTATTCTTTTATGCTAAATATTTTCATTTAAAATGCAATAAATATACAAAATTTTTGAGAGGATTGACATTCTTTTTTATTAAGCCTTTGAAATCCAATGTGTATATTATATTTACAGCAAATCTTAATTAGAATTATTCACATTTCTAGCTTCAGTGATGTCTTTTTGAATTTGTCTCTAATAGCAAGGAGAACAAAAGAGAATATAATCAAATGGGACTACATTAAACTAAAATCATTCTGTGCAGAGAAAGAAACTATCAGTAAAACAAAAATACACCCTTCTGAATGGGAGAAAACAGTTTCACATCATGCATCTAACAAAGAACTGATATCCAAGACCTATAAGAACTCACATAACTCAACAAAAAGAAAATGAAAAACACAATTTAAAAAAATGAGCAGAAATGCTAAATAGACACTTCTCCAAAGAAGACATACAGGTGGTCAACAGGCACATGAAAAAATGCTCATCATCACTTGTCATCAAGAAAATGCAAATTTTGATCTCACACCTGTGAGAATGTGAAAAAAAAAAAAAAAAAAGAACCTTTGTGGGAAAGTAGAATTGCAGATCTTATGATAAATAGTATGGAAGTTTCTCAAAATATTAGAAATAGATCTACTGTATGACTAGCAATTTCATTCCTAGGTATTTGCTGAAGAGTGCAAAAACACTAATTGTAGGGATATGTGCACTCCTATATTCACTGCAACCCTACTCATGGAAACAACAGATTAGGAAGATGTGGTACATATACAATAGACTACTACTCTGTTGTAAAACATAGATGTACCCTTGCCATTTGCAACAACATCAATGGAACTGGAGGGGATAATGTGAAGTGACATAAGTCAGGAGAAAAATACAGGATGGTTTAACTTATATGTAGAATATAGAGAAACAAAACAAGGGTCAGATAAAACTAAATCAATAGTAAACACTAGAAACTTGACTGAGGCTACAGATAGGGAGGGGGAGGGGGAATGTATGTAAAGAGGGAAAGGGACTATGGTGGAAGGCTGAGAGTGCCATGGTATTGGGTGTGGAGGGGTGACATGCATCTGAGAAGGTGTGATCCTATACCTTTGAATCACATACAATATTGTAAACTAATATTACCTCAAAAAAATAGTATTAATAGAGAAAGGATGAAATCTCATTAAAAATAAAACCAGGGCCTCCCCGATGGTGCAAGGGGTTAAGCACAGCACTATGAAGCAATCCACAGCCTCTGCAACATGAGTTTTATCCCCGGCTGGCCAGAGAAACCCACATGGCACAGCAGACCTCTCCTGATTCGCCCGCTGCTCCCTTCAGCAGTGTACCTCAGTTGATCTGCCTGTTCTGTTTCCCACTCTATCTCGAGTGAATCCTCTCACCTCCCTTGCACCTCTGGCCTGTACCCCCCCAGCTCTTGTATGAATAAATAAATAAATCTTTTTAAAAAACACACAAAAAAATTAGCTACATTTCAAGTGCTCAATAGCCACTTCTGTCCAGTAGCTCCCAGATGTGCTAGTTTCCCCGTTAGACCATAAACATCTTGAGGGCAGAGACTGTCTTATTATTTTCATATTTAAAAGCATTATACACTGTCTTTTAATAAATTACCCTGATTTTATTGTGCTAAAACACACACTGGCAACTCTTTGGTTCCTATCTTTTCTAATTTGTCAATCATTTTAGACCTTGATTAATAAAATATGGGAAATACAAAAAATAAGTCTCCTTCCTTGAATAGGTTTCTATTTGTGGAGAAAAGACATACATGTATGAATAACTGAGAAAAAAAACATATAATTAGTAAGTAAAATGTTTCCAACTAGAAGTTTTCAAAATTGAATGACTAAGAGAGGAGAATAGCTTTTCAACAGATGACCCTGGGATAAGAGGATATCTACATGCGAAAGAATGAAGGGGGGGGGGACACTTAGCTCATGCAAAATACAAAAATTAACTAACAATACATTCCAAACCTATGCTGAAGAACTAAAACTCTAAAATCATTAGAGTTGTAAAATCATTAGAGGTGTAAATGTCCATAATCTTGCATTTTCCACAGATTCCTAAAGATGATGCCAAAAACATGAGCAGTGAAAGGAAAGCTACATAAATTGGACTAAATCAAATTTAAAACTTTTGTGCATTATTGTGGGTAAAAAAGGCAATATACAGAATGGAAGAACATATTTGCAAATCAATAGACATTTCTCCAAAAATGGTAAGTAAGTGGCATCAAAGATCAAAAGATACTTTAGGCCACTTAGCAATCAGGGAAATGTAAATCAAAACCACAATGGGATACCACTCCACACTCCTCTGGATAGGAATAATTTGAGAAATGGAAAATAACAAGTGTTGGGAGGATATAGAGAAAATTGGAATCCTCATCTGGTGGAAATGTAAAATGGTACAACTCTGTGAAAAACAGTTTGGAAGCTCCTTAATAAGTTAAAAATATAATTACCATATGACCCAGCAATTGTATTCCTTAATATATATATGTATATCCAAAAGAATTTACAATGGGTATTCATACAGAAACTTCTATAGGAATGTTCATAGCATCACTATTCACAATAGCTGAAAAATGCAAACAAACCAAATGTCTATCACTGAATGGATGGACAAAAACAAACAAATCATCAATGGAATATTTTTCACCCACAAAAAAGGAATGGACTACTGATACATGCCACAACATAGGTGAAACTTGAAACATTATACTAAGTGAAAGAAGCTGGACATGAAAAGTCATTTTTTGTATAATTCCATTTATAGTAAATATTCAGAATAGGAAAATCCATAGGGAGAGAATGCAGATTAGTGAGTTCAAGGTGTTGGTCAACTAAGGAAATGGGAAGTGACTGCTTAATGGGTATGGGTGCTTTTCTTTGGCATGATTAAAATGTTTTGGAAATAAATAACAATCATGGTTGCACATCACTGGGAATATACTAAGTGCTCCTGGATTGTAATTTTTAAAATGGTTAAAATGGTGAATTTTATGTTTTGTGTAATTTTCCAGTAATAAATAAAACTGGCAGGGGATGTCAATAAGGATGTTTTTGAATAAGGTGGGTTTCTTAGCACAAAGGAGATATAGAATTTTAATTTGCATCAAAGAAGGACAAAGGTGACTCAGATGAAGAAGGAAGTCAGTCATAACAGAATGGCTTGTAAGACTATTGGGATTCAGGGAGAAATGCTAAGAAAGTCTCTATAGTTTGCAATTTTGATCAAGCAAAATTGTTTTGAAGCAAAAAGTATATTTTTACTAGAAACTAAATGCTCCCAAGCTGTGAAATATAACTATCAATACAGGAACACATAATATAAGATGATATATACTTTGGCTGTTATAATCAGATATTATTTTATTACCCTTAAGAAAAGAGGCAAATATTCCTTGGGATCACTCACAGTTCATCAAATTTTATAACTTTTACAAATACAGTGGTCATGTGGAGGAGATGGGTGGAGACACGTACAATCTACCTGCTTGTTCTACATCCAGAGTGAATCCATACATCACTGCTTTCAGAACTAAATATGGGCAATTCGTCTTTATTATTGCATTAAAGTGTGATCTGAAATATATAAAGTTTGAAATACGCAGAGTTTTAACTCTTCATATAGAGATCAATCGCTTGGAGACATATGACTGTGTGCTCTGCAAGGGCAGCTCGGTGACAGCCACACAGTCACAGTGGAGAATGTCAGCAAGACAGGCTGCCAGCTGAGTGATGAAAGACAGCCCCACATAAGAAGGTGTTAGGTGACTGCATTTTAGACTTAATGGTGTGGACTTGGGCCAAGGGAGTACTGGAGGTTACTCCCGTGCACAAGAAGGTGAAGGGAATATCTTTGCCGTCGGCAATTCTTAGCTACTTTAAAATCATTGGGTTTTCTCAAGTCTAAACAAAGGTCATCACCTCTCACAAGTTTTCCTACAAACTAAAAAAACAATTGTTGTGTTGCCACCTCAGCCTGTCTTTGGGGTTGACTGCTGCTGGTAGCACATTCAAACAGAGACATGTAGATTGGGAAGGGGCCTCAAAAACTGGCTAACAACCAGGATGTTCATTCAGGGACTTTTTCTACTCATTGGAAAAGTTGCTCCCAAAGGTCTTCCATTTCTTTCCATTTCTTTCTTTCTTTTTTTTTTTTTTAAAAAAAAAGATTTCATCTATTTATACAAGAGGTGGGGTACAGGCCAGAGGTGCGGGAGGGTGAGAGGATCCACCAGAGAAAGAGTGGGGTGCAGAACAGGCAGAGTGACAGAAAGCACTGCTGAGGGGAGCAGAGGGTGAGACAGGAGATACCCAACACCATGTGGGTATCCCTGGCTGCCTGGGAATCAAATCCGTGCTGCAGAGGCTGCAGACAGCTTCACAGTGCGGTGCTCAACCCGCTGTGCCACTGGGGAGGCCCAGGTCTTCCATTTCTTAAAGTCAAGGAAAGCAGAGTCCAGTAGAAGTCAAACTTAGCTGTTTTACTAAAAGTTAACAAGGAAGCCTGCAATTCTGGTTTCTAAGAAAGCCTTTAGATTATCTTCATTAATTAATGCTTATTGGTAGCCACAGAGAGTTGCAGCACACCAAGAAACTTGGGGTCACTTTCAACAGCATATTATTTTAATTAAATTTGTAATCTCCAATTCTTTGCTATTATATAAAAAAGGAACAGAAGCCCTACATCTTCAATCTCTTTAGATTATGGTAGTGAAATGAAACCTAAAAAGGAGGTCAGTGGAGACCACCCAATGTAGGATTTTGAACTATCATGCTAAAAGTGTTTAAGAAGGGAAAATCATATTCTGCATGAGTATTTTGTAGAGTATGTTGATGATGTTTTATGTAGGTTAGAATCATCTTTTGAAATGCAAGTAAGATAAATAAATGTTTTCTTTTGAGTTTTCCCCTCAGACCTGGCCATCTGATATTTCTTCATCAGAAATTTCCAAGTTCTACTTGCTAAAATTTCGAAACTTTTCTGAAATCTGAGCATCACCTGGTGATTCCAGAACTCTTGCTTCTCACTGTAGTTTCCCTACAGCTTTTGCTACTTATATTCCTGTAATAGCGTTCCTTCACATCGCTCTGTTTTCTAGGTACTGAATCTTCATTTTCCCATTATGAGAGGAGTTCAGGATTTGGAATCAAATAGACCTGACTGAAATCTTAGTTCTTCTCCAAGTTACAAGTTGTGTGACTTGTGATCTTCTTAAATATTTGGGTTTCAATTTTATCATTTACAAAATGGGGACACTATATGCTTGTTAAAGGATAATATGAAGGCTATATGCATATATCAATTGCTTAGGACAGAGCAGCATACATTGTAGGAACTCAGAATCACCTTCCTGGCTCATCAGACCATGAGTGCGGTACACCCAAGTCCTCAGTGCCTGACACCTCTGAGGCATCTCTGAATGCCAGCATATTGTGATTTCTTTACAAAACAGAACATTCTCACTTAAAAGCAACACAATAATCTGTTTATCTCTGTTTTTTTTTTTTTTTAATCACACTCATGCTATTTTTCTGAAATAAAACAAGGATTAAAATTCTGGAAGAAAATACTATCAATACTATACATTAAATATGGTAAAAAGAGAACACATAAAACAAACTCATTTAACTTAATGTTCTAAACCAAACTATCAACGTTAATTGGTATAGAAACATTTCTTTGTACACAGTTTTGCACAGGAAACTTTAAAAAAAGAATTACGTGGTTGGCTAACACCATTGGAATGTCAATTTCCAATAAACAATGAGCACTCCAGTTTATTGGTCCACTGGGAATACATATATATGAAAGTAGAGCATTATAATTTAAAAAATTTATTTTAGCCTTGAAGTCTTTAAAACTGGCCCTCAACTGTTCCTACTTTTATAATTGCTTTTAATTTTTCACTGGTTAATACATTTCAGTGAAAGGTGGAGAGTTTTAAATTACACTGTAAAACAGAACGAATCAAAAGATTTCCTAAAAATGTGAAGAATGTCTGAAACCAATTCTCATAAAAAGGAAAATGTACTGAAAGTATGTTTAAGAAGCTGTTTCTTCTTGCATTTATTTTACCTTGGATTGCCATGACCAGATTATGTAATATTGGGAACTACTACAGTCTCTGAGGGTATATAAAATATCTGACAATGAAAACAACTTTTTTTTTTTTTGATAAAAACACTTGGGATCTTTTGACTATAAGAAATGACTTAATTTTCATTTTAGCATTCCATCTCATACTTGATTACTTGATTAGTTGATTTTGGTGGTTGTTAGGATGCTTACCAGCACTCCAGAACTTTTTGTACCAGGCACCTGTCAAGTTTATTCGTCACTACCTCCTTGAAGATAGATGTGCCCATATTGCTTGCTTTGGCTAATAGACCATTTCTAAACAGAAGTCTTAAAGAGATAGTGGGCAATTCACCCATTCTCTTGTTCACCACCACAGAAGAGGGAAAAATGATCTATGCTCCTGAAATATGTGCATGCCAGGGTGATTGGAATGCAGAGTGCAAGAAGAGTGGGGAAGCCTGGAAAAGCAGTGGTCAAAATTATGGAGTACCAGTCGAAAGTGTTTGAACTTTACTTCAAAAGCAATGGAGTTACTTCTGAAGGTTTGTGAGCAGTGACTTAAGTGACTGGAGTGGGACTCTCACAGAGGCGGAAAAGTTTTGAGGTACATGCTAGAAAAATCTAAGAGGAAGAATATTGTCATTGTTATTAAGGGCAATTCTGATGAGAGTTCAGAAAGAAAATAAGAAGCGACCCCTACTGAATATCCTAGCACCTTGATTTCAAACTTCACAGTCTCCAGAACTATGAGATATCAATGCTAAGTAAAAGTGGTAATAATAATAATAATAATAAATATAAATTACTTGGATCCAAGTGACCAGCAAAGGAATTACTCTTCCAAGATTGCTGAAATTCTTTGGGGGACTAAGTACATTAAATTTGTTTACGCTATAAAGCACCTATAACACTTTCATAGAAATAGTGAATCTTTGGTAAAAATAGTATCTGTTAGGTTTCTGAAATATGTATACACTAAACTGGAGTCTATTTTTTAGAGGATCTCATTGCCTATTAGTAGATTTTGGTCCCGTTGGTTAGAAGAGCTTACCCATGAAATAAATGGCCACTATATCATTACATTTTTGCTCCTAAGCTGCTGTTGAAAGAATGTAAAATTCTTTACAAAGTGAGAATATTGCTGTAGACTCATCTGTTTATTGAGCACTTGAGAGTCTACATGCTATCTTCAAAGTATAAATGCCAGTGCCATTAATTTCAGAATATTCGCGATTGCCTTTGGGCAAGGACAAGCTTAGACAGATTTTGACATGTGTGTCCCTATCTGGCAGGACTAAGACATGGGGTGGGGAGCTTTAAGAGGTGGTCAGAGGTGAATTCTATTCTGGGAAAGTTCTGATTTGTTTTTCCTGCACTGCCCACTTCCTTCCTCAAGGAGCTACTTCCTCCTAAACAATATTTTACTTCCCAATATTAGCACAGGACAGTGTGCACAGTAAGGGAAAGGTATGGCAGTCTCTACAGAAGCCTCCTGTAGCTGTAGATTTTTCTTTTTCCTACTATCTCTACTGTAGCTACCCCTCCCAGGCCAAAGGCCTAATTATTTACTCATCTCATGGCAGCATTAAACATCAAGTTAGTTAACCAATAAAGACATCAACAAAAAAGAGAAAGTTGGAAGCTTCCTTAGGAATTTTCTAGGTAATTGCAAAAAGATGTCCTCCCGGATTAGGGGTTCCACCATTCTTTACTTTGTTAGGTTTTCAATGAACTTTCCTATCTGTATCAGGAAACGAAAGGTCAATCTGAAGAATTCTTAGAGAGTCTAGCCACTTAATCTCAACTGATTAAGGTCTGTTGCACAGGGCGGAAATGTCTATTTCTTCTATACCACGATGAAATTTTTTAAATAGAGAATGAATATTCTTATGTAAAGATGTGGGAGTTCTGACTTAAAAAAAATGTCATACTTCTATTTAAAAGTGGTTCTTGACTGAGAGCAAATTCCCTAGGACTGCTGAAGTAGCCCAGGACATTTTCAAAGGCCTAGTTCTTTAAGCACTCAAACCAATGTAATCATCACATTTACATTTGAAGATTTCCCAAACAGGGTGAGTCGAGAGATTTGTCCAACAGAATTCAGAAAAGAATGTGAACAACCTGACTGGCACCTACAGCCAGACAACAAGAGAGGGCAAACATCTTATTCATTCTCCCTTCCCCCATCCCAAGATATTTCTGATCTCACGACAGATTAAAAGGGCATTAAGAACTTTAAATTGAATGTATAACACATACAAGGGGAGGTGCCCATCTCCAAGAGTCTATTTTTGGCAAAAAAGAGATTTTCTTTTTTCCATAGTTGGAAAATTATTCCCCCCCCCACAATTGACTACTCAATTTAAATGTAACACTCTGTTAATATTTTTTTAATTAGGGTATAATTGACATATAACATTACATTGGGCTGTTGGAAAAGTCATGATGTATTTTTTCTGTTTTCTATGCAAAAATGTGTCATGCCTTTTCCAACAATCCAGTATTAGCTTTAGGTATATGGCATAATACTTTAATATTTTTTATTTTCTAAAATAATCACCCCCATAAGTATAGGTACTACCCATCACCATAAGTAATTACAAATTGTTTTTCATGTGATGAGAACTTTTCAGATTTACTCTCTAAGCAACTTTCAGCTATGCCATACAGTATTATTAATTACAGTCATCATATTGGACATGACTTATTTATTTTGTTTTATTATTTTTTAAAAATTATTTATTTATTTATACAAGCACTGGGTAAAGTCAGAAGCATGGGAGGGTGAAAGAATTCACCAGAGCCAGAGCGGGGAACAGAACAGGCAGACTGATGAAATACACTGCTGAGGGGAGCAGAAGGCGTGGCAGGAGAGGTCTGTGCTCCATGTGGGACCCTGGCCGGAGGCCGGGGATCAAACTGGCACTGCAGAGGCTGTGGGCAGCCTCGCAGCCCAGCACTCAACCACTGCGCCACCAGGGGAGGCCCGACTTATTTATTTTATATCTGGAAGTTTGTACCTTTTGGCCTCCTTCACCTATTTTGCCTACCTCTAACCTCCCCCACCTCTGACAACCATCAATCTGTTCTCCCTTCCTATAACCTGTTTTGTTGTTGATTTTAAAGATTTTACCTAATTGAGATCCTGAAGTATTTGTCTTTCTCTGTCTGACATTTTACTTATCATGACTCCTTCAAGGTGCCTCCACATTGTTGCAAAATAGCAAGATTTCATTCTTTTTAATGACTAAATAATATTTCTCTCCTCTCTCTCTCTCTCTCTCTCTCTCTCCCTCTCTCTTTCTCTCTCTCAATGCTAATATCTACTGGAAGTGAGAAAAATATGGGGATCCCAGGTCTCAGATTTTCCAGAGTGGCCTATATGCACAATTTTCTCTTCTGTCAGATGATATAACCTGATTTTTGCTTCAGAAAACATTTTTTTTCTATATAGGAATGGAGGCTACTTTCATTTTCTGTGACTAATACATCTTTGATTCCCTTTGATTCTTTGTAGCTTTGGGAACCCTGGAATGAGGCTTTGCTTTAACAGAAGATTTTGGCCTACTAATGTAGATTGTCCTAGCACACACTTGATTGGTTCTGAGTTTTCTTTAAATGGTTCAAACTAAAATCTTAGGGACAGACTAAACTGGAAACCCATGACCTAACCCTGGGAGGTGGTAATATTTATGAACATCTGTGGCCAAAACCTGGGTACAAATGAGTACTCTCTGTAGATTATGGGGAACAAGGACAGGACTATTGACCTTATTCTGAACTTCCTGCTTATTTTAGTGATAACATTGTCTTTCAAATATTGAGTTATGGGTCTTTCCTATATTCTAGATACAAATACTTTATCAAATGTACAATTTGCAAAATCTCTCTTTTTTTTTTTAAGATTTATTTATTTATTTGTATAAGCACTGGGTACAGTCAGAAGCGCGGGAGGGTGAGAGAATTCACCAGAACCAGGGCGGGGAGCAGAACAGGCAGAAGGACCGAAGCACACTGCTGAGGGGAGCAGCGGGCGGCAGGAGAGGTCTGCGTGCCATGTGGGACCCTCCTCCGGTGGCTGGGGAGCAGCCGGGGATCGAACCGGCGCTGCAGAGGCTGCGGGCAGCTTCGCAACCCAGCGCTCAACCGCTGCGCCACCGGGGAGGCCCTGCAAAATCTCTTTTAATATAATTTAAATGTTCTCTGCTAATTGTGTATTTCCTGTTTGTATGAACAGGAAACTCCTAAAAGGAGTCATGAGTCGCTATAGAGGAAATAAAAATTATTTCTGAAACCAATCTTGCTAAATATACAAACTCAAAGAGGAAAAAAACTCTCGTAATATTATTATAAGTTACCATAGCCATTTCACTTTGCTGCAAAAATAATAATTATTCACATGTATGTAGAGATTTAGAGATTACAAAATACCAAGATATACATAATTTCTTGTAATCTTCCCAACAATTCTGTGAAATATTACAATGATCCTATTTTCTAATATAAAAACAGAGTTGAAGGGAATAGAGCAGGGGACACATGCAGTAAAGTACCTTATCACACTTAAGATTAAGTTCAGTCTAAACACCAGCTCTCTCTCTCTCTCTCTCTCTCTCTCTCTCTCTCTCTCTATATATATATATATATATATATATATATGCATTAAAATAGTCAGGCCAAAGTTCAACCAATGTAATACAAAATCTATCAAGCTAGATCTATAAAATGTTTTTTTATAATAATTTTTCTTATCTGTACATGATGCCCAAATGTGAGAAGTTAAATAATTGCCTATGTCACAATAAAGTAGTGAAAGTTATAACTACAAGATATGAAATACCTCTACAATTTATCTTTTTACCATTTTTTGCAACACATAGTCCTATCCCCCCCGAGTGTGTACATTGGTATTAGAAAACCCCATATAACCACAGAACCTGCATCTTGAGGAAATAGTAACAAAAATGCATGTACTCCAGAGAATACTACTACTTTGCTACTAACTTAGTGTTTAATATTGGGTAAACCACAAACCTCTCTGAGCCTCAACTTAATCATCTAGGAAATGGAAAAATATCTGGGTAAATACTTCTCCAAAGATGACATATTAATAGCCAATAAGCACAAGAAGAACTTCAATATCATAGCCATAAATAAAACATGGAAAATGCCAGCTCAAATTAGAAAAAGACACTATGTCACATCCACTAGGATGACTACAATAAAAAATACAGTGACAAATGTTGATGAGAATGTGGAGGAAATGGAACTCTCACACACTACTGGTAAAAATGTACAGCGGTACAGCCGCTTTAGACAAGAACCTGACACTTTCTTAAAAGGTTAAACATAAAGTTACCATATGACCCAACAATTCCACTCCTTGATATATATATTCAGTGGAAAATAAAATATATGTATATTCAACAACTTATACATGAATATTCATAGCAGCATTATTCATAATAACCAAAAAAGTAAAATAACTCAAAAGTCCATCAACTGATAAGTAGATAAATAAATTGTGGTATATATGTACAATGGAATATCTTTAGGTAATAAAAATAGAAGTACTGACACATACTACAACATTAGGAACCTTGCAAACATTATATCAAGTGAAAAAAGTCATTCATCAAGGACCACATTTGTATAATTCCATTGATCAATATAAAAAATGTTCAGGGCCTCCCTGGTGGCACAGGGGTTAAACACAGCACTATCAAGCTATCACTAGCCACTGCAGGACCGGTTCGATCCCCAGCCAGGGAGCAACCCACAATGTGCAGCAGACCACTCCTGACTCACCCACTGCTCCCCTCAAAAGTGTATCCACCTGTTCTGCTTCCCTGAAGCCTCTCACCCCTCTCCCATTCCATGGACCTCTGGCCTACACCCCAGTTCTTGTATGC